>NC_080393.1:13952713-14636063 GCF_028751815.1 Salvia miltiorrhiza | reverse complement strand
TTCTTATTTTGATTCATTTTTATGTGCATGCATATGATGCTTTATTGATGTGTCCTTGCTCAAGTTGAGGGTGTTTTTGAGATTGTTTTGGCTTGATTGTAGGTTCGTAGTGGCGGTGGATAAGGAAGGAAGAGTGTGCGCATTGTGAGAAATTTTTAGCCTTTTTTCAACCCGGAGCACAGGGGCCGCAGTGACCCCTGCGCCTGCAGTGGGCTGCGCTCGCACCAAGCCTATGCCCGCACAGTTCAAGAGCCGTAAGCACACCTCTGCGGCCTTCGTGCACAAGTTTTGGAGCAGTTATTATTTTGAAAGGGTGCCAGTTTTAGAGAGATAGACTTAGGGCTCCAAAATTCTCTTGTTTTCCTGATGAATTTCCTTGTGTTTTAGGATTGAAAAACAGATTGTGAACTTAGATTTAAGATTTCTGTAGTTTAATTGTGCTTTGTTGCGTACTTTAAGTTTGGAAGTAATTAGATATTTTTTGCTTTTCTGTGATGCTGTGTATCCGATCAGATTCCGATATCTTCTAGTAATTTATTTCAGAATGTTTCCTACTTGCGTAATTAAGAATTTGAGTTTTACTATTTTTGATTATGTATTTATTTATAGTATTTACTGTGCATTAAGATTCTAGGGTTCATTTATGCAAAATTAATTTTTAGCTTTTACGTAATTGAATTTCTTTTCAATTCTTATCTGCTTATGAATTCATGCTTTATAGGATTTAGAATTATCTGCAAGTTTATCTTCATTGATGTAATCACGTATTTATTTTCTTCTTAGATTCTGCTCTAGTTTTTATTTTTCAGTACAGTAGAGTTAGGAGCCAGACCCAAACTGTGATTAGAATGTTTATGATTTATTTCCTTTCTCTTTCTGTGTGTGTAGTACAAGTGTTCTCCCTGTTTAGCTTTCCTTGAGAATCGACTTGGGTTAGCTTACTACACTATAACTGATCTCGTTCTCTTGCGAGTCAACTTAGGTGTTTTAAGTTGAAACAATATATATATAGGGGATCGCTCCAATAAGACCCCATATTTTTAGTGAGACCTGAGACACGATCTCGTGCGTTTATTTCATCAATCCTATGGCTGATATTGTATCTAGAGGGAGAATTTTTTTTCTCAGGGTTCGAATCTTGGAGGGACCGAAATATTTTAAATTTTGTTATTCATCAGTATTTAGTACATTGTTCATTGGTATATATTTCCTTGTTCATCAGTTTATATGTCTTATTCATTACCAATTTTTTAAATTTCGTTATTCATCAGTATATACTGCCTTGTGGCCATTGTTCATCGGTATATGCGTCTTATTCATTGTACTCAATATCTCACGAAAAATAAAGGGTCTCATTGGAGTGCACCCCTATATATATATATATATATATATATATATATATATATAGGAAGAGGTTCTAATAAAAACCTCTGTTAAAATGAGAACTAGGAACCTAATCTTGACCTTTTAAATATTAGATCTAGTGGTTAGGATTTAGTCAACAAAAGAAACTGTGCATCTATTATATTTTATTGTGCAATTAAAAAATATGCAATTTATGCAATTGAAACCAACAATGCAAAATACTCAAGCAAATCGAAATTGTGCATCTATGCAATTGAAACTGTGCATCTATGCAATCGAAATTGTGCATCTGTAGTTTAATCTCAGCCCTCTATTTTATTTAAATCAATGGTTTTAAATTGGTTCCTAGTTTCATCTTAAGAGGTGTTTTTATATTAACCCTACCCTATATATATATATATATATATGGAGAGGTTCAAATAAGAACCACTAATAAAATAAGAACGGAGAACCATTTTAAGCCATTCGATCATCAAGATCTACGGTGGATGCATCATCTTGATGGATGGATGCAGGTGCTGGGTTCGAATCCTGAAGAGAGCAAAAAAATTATTTTTTTCGGATGCATTAAATTTAATAGCGGATGCATTAATTTGTATAGCAGATGCAGTAATTTTATTGGTTCTTATGTTCTCACGATAATTGTGGTTCTCACTATAACCGCACCATATATATATATATATATATATATATATATATATATATATATATATAGGGTTGGGTTCCGGTGGATCCCTATGCTTATAATAGATCCGTAGATCCAAATCTAGACCACACATTTATGACATGTGGCGCATCAAGATGGTGACACGTGGCAAGGCATTTCAAGGCAAAATCTGGAGAGGGGTAAAATTGGAATGTAATTTTCGAAATTCAAAAAAAAAAAAAAATTATATTTTCTCAAAATAGGTATATTTTAGACGCATAAAGTTTCATACGAGAATGCATGCACTTTCATATAAAAATGCATAAAGTTTCATATAAATATGCATAAGATTTCACCCCACCCCAACCCCACCCCCCACACCCCAGAACCCCACCCCACCCCAGAACCCCACCCCCACCCACCCCCCACCCACCCCCCCCAAAAAAAAAAAAAATTTTATTTTTTTAAAAACTGATTTTCTGACCACTGACCCACCCCTACCCCCACCCCCACCCCCCTACCCCCCCCCCCCCAAAAAAAAATTTTTTTTTTTAATTTTTTTATTTTCTCAAAAACTGATTTTCTGACCACTGACCCCCCACCCCCCCCACCCACCCACCCCCCACCCCCCCAAAAAAAAATTTTTTTTTTTGAAAATCAGTTTTTAAAAAAATAAAAAAATAAAAAAAAAATTGGGGGGGGTGGGGGGGTGGGGGTGGGGGTGGGTCGGTGGGGGGTGGGGGTGGGCCAGCAATTAGAAAATCAGTTTTTGAAAAAAAAAAAAAATTTGGGGTGGGGGGGGGGGTGGGGGGTGGGGGGGTGGGTCGGTGGGGGGTGGGGGTGGGGGTGGGCCAGCAATTAGAAAATCAGTTTTTGAAAAAAAAAAAAAAAAAATTGGGGGGGGGGGGGTGGGGGTGGGGAGGCAGGGGGCAGGGGCTGGGGTGGGGTGGCGAAACTACCAGATTTATTAAAATGAAATGCATTTTTTGTATAGTTTAATGCATTTTATGTGAAAACTTTATGCATTTTTGTTTGATTTTATATGCATGTGAAACATGCCTATTTTTGGGGGGTGGTAATGGGGAGGGTTGGGGGGTGGTGTGGGCTGGATTGGGGGGTGGTATGGGGTGGGGTGGTGAAAATACCAAAACTGGAAAAATTAAATGCATTTTTCTGTTCAAAGTTATGCATTTCATGTGAAAACTTTATGCATCTTTGTGTGAAACTATATGCATCTAAAATATATCTATTTTGAGAAAATCTAAAAAAATATATATTTTTTTTAATTATTAAATCCGAAAATTACATTCCAATTTTACCCCTCCAGATTTTGCCTTGGAATCCTTGCCACGTGTCACCATCTTGATGCGCCACATGTCATAAATGTGTGGTCAAGATTTGGATCTAGGGATCTATTATAAGCATTGGGATCTATATGATCCCATTCCTATATATATATATATATATATATATATATATATATATAGCTCAGGATTTCTCCCCGCTAATGGATCAGATTGCACCAATAGAAACCCGTTTTCTCCTATTTATTCCAAAATAAGAATTCAACAACCTCTTAATCAAAATAACAAAACTATTCATACGTTGTTGAATAGAAATAAGGGATTCCAATCGCTGATAATTTTGTCATCATCCAATTGTTTTTGAATAGGTCCATTAATGATGTAAAATATCACAATCATAATCCGATAAAAGAATCAATTCAAATTACAAAAGATCCTGTAATTCCAATTAAGAATTTGTCGAGGCCTTTAGGAATTTGTACCCTTCTCCAGACACCTTAGACAATTTGTAGAACCCTCGATAAAGGAATTAGAGTCCGGGAATTCATTAGAGGAATGTTTCCAATTAAAATAGTTTGTTCTTGCATATCTCTACTAATTTTCCAAATTAATCTCACGGATACATATAATTCAGAAGAATGTGTGAGTGATTCATACACAACATTTTGAATCTTATCAAGTGGCTTTTTTATAGCCGAAATAAACGAAATTGGAGTTTTCTTTTTTGTATTAATTGTTGCTTGTTTTCTTTCATTATTGTAAATAAATTTATCAATAAATTTTTTTGTTAATTTAAGAAAAAATTCTGTATTTATTCTGGGAATATTAATGATAGATACAAATATATCTGTATACCCTCTATTTTTCGTGAAATATTGAGTACAATGAATAAGACATATATACTGATGAACAAGACAATATATATTGATGAATAACGAAATTTATAAAATTGGTAAGTAATAAGACATATATACTGATGAACAAGGTAGTATATATTGATGAATAACGAAATTTAAAATTTTTCGCTCTCTCCAGAATTCAAACCCTGAGAAAAAAAATTCGTCCTCTAGGTACAATATTAGTCAATAGGATTGATAAAATAAACGCAAGAGATCGTGTCTAAGATCTCACTAAAAATAGGGGGTCTCATTGGAGCGCTCCCATATATATATATATATATATATATATATATATATATATGGGGCCGCTCCAATGAGACCCCATAATTTTAGTGAGATATAGGGTACGATCTGGTGCGTTTATTTTATCAATCCTATGGCTGATATTGTATCTGGAGGGAGATTTTTTTTCGCAGGGTTCGAATCCTGGAGGGAGCAGAATATTTTAAATTTTATTATTCATCAGTATATATTGGATTGTTCATCAGTATATATGTCTTATTCATTACCAATTTTTTAAATTTCGTTTTTCATCAGTATATAAATCTTGTTCGTTAGATATACGTCTTGTTCATTAGTATTATATGTCTTATTCATTGTCCTCATATTACACGAAAAATAGGGGGTCTCACTCTCCAGTATAGTGGTAAAGTGTATTGGTTTTTTTTTTATCAAGTAAAATTTTATTAGAAAAAGGACAAGGTACCAGCAGTACCAATACTAGAACAAGAAGGGGATCTTGTACTCACAGGAGCACCAGGTAGAGAGAAACATTTTCTCCCACAATTTGAAACCACTTGTTCCAACTCCACATACGTCCTTTAATTTCTAAAACAAGATGATGAACTTCCCAAGCCTTACCCTCGAACCTACTCTCATTCCTACTTTTCCAGAGCAGCCAGATTGTCCCAACCCAAAGAGCCTTAAGAAATTTTCTGCTCTTTTTTCCCCTACCACTGTGAATGAACGAAGTAAAGTGTTGAGATAAACCTTGGGGCTTCGCGGTTTTGATGTTGATCCACTGCTGAATTTGATCCCAAACTAACTCAACCTTCGGGCAGTGTAGGAAGATATGCTCCGCCGTCTCTTCTCGTATCACGCATCCATTGCACCACTTCTCTTCAATTCCGATCCCCACATTTCTCTTCAACAAGTTGTCACACGTCGCCAGTCGGTTTCTCAAGCATCTCCACGCAGTCACCCTAGCCTTATGTGGAGTCGGCACCTCCCAAACTTGAGCCAACACCTCGTTATGAATTGAAGGTGCCTCGCCTTTCGCCGTCACAGCTGTATCATACGCCGACTTGGTTGAAAAGACTCCGTCTTTTGCCGCCTTCCACTTCCAGCCATCCTTCTTTCCTGGACAAGGAGCAAGTGCAGAAATAGACAACATTAGAGAATCGACCATACCTTTCTCCCTCTCAAGCAGCTTCCTTCTCCATGCAACCTCCCACACCCACTTCCCTCCCTCCCAACTTCCACACTCCCCGACCAACCCGTTTTTATTCACACACAAATTGTACAGCCTCGGAAACACAAATCTAAGTGGTTTACTATCCACCCACACATCATCCCAAAATCTAATGCTCAAACCGTCCCCGAGAAAGCGAGAAATATTTTCAGAAAACCACCCTTCCTCCACCCCCCCTCCCTTCTCCACAATCTTCGACCACCACCCATTGTTCCTGCCTCTCGCTCCAAGCGTGAACCCCCCCTCTTCCTTCCAAACCAGGTTGCCATAAATAGATTTGACAACCCTCGCCTACAACGCCTCGCCCCCCACCAAGAACCTCCACAACCATTTCATCACCAACGCTCTATTAAACCATTCTAAATTCCTAAACCCCAAACCACCATCTCGCTTACAAGAACACAAATCACTCCATTTAATCCACGCAATAAACCCGGTGTCCCTGCTTTCCCCCCACAAGAATTTTCTAACAACTGAGTTAAGAGAATTCACGACTGTTTTAGGAATAAAGGAAAAGGACAGTTGAAAGACTGGAATAGCTTGCAAAACCGTTTTCACCAGAGTGATGCGCCCTGCCAAAGAGATAGCTCTTTTCTTCCAACCTGCGATTTTCTTTGAAAGACTGGTAAAGTGTATTGGTAGTGGAGAAAAATATGTTATAATTAGTATTGAGAGTGGTGAAAATGTGAAAAAGTGTTATAAATAGTATTGGGAGTGGTAAAAAAGTGAAAAGTAAGAATAAATAAAGTATTATTAGTGGTGGGGTAGTTGTCCAAAAAATGAAAAGAAAGAAAGATGAACTTATTTGGAGGACGTCCCAAAAAGGGAAAAGAGAAACTTATTTCAGGGACGGAGGGAGTATATATTTAGAGAATGCAGAATGCGTACAAATAAGTCAATAATTTTTTCGAATAAATCAAATGTTCCGGATGAATATATATTTTCATTTAGATTCAAATTTTAGAGGGGACGAGTTTTTCAATATATTAAATAAATTCGTCTGTTCATGAGTTAAATTTTTTAGCAATCCTCGTAGTTGTCCGTTCAATATATTTTCGTTTGGTATATGTATTCGTTATTCTCTCGATATATAGCAATCCTCGCGAAACCACACTATATTATATATTATATATCAGCGTTTGTAATGCTTGTAATATTTTTTAAGATAAATTAAATTTTTGTATATATTACAAAAAGTGAGAACGGTCACGAGCAGCAAGTTACCAGATTGATTTAGGTAAAGTGTGAATAGTCCCACAAACTAAGATCGAATTGTGTGCCAGATGAGCATTTCGTTAGCATGAGAATTACAAAATCGACCACCCCAACAAAACAAGATATCATCAAAAAACACAGAGAAATAATATATATATATACACACATATGCCACCAGAGTTCATTAAATAAAAAAATAATGCTTCTAATCTCTAATCACTGAATACAGATTGAAAAGAATATTGACATCATTCGTTTTGCTTGTATGCCAATCTACTTCACAAATATATACCAGAGAGTGTAGTGGTGGTGGATGCGATTAGAACAAAATAGTCGCCTACTTATTCGTTTGATTTTATTTTTAAAATCTACAAAATTCAAAAATATTTGTTGGATTTTTTTTCTGAATACATTTTATAATGTAGAAATAGAGGTAGGCGTGTGGTATTTAGTATATATAAGCAAAAGAGGAAAATCGCTCCCATATATAGCACAATGATCAACTTTGATATTTTGTGAATTTACCATTATGTGAAGGGAAAAAAAAAGATGACCGACTCTCAAAGGAGATTTAATGAGTACTAAATTTTCCGTATCATAAAATTGGTGGGACTTTAATTCCAAGCGCAGGACGAATTAGGAAATAATTGTATTTCGAAAGTGGGGTCACCAATTATGCAGTGCCACGTGGAAGGTTGATAAGTGCATTTAGGGATGCGACAAGTGGGAATTTCATGGAGAGGGTGTCACAAATTTAGAGTATAAGCTCTCTTTTATTAATGGAGGCTGTTTATTTCATTATTATTTGAAAATTTTATTCGATAAATTTCAGTATTATCTACACAAATTGGAAACTAATCCTTAGATAACCTTTGAATTTTTACTTTCTACCCCCGACATCATGAATCTTGTGACAAACATATTGTTACATTTTTTCATCTATTTTATTCAAGTATGGATAGAAGCAAATTTATGCTAAAAATATAAATAATTTTGACATAAAATATTCCTAAAGAAAAAGTTAGTTAAATTTATGGCAACATTCATGTTCCAATCCATGCATCCAAGAATTCATGTGCACTCTTTACTACAATAAAAGCATAGCTGACTCAAAAGAGCATTAAAGCATGAATCTTGCAGCTCACAATTTAGGGTTTACAGTACTTTAGATTTTTCTATCTATTACATATAATTAAATATTCAAAAAAATTTATCTAATTCAATATATATATATATATATATATATATATCGAATTACTCAACAGATATTATCTTTAATTTGTAAGAATAACATGCCTCTATATTTACGCACCAGTATTTTTTTTTTTAGAATATTTACGCACCAGTATTAATTACTTGTTTTATATTGATATTTTTAGCCTTGGCAAATTATTTTCATTTTAACTGTCGATCTTTTTCAAAGATTCATGAAGTCAGCAACTCTTCACAATATTCGTGTGATAAAACTCAATATAGTAATTGATGGTTAAGTCATCGTAGTTGTTTTTGAGTTAGTTTCTTTTGTGATGATTCATGCTCATCGTAGATATTTATATTCATTCAAATTTAGACGTTTTAATTTATTATATGAATGGGAAATTATTGCTCTTACAAACACAAATAATTCTTTTTCATGGAGTATATGGTTGCAGAAAATTAATTATTTACTTTTTTTTAAGTTAAAATAATCCTAAATTAGAAAAATTATTCTCAAGTGGACCTTTCAAATCTAGTACGCAACCGGAAACCCCTACATACCATATATCTCTAACTAGATACTTACTACTTCCATCGATCATAACGAACCAATCTTGTCTGTGTTTGAAAAATAATAATTACAGAATTTTAACCTAACTTTTGGGCAGCTTTCACTTAATTTCGTTCCAAAATTAATTATTTCGCCTTTTTCAGTTGGGGCAGGGGAGGGGAGAAATAATTGTGACTAAATCCGAAACTTCTCACTCTTTCTTATGTACGTATTTTTTAATTTAACATTATGGATTTTGAACCAAAATTTTTGTTTCAAATTTAAAAATAATTTAGTTAGTTTTTGTACTTTCAATAAATTTAAAAATAATTAATATGATCATTTTTATTATTTTTTGCAGTTTTTGCACTTTAAAAATAATAAAAATTAAAAAGGTAATTACAAAAAATCTACATTGTGGAGAAAAAAATAAAACTAACTAAATTCTTTTTTATTTTGAACTAAAAAACTTAAATAAATTTATTTTTAAAAGTATTTAACCATATTTTGTCCGGACATATAATTTTATCTAAATAACATTATTGATTTTTTAACACTGAGAATATTATCGTCGCATGAATGTTCTGAACGCAAAAATCCATTCAAGAAGAAATTGATCACGATATGTGGGGATTTAGGAGGTTCTTTCCCCACAACAATTTAAAATAAATTAAAATTGCTAACCTTTTATTTAGTACTATTTCTTAAAAAAAAAATAGCACCTCATGTTGCCGATTTTTTTTTTAATTTTAGTTCCCCACAAATTATTTCAAATTCCGCCCTCTATCACAATCATGAGATTGCTGTCACTATATCTTATATTCCAACCAATTAATTTTCCTAATATGAATTAATTATATCCTTCAACGTTCTGCATTACCTCATACTTTATTCTTTAAATATACTTCCCCTAAAACAATAACAGTATCTACTGGTAATGTAATCATTAACCACATAATTTGAATGCATCATATAAGCATTAATAATATAATTATTATGCTACCTCCAAGCATTAAAATATGGGCGCATACATGCAGTACATAATAATGGGCGGGGGTCCAAATTCTTGAAAAGTACTAATAATAATTGAAACAATACATTAACTTTGCAACATATAATATTCAATTCTTTTACCTACGGAATCTAAATAATTTTTTTTATTTATTATTAATTTCATTATCGTTAAAAAAAAAAACAGAGCTGCTACAAATTAATAAATTAATGCGAGGCAGTATGATAATAAATCAATAGTACAATAATTCGACATTCTTTCTTTCTTTTTATCTACATTTCGAAGTGGATTTTTGGATCTATTAATGTGGTTAGAAGTTGAAGATGGAAATTAAGAATCATGCAGAATTATAGTTCTTATATTAATTATTGACTGTTGAAATCTGAGGCAATTTGCTGGCAATTCAAATCAATAATTCTGTTCATCCACAGGATTAGGGGGTTATTGGGGGATTAATCTTTCATTGAGTGTAGATATTGCGTTAATGTAAGACGGCATAATCTTGTAAATATAATAATATCGAGTGAAATATTAGATATTCTTCATTAACTTACATAAATAGTATTAATCGAGCATTTGGATTTTCGTCGTTTAATGTATTTTAGGCGAGTTTCATAAAGTTGGCGGGCTTCACCATTTTTATGGAGTATTATTTACTTGTTTTTCTTACGATTCTCATCATAAATAACCTTAGTCGCTAATTTAATGATGTTTGCTGACACTAATTCAATTTGACGTATCATATCAGTACCATATATCTATACATAATCCAAAATGCCAGGATTATAGGAGAAGTAAAACAAGAATTAGAAGCAAAATCTGATAAAAATGTATAAATTTTTTAAATAAAATATTGAAGTTAATTGGGTATATGTTTTAAAATATCACAATTGTACCCAAAGGCTGTATTGAATATACTATTAATTATATATAGTTTTTTCAAAAGATTGCATCGAGTTGAGCTACTCTAATTCGATATTCAAATTAATTATAATTTCATAAAGAAAAAAGGATGAAGTAAACAAAGATTAAGACAATCTTTGTATATTATTTGAAGCTAAAATCTGAAATATATATGTTGACACTCGTCCATGAGATATATCTACTCGACGAAACTCTACACGTACTCTCATTGTTTATATGAAGTTCATCTTATGTAAATATATTGTACTACAATATTTTATATAGAATTCTCATTTACCTTCCGTGTATTAGTTGTTATAAAACATATTTACCAGTTGAGTTTTAATATATTTTGAATATTTTCAAAAGAAATCACTAAATAACATAAGGGGCTAGTACCGCTCAAAAAAAAAAAAACATAAGGGGCTAGTAATATAAAATTTTAGTGCGTATGTGTTGATCTAGTGGTAGTGTGGAAATAATGCCTAAAGTTAAAGGTAAAAAATTCCAAGTTCGAGTCTACTATCACGCTATCTTTAAATTTGCTTGTTGATAACGCGTTAAAAAATGTACAATTTTATCTTTTGTATTTAGGGTTAATTTCATATAAATACATGAAGTATATTCAATTTGATTTTTACTAACACCGTTTTTTTTTTGTTCAATTAAAATACATGAACTCTTAACATTTTGAAATTTGGTTCAAATTGAAATTCCGACAACAATTAATCCTATGTGGATGCCAAAATTTTATAGGTAGCATTTCAGCAGATAATTAAAACAATGTGTTTTATATAACATAAAAACGATGTCATTTTCTTTCACTAAAATCATGTTCTCTGAACTCTACTCACAATACAAATGAAAGACAAAGAAAACAATATAATTTTATGTAATAGAAAAAATACAGTGTTTTATTTTCCTGCTAAATTGCCATATCATAAAATTATGCCGTTTACGTAGAATTAATTGTTGTGAAATTTTTAATTACAATAAAATTTTAAATTATTAAAAATTCAAGGATTAATTGATCGAAGTATAAGAGCATCTCCAGCCGTAGAGCCTCTTTGGGGGGCTCTAAGGAGATAGTCACCTTAGACCATATCCCACATTCATGAGCTCTAATTGTTTCATTTTCATTTTATTCTATTTTACCTCTTTAATTTTGAAATCTAACATTTCATTAAAATAATAATAAAAAATAACTAAAACGAAATTGCAACAATTAAATAATATTAAATAATTAAAATAAAAGTTATATTATAAATTAAGTAAAAAAAATCGAAAGAATTGGAAAATTTGATTTTGTATTATATCACACGTCGAAAGTGTAAACTTATCTACAATATGTAGTATACTATAAAACAGAAGCTACAATATATTGATTTCGTATTGTATCTCAAATTGGAAAGTGCATGCTTCTCTACAATGCAATGCACTATAAAATGAGAAGATATATTAAGATGATTTTGTATTGAATTCGACATCGAAAAGTGTAAGCTTATCTATAATGTGTAATACACTATAAAAAATTAAGCTATATTTAATTAAAACTAAAATTAAACACAATTTTTTTTAAAAAAAAAAATCAACTTAAAAAAAAAATTAAAGGTGCGTACAAGCATGCACCGTAGACTTTTACCTTAAAGTCGAGTGTGAATTTTGGAGCTGAAGATCGAGTCAGGGGTGCAAGCGCGGCGGGGTGCGATGCGAGGCAAATCGAGCCTTTGCACTCGGTGGAGATGCTCTGAGTATTAATTAAAAGTTAAAATATGATGCAATTAATCCTTTTATTTATTTATCTAGAAAGAAAAGTAGTATGAAATGTCCGGTAAATTTTGTGAAAAGTACCAACAACGCTGCATGGTGATGAAATTTAATAAAAAGGGATAATAAAGGTGCGATTCCACGCAAAACAGATTTACATATGTCTTCTTCTTGTCGAGTCAAAATCATACGCTAAGGCGTCTTAATTCTATCTTCGAAATTTTTAAAACGTGTACATTCATCATTCTATAGTTTCCAAACATAGAATTAAATACGGATTTAGATGTAATTATATGTGTAAATAATTTCTTTGATTGTGGTAAAAATTCCCAAAATATGAAATGTTACAATTAATGTAGTACTAAACGATTTTATATTGGTAAGGAATTTTCACAGGTTATTATTATGAGTGGCCGTAGGCCGTAGAGTAGCTAATGACCTCTTTCTCTCTCTACAATTTAAAGCAGAGAGAGAGAGAGAGAGAGAATCTGATGCCAGCGATGAAGTAGAAGGATGAAAGGTTTCTCTGTGAGGCCAAAGCTGGCATTTGTTGTTTAAAGCCCCTATCCTCCTCTTCTCTCCTATTTACTTGCCTCACTCTCTCTCTTCTTCATTTCTCTCAGATTTGCAGTTCCTCCCTCTCCATAAGAGGGTAAATCCTCATTAAAATGTGACTACTTTTTCACCCATATATAACACAGCCGCAGCCGGAGCCAGTTCTTCACGGTTAATTCTTCCAATCCACCAATGGCTGTAGCATCTACATCTTCCACCACCGCCGCCGCCGAGAAGAAACACTGGTGGCTCACCAATAGAAAGGTATACGGTTCACTCAATTTCTCCTCAACCAATTTTATGTTATTTTTGCACAACACGGTATTTGATTTAGCGAATGCAGATTGTGGAGAGATACGTGAGGGAAGCGAGGATGTTGATCGCGACGCAGGAGCAGAGCGAGATTGCGGCGGCGCTCCGCCTCCTCGAAGCGGCGCTGGCTGTCGCGCCGCGCATGGAGGTGGCGCTCGAGCTTAAGGCACGGAGCCTGCTGTACCTCCGCCGGTTTAAGGAGGTGGCGGACATGCTTCAGGACTACATTCCTAGTCTGAAAATGGTGATCTCCGACGACGCGTCGACCACCGGCTCGTCCGATAACTCCTCGACTCAGCTGTCTAGGGAACGAGTCACGCTCCTTTCCTCCGGCGGCGGGTCCGAGCCGGCGTGTACATGCTTCTCTGTCTCGGATTTGAAGAAGAAAGTTATCACCGGTTTATTTAAGAACGTGGAGGAAGCTGGTCAATGGAGGTATGAAATGACAATTACATTTTGTATTTTTGTATGAATCGATACTAGTATAAAATGGAGTAATAATTAACGATTAATATTGACTGATACAGTACAAATTTAATTGAGAGATGAAATTTCAAAAACAATAGCTTGTAGATCACGCGAAACCACTGGCCGCCATTAATGAAATCTCACCAAATCATATTTGATCAGATTCAATAATTTTATGAAAAACGAGTTATAGTGGAGTTACAGCTGACTCGGTCTGTTACGCATTTCATCGAACAGGTACTCGGTGTTAGGCCAAGCATGCTGCCACCTAGGTTTAATGGAGGACGCATTGGTGCTCCTGCAGACCGGAAAACGCATGGCCACCGCCGCGTTCCGCCGCGAGAGCATTTCTCTCTCCGACGACATCTTCTCTTCCAACAAGCACCCGCTCTCCGGCGAGAATCACCAGCCGGAGAGGCCTCCGAAAACCGAATTCGAGAGCATCTCACACCTCCTCTGCCACATCAAACTCCTAATCCGCCGCAAGACGGCCGCGATCGCAGCCCTCGACGCCGGACTCTACTCCGAAGCCGTCAGGCACTTCTCGAAAATCCTCGACGGCCGCCGCGGCGCGCCGCAGGGATTTCTGTCGGAGTGCTACGTCCACCGCGCCTCCGCCTTCCGATTGGCCGGGCGAATAGCGGAGGCCATCGCGGACTGCAACAGAGCCCTAGCGCTGGACACATCATGCATCGACGCGCTCGCCATTAGAGCGACATTGTTCGAATTGATAAGGTGCTTGCCGGATAGCCTCCACGACCTGGAGCATTTGAAATTATTGTACAATTCGATTTTGCGCGACAGGAAATTGCCAGGCCCTGCTTGGAAGCGGCAGAACGTTCAATACAGAGAAATTCCGGGCAAATTGTGCTCATTGGCGGCAAAAATCCAGCAGCTGAAGCAGCGGCTGGCCGCCGGCGAAACAGGAAACGTCGATTATTACGCCTTGATCGGATTGAGGAGAGGTT
Organism: Salvia miltiorrhiza; assembly: GCF_028751815.1. Classification (NCBI taxonomy): domain Eukaryota; kingdom Viridiplantae; phylum Streptophyta; class Magnoliopsida; order Lamiales; family Lamiaceae; genus Salvia; species Salvia miltiorrhiza. The sequence continues at coordinate 14,621,431 of NC_080393.1, read as the reverse complement.
GCTCCAGATCGGAATTGGAAAGAGCTCATTTGCTGCTCATGCTGAGACACAAGCCTGATAAATCTTGGAATTTCATCGATAAATGCGAATTCGCGGATGAGAAGGACGTGGATTCAGTGAGAGATCGGGCGAAAATGTCGGCGTTGCTGTTGTACAGAATGATTCAGAGGGGGTATAGTAGTTTAATGGCGACGATTTTGGAGGATGAGGCGGCAGAGAAGCAGCGGAAGAAGGCGACGGAGGTGGCAGAGGTTTCTGCCGCGGTTGCGGCGTCGTTTCAAGGAGTGTTTTGCCGGGATCTTGCAACGGTTGGGAGTTTGCTTTCCCAAACCGGGTTCAATAATCCGATCCCGGTGAAATACGAGGCACTGAGTTGTTAATTAATAGTAATACACTTGAACTTGAGGGGCATTGATGATGAAGGATAACGATCATAACGTAATCTAGTACTACAAAAGAAGATGCAATGCAAGGGACTAATTTCTCGTGGGCGGGACAAATTTTGCTTAGATTTATCATATTTTGTGTTTGCAAAACAATATTGGTATAATTCTATTTTGGTATATGTACAGATTTTATCTGAATGATGATAGCTCATATAAAATTCTAGTTTGGAGCAATATTGTTTAGGTGTAGAATTAGTTGCGCGTCGTTATCTGTGACTTTGAGAAACCTCAAAAAATGGGTGGTGGGAATTAATGAGAGGAGTAGGGTATGGGTGAGCCATTATTACTGTTGCCAATTGCCAGAGTTCATGGGTTGTGACAATCACTTCTTTTGCATGACATCTTCAATTTATTACATCCATATCTTCTCAAATTATTATACGGATAAGCCCATCAACTCTCTACAAATTGTCAAATGCTGCACAATTCTAAGATTTTGGTCGATACCAAATTACCAATACAATACAATTATACAAGAATCAATTCTGATATTCCCCAAGCGTGCTACTGCAATATATATTCTTATCCGGAATCTTATGTAGGCAAATGGGCTTTATCTCTTTGGGATGATAATCTAGTTGTAAAATGAATATTTTTTTTAATTAAAAGTCTTAAGTTTTAATCTTATCAATGATGCATTTATAGGTTTTAGTCTGTTATATTTGGATTTCAATAATACTTTTATAGATTTTAATGTTTTTCAAGTATAATTTACGTACCGATCTTGTGCAATTTGCAAACAATTCCACAAGAACATGAGAATGTGCATCATAATTTGCAAAACGATTGCACAAGATGGATTTTATCACATTGTCCGTGAGAGTACTAATGCATCCACTTGTTGTCGTTTAGTTCTAAAATCACAATAGAATTCATTACTATCAAAATTGCTTAATTTTGCTATTGAATAGTGTAAGAGTTCATCAAGTAGAATTTTTTTTGGACTTTCTTGTGTAGTTTTGGTAGTGACAAGCTAAAGAAATTGTCCATATTCAAGCTAGGCAACCACCTTCATAAAAAGCTTTTGGCTTTTCAAAAGCGAATAAGTAAAAAATCTCTTGAACCAAAGTCAAACCATAATAAGAAATGCATGTGTCCAAGTTGAACGAAATTTTTCTCTGAAAAGAAAAAAAAAAAGAAAAAAAAAAGCAAAGGAAATCTCTAGAATTACCATAAAACATTTCTTACTTTGTAGTTGTCGACTAAATCGGTTGAATTGCCGAAGCAGCATATGCATTTGATACTTTTTTCTGAAACATCTTTTGCCTATATTTCATCATTATTTATTTACGGAATTATAAATTTGTAAGATTGAATGATTGATGCACCCAACTATAAAAAATCAGGGAGAATAAAATGCAATTCAATTGGAAAAAATGCTTAAACCTTACTTTCTTCGGCTCATTAAATATGATTTATTTCTTTTCTATATGGAAATTAAGAAGATGTAAATTCGATAAAAATGGTAAAACACGCAATTTTTTAAAAATTAAATATTGTCTTTGTAAAAATGAGTCATTTTCAGTGGAATGACTTAAAAAAAAAAGTCATCATCAATAAGACGAATGAAGTAATAAATAAGTTGGTGATTAGAATCACTATGAAGATAAATGTGGAACTAAATCCTTCTTTAAAAAAAGGAAGAAAGATAACTATAATAAATATGGGTCTAAAACATTTTTCGATATAAAAAGTGGAGTATAACTATTGAAGGCTTCTATCTCAATAATAATAAACTACTAGTTGTATCTCCATGTAGAGGGCGGGATAGCATGATATTAATATGTACTCTCTTCCTCTCCTAAAATTATCCTAAAATTATGTTTTTTTTGTTGAAATATATGTTATTTTTATTTTTGGATACTATTTTATATATAATTTAATAAATTTTTCTTTAATGATCTAATAATTTTAATATGGGATCATTTTTTCACTATCAAAATCTTTTATATTTATTTACAACACACTCAATAACTTTTTCAATCGATCACTTTTATTAAAACTTGCGCCAAAAGATTCTAGATATCCATATAAGGGATGGAGTAATTGAGTAAGTATTGTTTTGAGAATATGCACCCATATAGCAATATTTGGAATTGAAACCCAATATTTGGCCCTCTCATCTTAAAAACACAAATTTCGATCATTTTTTACAATTTCGAATTGTATTATTCTTACTTTGAGCGGACCAGATCGGAATGGGCGCGCGGGTTCGGGTGGTACTTTTGACACTAATGTTATAATTTATTATTAATAATTCATTATCATGAACAATTTCCCTAATTAATTATAATTGATCACTAATTTTTAAACTAATACTATTAAATTTAATAAATAAAAAAATGAAAAAATTACTTAATTACAAATAGCCCTAGGGCTGACAATTTTTGACACGACACAAAAGCACGATACAAAACTATCCAAAATTAATGGGTTAGTGTCAAGCCATATCAGGTTCGTATCCTTATCGTGTCGACCTGATAATTTCGTGTCAGGTTCGTGTCACCTGATAGAGTTAATATTATTATTTTTATTAAATATTTATTTTATATTTTTAATTCTTTCTACACTTTAACCTTTAGGGTTTCGGTGTTTAATCAAGTTTTAATCAGATCGTGTCGTTATCGTATCGTGTCAACACGATTCAAATCGTATTGTTATCGTATTCGTGTCGGGTTCGAGTTTGAGTAAATCGTGTCGGGTTCATGTTTGTGTCGAGCACTTCCTTAACAGATCGTATTTAGACTTGGCCTCATCAGATCGTGTCGATATCAGATTGACCCGATAACAATTCGACACGCACGATTTGACAGCCCTAAATAGCCCCCTTCAAGTAATTAATGTAGAGTTATGTTTTCCATTAAATGATTAAACTAAATGCCCATGTCTGCCAAATTAGTTAAGAAATAAAAATTTATATTAAAAATTAAATAAATGTAGAAAATAATACTCCATTCGTTCACGATATCGTTTCCATATTGTGGACGACACGAGTTTTAAGAAAATTATATTTGTGGATAGTAATTGATAATAGTGGGTATTGGTGTGAGTGGAGTTTGAGTCACACTGTAAATATGTGCAGGAAAATAAAGTGTTATATGGACCATACTGCTATAAATGGAAGTGGAAATGGTATTATGGATTAATTAAAATGTCAAAAGTGGAAAATGATATTGTGGACGGATGGAGTAGTTTAAATGAAATTAAAATTATTAGCAAGAAATATACTATTGATTTGAGTATTTTATCATATGAATTATGCAATCTCAAAAAAGAGAACAAAGAACACTTAATTGGAAACTATAATTTCGGACAACATTGGAAGCAGATTGCAAGAAAGATGAATAAATAATTAAAACTTTAATTAGTGAATGAAATTAAAAAAAAAAATCATAATTTATACTAGCTAGTTCATAAATAGATAAAATCTTTTGGTATAATATGCCAATTTTTCTTGGTTTTACACTGTGCATATTCTTACTGTTTTTCTTTTAGAGAAGAAAAAATTTATTAAACAAAATCAATTATATAGATAGATTATAGATAGATACAGTATATGTATGTATTCGTGATAGCATGGGAGATGATGGACGATTTGAACTTCATTTGAAATATGAACAGAAACCTTTAAAATTTATGGGAATTGAAAGGGTGTGGTTCTAGAGAGAACTACATTATTGTGAGAACGTGAGAACCCTCAAATCTAATGCATTCACTGTAAAAGTTAATGCACTCAAAAAAATAAAAAAAAAAATTGCTCCATTCAGTATTCGAACCCAGGATCTGCATTCATCCAATAAGATGATACATCTACCGTAGATCTTGATAATCAAATGGCTGAAAATGGTTCTCCGTTCTTTTTTTTATTTATGGTTCTTTCTTGAACCTCTCCCTATATATATATATATATATATATATATATATATATATATAGGGTGCAGTTATAATGAGAACCACAATTATCGTGAGAACATAAGAACCAATAAAATTACTGCATCTGCTATACAAATTAATGCATCCGCTATTAAATTTAATGCATCCGAAAAAAATAATTTTTTTGCTCCCTTCAGGATTCGAACCAGCACCTGCATCCATCCACCAAGATGATGCATCCACCGTAGATCTTGATGATCGAATGGCTTAAAATGGTTCTCCGTTCTTATTTTATTAGTGGTTCTTATTTGAACCTCTCTCTCTATATATATATATATATATATTGAAGAAGAAGAAAAAACAAATAAAAAAAAATTAAACTTTCATTTTGGCTTAATGCGAAAGTTTAGACCCACAACTCTTCTTTAGTAAAATTATTAATTAATTAGTAATATAACTCGATTTAAAAGACGAAGTTTGGAAGTACAGAGTTACTTTTGTTGGTTTTAATTTTATATTGAAATTTGAAAAGAAGAATTAAATGTGTAATGACAGTACATGTTGAAATGGGAAAGCAGCATTAATGAAAATTGAAATGAGCCAACCTGTAGCTGTAGCTACTTCGTCACCATCACTCATATCACCACTAAATTCATGAATCAAAAAAATTAAAACCAAAATATTATCTTCCTCCTATTATCAACGATTGTTATTGTTCACACTTCACACGATTATTAAAAAAATTAATGATAATGATTAAAGGATAAAAATAATAAAAATGAATAGATCGACTTAAAGATAGTGGTAACCATGAACTTGAATATAAAACTTTTGACCGCATTTTTTTAACATGTGCTTAAATTTTGTTCATTGCTTCTTATAAATTGCAGATGGATCTCATCGTTAACTGCATTTTTTACATATACGTAAATTATGTTCATTAATTTTGTGGGAATTCATAATTAGCTATAGATATCTTCTTGAAGATTGGGGATCCATATTTACCAACTACTTAATTACTGTAATCATTTCTTTGAGTTCTATAATTAGAAGTGATACTACATCATCTATACTAATATAAAAGCAGAGTTTTCTGCAGCAGCCATTTCCCGCCAATCAGCCCAGCCTTTAGCCCAATGGATTTTGCTTGATTATCGTGCACTGGATTAAGAGAGGGTCTGCATTTTGGCTCCAACATCAGCACGATTTTGAATTTGAAATTTGGAGCCCAAATTTCAGCAGCCATTTCCCGCCAATCAGCCCAATGGATTTTGCTTGATTATCGTGCACTGGATTAAGAGAGGGTCTGCATTTTGGCTCCAACATCAGCACGATTTTGAATTTGAAATTTGGAGCCCAAATTTCTTTTCAGCCAACTGTTTTCGAAATTCTATAAATACCACTTCATTATCTTCTAATTCTTCACACTTAACTTCTGGGATTTAACATTTGTAATATTTCTCATCCTTCTTTTTTCCAAAAAAATTATCTGATTTCGCACTTGCAATATTCTTTTGTCTTCTTCGAAAATTTCTATATGTTTCCTTTTGAATCATTTCTCTAATTGCTGCAGAGAGCCTTTCCATGGAAAGAGTTATTCCACTTATAAGTGGCAATGAGATGATTTATCTGATTTCGTACTTTAAAGATTCTCTTGTCTTCTTCAAAAATCTTCAAAAATTTCTATTTGTTTCATTTTTAATCATTTCTCAATATTGCTGCAGAGAGCCTTTCCATGGAAAGAGCTATTCCACTGATAAGTGGCAGTGAGAATGATGAATATTCTTTATGCTGATTTTTCAAACTTCACTGCATTTCGAAAAATTCTTTTTGTTGTCTATTTGAAAACTTTTTGTTTGATTTTCTATAATGAATATTCTGTATGCTCATTTTTCTATCTTTACTACTTTTCAAAAATTTCTTTTTCTTTGTCTACTTGAAAACTTTTTGTTTGCTTTTTCAAAAAGATGTTTGTTTGGAAATGGCTAAGCTATTCTGCAATGACAAAGTTGAATACATGATCATTTGTACAAAAATAAAGTACTTTGCGTTATTGCAGAAAGAATTTTCATAAAGTGATATGTAATCATTTTTTCCATGTTAGAATGTTTATATGCTAAGATATAATTTTTCGTATCACATTTTTAAGGAACCAAAAAAGGATCTAATATTTGTTTAATTTTTTTAAATGATTTTAGAAAAAAGTTGAAGATGGCTCCCCTGTACACCAATATTGATGCACTGGTGACAAATAAAACAACTCAAGCCATAAAAGTGCGCTGTGTGCGAGTGTACAATAGATACGTTGCTGGCTCAAAGTCCGAAATAATTCGAATTGAGTGTGTTGTGCATGATGAACAGGTTTTTGTAGTGTGTGTGTGTAATTGTATTTGGTATCAGATAATTTATTACAAAATAGTATTATATTAAAAAAAACTATGAAAGATATATGCATGTTCATTTATAAAAATATTGTTCAAACTGTTATATTTGAGTGTGTTGTGCATGATGAACAGGTTTTTGTAGTGTGTGTGTGTAATTGTATTTGGTATCAGATAATTTATTACAAAATAGTATTATATTAAAAAAAACTATGAAAGATATATGCATGTTCATTTATAAAAATATTGTCCAAACTGTTATATTTGAATGTGTTGTGCATGATGAACATGTTTTTGTAGTGTGTGTGTAATTTTGTTAATTTATTACAAAATAGTATTATATTAAAAAAAATTATGTAAGATATATGCCTGTTCATTTTTATGCAAATACCCACCTGCTTACCAATAAATACTAATATGCTTACCAATACTTCCCTGCAAATACTTCCCTTCATTTAAAAAAAAAAACTTTTTTCGTATGTCTATGAAAATACTTCCCTGCTTACCAATAAAATATGCAGTACAGTGTTGTCCTTTACCTGAATCAGTGCAAATCAGTGCATTCCTGTTGCATAACAATTCACATGTTAATATATTTGTAGGGAACACGGATACAATTGAGTGTGCCAAACAAACTAACCAAAATGTTTGGAAACAAACTTAAAGAAGGTTTGGTTTATCAAATAATGAATTTCATGGTCAAGAGAAATGGTACGAAGTGGAAGGTGACAGATCATGTGCATCGTCTTGAACTCACGCCAAAAACCATGATTTCGGAAGTATTTCCAAAGTGTTTTCCAAACTATAAGTTCTCATTCAAATCATTTGAGGATATTTCTTCAATTCAGACTACTGATTCAGTAGGAATGTTTGGTATGTGTTTTATTTTTTTGGTATTTGTGGGTTTATTGGTACTACAATGTGCAGTTTGGTAACCTTGGATTATTTTGTAGATGTTATTGGAGTGATAGCAGGGAAAGGGTTTGTGAAGAATGACTCCGAGTCAAAAATGGTTGAATTAAAGTTGGAGGATCAAAAGTATATGTTAATCTTTATTTAAGTTTTCACAGTATAATCATTATGTAGGTTTTTTGTTATTATAATATGATTTTATTTAACAGCCACAATCAAATCTACTGCACTCTATGGGAGGACTATGTTGATATGTTCCTCAATCAAGCTGATGCTGCAGACACAAGGGTTCAGATTATTATTATTCAGCTTTGTCGCCCTAACTTTTATCGTGGTATGAATTTTGTTTGATTTTTTCAGGTTGTATGTTGTGGATAATATTAATAGCTAACTTTGATTGTATGTAGGTGAGATGCGAGCATGCACATCTTACAATGCTTCTCAGATTTTTCTAAATTCTGATATTCCCGAAATAGAAGATTTTAGGAAGCAGTAAGTGTTTCATGATTGTGTAGTGTTGATATGCATTTTATAATTGTTGTTTTTCTTTAGTAATGTGTTGTTTATGTGTAGGATCATTGGGAATCAGTCATTTTCAGCCAGGCTTGAATTATCATTTGAAAAAAGTGTTGTTCAAACTGATGATTTCTTCAATGGAAACATAGTTGTTAAAACGCTCGATGATATTTTCACAGTTGAGGTAATGCATTTAATAGCTAAGAAGAGTAAATTTAGGAAAGATTATGTGTTTTAACAAAAGAACAGTTTCTTTGTTATGATTTTTGGCAGGATGGGGAGCATTGGATCTGTGCCAAAATAGACAATGTTGACTGTTATGCACAATGGTGTTATAACGCTTGCAGAAAATGCACAAGAAAAGTGGAAAAGAAAACTGGAAGATTTTATTGTGGTAACTGTGACAAATATGATGCAGTAGTTAATAAGAGGTTAAGTATATTAAATGCCATTAGTATTTAATTTATTCAATATGATTTAATAGGATGTATTGTACAAGTTTATTAAATTTTTCATATGTGATTTATATCTATTATAGGTATCAACTGATTTTGAATGTGGTTGATTGTACCAATAATGCTTCTTTATTGGTGTGGGATAAGGAGGCTGTGGCCTTGGTTGGGAAAAAAGCTGTGCAAATATCAATGAATGACAAAGAGGCAGCTGATGCCAAGATTGTTCCAAAGGAGATTGATGTAGCTTTGAATGAACGAGTTGTTATGTTTAAGATACAGATGAGATCAGAAGCATCTTTTGTGGAGGATAAGCCATACACAGTTACTAAAGTTTGCACTGACCAACTGGTCATTAATCATTTCTGGAAAGAGAACGATGTTTGTGGGCTTTCTGCGACCCTGGAGGATTTGTCTGACAAAGGTTATTTAGAGCAGTGTGAGTCTTTATCTCAAATTTCAGATATAACAATGGCTGGAGACCTTGGAAAGGTATTGTGTACTTGTGTATTTAAATTGTTGTGTTTCTTACAATTGGTTTAGTCACTGAAACCTAATTTCATTTACTTAAATAGGATTATGGAGATGGGAAAAGCACCCCCATGACTGTTTCACTTGCAGAGTCGCATGTTTTATCAAAGATTTCCCAAATTACAGATATATCAGCTGCTGAAGAGCTTGGGAAGGTATTGTATACTTGTGTATATTAATTGTTGTGTTTTTTACAATTGGTTTAGACATTGAAATGTATTTCATTTCCTTAAATAGGATTATGGAGATGGGTTGAGCACCCCCATGAATGTTTCACTTGCTGAGGTTTCAATGTCAGCTTTCGGGAAGGTATTGCATGATTTATGCATATCAGTATTTGTACTTTTTAATTAGTGTTTAGTTACTTTAAAATTATTTATTGTTTACTGAAATAGGATGGTGATGGGATGATCACCCCAAAGGGTGAAACATTAACCCAGAGTGCTGCATCATTGAAGATTATTAAGGAACCTAATTGCCATGAATTAGTGAAGAGGAAGCTGCTAACTAAGGCTGATATTTGTGGGATGTCTGCATCTGCAGAGAATTTGTTTGACAAAGGTTACTTGGAAGATTGTGAGTCCTTATCACATAACACTGATGTTTCAATGGCTACAGTTTTTGGGAAGGTATTGTATGATTTATGAATATTAATATTTGTACTTTAAATTAGTGTTTAGTTACTTTAACATTTTTTATTGTTTACTGAAATAGGATTGTGAAGATGGGATGATCACCCCAAAGAAGGTTACACAGACTGGGAGTGATGCATCATCGAAGATTATTAAGGAACCTAAGTGCCATGAATCTGTGAAGAGGAAGCTGTTGGATGATTTCACAAATGAAGAAAATGATAGGAAGAAGAAGGCGAGAGCTGTGAAAGTGAAGATTGAAAAGAATTGACGAAGCAAATCCTTTTGTTTTTTGAACTGATCTGTCTAAGGTTCTAAGTAGGAATGGTCATCTTAACTGTTATTTCTATTACAAACTCTATGTTGCAGTACTTTTGTTATGTTAGTTTTGGTTTGATTGCAAATATTGATGCTTACTTGAGTAAGCATCATATAATTTGCAGTCAATAGATTTAGATGACCTTATGTATGAATCTAGCAGTTTGTGTTGGTAGTAATTATTTTGTTTAATCTGCATGACCTTATGTATGAATTTGCCAGTTTGTGTTGGTAGTAACTATTTAATTTTATCTGGTAAATGTGATTTAGTTTTAAATGTTATTTCTATACATTTATAATCATGTTTAACCAGCATCATTAACTAAAGTACATAATTTGCTAAGAATTATAATATTGTATATATGCTATAATTATTTCAGTTTTATGTTACAGGCCTATGAACTTAACTAAATATTAACTTATACTAATTTACTTTACTGGTGTAAGTCAAAGTTAATAATTTGTACTATATCTATTTACTGTGGTTTAATAGATAGAAAGTACAATCCTATATGAGTTACATATTCAATTTACATCAAATTTCTCTTGACCATGAATCTTATTTTCCAAAGTATTAATTACAGCTTTTATATATTTGAAAGTTTGATATTTAATGCACCTATAGATTTATTTTTTAATTATGAGATTTGAAGTTTGGATTGTATTCGATTTTTTTTATTATTACAAGTTTCATATTTAATGTACATATTTTTTTAACAGAGACAATATTTTACATGCAGAGATACTATAATTAATGCAGATATTGTATTTTAAATATTTATGTTATCAAACTGATGTTATAATGTATTAACGTTGAGTTGCTGAATTGAAATTTTATTGAGAAAAAGAAAAACGAAAGTAACAAAGAAAATAATGTATTAACGTTGAGTTATTACATAAATAGATAGTAACAGGGAATTAAAAACATCTATTCAGTAATTTCTTAACTCATTTCAAGTTTTTGAAAATAAATATATCATTAAAAATATTTTCAATTCAAGTTATTAAGAAGTCTTATATCTAATATAGGATATCATATAAAAAATATGATCTTTTTTTTTCAAATACAGAAATTATAATCTTATATGAATTACCTCTTCAGTTTATATTAATTTAATGTAAACTGAATTTGTTTTTTTGAAGTGTGAATTTAATTACTATTTCTTGTGTATTTGAAGCTGATATCATATGATTTAATGCAGAAGTAGTTTTATTTTTTCGTTAAATGTCATTCAGTGTCTATGTTTAATATTTATGTTATCAAACATAAACAAATGACCGCCGGGCAGGTCTACTCCATTAAATTTGAAAAAAAAATCACATAATTGACCACCAGGCAGGGCTACTCCATTAAATTTGAAAAAAATAATCACATAATTGACCACCAGGCAGGCCATCTCCGTGATCACCAGGCAGATCACACTCCATTCAAAGTCTAACATAATTTACAAGTAAGGTGATGTTACCTTATGCATAGTAGCCACAATATTTCATAAGGATTTTGTATGGTGTTTTGATCTTGGAGCCACAACATCAGTATATGACCTGTATTTTTAAGCATATAAATCAGTAAAATAGGAGATAGAGATATTTATGGGTAGATCATAAGTATATGGGCTGTACTTTCAACACAGTAAACTTTTCATAAATTTAAAGATATCTATGGTTTAAGATACTAATGAACTCAAAATTGAGAAATATGAAAGTGAGGATTCAATGAACTCAATACTAATGAAACTTTACATAAAGTTAAAATTTCTGTATTATGAAAGTGAGAATTCAATGAACTCAATATTGAAAAATATAAAAAGGAACCCAAAATTCCCAAAATGTCACATAAGATATATAAATTTAGTTTTATGAATATAATATTAAAATTTATAAAATTCTATTATGTATATATATATGTGAGTATAAGTCTGATCTGGGTTTTAAAAAGCCCGAGGCGCATGAGGCGCAAACATGCCTCGGAGCCTAGGCGCAGGGCTTTAAGCGCAGGCGCGGGCTTTTCGTAGGCGAGGCGCAGTAAAGCCTAAAAAATTCTAATATATTTACCTAAGGTAAGTGACGAACTGACTTCTAGAATTTAGATAATGGGTAATTCACTAATTTGTATATAAATTAATATTTAATAGATTAGTTCATATAGTACTAGAATATCCTAATATTTTAGAATAAATGAGCTGTATACCTCCTGCACACCACACTAATTTGCCTCACTCTTAATTAATAATATTTTATTAGAATAGTGGAATATCCTAATATTTTAGAATAAATGATATACAGCTGTATACCTCCTGCACACCACACTAATTTGCCTCACACTTAATTAATAATATTTTATTAATTAAGCCCACACTCCATGCGCCTCGCTTAGGAAAAAAGTTAGCATGTGTTGTTATTTCCTAGGAACTGTGAGGAGGTATTATCTGTACTGTCTTGACATTTGAATACTTGCAGGTTAATAACCACTGGATATTAGCTAATTAACTTTTATATAAATAAGTTTTGTAATAAAGGCTCATTTTTTCTCATCTGCAGATTCACTTACAGTGCTCATATTAGCAAATCTCAGAAGCTTATATTACTCAAGAACAGTAAAGTTGAAGTTTCTTTACTTTTAACCATTTTTGTTGTGAAAGTGATTATATTATTCTTCACCTTTTTTTTATACGAGTTTTTTTATTGAGGAATTTTTTTTATAAATTTTTACTAATTTTTTCACATATTTTACAGGTGATTCTAAATGAGAAAGCTAACAAAATCGTTGAAGATTACTGGCGTCAGATCAAATGCAGAAAATTCTACTGGTATTTATTATATTTCTATCTTTGTGAATAATGTATGAAAATGAGTTCTTATCTTGATATTGGTTCTTCATTTTTGCTGTAGATCTTGAGTAGACAGTGAAGTTTTTATCTGCATAATAAACTTCAGTAGATCTTCACGTTTCTGTTTTTTGCTCTCCATTATTTTTTACATTTCTGTAAGAAAATCACATAAGTTTGAGTATTAGTAAGGAATGTCTTAGATAAAGTGAAAAATATACAACAAAGAAATTAAGTACACAGGAGGTAAGATACTTATCTTTTTTTGGCGGATTTTTGTACATGAAAATTGTGCTTAAACTGTTTGGAAGGACATTTAGTTAGTAAGTATCGAATTTCTGGTAATACAATTTATTGATGAATATATTGAGCTATAAATTACTACCTCTTTGGCCTTCTTATAAAGCCATTCCATAGGTAATTGTTCCTTCCTGTAGATCGAACTGGGGGCTCTGAAATTTTTAAATCAGCGTCTTCAAATCTGAAAAGGATTCGTGTTTTGGTGTTAGTTAATTTTGAAACTTTAGTGTAAGTCTAAAGTAAGGGTTAAGAAATCTCGGTATTTGTACCTTTTTGCTCATACTCTTCGGATCTGAAAGGATTCGGCGTTTCTGGTTCTTGGCTTCACCAATTGTGCATGTAGTGTCGGTAGGCGTGGCTGCACTTGCGAGAGACTTTCAGATGTTGTGAGTTTTAGGCTCTGTATTTGTACACACTGAATAAGCGAGATTTCTAAGTTTTCGAAGGGATTTGGATCAAAAAATTGGTAGTTGTGTAGCTGTAATTGAAGTTTGTGGATGGTATTGTGGAATAGTTTTCAGATTTGGATGTGGAGAAGGATGGGATATGCGGGGTATGGAATTAGGGTAAGAATTTAGAGAGAAGACTCTAGAATTCTAGAGTGAAGCGGCGCCTCCTAACCTTTAGAATGAAGGTGGACTTGAAACCCTAGAAATGAAGTTCTCTCTATTTATATTATTGTATCTTTATGGCATAATAAATTTAGTTGTTGTGGTAGTTGGCAGCCATATAAGATAATTATAATTTATAGTTTTTTGTGGTAATAAGAATGATAGGATATTAGATTGTAGTGGGTTCGAGAATAATAAGCCTGATGGGCTTCATATATGAAAAATCATGGCGTTAATTTATTTAATTCATGTCCAAAATTATTATTTTTAGTTTGGGTCATTTGTTTGGATTATCATCTTTTTTCTATTATATTGCTTCTATTTTTTGTTTGTTAAATAAGAAGGCCCGCATTAAGCGAGAGGCCTGCTCTTATATCATTGTTCCACTAAAAAATTTAATATCTCCTCCCCTGATATTATTTAGCTAGGTATTATTTATCTTAGTTTTATTTATCACCATTTATCTCAATTTATATATCAAACACTGTGTTCAAAATTATCATATTAATGTGAGTTGTTGATTCGTATGAAAATACGTGGATTATTGAATATTTTGCATTATTTGTTCAATTCCAATATACGTAACTATCTATTATGAACAACAACTTAATCAAAAATAGCAGAAGTATTATCATTTAAAAAATAATTAGAAACAACATAAGTATTGATACACATATATGAAACTATGTAATTTATATACAACAAAGTTAAACTGATAATTCAAATGTGACATTAAATTGAGTGTGTATATATATATATATATATATATATATATATATATATATATATATATACACGCATATCAAACTATTATACTATAATTTTTTATACAGTATACTTATATGTATATTGTCCAATCACTATGAAAAACAAGTTTTAGTTAATTAGGGTTTATTATATTATTTTGTGTTTGTGTGTGTCTGTGAAAATGAATAACAGACTTTTTAATTTTAATAAATTTATGTCGAAAATTCTTGATATATTCAACTATTCTATATTATATTTTTATGCCAGATTTGCTAAAATATGTATACTTCAGTGTTAAATTTAAAGCGATTAACTTATAAAATTCTTATTTTGTGTTGTCATTATTTGTAGATGTTGAAAGGTCTATCTCTTCAAATGTTGTGGAGAATGTAGATAGTGTTGTTGATTTTGAAGACAATGGTTCGAAATTTATCATTATTGATAAATTTAAAAAGCAAAAGAGATCTTTTTGTGTATCTTCATCTCCAAGTGATAATTCCATTATTGATCGTCGCAAGAAGAAGAAAGTTGAAAGTCAAGGTGATTAGTTATTGTTTAGTAGTATAAATTTATAATGATGTTATCTATATATACATGTCAATTAATATTTAATTTTATAAGTGTTGTGTTGTTTACAAATGAATATATATATATATATATATATATATATATATATATATATATATAAAGAACATATGTTTCCTATAATTTGTGAGTTTATATATATTTATCGATTAATTTTTTATATATGTTATGTTTCTATCATGTTTTATATATAGTTTACATTGTTTAGTAGTAATTCTTTAATGCCTCAAAAGTAATTTATATATATATATATATATATATATATGTGTGTGTGTGTGTGTGTGTGTGTGTGTGTGTTAAAATTTTAATTTATATTTATATTATGTTAGTTATTTTTGTGTAATACTATTGCAAGTCTTTGAAAGGATTCCAATTTTGCTTACTGTGAACATATTAAGCAAGTGTATTATATTTTTAGGTAATTCTTTATATTAAGGAGTACAACTTATGAAATTCAAATATGTTTACAATAAGTAAGTACATAGTTTTTTTAAAATATATGAATGATAGCATACATTGTATGAATAATTTAGTGAATGCTATTTGAGTAGAAGTTTTTTTACCGATTGGGTACTTATATTTTAGTTGCTTTTTGAAAATAAGTATGATAGTGCTTTGCATTTTCTTTTAACTTATTTTTGTACTTTCGAGTTATTTATATTGACAAATATATTTTGATTTTTTTTTTTTCAGAATATTGGGATATTGGAGATGTTGTTCATGAATGTGAACATTGTTTTGCATTTTTTTGGTATGAAGAAAGATTGGCGAAGACTGTTAATTCTACAAAACCCAAATATTCATTGTGTTGCATGCATGGAAAAATTGAACTTCCAAAAGCTATGTGTCCGCCAAAAGTATTATATGATCTTATTTTTGGAAATAATGCCAAAAGTAAGCATTATCTCCAAAATATTAGATCTTATAATAATATGTTTGGATTCACATCAATGGGTGGTAAAATTGATCACTCGATAAATCAAGGCAATACCCCTCCGATTTTTCGATTGCATGGGCAAAACTATCATCTCATTGGTAGTTTGATGCCTATGGAAGGTTGTCCTCCAAAGTTTGCGCAGTTGTATATCTATGACACAGATAATGAAGTTCACAATAGAATACTTTCAGTGAGGTAATTTATTTCATTTGTGGTTTTTTTTTTACAATATTTTATACATGTAATTACTTTATATTTATAGTATTTTAATATTGTTTCAGGGATGTTGGAAATTTTAATGAATTACATACTGAAATTGTGCGTGATTTGCAAGCAATGCTTGATGAACAAAATGTGTTGGCGAAGTCATTTAGGATGGCTAAGGATCGATTAAGGGATGCAATCCAGCCAGATGTGAAATTGAGATTGATTAGTGAAAGAGGGAAAGATGCTCGAACTTATAATTTGCCGTCTACGTCCGAAGTAGCTGCACTTATTGTTGGAGACATAGATGATTCAATGGGCAATAGAGATATTGTTATTGAGTTCAAGAGTGGAAAATTGAAACGAATTAATGAGCTTCATCCATCGTATCTTGCATTACAATATCCATTGTTGTTTCCATATGGAGAAGATGGGTATAAATGTGACATTCCATTTGCAAAGGGTGTTGAAGAAAGCAAATTTTCGCGGAAGAAAATAAGTGTGAAGGAATTTTTGGCCTATCGATTGCATGAAAGACGTGGAGAATTTTCTATATTGTTCTATTGTCGACGTTTGTTTCAGCAGTTTATTGTTGATAGTTACACTATGGTGGAAGCTGGTAGATTGAACTTTTTTCGTTATAATCAAAATAAATTGCGATGTGATATGTATAAAGGTTTAGCAGATGCTTTGATACGAGGTGAGAGGGATCCAGCTATGCAGGGAAAACGAGTGATTTTGCCGTCTTCTTTCATTGGTGGTGCACGATATATGATTCAAAATTACCAAGATGCTATGACTATTTGTAGTTGGGCTGGATATCCGGATTTGTTTATCACTTTTACTTGCAATCCAAAGTGGCCAGAGTTAGTTAGATATCTTGATGCTAAAGGTCTAAAGTCAGAGGATCGGCCCGATATAGTTTCCAGAGTTTTCAAAATAAAGTTAGACAATCTAATTCATAGTGTTCGCAATGATCGAGTATTCGGTGTGGTCCGAGCAGGTATTTATATAGATTATTTTCTTTATACATATATTTTCATGAATTCAATATATATTCTAAATTAAACTTTCTTTTCTTAGTTGTTTACACAATTGAATTCCAAAAACGAGGATTGCCACATGCGCATATTTTGCTATTTATGGCAAAAGAGGATAAACATCCTGATGCTGAAGATATAGATAAGATCATTTCAGCGGAAATTCCAGATCCAATAGATGATGCTCAATATTATGAAGCTGTTAAAGAATTCATGGTTCATGGTCCATGTGGTGCCCTCAGAATTTCATCGCCGTGTATGATGAATGGTCGTTGTACGAAGTATTTTCCAAAGAAATATGTTGATGCAACAACTGTTGATGATGACGGATATCCTGTATATAGAAGGCGGAATAATGGGCGCGTTATATTGAAGAATGGTATATCTTTGGACAATAGATATGTTGTGCCTCACAATCGTGGTTTGCTTTTGAAGTATGGTGCTCATATTAATGTAGAATGGTGTAATCAATCACGATCGATCAAGTATTTATTCAAGTATATTAATAAAGGCAATGATCGTGTTACTGCATCATTTTATAATTCAAGCGAAGAAGATGATGAAGGGAGGGGCATAGATGAGGTGAATCAGTATTATGATTGTAGATACATCTCACCATGTGAAGCTGCTTGGAGAGTATTTGGATTTGAAATCCAATACAAAAAACCTTCTGTGGAGAGATTGAGTTACCATTTACCTGGTGAGCATGCGGTTATATTTTCAGAGGCAGATCGGCTTGAAAATATTTTGAATAGGGAAACTATTCATGAAAGTATGTTCTTAGGTTGGTTTGAAGCAAACAAAATGTATGCAGAAGCTAAGGAGTTTACATATCCTGAATTTCCTACAAAATTTGTTTGGAAAATTACGGAAAATCATCGGAGATGGGAACCAAGGAAACAAGGAGTTTCTATAGGTAGATTGTATTATGTTCCACCAGGTTCGGGTGAATCATTTTACTTAAGATGTTTGTTGAATATTGTTCGAGGTGCGACTTCTTATGAGGATATTAGATGTGTAAATGGTGTACAATATTCAACATTTCGTGAGGCTTGCTATGCTTTGGGTTTGTTAGAAGATGATAAAGAATATATTGATGGGATTGTTGAAGCAAGTAATTGGGCTTCTGCTTCATCTTTGAGAAGGTTATTTGTGACGTTGCTTACTTCAAGTTCCATGAGTCGGCCTGAAAATGTGTGGAGCAGTACTTGGAATTTATTAGGCGATGATATCTTATATCAACAGAGATTGGTATTACGATATCCAGGTATGTTTTTATGATGCTTTGTTATTAGTTAAAGCACTCCTTTTGTGATAATAATGAGTAAATTTATATGAATATGTGAATGTATATACATTGAAAATATATGGTATGTTTTTATATTATATATTGAAAAATGACTTATAAAAGTGGAATAATTAAACTATTGATATATAATTTGATAGCATAAATAGAATTCCATATTTTAAAAATATTGAAACATAATTCAATCATTTAAAATTGATCTATAAGTGAACGCATTAATTAAAAATAGGGATATATATGGTGATTGTAAAAAATATATATTATAATATTTTATTATTTAGTAAGCTAAATAATATTTGTTGGTATCAAGTTTAGTATCATATGCAATTCATTTTTCATCAAGTATGTCTGCCTGTAATACTTCTATTTAAATATATGTATATATATTTGTTTGTATATATATATATATATATATATATATATATATATATATATATGGGCGCGCTCCAGTGAGATCCCCTATTTTTCGTGAAACACTGAGGATAATGAATAAGACATATAATATTAATGAACAAGACGTATATCTAACGAACAAAATGTATACACTGATGAGAAATAAAATTTAAATAATTGGTAATGAATAAGACATATATACTGATCAACAAGGCAGTATATACTGATGAACAATGCAGTATAAACTGTTGAATAACAAAATTTAAAATTTTTTGGTTCCTCTAGGATTCGAAACCTGTGAAAAAAATTCTCCCTCCAGATACAATATCAGCCATAGGATTGATAAAATAAACGCACCAGATCGTGCTCTAGATCTCATTAAAATTAGGGGGTCTCATTGGCGCGACCCCCTATATATATATATATATATATATATATATATATATATATATATATATATTATTGGCAAGTGTGTAAAAATGTAGCGTAATTAAAGATATTTTTTGTGCAAATGTAGTGTACCGTCTGTTTAGGATAGGTTTCAAAAGTGTACTTTGATGAAAAATATTAAAATAATATGAATTATAAGTATATCTATTAAATGTAATTCTATATTATTTTGCAACTAATTCCTTTTATTTTGGAAATATTTTTGTGTAGATTTGAAGCTTACAGATATTGAAATTCAAAATTTTACATTGGTTGAAATTGAGAAGTTATTGGGTGAGCTTGGTAAGAGTTTGCGTGATTTTGAAACAATGCCATTTCCATCTTCGGAATTCTTGGATATGAGCAATGATAGGTTGATCTATGATGAGTTAGCATATGATCGTGAACAATTGGCTAAAGATCATCTTGAATATCTTGAGAAATTTACTGATGAGCAGCATGGAGTTTACAATACAATTATGACTTCAGTGGAATCTGAGTTTGGTGGTATATTTTTTGTGTATGGGTATGGAGGAACTGGAAAAACTTTTATATGGAAGTCATTGTCTGCTGCTATTCGTTCAAAGGGGGAAATTGTTTTGAATGTTGCATCAAGTGGAATTGCTTCATTGCTATTGCCAGGTGGAAGAACAGCGCATTCACGTTTCAAGATTCCTATTAGTATTAATGAGGATTCTATGTGTAATATAAAACCAGGAAGTCCGTTGGCAGAGCTAATTTTGATGGCAAAGCTTATTATATGGGATGAAGCTCCTATGGTGCACAAGTATTGTTTTGAAGCATTAGACAGAAGTATTCGTGATATAATGCGAGTTCGTGATGAATCAAGGTTAGATGTGCCATTTGGTGGTAAAACTGTTGTACTTGGTGGTGATTTTCGGCAAATATTACCTGTTATCCCTAAAGGTAATAGGCATGATATAGTTAATGCAACGATCAATTCATCTTACCTTTGGAACAGTTGCAAAGTGTTGAGGTTGACAAAGAATATGCGTTTACGACAAGTGTCTGAGAATATGGCCACTGAATTGGAAGAATTTTCGAGTTGGATAGCTGATGTTGGAGATGGATTAATTGGGAGTTGTGGTGATGGTGTTTCTGTGATTAGATTACCTGACGATATTGTGCTTAAGAGTAATGATGATCCGTTAAGAACTATCGTATCTAGCACATATCCGTTGTTCCATAGTGATAACTCTGATTTGTCTTACTTGGATAATAGGGCAATACTTGCTCCTACTTTAGATGTAGTTCATTCCATTAATGAATACATGATTAATTTCAGGGGTGGAGATGGTAAAATGTACTTTAGCTCAAACAGTTCTTGCAGATCTGATTCAGGTAGCAGCTTGATCAACGATATTCACACTCCTGAGTTTTTGAATAGTTTGAAGTGTTCTGGTTTACCAAATCATGAATTGTTCTTGAAAGTTGGGACTCCAGTAATGTTGTTGAGAAATATTGATCATCATAATGGGTTGTGTAATGGCACTCGACTTGTGATTACAAGGTTGGGTTCTCATATGTTGGAGGGAAAATTACTAAGTGGTCACAATGTTGGCCAATTAGTTTTGATCCCTAGGCTCAATATGATACCTTCTGATATAAGATTGCCTTTCAAATTTCAAAGACGACAATTTCCATTGGTTGTTTCATATGCAATGACCATTAATAAAAGTCAAGGACAATCATTGGCACATGTGGGCTTGTATTTGAAGAAACCTGTGTTCAGCCATGGTCAACTTTATGTTGCTATCTCAAGGGTCACCAGTCGACAAGGTTTGAAAATATTGGTATGTGGTGATAGTGATGAAGAATGTAATAGTACTGATAATGTAGTTTATAAAGAAGTTTTTCGAAATTTGTAATTTATATTTGACTACTTTGTTTAATGGAAGAGACCACGACTAGATTATGTTGTTTGTTGTAGTTTTTAAGATAATTTTATCATAATTATGCACCTAAATAAAAAAGTTCAATGGTATTATATATTTTCAAATAATTTTTATTCCAACTTAAGTATAGGTTACATTAATCTGCATCTCCTTATTTCATTGTCAAATTAGTATATTTATTAGCTTCATTATCGAAAGTATAATGGGCTGTTATTAGTTACTACATCATTAAATGTACCAAAAATTCATTAATCTTATTAATTGTTAGTATATGAAATTAGTATATCCCTTTGTATTGCGCATATGGCATCTCTTTATGAGGTGCATATTTATGTATTATTACTGTAAACATAATTTAAAAATATTTAAAAACATTATGGTATTGAATGTTTTTACTTAGCCATATTGTGGAAAGTTATAGTAATGATGTTTTGTAAAAAAGTGACAAAAACCATGGAGAATAGTACGTCTAATTGCAAAATGGTAATACAAATACAAGATTAATTTATATTTTGCCATAATAAAAATAGATGATAAACACGTGTACTTGCAAATTTAATATATGTACAACATAAAGATTTGTTAATTGCAAATTAACAAATTTTTAATTACTTTATTTAGTATAATGTAGAATTATTGATGTTATAAGTCTGTGCGTGTTTTATTTTTTCTATATTTTAAATTTTGTTTTAAGAAAAAATTTATTATTTTATTTTTTTGACTTAGGGGAGTTGGAGAGGGAGAGCAATGAGATTTGAACCCGAGACCTCACAGTTCACAACCAGGAGGTCGCACCGCTTGGAGTCCCCTTGGGGACTTAAGAAAAAATGTTGTTGATCTTAAGGAAACATGTTATTTTATTCTATATTTTAATATTGAAATTGGACTTAATTTTTACTATTTTAATTCGTAAAAATTAATAATTTTAAGAAATATATGAAAATAACAAATTGTCTCTTATTTATTTTTTAAAGAGATATAGTCACTATCACTAATTTAATATTCTATGTATATCATTATATTTGTGTCGTGCTGTCGTCTTTTAATATGAATTGTATGATATGAAAGTCTTTTATTATTTTAATTCCTATTTTTTGTATTATGTAATATAAATTATTAATTTTCTTTAATTTCTTTCTATTATGTTTTGTATATATCACTTAATATATATTTTTACAATTCTATAGTACTACTACTATACTTCGCAAATACGTATGAATATTCGTACCGTGCGAAGCACGGGTATAACACTAGTTATTTCATAATTTATGCAGTACTCATAATCATATGCTTTTTTAATGCCATTAAGACCATCCATAAAATGTCGATGCTTCCTATTTCTACAATTTGGGCCATCAAGGGGTAAAATAATATCGTATCACCGTTCATTATTAGAATTCACTAAGAGATCACTACATCAATTATTATTTTCATAGTATTATAAAAGGATAATTGTATATAAATTACTAAACTTTCAACAAATTCTCATTTTGCAAATAAATTTTAAAAATTTTATTAAAGTTACTCAACTATTAATTTCTTCTCATTTTGCATATTTATCCGGCCAAACTTTGGGCATGAAATGACGTTGTTTTCATCCGGCTATACATTACAACGGCGGTTCTATTTTTTTTATATGGTTATATTTATGCTACGCAAGCATATTCATGTCAAGTAAGTATATTTATGCTATGTCACCACAATGAAAAATAGGCAAATATATAAAATGAGAAAAAAATTAATACTAGTTGAGTAATTTTAATAAAGATTTTAAAATTCGTATGCAAAATGATAATTTAGTAATTTATATGCAATTAACCCTATTGTAAACTAGGGGATTTTGTGTGTGACAGTTTGATGAGTCATGATTTGAATTCAAATACTCAACCCGTCCACAAAAAAAAAATCATACTTATTCATTTCTTTTGTCCATAAAAAAGAGTCATACTTACCATTGTTTTTCATGAAAAAGAGTTTCATCTCACCTTTTAAACTATCACATACCTTCTCTCATATATTTAACTATAAATTGTACTTTTATTCCATTTTTTAACTACTAATATACTTTTATTCTATTTTTTTGTACTAACATTACTACTACAATTAATTGTATTTTTATTTTGCTTACAATAATTTTAATAAATTTATTAAAACTCGTGTCCAATATAAAATGGAACTATTTTCATGGACGGAGGGAGTAGTATTAACTATTAGTAAAATTGCAAATATGTTAGGGCTCGTTTGGATTTCAGTAAATGATTATGTAGGATAATTTGTAACCATGATATTTAGCGTGGATAATGACAGATTATTAATACTGAGTTGGTGTTTGCTATCATGGCTAAATACAGAATATCCTAGTTTAAGTTAATCCTATGGGGGAGGTGGTATTATTAATCCTAAGAAATCTGGATTAATAATACTGGATCGTGGGATTAAACCCGATCATCCACATTATTACTAAATAATACCAAACACTAAACTGCTTTTTACTAAATTAGGTAATACAGTGTATTAACCAATATCAAACCCGAGAATCCAAACTACAAGCAAAGCAACTATAGTGATCAAAAGAGATCGATTTATTCTTTTTTAATTAAAGCTACTATTTGTGTGGTAATTAAGCTGCTTTTTCCTGAAGGTTTTGGATTTCTTGTACTATTATTTGGTTGATAATTATAGTATTTAACTGTGGACGCACCGTAAATCAAGGTGAAAAGAAGCACTAATCTTATCATTAAAAGTTAATAACCTGCTTGATTTATGCTAACAACCTGCACGAAGTTTTATCGTCATGATTTTTATTTTTATTTTTATTTTTTTATTTTTTTTTGGTTGTTACAAAACACCCTAAGGGTGAGGGGTTAGGCAGACCCCAACCTGTAGATAATCATCAACCAATATCACATACATAGCGTTGCCCAAAAGTGACAATGCCCAACAGAGACCAAAAAAATAAACAAGAACCAGACAAAACATGACTATACAGAGATGTGGTCCAAAAGAGACTACATCCCGAAGATAAAGGAGACAAAATCAAACGAAAGTAAAATAGAACAAAACTAGCTATCAACATGATATAAAAACCTGAAGTTAGGATAACCGAACTGATCCATCCTAAACAAAGCAAGAAAATAATGAGGAGCAGACTCTGAATAAAAAATAGTCAGTGCTTGGGCCTGTGTTGCCCATGCCTAGCCATAAAATCGGCAGGACGATTTCCCTCGCGACGGATATGAGTGAATCGAACTTGTCGGTGTCGAATAAGCTGTCGAATCCAGACAACTGAATGTCGGATACTAGCATGATCATGATGCCCAGCAGATATGAGCAAAACGAGCGTCGCAGCATCCAGCTCAACTCAGATATGAGAAGACAACGTAACAGCTAACTTAAGACCCTCAAGCAATGCAGCAAGCTCAGCTCAAAACTAGAGGAGGCCGCGTATAGAGTGCAGAAAGCAAGCAGAAGCGCGCCAGTATGATCACGTACCACTCCTCCACTCGCGCCATGATGCACTTGCGAGTCATAAGAGTCATCAGTGTTCAGCTTCACCCAAGGAAAATCAGGCGGGAGCGAACTATTAATCATTCTCAAGTAGTATATATTCCATTTATAATTATGATTTTTGCGACAAGTTGGCAAATAAATCATTTGAGGACTTAATTATTGCCAACTATTCCGGTACAAGGTAAGAAATTAAATGTCTTTCGAAATTATTTTCAGTTTATGAAAATTCAGTTACACGAGTCTCTAATGATTGTATGAAATGTAGGTTTTTTTTTTTTTAAGACCTTTTTTTAATGTGCCCTTTGCTTTACCTAACGATTTCGTAATATAATACTAATATATATATATCCGTGACTTCCCTTGGAAGTGAGAGTGTTATTACGCACATTACTCAACAAAAATAAATAACCAACTTGATATGTGGTGGTCTTTTTCTTCCACACTACTCAACAAATGGATGATTCCCCAAGAATTGTGGTGTTATTATTTAATTATTATGGAATTGGAGAATAATATTAATTAATTTTAAAGAGCTGGGCCCATCTCTCTTAGCTTCCCTTTAAAGTCCCCCTGTGAACAATATACATTCATATTATATAAAATTTATTTATATTTTATGATAACGAAGATATTGTCTTTATATATACAATATAATATGGAGTATAAATCCAATATAAACGGAAATTGTACTAGAAAAACATATAGGGTCGAACTTGAAATATTGTGCATCTATTATGTAAATGCATGCATGCATGTATCAATAATCATGATTATATATATATGCCATGAATTTCTTGTTTTAAATGAATTCTTATGGTATTGTGCATTCTGGGACACCATAAACTTTTCTTTTTTTTTTGATAAATTACATAAGTAAAAAAAATTTAAACATCGCACTACGGTATATTCAAACCCAGAACCTCAGGTTTTGTACATTAACCACCTATCGCTAGGTCAATATGCACACACTCTGTACGTTACACTACTTTGTCTTAGTTTTATGTTAATAATTTACAATGTTATTTCATCACCTAAAGCAAGATATATAGTTTTGAGTTACGATAGTAATATATCTGTGATAGAAATGAGGTTTATTGAACATATATAAACGAAAATTATCCCGGAGTGTACCAACAAATACGAGATCTCATAGTTCAATTAAAAAATTTAAAAAAAAATAAGAGAGAAGAAGAAGAAGAGGAAAATTAATATGAGTAAAAAGAGTCATGTACAGACCTAAATTAGTACATGCAATACTCTGTATGAAATCTCCACCTCTCAGAAAAAAAGAAAAAAGAAAAGAAAAAGGATAGCAAAAAATAAAGAAGAAATAAAAAAGTGAATTGGTTAATAGAAAATGGTTCTTCAATTATTATCATTAATTATGGTTGTCCAAATTTAGGGCAACAAATATATTAAAGGGTTAATTGTATATAAATTATTTAAATTCAATAAATTATCACTTTTCACGCCAACTTTAAAATATGTATTAAAATTAAAAGTTACTCAATTAATTTTTTCTCATTTTGCATATATATTCGTCCATTTTTTCTCATATCCAGGAGACCGGCTATTTCTATTGGTTTATTCCTAGCTATGCGGAATAAGATTTTAATTTACATTTCCTTAACATTTTTCTTCTTTTTTTATAAGAAAAAAAAACTTGAAACAATTATATAGTTATATGTTTTTTTATTGCTAATAGTATTAAATTATTTGAGAACCCACTATAAATTTACGTATTTTGTTTCGGGCTTTCGGAAAAAAAGAATATAGTAATAGTTGGGTTGAAACCAAAAAGCCTACAATTTTTTTTTTTTTTTTTTTTTTGAGGAAGGTGTGTATTTGTTTTTTGCTTTTCTTTTGATTCTATACCTTCTGAGAAGTGGCTTGTGAGTTTTGGGCTTCTTATCTTGTCGGACTATAATTAATAATTGTATATTTGGAAATATTAAACCAGTCGCTCCAAAAAGAAAAAAAAAAGAAAAAAAAAATAAACTAGTGGCTTTTATCTATAAGATATAAAAATAAAAGGAGATGCACCGCCAAAATAAATTGAGAAATTACAAATTATTAATAAACCGATTATACATAAACGGCCAACGAAAATAGAATGACAGAATTGGAGAAGTCTTCGACGGCTAGAATGGATCAATTATTCATAGTCTCAGACCCAAAATAGTTCCCCAATGTTTGAATCCAATAATATCTTCTATATTCCCTAAAAAAAATATCCTCTATATAATATTATATGCTCGACCATAAAATAGTAACTACACACATGTACAGAAGTCCTAAATTCCTAATTGTGTTAAAAACTTCCTTAAACTAATTTAAATTATTAATCATACTAACTCATTACAAATGTTAGATTTTTTTTTAAAGCCAAATAATAGAGTTTGATTGCTCACTTATCTAAATAATTTTATAGTATCTCACCATACTCCTATAGTCCTATAATAATATATAGAGAGAGAGAGAGTAATATCGTAAGTAAACAAATCTATTTTTTATGCCAATTGCTTAAGCGTGATTCTATTCATAACCCCCATTTTACTCCGTATAGCCCCTACTTAAAATAATAATAAATAAATAATTATAAATTTACTATTTTATCCTATAGTCCATAGCCCCAAATTAAATTCTTAATTCTTCGGACGAGATTAGCTTAAGTGTTCTTGAAGACCACCTTACCGGACATGGAAGATCTGAGCATATATAATAGGCAATGGCTTCTACATGAAGGGAGTCGCATACTAGCTCACTCGAAACGCCGTTTGGAGATCAACATTGAGATAACGATGATTAAGTTTGAGGATTGCTGTCGTTTTACTGTTTTTGTGGTTGGTGGTCATCGTGAAAGGTTAATTGGAGTTATTGGTTTATTTGGTTGATTGGTTCCAATTGTTGTGGCGCAAAAGACAAAAAAAAAGTGTGTTAAGCAAATTTAATTTGCTTTTTGCTGTCATGGTTTTGGAATTGAAGGTGACAATAGATTGTGGAGGCGCACCGATTGGCCAAGATTCAACATTGACACAAGAAATTTAAAGGAAAAAAAAGAAAGAAAAGAAATTGTGTTGGTTTGTTTTACAGCGTGAAGAATTGTTCGACTTGAATGCTTATGTTGAAGAATTATGACAGTATACATAAATGCACTCAGATTTGGTTTGGTGCAGGAGATGATGATCTTAGACGTTCAAATCAATAAATATTTTATGAATTATAGGGTTTTTAATTTGGGGCTATGGCCTATAGGGTAAAATAGTAAATTTATAATGATTCATTATTATTATTTTAAATAGGGGGCTATGAGGAGTAAAATGGTGGCTATGAATAGAATTACCCATTGCTTAAACAATTGATGAAGCCATAAATCAGACCTTGACATAGTAATTCATTCTAAAGACTAATCTAAACTGATGAAAGAAATGCATTCGTATTTCATATCACGGGACATTAATTTCCCATAACTTAAGGTTGTCACATCGGCCCAATCATACATACAACATGGTTTTTCTCTAACCATTTACATCTTTATATATCCCTACATCAATCAAGAATTTTATTATGTAAATATAGGATATGTTAGCGTTGCTTCTCGTTCTTCAACTAATGTTGATGGAGCTGCCCAGAGCAGGGAACATAAGCACCGCAAGCAAATGCATATGCTGCGACGCAACCAGCCGTTTCAACGACTCCCGCCCCGTCCGGACCATGCCGGAGAAGTTGAACGGCCCTTGCCCTATCATAACCGGCCTCCTCACAATCACACCCCCACTAGGCGCCACACCCGGCCACCAAACTCTCTGACGCTCTTCCCTCCTGGCTCTCCTCGCGCGGTTGAGGTCATGGCGGATGACGTTCCTCACAGACTTGAGATACGATAGCATGTCGTGGTCTCTCTGAATGCTGCCCTCGGAGCCATATGCAGACCGGTCACTCAGTATCTCGAGAGGGTGTGGCGAGTTCAGAAACACAGCTTGTGCAGCACGCACCTGCTTCTCTGCCTCGGCCATGTCTGAAGCCGGGCATGTCAGAAGATACAGACCGCTGCCCGGAGGAAGGAGGTCGTGGTTTGGAGAGAATTTTTCGTCTGGTTGGAGAATCAGAAGCTCTCCCATAGGCGTGTATAAAAGCTTCTGTTGACATGGCGCAAAAGCAAGTGATGTTGTTAGTTGAAATGTGGCAAATTTGAGAGAGTAGTAAATTAACTAACTACCTGTTTATCAAGACAGGGATGATTGCGGAAATTCCCATTCACAGCCTTGAGAAATTCAGCAACGTGGTTTGGATAATTGCAAGAGAAAGCTCTAGGAACAATGTCTCGATGCATTGTGATCGACCTAACATGATCCCGTGGCAACCCAAGGTTATGAAGCAGGCGATCCCCACCGCACATGATAGATGGTGCTCCATAGGTTATAACCGGAAGCAATGAAGAACGAGGCGCTCCGCCTCTTATCAGCAGCATGAGATTCACAAGCACTGATAAACTCCCACCAAGAGAATGCCCCGTGAAACGGAATCTGGCACGATCTCCGTGAGCCTCGAGGTGTGAATGAATGGCAGGCAACATATGCTCGTAGATCCCTTTTGCAGCCTCGTAGATACCTCTGTGGACGAGAACATTGAGTCCCTAAACAAAGAGTAGACGATTCAGATTCGATTCAGATTTATATCTACCAACAGAAATGATTTTGGCAGGAAGGAATTCCTCTAATGCATCACAGACACTATTACCTCATAGATGTAACTCTTAAAATATTCGAGAAAAATTGATCACAAACTATAACACAGGATAGATAACTACCTCAAACTGAATTGGCTCGAAAAGTAGATTGGCCTTCCATGAAGCCAGTGACTCAGATCCCTGAAAGAAATAGGAAAAAGTATGACATAAACCACATGTATGTGCCAATTGGTTTGTATATTTAGATTGAAACCTCAAAACACAAATGAAATGTAATATCCTTCATAGGCATAACTACTCATAAATGATGCTTAGTTGTTCCACCTGTACAACGAAGAATCTTGTTGCAGTTTGATCATCATCACAAATAAACCACTCGCATGGGGGTGAGAGGGTCGAGTTCAGACCATCAGCCATAGCCTGCTTTACTTCCTCCTCCGCAGCAACAACTGCAGTCATTGAATCAGTAGTTGCCATCAATGAGGCCATATCATGATTCATCATATCAACACTTGTATCTACTACGCAATTCTCATCCAGCTTCGATTTGGAGGATTTCAAGTTAAGGATGACCTTCGTATGAGAATGGAAATAAGAAGCAGCCGAAGCAGCAATCTGATAAGCAGCAGAAGAAACACGGTTTCTTTCAGCCTCCGCCTCAATGCCTTGTCTGGTTTCATTACTCTCGACATTCTCAGCTTCAGCTGCTGCACTTGCTGATTCCTTCTCTTTCTCAATCTTCAGTGCCAACTCTTTCTTCTCTATAGATGAAGTCACCAACTTGAATCCATTATATCTCAGAAGATTCCCAGGCTGTAGCATCATTCCATATAGCAATTAAATAAAAATCACATCATAACTACGACCTAAAATCTCCAACAAAAATGTGTAATTTTTCAAGATCACAACACCAGAGTCGATTGCAATTCATGAAATCCGCAGTATTAGGTATACATATATGAGCTAGAATCTTAATTCGAACCACATCATTGCAAAACTGAAAACTACCTAGCTGCATTGAACCAAATTCACACATCTAAATAAGTGAAAGTTGAAGAAAATTATACCTTGATTTGAGGTATGCAATAAGCCAAGCTCCCCAAATAAGATAATTGAGCATATAATCTCGATTCCGCCAGAGACACCTTTCGAAGCAGCTTCGAAAACGACTCCCTGTCAAATTCAATCTTCTCACCATCGTCTTCGTCAACCGCACACACATCACAATCTTCATTCTCAGCACAGAAATTCTCCTCCTCCTTGACATAATTTCCACATTTTCCCTCCAATTTCGCCCTCATTTCCTCTCCTTTTCTCGACGAATTGATACGCAGAACCTTCGAAACCCAATTCTCATCCACACTCTCCACAACATCATCCTTCTCCGCCAAAACGGCGTCGTCCATCGCAATAGCTGATTCCAACCGGATTTTGGTCCCCGGCCACAATGATCTCAGCGGCCGCCGGAAAGTAAAGCCCCAAGGGAAATTCCTCGGCGACGCAGAAGGCCCCTCCGCCGCCGCAGCACTAAGACGGAGCTCCACATTCCCGGTGGCGTCGATCGGCGGCGCTGTGATTCCGTGAATCCCTGCCTTGATACAGAAAGCATCCATTGCCATAAGAGAATCCGCAAGAAGCCTAATTCGTTCTGGAAATCAAAGTTGCTCAAGTTGCGGAATACGATTGATTAGATATATATTGTGTGTGCGTGAGAATGGTTATATAGATAGACGAAGGGCGTTGTTGAATGCTAACAACGTAAAACCTCAGTGTTTGAATTTTTGGAGTCTATGCTATGCAGGGAAGGAGGGGCTGGGGCACTTCTACTTCTATATACTCTTTCCGTCCATGATAATGTCCCGCTACTTGCAAGTACAAAAAATAAAAAAATACTCCATAATTAATATATTAAATTAAATTGATAAAAAAAATATTTAAAAAATATTTTAAATGAGTTTATGTATAATGACCTGAGCCCACTAATAATAATATTTTAAAAAATTAATTTTTACCAAATATATATAAAATAACTTGAGCCCACTAATATATATAGTTACTTTATACTCCCTCTGTCCTATCTCCATAGTCCGCTTCACTTTCTCACACATATTAAGAAAATGCAATAAATAGTGCTTGAAGAATTCAAATAGTACTTGAAAAATACAAAATATATATATAATTATTCAATTTTGCCCTTATTTATTCTAGGTTTAAGTACCATTTCCCCTCTATCGTTGGCGTCCCTATCGCGTCTAGGACCCTAAAGTCAGGGTTAGCGTTGTTTACTACCTCAACGTGGCAAAATCGAAGCAAATACACCCCCGCGTTTTAACACCGTTAAAACGCTGTTAGAAAAATATTTTTTTTTTAATTTTTAATTCAGGTGGGCCCCAGCTCTCTCTCTCTCTCTCCTCCCTAGTTCTTTCCACCACCGCACTCCTCTCTCTTCCAAACCACCACCGCAAGCTCCACCACCCTCTACCAAACCACCGCCGCACGCCACCACTCATCTCTCTCAAGCTCCACCGTCGGGGCTCCTCCACTGCCGTGCCCTAGCATCCCTCATCCCTCACCAACTATCGACCTTTCTCTATTCCCCTCAAATATCGTCTCACTCTACACATCAGATTTTTTGAAGAAAGCAGCAGCAGCGCCGTCGACATCGCCTTGAGCACCCTCGTCTCTGCTCTCTCTCACTCTTCATTTACCCTCTATTCCAGCCATCACCGCCACCTCTAACTCAAGCAACGGCCCACCCTCTTATCCAAATCCTATATCTCGACTCTACCGTATCTCAAGCAGCGGCCCACCCTCTTCTCCAAATCCTAGATCTCGGCTCTACTGTATCTAAAGCAGCGGCCCACCCTCATCTCCACTTGAATTGCGATTTGTTTTTGCTATTTCTTCAATTCGGGTGAAGGGGAAGACGACGATGCCTAGAGAGAGGAGAGAGAAGTAGAGGACGGGGATGTGGAGGGAGGCCGGGGAGAGGATGAAGGCAACACCGTTGTTGGATATGAGGGGTTTCAGGGAAGAGGCGGCGGTGGTCTGGAAGAAGGTGGTGGAGCTTGCGGCGGTGGTCTGGAAGAGAGAGGAGTGCGGTGGTGGAGAGAACGGGGGAGGAGAGAGAGAGAGTTGGGGCCCACCTAAATTAAAAATTAAAAAAAATATTTTTTTATAACGGCGTTTTAACACCGTTAAAACGCGGGGGTGTATTTGCTTCGATTTTGCCACGTTGAGGTAGTAAACAACGCTAACCCTGGCTTTAGGATCCTAAGCGCGATAGGGAAGCCAACGATAGGGGGAAAATGGTACTTAACCCTTTATTCTATGTTTGACTATATTTAAATAAGATTACTTTGGTAAAAAAAAAATGTTAATTTAATTTAGAAAATGGACTATATTGTGGGACATCTAAAAAATGAATAAGGGACTATGAAGGTGGGACGGGAGGAGTAATTTATAATTTCAAAAAATGAAAAACATCAAATTTTAAAATTTAATCGTCTAGATATCATGTGAAAAAATCAAGTAAATATTATATGCTTCCGATAATAAATATATTGTAACATATATATTTTATAGTACATAGTTAATAGATTGATTTATGTTCTTTTTAGTTGATAAATTTATCATCAGATATTTAGATTTAATAAAAATTTATTCCTTTAAATGTCTTTTTTCCCCTCGTTTTTTATAATAAAGAATTTCAAAAGTTCGTATTCATTCATTTCATTTCAAGAAATAGAGAGATAATATTATCCATTCTTGAAATGAAATGGTGAAATTCTCTTGTATAGAAAATGAGATTTAAATAAAGAATTTTTTGTTATTCCTTAATTTTTTATGATAAATTCATCAATTAAAAAGAAAGAGTTAAAAAAATTTAGATGGGGCAGTTAAGAAATATTCCCTCCATCCCACCTGAGTACTTTCTTTTTGGATTATCCCATTCGATTTGATATACTTTTTTTTAGATAATTAAATTTTTATTATAATAAAAATGATTAAAACACACACACACATACATATGGAAAGGTTCAAATAAGAACCTCTAAATAAAATAGGAACAGAGAACCATTTTAAGTCATTCGATCATCAAGATCTATGGTGAATACATCATCTTGATGGATGAATACAGAACCTGGGTTCGAGTTCTGAACGGAACAAAAAATTTATTTTTTTCGAATGCAGTAAATTTAACAGCGAATGAATTAATGTATATTAGATGCAGTAATTTTAATAGTTCTCATATTCTCACAAAAATTATGGTTCTCACTAGAACCGCACCCTATATATATATATATATATATATATTTATTTATTTATACTATATAATCTTTTTTACCTAAATAATTGTATCAAAAAATAATATTAATGATTAGACGAAGGGGGTATCTATTAGCACAAGAGGTGGTCTTGGGTACACTCGGGTTGACCCGCACCCAAATCCTAATCCGCATCCTAACTCAAATCGTGTAAATGACATTATTCAGTTATACAACACAGTCTGTAATTGACACTATTCTGTTATACAAATGACACTGCGTATAGATGACACTATAACATTATAAATGACACAGTGTATAATTGACACTATTTAAAAATATAAATGATACTTCTTATAATTGACACTATAATATTTTAAATAACAATATAAGATTCTAAATGACATTATAGCATTTTAAAATGTTACAATGTCATTTATATAGTTGAATAGTGTTAATTATAAGCAATGTCATTTCTATAACTGAATAGTGTCATTTACACAATTTAGATCAGAATATAGATTTGAATTAGCATGCGGGTCAGAATTTAGGTACTGGTCAGTTCGAATGTACGGTACACCCGGGTGTACTGAAGATTTTGTGTTAGCACAAATGGTGTCGCCCCCCTTATACTTTTAGAGGCACTCTCCTGTGTATGTTGAAGTAGTGTTATTCAGAAATGTTCAAGTATCATTTTTCGAATGAAGTAGTGTCATTTTGGAAATCAGTTGCACGGTGCAACCGGTTGCACATGAGTATTTGTGATACTTTTATACTTTTGTTACGTTGTTTTCATAAAGTACCACCTTATTTTTGTTAAATAATGTAATATCTATCAAAACAAAAATCTTACATATACAGAATTTTTCGAATATAGTTTACAATGTTTTTAAATAATGACAAGGAATTTCATTGTAAGAAGAAAAGAAAATGCTAAAGGTTTGAGTTCGAATTCAAGATGAACGAGTCTTTTAAATTTTTTTATTTAATTATTAAATTATCATTAGAAAGACAGAAAAGAGTTTGGACAGAAATATAGAGATATGAAGATATGTCTGGTGTATATCTAAGACGAGTGAGTCATTTTTGTCGGGAAACTTAGGAAACGCGTGGTAGAGAAGTGGATATTGCATGAATGCCACGTCATATCTTATGCAGATGGAACTATAATGCCCAAGTGGAACTATAATGCTAAAAGTGGATGTGTATATTTACAGATCGACTATTTCTTTATTCATTTATAAATATAGTGCTCCACGATTTTCAAATTAATGTATATTGGTATGATTAATAATTATGTATTTATGTGACTCGTAGTATTAGATTTCAAAAGGATCAAAGCGAGCACATTAATTTAGTAAGTACCAAGTCTATATCAGTATTCATATTTTTGTTAATACCATTATTTATTTTAGTACTTAAAAATTTGTTATTGAAATTATAAATTATACGACTTGCATAAAACTTAAAAGTTTGATTAATTATTTTTTCTTTAATTTTAAAAGATAAATATATAAGTTTAATTAAAAAATTAAATGATGCTTTGATTTTATATAATTTATAAATTTTATGATCACATTAATAATTAATAAAAAATAATATTAACAAATATCAACAGTATTTACAAAAATTACAATAATTAAAATAAAAATTAATTTCAAAAAATGTCAACAGTATCAGAAAAAGTGCTCATAAATGATAAGCCGCCCATATAGATACTCTTAGATTTCATTAAATAAAATAAATATAAACTCTGATTGACTTATTTTTTAAGTTAATTAATACGTGATTCGGTGCTATGCACGGATCATTATTAATAAATTTATAATTTAAAAAATATAAATTATGCAAAAATATTAAAAGGCTGAGAAACAGACTCCCAAGACTGAAACGAGTATTAACGCTCAGGCTGTGAGAGTGATGGCTCGAGAGGATAAAATCAATTCGGCGAAGCTTACGGTTGAACAGCAGAAAGAGCTGTACCTCGAAAACTCTTTAAAAGCTCGACCATGTTCTAGTTTTCTTATGAATGTTGGGAGCATAAGTCTGCCCGAGGCAGGCTCCTCCCATCATGCGTGTGTTTTGGTTTGTTTTGTTTTCTCTCGCCCTTCAGGGTCTTCATTTAGACGAGTACTCTTTGTTTTAGCGAGGCTTGGTCCTTAGTCTGTTTTTTTGTGCTTTCAAGGGTGTCTTAATTAGATTTTTTTTTTTTTAATAAAATCTCAATTTAATTAATATTGGTGGTGTTTCGATTGCGCACACAAGCATATAGCATTATATTGATTGTCGATCTGACATTGTTTGAACGTAAATTTTAGATAAAGAACCACAATGTAGATATGATGATGATGAATTGATGATCGATATTTAAAAATAAATTTTAAGTGAATGAGATTATGGTAGCAGTTGTGATTTTAATATTTTATCAAGTAGTTGTTACCATTCATATAATGTGATGAATTATAATATAGTACAAATTTTTTTAATTGCTACAATAAATTATATGGGGCATTACAATAAAAGTGTTTAGATGTAGAGAAAAAAATGTCCCACAATCGGTTCTCTAATTTATATGCTCTCCACATTCCAATTCAATAGGCCACAAGGCTTGAGCACGGATGTTAAGAAATAAATAATTTATTGTAATAAAATAGGTTAGAGAAAGTACTAACTTTTTTTAAGGATATATTTGTCCAAAAAGTAGGAGAGAAAAATTTAGAATAGATAATTATGAGTGAGGTACAATGATATTTGATGTAAATAATTAATTTTGTGTAGATATTTGTTATGTATTGACTTTCCATTTTAGAAAGTGACCTATTGAAATGGGACGTCCAAATAAAGAAATATATGACTTATTGATAGGGGTGAGCAAAATCGGACCAAAACCGACGGACCGGACCGAACCGAACCGATCGATTTTTTTGGTCTGGATCGGTTTTGGTCCATGTATTGGACTACAAAAACTACAGTGTTGAGAAAAAATCTAAAAGGTTATTTAAAAATTACAAAAACTACAGTGTTGAGAAAACAATAAAACTAACCAAATTCTTTTTATTTTGAACCAAAATTTTTAATTTATTTTTTTAAATATTTAATTATATATTATCCAAACATATTTTATTATCCAAATAGCATTATTGATTTGTGAAATAGTACTTGTCATCTCGAAACTAATCTATAAGATCACCTTATTTCAAGGCTAAACAAGCACCTAGCTATGAGGTAGTATTTCTCCTTTTCTACTCATAATGCATGTTTAAATTCATAGGTCGTGACCATCTAGAGCTAAGAATTTTGCGACCTAAATATACATGTAACTATTTTCTTGTGACATCTTTTATATGTATATATACACATACTTTATGATTAGGAAAATATAAAAATTATATAGTTTAGGTCATAACTTAAATTCATTTCTGCACGTTTGCTAATAGATGACTTAGGGTGCCTCCAGTGCTATGGAAGCTATATTCTATATCATTGAAAAAACAAAAAATTAGTAGTTTTTTTCTAAAAAAAAAGTTATGAAATTAATTTTCAACTAGAAACTAGAAATTATGCTGACCATATTATGGCCAAATAGCACCATTCTTTTTAGTCTTACAGTGAACCCTCCCAAAATTAGAAATTGATGCTCTTTCCGTCTCACAAAACATGAATATTTTTTCGTTTCGGGAGTTTCACAAAAATATGAATACTTTTATTTCTGTACACTATCCCACCACAATCCCTTTACTTTTTATCTCTATTTTTCATAAAGTGAAATCCATTTTTCACTCACAATATACTTTTATCTAACATTTATTAAAATATGTGTCACTTGTAAATGTTCATGTTTTTGTGAGACAAATGGAGTATATTATTAGAATGTTAGATAAGTTCTCAAAGCTGATATGACAATTTAGAAGCTGAAATTTTAGTTCACTGCGAGGCAAGAATCGATCACCTTATCAGTCTAAATTGTATTGTGAATTTGCAAGCAGAAAATCTAGATGAAATTGATAATAATGCAAGCACAAGCTCTGTCCTTACTGGCCCTGAAATTTTGTTTATTGCCCACAAAATATACCTGATCCGTGTTAATGTTATGCACGGGACGGCGTACCAATTCTAATTAAAAATTAATAAATTTTAATTACAATTCTAATCAATCTCTAACTAAATTAGTAATTGCATTTGGACGGCTGCATATGAGTTTTTGTTCATAAAATACATGTAATGAGATCCTCAAAAGATGCATCTATTGTACGTGAATGACAGTTATAATAAATAATGTATTAAATGATATTCAAATGTCCCAAATCTATCTAGCTACATAATTTGTGCATGATGCTTTATGTTCACCGTCCATAAAAATGTCTTTTTTCTTTTAATTTTGAGTCGTTTTCAGAAGATGGGCTTATGTGTTTATTTTTAGTTTCACAATATATATATTTCAATTTTTTATTGAACTATCCGGAACATATCCTTAAGATCTATTCAAAACGCAATGTTACATAGCAACGGCACGTAACTAGAAAAATACATAATATACAACAGTACGTCGAGCATATCTAACCTGTTAGCATACAAAATGGTTGCAAGGATGCAAGACTTCTAATCGCAGCGACTACAAATCCTCTTAACAGCTCTCATCTCGCACAAGGAGTTAGCTACACATAAAAAACGCAGGCAAAAAAATGACGCCATCAAAGCAAAACAACATCCTACTATCTTGTGAACTTAGATGAGGGAAAAAAAAAATCAATACCAGATCTTGTAAGGCATTGCGGTTCTCTAACCAAGAATCTCTTTTATCTTTGTCTTTTGATCCTCTGTTAGTGAAGTCGGGAAAAGGACTTCAAACGCAACATACAGATCGCCCTTCTTGTTACTAAAATGCAATGGCATCCCTTCGCCTTTGAACTTTTTCACTTCTTTAGGTTTCGTGATACCCTGAGGCGAAAGAAGCATAGGTAAAATGAAATGGTTGAATAATTGAAATTTGAGATTATTCAGGAATAACCATTGAATGCTGAAATTCTCTGAGCGGAGAAGTCATTTTTGGAGGAGAAACTATGCGTTTTAGTCCCAAGGTATAGAATCCCAAAAAGACACTGGCCTGATCATTTGATTGGACTTAAATTTGGAATGGTATACCCAAACAGAAACTAAGCTCCCACTCACGACCCATGTAACAAGGTAGGAATTAGGATTGCCCCCTAACACAGAACCTCTAGGTGTAACCTTTTGCTCAATATCATTCACACAACATTCATTTTACTTACACGATCAATGAGTGTATGTGCTACTAGTTTTCTTGTTGCAGCAGAGAGTTGTGTAAACTAACCTTGGTGCTGATATCCACCAGATGTCCGTCAAGGTGTTTAATCGTCTTGTCAAAACCAACCAGAGCTTGCATCTGCAGTAGACATTTGAGACTTATGTTTAGAAACACACAAACTATTTTACAATTCATATAGAATTGTACATTTTTGGAAAAGAAATTTCCACAGAGAGTGACAAGACAAGTAACCACCGAAAAATAGGGAATTGATGGGTATAAATGTTCTAAAGAGAGTGAAATTTTCTAGGAAAATGCTACTAGTTGGAAGGTGCCATATTGAAGAAGTAGTAATACGAAGATCCAAGATACTGAACTATGCTTCAATGAACGATCTACTTTGCCAAACAATAAAAAAAATGGCTTCTTGAGGAAAAATCAATTTTATGACGAACCACTTCCATGCAAGCTTGTCAGCTTGTCTGAATATATTGTCAATTTGACAGGAAAAAAATCTTAGAGAACTGTAGCATAGTTGCAAACAATCACACAATTCTTATTTGTGTCAGGTCATGTAGGTTGGCAATAACAAGAGATCATTAGAATCCGAAAGAGAGTGCAATAAGGGTCAAACAGCATTACCAAAGTAATAGTTACAGTTGTGTGTAAATTGTTGCCTTCCCTCCTGAAGCGATCGTGAGGGGCAGTGCGGATATGAAACTGCAGAGACAGGAATAACATATCAAATGAATGGATGTCGTTTAGATTAGGAAAAACTCAATGAACTATGTGCACATTCAAATAGCACAAGGAATAAGATCAAACCTTCAAATCTCCAGCTTCACCGTCAATTTTGGGCTCACCTTCTTCATAAAATAATACTTCCTGTAAAATGGGGACTGTAAGGACTTTTTTTCTGAAAATAAAATAAACATAATGCACAAGGGGATATGAGAAAATGATGCAGTAGAAAAATTAGTGAAATAAAATAACAGCTGTAAGAAAAAAAAATTGTCATCCTTTTTTTGGGAAAAAATCTGATCATATTAAAAACTCCCCATATTCACATAACAGCATGTCAGCAACACATTGTTTTTGGAAAATTTGACCTTAACAACCCTTTATTTGGAAGGCAAAAGAAATTAGGGGTATGGTTGATCCTAATAATTTATCAACTGGCAAAACAACTTAGCTAAATGAAAAATAAAAACATTAGAAATGTGTACAAATTACAGGTTAAGCAGATGATTTTTACGAAACAAATCATGTTGGGATTGGTTGAACTTGCAGGATGAGTAATATGGTATTCCTTCTGCAAGCATTATTTGAATTCAGTTAACAGATTACTATAAAACCCATTATCAAGCGAGCCATATAAAATTTCTACAACCTGCACTAGTGCACCATGGTTCTCATGCCCAATCACTAAAGTGGAATTAAATGTAAACATTTATACCAAGCAATAGCAAAGGTTGCTGATAGGAATTAAATCTTTCCTTCAAGTTGTGTAGGAAAGAAAATTTGATATCGGTAGGAATATTAATCTTTGCTTATGGTTGTATACTTGTATACCAACTAAGGGAAAGAAAATCAATCAAATCTGTTGATTGACAGATTTATAAACAGTTGTGGTTTAATTACTTATTTCAAGGATATCCTATATTCTTATTTATAGAGGTTGGAAGGTGTGGAAGATTCTAGTTGTGAATAGACATTATTGCTTGGGCAGGAGGTTCATTGTGAACTCTTAGGAGGTTTTCTCGTAATTTCAAGATTATCAGTTGTTGCCTCGGATCTTCCTTAGTAAAGAGAGTATTTTATAGGCTATGAACACCCTTGCCTCTATCATGTGCTGCTTGTACAGACACAATCAAAACTAGGCATTACAATGTTAAAAAAAAAAAAATCAAATGGATAAAGAAGCTTACTTGACCATCCTTCATTCCTTTTTCAATGTCCACGGTGATAAAATCACTCTCCCTTTCAAACTTTACATTTGGGCACTGTTCACATACCTGCAATGTATATCAGAAAACTAATACGTGAGACCAAGAAGAGTCAAAGACAATATTGGAATGTAAATGACATTTTCCTCTGCAAGATATACATAAATAAAGTTTCTCTTAAGAAAATAATAGCTGACCTCCTCTGTCATCTGCTGAAACATTCCAGGACCGATTTGCCTGTGATAAACCTCATTTCTACAGTTGCACCGTCTCTTCCCCGCGGCTGGCTTTATTACATTTTTTGTCCTCCAAACCTGATAGCTCCACATTCACACATGAGTGATGAGTCAACTATGTCAACATTACTATAGATCAAACTGCAATCTAAAATTAATGGACTGTCATTGTTTTTTTGTGCAAGCCTTAATGCAGAAATACAGAATAATGAATAAAATCTGAGATCATAACTATCAGTACTCCCCCTTCTCAGGAATATATATATATATATATATATATATATATATATATAGGGAATGGTTCCAATGAGATTCCTCATGTATGGTGAGATCTTAGATTGATTTGTAGGTATTGATTTAATGTATCATGTGGCTGATATTTATCTGGAGGGGGAAAAATTTTAATTGGGTTTGAATCTTGGAGGGAGCGAAAAATTTTACTAATTTTTTGAATATCGTTATTCAATACCATATACTGCCTTATTCATTAGTCTCACATCTCATGAAAAATAGCAATCTCATTAGAATCTAACCACATATATATATTAAAGCCCCAAATGGGATTAATCCACATTAGTTCCTCCACAAATGCAACAGAACTTTTGTTTGTGAACACTGCAAGTGCAGCTACAAATTATAGTCAAATGTCATACTAATTAATACAGTTGAGAAAAGGACATGACGAGTCTTGCTCTATTCAATGTTAAGTGGGTAATTATTTTTAGAGAAAAAACTGTCTATTGCACTTCGAAATGCTAACAAACAAGTCTGCAGCATAGATACCAATTGATTCAATCTGCATATATGGTTTTTTCTCTATGCTATATGCATCGAATGCAGTACCTTCAAGGTGCCCCCCATGTAGAGATCTTCAAGTGTTGCATCTAATTCAACAATAACATCATCACCCTTTACTACCTTCTCTTCTTCCTCTTCCATAGTACCCCCACCAAAAAATCTGGAGATATTCAATGTTAGTATATCAATTATACAATTCAAATAATGATAATAACAAGAAAAAGGAAAAAAAAATATAGAGAAATTAAACAATGTTAAGTGCATGAGCTTCCCTATCCTATGGGATAATTACTGATTTAATATTACATATGACCAAGAATGAATTGACTGATATAAAATGCAAGCTCCAGATAGTCTCTTTAATA
Organism: Salvia miltiorrhiza; assembly: GCF_028751815.1. Lineage (NCBI taxonomy): Eukaryota > Viridiplantae > Streptophyta > Magnoliopsida > Lamiales > Lamiaceae > Salvia > Salvia miltiorrhiza. The sequence continues at coordinate 14,578,995 of NC_080393.1, read as the reverse complement.
TATTCTCACAGTACATACAATCATATTCAACTCCAATAAATCCTCCATTTTTACTCCAACAAGAGCAAATGCACTAAGAGATTAAATAAACATTGCTTAAAACACAAGTAAAAATAACAAACTGAAAAGAAACTTACGAGCTAAAGATGTCTTGCATATTCATTCCACCTCCACGACCACCACTAGCAGCATGCTGCTTAAGTCCTTCCTCGCCATATCTATCATATATACCTCTCTTTTCACTATCCGACAGCACCTCGTAAGCTACAAACATCCGAGCATCAAATCCAAGTTAAACCTTCTAACTTAAAGCTAAAGCACTACTAACACAATCAGGTGTAATCAATGCTTCTGCTGTCAAACACCAGTTACTACATCCACCATCCAAGAAGGCACAAATACAGATATACACTTCGGGGGCATTTACTTTGCATGATTGAGTATTTTATCCTCAAAACTAGAATTTCTCTAATCTCACCCTTCTAATGGGATATGAATTAAGCAAAACTAGCTCAAATGATAGAAATAATCAGGGGTTGCAACCCATCTTAGTAAACAAGGGATTAGTCTTACTAGTTTTATCTATCAAGGCTAATCCTAAAAAGTAAACACCGTGTTCATGTACTAAGCTATAAATATCCAAGCATCTAATCAAGATCAAAATTTCGAAATAAATGCCACAGCTCTGAAACAACCAAGTCTTATCAATGCTGCACCTGGTGAACACCAGGCGCTACATCCACTCTCCAATAAGATACAATAGCATACATATCAGCATGTATTAAGCTACAAATATTCGAAGCACTGAATCCAAGTCGAAGTAAATGCTACAGCATTGACACGATCCGCTTTTATCAATGCTGCACCTGGTGAACACTAGATGCGACATCCACTATCCATAACCACACAATCACATACATACCTGCACATATACATGCAAAATAACCAATAATAGGCTGTTAAAAAAATAAAGAAAATGAGTGATACCGTTGTTGATTTCCGCGAATTTCTTGTTAGCCTCTTCGTTCCCTTGATTCTTGTCCGGGTGATACTTCAACGCCAGCTTCCTGTACGCTCGCTTTATTTGGTCGTCCGAAGCGCCTTTCGGAACTTGGAGCACATCGTAATAACTCTTTCTGTTAAATCACCAAACTCCGTCAGCAGAACTCACACAAAAAACTGCCATCCACAATCCACGAAATCATACTACTTACGCAGCAAAGGCAATCAGATAGTGACATAAACAGCACAAAACGAGCAACAATTTTGATCTGCGATGCGCCATTTGCTGTGGCGCGGAAATCAAAATTGTGTATCTAGCTAGGGCTTCGGATGAATAAGCGAGCTAATTCAGTGATCAATCCGCTGCAAATGCAAATTGTTGATGGAATTAATAGCTGTTATGGTATTATACAGTGTTGTATACGTACAAATTATGTAGGTGAAATGAGAAAGAATGCTGAATCGCGGAAGGTAAGGGAGCTCCGGAGCTTAGAAATGCGAGATTTAAATATGAATCCGCTTCGGACGTGGTGCAGGGAGAACGGACCAATCAGAGCGCGGTATAACTCATATAGACCAATAGCTGCTTGCCGCGTGTCGGGGTTTTCATGTTTTTCAGTTGAGTGGACCCAATGTATTCATTCTCAGTTACAAAGCACTACAGACTTGCTCCAAATCCAAATACGAAATACTCTCTCTGTTCCACTTCAATAGGCTCATCTCTTTTAGACAAGAAAATTAAAATAAATTATTTTTTAATAGAAAAGTGATAGTAAAGTGGTGTGGTCCACATCAATTAAGTACAACTTTTTTACCTAAAAAAAAATGAGCCTATTGAAGTGAGACATCCCAAAAACGAAAATGAGCCTATTGGAGTGGGACGGAGAGAGTATCATCCTAAAATAATACTCGTTCAATATCACAAAAAAATTAAATATTTAGAAAATAGGTCTCACTTTATTAATAATAAAGATAAAAAGTAAAAAAATTGTGATGGGTAGTGTACAGAAATAGAAATATTCATATTTTTGTGAGACGGATAAATAATAAAAAAAAAGTATATATATATTGGGATTGTAAGCTCTTTTAAAATAATTTATAAATTTCTAAAAAAATTATAAGCTCTTTAAAATATAAATTTTTGAATCCTAACTTATTTTTTTATAATTTTATAAGTAATAAATATTTTACAAAATAATTCTATTGTAATTTGTTATACCATTCCATTTTTCATATTTCTATATTTTTTTTTCTCTCTAACTCATAATTCTTTCCATCTAACTTATAAATTCAATTATCTATTATTTTTTTTATATTATGGATGTCAATTCCTCAAATATAAAAATGAAAAGTGCAATTATTAAAGAAAATATGGATGTAAGGTTGTGCGAGTATAAAGGAACCTGAAATGAAGGTGGATAGTCTCTCCCTCTGGCATTGCAACCTGATGTAGCAGCATAACGAAGGACTATTCTAGCGGCGGACACGTCGTATTGACAATGTATTTAACGATCGAAAGCATTAACGTGAAATGTAAATTTTTTATTTTAAATTTAATTTTTAATCAAATAGAAAAGGCCATATGTAGATTACAAACAAAAGCCATGCATGTCGGCTTGCCAGTTTGAACACTCAGTAGTACACAGTAGAGAATTTTGGCGGGACACAAATAACTCAACTTTCATATATTGGGTATATTTTGCACTTATCTCAATAGTGAGACATTTTCATTAAAATATTAAAACGATGGGATAAAGTTCAGATAATTACCTTTTATTTTATTTTATCCAATCTCCACCAATGTATTATGAACTGATTTGGTATGTGTGATTAGGCTGTATAATATACTTATGACATCTTAATATCTTGTTTGATACAAAAAACATGATCTTTTATATATCAAAAGCTCAAAAATATTATACAATTTTGAGTGATATGTCATATTAATATCATGTTTGATAAAATGCATTAAAATATCTACAAAAAATATAATAGGGCTAATTGCATTTAAATCCATAACGTATTTAGCTTTTGGAAATTGCATTTATTTTCAAAAACTGACTTCAAAATCCATAGCAATTCATTTTCGTCTCAAAGTTGTCCGGTGATCAGTCAATTTCCTACGTGGACGTCGAAAATTAATATAGAAGCAGTCGAAAATGACACTGTGGCCGCCGGAAATGATACTTGGACACATTTATGACATGCGGAATATATATATATATATATATATATATATATATAAAAACAAAAAATAAACAAAACCCCTTACCCATCGTCTTCTCCATTCTCCCACCCCCCAAACCCTAATTTTCCCTCCCCCATCCGCCACCACCACCGTTGGCGCGGCTTCTACACCCACGACGATGGCTTCTGCATCAAATCCGCATTCTCTTCATCTTACCACCGCTATCTCAATGTCCTCGTCTCTCAATCCCAGTCCCTCGTCGTCTCTATCAAGTACAGGCTCGCCCCGGAGCACCCCATCGTCTTCCCTCACCCCCAAACCTTAATTTTCCTCCCCCCTGCCGCCACCACCGCTAGCGCCTGCTGCCACACCAGAAACACACAAACACACATCTTGCACGCTCGAGCAAAATCCCTAAGAAGCGATTACACACACACCCAAATTAAATAGAGGTTGAGCCCTAGCCTCTCCCAAAAATAAAGAAATTGGCTGCCCATTTATCTTTCGCTGAATTTGGCGTCGCCGCTTTGCAGAACCGCCACCCCTCATCTGAAATTCGGTGAGGGGTCGTCATTAATCCCATATTCACCTCGTCCATGTCTCTCTCTCTTCTCAATTTATCTGAACCACGCATAATCGTGGCCAAATGGCGATCCTTAATTCATCTCGGTTCAGGCGGAATTATCATTGTCACCACAAAGTTCGTTCGTTGCGTTGCCAGTCTTTGGGATCTGTGAGCTGCCGACGTCGCAATGTTCCTTTCTCTCTCTCTCTATCTCTCTCTCTCTCTCTTCATCTTCCTCTCTCTCTCTTCCATTGTGTGTGTGAATAATAGAGGGTGGCAGCGACAGCGGGTGGGAGAAGGGAAATTAGGGTTTGGTGGTGGGGGAGGGGGACGATGGGTAGGGGGTTTTATTTATTTATCTTATTTTTTTATATTTTACACATGTCATAAATGTGTTCAAGTGTCATTTTCGGTGGCCACCGTGTCATTTTTGGTTGCCTCTGTGTTAATTTCCGACGTCCACGTAGGAAATTGACGATCATTGGACAAATTTCAAATGAAAATGAAAGGTTATGGATTTTGAAGTCAGTTTTTGAAATAGATGCAATTTCCAAAAACCGAAATACATTATGAATTTACATGCAATTAGCCCAATATAATATGCTACTCCCTCCGTCCGCCAAGATTATGTAAAATTGCTTGGGCACGAGATTTAATAAAATTGGTGATGATTTTGATGTAGTGGAGAAAGGGTCCCACCACTTTATGAGATGTGTGGTTGAGATTGAATTTTGAGTGGTTTTTTTGTAAATAAAGAGTGCTAGTAAGGATAAAATATTAAAGAAGATGGTGGGACCATTGCCATAAAAGGAAAGTGACATAATCTTGGCGGACGCCAAATATAGTAATTTTTACATAATCTTGGCGGACGGAGGGAGTATATAATATGGTGTATTAAGATTATATAAAGTTAATAATAATTGTAATTAAGATTTGTATTACGTTAGGCGGTATACATAATCACTCAAATCAGTATAATATTATTGGGCTTTTGATTTATAAAGAGTTGTGTGTTTTGTATTACTTCTTACCAAACAATATATTAGGATGTCATAGGTATATTATACATCTCAATCACCCGTACTGCCCTAGAGAGAATGTATATGTAATGCAAATCATAATTATAACCATTATTAACGTTATACAATCTTAATAAATCATACCAAACGACATATTATACTTTACAGATATTTTAATACGTTATACCAAACCTGATACCATGATAAAAGGTATCTCAATCAAACATATCATATCTTATTATACATATTGTATACCAAACAAGCCCTACAAATATAGGGTTAATATCATGAAGAAGTTTAACATATATTTGGGGCCTCAATTTTCTAAGGAAACTGAAGGGCCTTGAATGCGAGGAAACTCAAATCTTTAATTCTCTACATGATTATTGATATATAATATTCAGTCCAACAACACATATTTGGAGAAACTTTCTGTTATAGGAGATATCATTGATTAAGATAACACATGTTTTTGCATTTAGATTTTCTTATAATACGTGTGTTAATTATGTGTTCTACTAAATAATCCTAAACATTTATATTTTGGTGCGATGAATATTAGTAATTGCTTGTTGACATGCTTGGCACTAACTAGGAAACATTAGCTCTCTTGGTCTGCTTTGAATGGAAAACCATTTCAATCTCCATACCTATACCATGATTGCTATATATACGTGTATGTCGGTTTTTTTCTACGCCATCCCAAACCGAGGTTTATGAGATGAGAGCTTGGTGATGTGGTGGCATAAGCTAGAGCAAATGAAGTATTGATTACAATTTTTGTCATCCATAAGCAATGTTTATATTACTTAATTGTTTCTAATTAAACACAAAACAATTGAACTTTCAAACGCTTAATGCACACGGATTACTCGTGTAGCTGCTCAATCTTTCTAAGAGCCTCATCCAAACCTAACCTCTTGTCTAGCTCCTCTTGGCAGCACCCTATTCCAATTTGCAAAAGCTTCTCCATCTCCACCTCCGCCTCGACGCTTATCTCCATATCTTTGTCGAACACCCCTACCGCCCCTTTAGCGTTTGCTTCCTCAACGATGCCTTTCACCCACCCGGCCAACTTCGGACCGTACTGCTGGCCGAGTTGCTTGTCCACGGGCTTGCCCGTCAGGGTCTCCAGTATCAATATCCCCAAGCACCATACATCAGATTTCCTGGAAGTCTGACCGGTGAGGGCGTACTCGGGGCATTTGTAGGCCACCAGCGCTTGGCTGATCTGGGTGGGGTTGACGATGGGGCTGAGGGTGTAGTCCATGAGCAGGGCGTTGTAGTTGCTATCGAGCAAGACGTTGGAGGATTTCAAGTGGCCGTGGGGAGCGTCTAGGGCAGGCAGCTCTGCGTGGAGGTAAGCCAGCCCCCTCAGCACTCCTTTGATAGCTTTGAGTCGACACGGCCAATTGAAGGGCTTGGGCCACTCCTCGGGGCGTTTCCCGTCATCGTGGAGGTGCTTTCCCAAGCTGTTGTTGGTGATGAAGTCGAAAACCAGAAGCTTTTCCTCTTTGCGGTAGAGGTAGGCTACCAAGGGCAACAAATTGGGGTGTTTGAGCCTGCTTAGTCTCCTCATGTGGTCGTGGAAATCCTCCTTGCTAATGTTGGTCATCTGTTTGAATCTCTTGACGACCAGCGCCTCCCCGTCCACCAACACCGCCTTGTACGATGCCCCGAAGCTCCCGCTGCCTAGCATCTCTGCTGAGGCTCTCATCAAGTCCTGCAGGTCGAACTTCTGCCTGTCGTCCCTCACAAACGACAACTTCGTTGCTTGCTGCTGTGGGGAAGCGCCTACGGATACGGAAACTGCCCCTCGCGGCAGTGGACTCCTCATCTCTGATTTCATCATCCCCTGCCGCGGGGTCTCACTCTCATCATCATCATCATCATCATCCATGCACCACCACCGACACAACAGAAGAAGCAATAGGAGCAGAAACAAAGCCAACATGACACTGAGTACGATTATAGCTATTATTGCAGGAGATATTTTTTTGCGTTTAGCTTGGGAAGGAGGGAGAGGATGAAGAATCGGCTCCATGTCTGGTGGGGGTTCGCACGATGCTCCCTCGCATAACGCTGTGTTACCTGCAAAAACAATCCATCAAACCAAACTATATATATATATATACATATACATATTATATACAATATAATTGATTATAAAGAGTACCTGTAAAAGATGAGGGATCCAACTTGAGCATAGACGGGGGAATGGGACCCTGCAGCTGGTTGTTGGACACGTTGAAGACCTGAAGATTCTCGGAGCTAAAATGTGGTATGCCACCGGAGAACTGGTTGTTGGCAAGGCCGAGCTCCACCATCCTAGGTGACGCCAATGAAGCTGGGATAGGACCAGTGAATTTGTTGTCAGATAGATACACCTTCTTTAACGAGTCCATGCCATTAAAAGCATCGTCGGGGATCTGGCCAGAGAACTGGTTGCCGGAGAGATACAAGGAGGTGAGTGTGGGGAGCTTCCGCCAGTCAGGCATGGGCCCTTGGAAGTCGTTGTTGGTGAAGCTCAACGTGCGTAGAAACTGCAGGCCCGTGAGGGTGTCGACGTCGATCTGTCCTTGCAGGCCCATGTTGTCGAGCTGCAACCCCACCACGTACCCGTTGAAGCACAACACGCCCGCCCAGTTGCCAGTGTTCCCCGTGCACGGCGCCGTCGATGGGTTCCAGTTCCCCAGCGCCGGATCTGCCTTCACTAGGGCAGTTTTGAATTTGAGGAGAGCATCTGCAGCATTTTCTTGCCCCAACACGTGTGACGACACCACCACCAGCGCCACCATCACCACCACCATTAAGTTCATGATTAATTTTGATACACGATTATGCAGTTGCTTGTTTGAAATGAGACATGGTCATTGATTGGTATCTGTCTAGGAGAAAGTATGAGAGAGAGAGAGAGAGAGAGAGAGAGAGAAGTGAAGATTAGTGGCAGTGCGAATACATGTGAAGTGGGATCTGAGAAGTGAGAAGTGAGACACGAGGTTTGGGGAGATACTGTAGGCTCACCATTATTATTCTTTACTATAATTAGACAACTCCTTTGGTCAACAAAAATAAAACAAGTTAGATAACTTGCCTCATTTGCCCAATAAACTATATTTATTTTCACTTATCTGTAGCCTAAGATAATTTTTGACTTCGTATAAGAGTATAATTACAAATGGTTTGATGCATAATAGTAGCCGATTCCTTGTAGGTGCAAATGCAACTTAGAGACTAATGTTCGTGACTCAACTCATAGTTTAGACCGTTGATTGATATTTACCTTTTAAAAATGTGCCGATAAATATATAGTTATATATGATTCATTTTTTAAATATATTAAATTATACTCCTTCCATCTATAAAAATTATTTTCAATTTTTATTTTTCGTTCATTCATAAAAAAATTATTCCTATTCAACATTTTGTAGATAATCTCACTAATTATTGTCTTTAATATTTTCGTATTGTTATTATTGAATTCACGTAAATCTACCAACTATTATTATTTTTTTAAAAAAAATCATGGAGCTTTTTCTAATCAAATATACAATAATTTTTTGTTAAAATATGTGTCTATCTCTGTTTTGGAAAAGTTTTGATGGAGAAAGGAAGTATTTTATTTAGTTTGTCCCCTAAGGGTGTGTTTGCTTTTTATCCCTCTAAATGAAGTGATTATATAATGAAGTATAAATTTATCACTTAAAGTGGGGATCACATTTTTTATAATTTATTTAATTTGAAGGATGATATATTTATCCACTCCTTATAAGGTGGTATAAAATTATACCACCCTCTCTTAGGTATAAAATCATGTGAGAATTATCACATATAGTCATCTTTCATAAAAACATAAATTTTATAGCCCTAGTTTATAATAGATAAGTTATATAGCCATTTTAGACTTAAAAGACTATAATACCCTTTGACTTTTTTGTACTCGATGGCACCATCGAGTACTCGAAGTACTCGATGGTGTACACGATGGTGCCATCGAGTAATGAAAAAACTGAAGATTTTTTATAACACCATTGAGTAATCGAAGTACTCGATGGTGTGCACGATGACACCACCGTGTACACCATCGAGTTCAAAAATGTCAAAGGGTGTTATGGCCTTTAAAACTTAAAATGGCTATATAACTTATCTATTATAAACTAGGGTTATAAAACTTATGTTTTTATGAAAGATGACTATAATAAGATTTTCCTCTCAAATTATCTCTTTCTCAAGGGATAAAGAGCTGCCTGAAAACATATCTGAATTTTTTACATAAAAGCAAACGAGGTATAATGTGATAAATGTTGCTTATCCCTTCCTTATACCTCAAAGCAAACACACCCTAAACTTAAAAAAAACTTCTTTATAATAGCAAAACAACTTATCCTATGTGGCATGCTTAAAATTATTCTATTTCAAAATTTACCATATATAATCTTCATCATTTATTAATTAATTAACTATTACATTCCATATAAAGATTCATTAATCTTAATAAATACAATTAATAATAAATGTAGATATAATAATAATAATAATAATAATAATAATAATAATAATAACTTTACATATAATCTAAATCAATAAATTTAATTATTTATTTTATCTAGATAAAAATTATATTTACATGTCCGACAAGAAAAAAATTACTACAATATAAATGATTTTAATTGAATGTTAGTGATTAGATGCATATTTGTTATTAATTTTATATTTCTCAAAAGCGTATATATTATATGTATATGTTGCAATATAGTATATTATACTGTATGAATTTATATATATATATATATATATATATATATATATTATAATATTTATCTTCTTAATTTTCAATAAAATCAATTTTAATTTGAGTTAGAATTGAGACATGCACGTGTATGTAAATTATAAACGGTTCCGGTCATTGATTTACATGTTTGCATAATAAGGTACAAATTCTATAAACTGATTACTTTAGAACAAAATCTTATTTTACATCTATCAAAATAATTAAAATTTTATTTTTATTTTTTATAAAATATATGCGTAAGAAAAATATATTTTCATATCTAAAAAATTTATTTGTTTCAATTTCGTCCATTACAATAATAATAATAATAATAATAATAATAATAATAATAATAATATTATTATTATTATTATTATTATTATTATTATTATTATTATTATTATTATTATTATTATTATTATTATTATTATTATGAAATTAGTAATGCATAAATGAAGAATTTAGTTAAAGAACAATAGATGATATGATGTTAACATATATTAGAAATCTTTAATCATGTATCAAATTTATAATAATCTCAATCAAGTGAAGAATTCATATAAATCACCTCATTTCACATTGATTTTTTTATAAGATTTCACCAGAATAAAACTTATACAAGAAGAAGCTCTTGCTCTCCAAATTAAAAACGTACATTTGATTGGCGGAATGATTGAGACTAATACAATTTGAATGGTTTTTTCAATTCAATTTGACTAAATTTATTTAATTAAATAAATAATCTAATTAATTTAATTTTAAAAAATAAATTGGTGTGATTAAGTAAATTATTTCTTCAATTTAATTTGGTTATAAAATAATATATTTTGTATAAATTTTAAAAAATAAAATTTGGATTCAACATAGATTTTTTATGAAAATTTATCAATTAAATTACTAAATAAATTAATACAATTTGCATCTCGCATCAACTTTCTTAAGCTACACACGAGATGATTTTCAGAACTTAGTTGCGGTCTTTCAAACTTCAAATGAAATAATGTTTACGAGTCAATTTTATTCTTTCAAATTTCAAACGGGATGATGCTCGAAACTCAATTATGATATTTCAAGCTCCACATAAAATAATGTACAAAAATTTGTCAAGATTTTTCAATCTGCATACAAGATGATGTTTAGAAGTTAGTTATGATCTTACAAGCTCAATATGATAATGATCTTCAAAGCTACACACTAGATAATTCTTGTAACTTAGTTGTGGTCATTCAAAGTTGAAATGAGATGATACTCACAAGTTAAATTTGTTCATTTAAACTCCAAACGAGATTATTCTTGGAACCCAATTATAATATTTAAAGCTAATAATGCATAAAAGTTTGTCAAGATTATTTCACGTTCCATAAATGATATTTACAAGTTAGTTATGATGTTAGAAGCTCCAAATCATACAATCTCACAAGTCAACTTTGATTTTTAAAGCTCCAGATAACGATGTTAAAAAAATTGACGCATAAAAGTTCATTTTTTGTATTTTATGGTCTAGACGAGATGACGATCAAAAGTCTGGTGTTCAAACGTTAAATGTCGTCTTCCGGGCTTTAGATGATGATACGATCCTACATGGTTCAGACGAGATGATGCTCAGATGAAATAAAATCTTCAATATCGACCTTGATGATGGGGGCAGTATGTATCCCTCTAAGATCATGACACGTGGCCTACCTTATTGAGCATACGATCACAAGAGATCGGTAGTATTGAGGAACGCTTAACCCCAGATCAGATCAGAGTCGGGTCAAGGATAGGCTGGGTCAGATCAGAGCGCACCAGAGCAACATGTACTCGACCAAGCCCAAGGACAGAGCAGAAAAGCCATCGCTGAAAAGACGATTTCAAGGCGGAACTGAGAGATAACACCAGAGGCAAAGATTGAAGACAATATCCCGACAAAGAATCTGACACTCCTTTTTCTAGATAAATTCGCTTAGACCTAGCTAGTTAAGTTCTGTAGCGCATGTATTAGCATAAAATTACTATTTTATCCCCTTTGTAACCTCTATAAACAGGGACACCCTTGAAATAAAATGGATACTCTCTCTATTTTTTCCACTATCCGACTCTCTTGAACTTTCTGATATTTTCGCCTAACCATGGGAACACAGGTAGATAATAGAAAACTTTCCACCGTAGATCTGATAGGTTCAATTCTAGATTCACCAAACCTTTTCCAAAACATTATTAAATAAAAATTTATATAAAAAGAATATTTATTATTCTAACAAAAGGTTAACATTTAATATTATTCTAACAAAATGTTAACATTTAATTGAGCAAGATGATTCCAGATTAATATAATTTCAACTATATTACCTTAAATTAAATTTTTTAAATAGAAATTTTATTAAAAATAAAAAAGAGATAAAAGTAGGGGTGGTAATTCGGTTTTGGTTAATCGGTTATAACCGAACCGAACCGAAAAACCGATTTTTACCGGTTCGGTTTGATTACCGATTATTAGTTTTTAAATATATTGGTTATTCGGTTTAATCGGTAGGTTACCGGTTAAACCGAATTAACCAATTTTTGTAAATAAGTAATTTAAAATATGTATTTTATTATTAATTTTATTTCAAAAGTTAATTATAATAGCCAAATAGGGCTATCTCCAGAAACCAAAACCAAATTGAGATTCTCGTTCTCGATTTCCCTCCCAACCTCCCAGCGATGGCGCCTCCCCTCCCAATCGGCGCCCCCAGAGGCAAGGATGGCGGGCGGCAGTCGGATGCAGGCGTGGTGAGCGTAGGTGGCAAAGGCGGCAAGTTACAGCAGTCCTGGAGAGAAAAGGAAGACACACTCTGGCGGCTGGGCTTGAGCGAATATGGTGGAGCGCGGCAGACGGCGTCTGGTCCGTCTGGAGAAGGCAGCGGCGCTGTGGTGAGGAGTGGGCGGCGAGGATGGTTGGCGATGGAAGGAAATGGGCTGTTGAGGGCGGCTGGAGTGAGATGAGTGGCTGAATTAGGGCTCCACTTTGATTCACGATTTTCACCTTCCGCCGGCAGCAGGGGCTTTAGGTTGCTTACCAGAAGCGGGATTCAAATGGATTTTTTGGATTTAAAGGGCTTGTGGAGAGGAATGAAAGAAGACGAGGAGTGAGGGTGAAAGGTGCTGGATTTGAAGAGAGTAGATAAAGAGAGAGAAGCTGATGTTATTGCCATTGTTGGTTTCTCATAAACCAGATAGGGAGGTGGGTTTAATTAGCGAATCTATTTGTTGTCTGTGTTTGTTTTGTTAAACGCGATTTTTTTTAAATGCAAGGATATTGGTTGACCACGCCCAGTCTGCCAAGAATGTGAATTCCCACCGGCCTGATTGGGATTATTGTGTGTTAATTTACGAATTCTGCCATCAGTTAACCGGTTAATTCGGTTAATCGATTAACCGATCTGGTTAACCGAATCGAAAATTGGTTCGGTGTTTGATTAGTTTATTCGGTGTTAATCGGTTTCGATTAACCGATTTTTCGATTCGGTTATAACCAAACCGGACTGATTCCCAGCCTTAGATAAAAGGGACCTAAAAACCCCTGAGAGCACAACGCTAAGAAAGAGCTAGGTCACAAAGGATCCGTCTAAAAGCAAAGTAAAAAAACGTGTAAAAATGACCGTAAAGGACCACGGGTAGTCAAATGTAAAGAAAACGAAGACTAAGAGAAAAAATTTAAAAAGGCGTCCTCGTCCCCATCATCTTCGTCATCCAACATATCTCCCCATTTTTTCTTTTTTGTAGATACCACTGCCGACATAGTTCGGGCAGCGTCGGAAGAGGAGTGAATCATAAAGTTTTGCAGAATCGCTCCTCCAGACTGAGCATGCTGCACTTTATTCAAGAACTCCACCGGCGACGGAGTGTCAAGAACGGCGCCTTGCAAAACGGCACCATCAGCACGGCCTGCTGCTTTTTGAAAATCCGAAGACATACCATTCTTGATTATACGCCGGAGTCGGTGCTTGATAGAGGAATCAGAAACCTTCCCCTTCTTGGTAGCCCCCTTTGGTCGCCCTCGGCCGCGAGTTATGGGGGGATCCTTCATCGTCGCATTTCCTAACGTCACAAACAAAGTCAGATCTAGATTGCTACTATCAATCTCGGGAACAACAGTATCCGTCGGTTGTGGAACAATCTCCCCACCAGCCGCTATCTTCATATCATCTCCACCATGACTATCCTGAATGATGAAAGACTCAAGTACAACAAATCGGCCTCCAACGACAGCCGGATGAGATATGTCTTGTCGCGGGGCAGCCCTATGCGTAGCTTCCTTTTGAACCGGCAAAGATACAGCCTCCCCCGACGGGCGGCCTTCCGAGGGGAAGTCCATCTCATCATCCCAGAGTGAAGGATCCCGAGTCGTGGGAATCGGAATCCCCCCTTCATCAGTAGCAACAACCTCAAGAGAAACAGGCTTAGGTCCCACCTTGCGCCAACCAGATCGCTGCTGCTGGCCGAGGGCCGTCCCGCGGCCCCTTTTCCATTAGCATTTGTCTGATCCGTAGTGTCTTTGCCCTCTTTAGACCTTCTGCAAGAGTTAGTATCATGACCAACAACACAACAAGAATGACAATAATACGGCAGATCCTCATAACCAAACTCAACCACAAAAACACGATCACCGCATTTAGCATCAAAATAATTATACGTCCATCTCGACCAAAACTCTAGCAAAATGACCCACAACAGCATGCGCAGAAAAACCATCAACAACTAAAGGGGCGCCAACATGTCTAGCAATCCCCGAGAGCACCTCCGGGTGCCAATACTCATGAGGTAAATTGAAAATATAGATCCAGACCTGGGATAAGGAAGTTGACGCCTTTGTATGGATCAAAATTCGGGATCTAGGCTTGCAGATGGAGAAAATTAGGCCTCAGACGCCACGTGGTTTTCACAAAAGCGATTGCCATGTCTGCGCGGAGGAGAATTTGAAAGTAAAGTACCCTTTCCCAAGTGGAATTATCTGCCAAGGTAGCTCAGGCCGCCATATTTGTTGGAGTTCTGCATGAAGGTCAGCGGCAAACCGAGGCCGATCACTTTTGCGAAGGATGATCCAGCTGTGAAGGGCATGAGTAGGGATGTCAATCGGGCCAGCCCACTCGGTTTCGGGTTATTTTCAGTTCGGGCTAGTCGGTTTTTTTATTTTTTGGACTAAAAATTTTCGACCCTAACCCTAACCCACTCGGTTTCAGGCTAGCCCGTTCGGGCCCGCAAGTTTTACGATTTTTTTATATGTTTATTTTTTGTATAGATAATCATATTCTTGTAATAAAAATATGTCGTATTTTTTAAATCAAGACATTTCGCTTTATTTTAGATACAAAAATTAGTGTTATTTTAACATAAAGTTTACATAATATCTAACTTTAATTTCTTTTCTGATAAAAATTATATATAGATTTAACATAAATGACTATCTTTCTTTGACTTTTATATCATAAATGTTTACCGTTGGAAAAAATCAAACATATTCTACTAGCATCAAAATGTTATTATCGAATTAAAAAGTGAAGTATTAAAGTTTAAAAATCAATTATTAAGAATATGTTTGGTTAATCGGGCCAATCCACTCGGTTTTTGGGCCAACCCTATCGGGCTCGGGCTATTTTCGGTTCGGGCCATTCGAGCTAAAAATTTTCAGCGCTAACCCACATTTTTATCGGTCTATTCGGGTCGACCCGTCGGTTTCGAATTTTCTTGACATCCCTAGGCATGAGTGAAAGACCGAATTTGTCGTTTGTGAAAGTCTTCAGAGAGAATAAGACACGACTTGTCATAGACCATGGTCGGAGTAAGGACAGTAAAGTCATGCGCGGGTAGATCAGCCGACCGACTCTCCTTTGACTTTAGAGTATTTGCGAAAGATTTGTTGGTTTTTTGCACCGTCTCATATCCCTTCCCCGTAGGATCAGTCGGCTGCATTGGGCTTCTACCGTCAGCCCGAAGAAACCTTTCCACCCGATTCACGGGAGCATCGCGCGGCGGAGCCAACGTCGTGGTCTGCGGCAGTTCAGTGCGGCCGACAGAGGCAACCTCATGAGGTATCAACATAGGCTCACTGTTGCAAAAAAAGGGGGGGAACTTCGGACGCTAGCATCGCCGACATGCTTGGTGGCTTTAGCGTTAGTCTCCGGAGAAGAAAAGCTAGGAACCCTAGTTGGCGACGCACATAATTCATGGAACAAATCAAGCGTTCGATCGTGAACAACAGCGTTATCATCGCCGCCATGGCTGGAAGTGTGGCAGACCGGCGAGGCACAAATCGCCGAAACAGCAGAAGACGACCGTCGAGGCGGGAGTTCAAAACTGGAGGACGACATGAGAGCGCCGCCTCGGTGAAGTTCGAAGCCGGGCGGCGAAACAGGAAGTCCGAGGAGCTAAGTGGCGGCGGCCCTGAACCCTAGGGCGCGCATTCTTCCCAAATTTTTCATAGGCCACTTAGAGCATCCTTTTAAATTCTAACCGTTTTTTCACTCTCTTTGCATTTTATGTAAAGTGGGATCATATTACTTCAAATTAAATAAATTTATATATAAATATTTATTTATACTAAAATAATATCATATAGTTTAAATAATAATTTAAATATTATATATAATAATTTAAAATAATTGAATTTCGACGGTTAAGCACTAGCTAATTAAAAGTAAAGTGACTGGTAGGTGTAAGATGAAATACTACATACTACTCCTATACTTCAACTGTAGCAGCATCAGAGAACACAAATGAAGAAAATTAAAGGGTACATCGGTCATTTGCGAGTAAAACCAGAGGGTTTATGATGTGGGCTTAAAACCCAAAACTAGAAGGGAAAAGAAGAAAACATCGACTTCTTCCCCAAGCTTGGCATCACTCTTTAATGGCGGTTCCCACCCTTTAATCCAAATCAGCTTGAAACCCTATTTCATTACAATCAAATTATCCATGTTGAAGGCCCTCTCCGCCAGGTGCAGCTCGCACGTGGCATTTGGGGCTCACGTCCGCCGCTATGTGCCCGTTGGGGAGCCTGCATCGCCGTTGCTCCGTCGCATTCTCGGACAGAATAAGAGAAGCCTATATATCATCCGGAGGTTTTGCTCTGATTCCAACGATGGCTCCGACCCGGACGACGCATCAACGCCGGTCAAGTCGGGCGATGACGCTGCGGAGTCTAAGTCTTCGTCCGCTATTGTGCCTACTCTTGTTAGACCTGAAGATTGTTTAACGGTTAGTTGTTCTCGAATTTTAGCTGTCATACTATTATGCTCTGCATTGACTTCTCATAAATGTCAATAACATTTTTGTTTTCCTACTTTTTACTTGTGCAGGTTGTAGCCTTGCCGCTGTCACATAGGCCATTATTTCCAGGATTCTACATGCCAGTGTATGTAAAGGTGTGGTGGCTTCTGTTTTTTGACTTGATTCTAGTTTTGTGTTATAGCTTACGCTATTATGTCCTTGCTTCGATTGCATCACCGCACATTTTAGCATCAGATCCCTTAGTTCCCGAATTCTATGTGCCGATACATGTTCCTTCTAGTTCTGACTTGTCTGTATTTTTTATTTTAATAAATAAATGTGTGAGACCTTTTTATTACGAGCATGATGGCATGTAGTGTGTTGTTGCCATTTAGTGATGTTTCTTTCATGTTCATTTTTTTATACATAAATAGTTCCAGAAACGAAGGGAAACGTAGCAGTTGTTCATCGCCGACTATGACTTCAATTCTGAATGTTTATTGTTGCATTTTGTATTTGTCTGTTCCTGAAAAAAAAACATTATCTGGCTTGTGGTTCCTCCTCTTTTTGTTGGTTATGGGATAGTGGAATTTGATTGCATTCACAGGATCCGAAGTTGTTAGCAGCATTAATAGAGAGTAGAAAAAGGCAAGCCCCTTATACTGGTGCCTTCCTTCTTAAAGATGAGGAAGGGACTGACGGTTCAGATTCAGAAAAGAATATTTATAATCTCAAAGGAAAAGATCTATTCAATCGCCTTCATGAAATTGGCACACTAGCTCAGGTAATTTTCTACTTTTTGCTGAGCTGTGTCATGCCTTCATATCTATAACAGATGAATTTGGATTAACCAAGTTGGTTTGATGACAGATTACAAGCATACAAGGGGATCAGGTTGTTCTCATTGGTCACAGACGACTCCGAATCACGGAGATGGTGGGCACAACTCCGTTGATCTTGATTTTATTTTTATTATGATTCTGTCTGAAGATGGATTCTACAAGAATCCTGTTAATTACTTTTCTTACAGGCTAATTTACACACACATATAATACTATTGAGCTGAAACAGGATTATGAAACGAGTCGATTGTTGGCTTATGTGCATTGACACACATACATACTAATATCTATTTTGGTGCGTGCTTCTTCTGACTAAGAACCTGTCTTATGCAGGTCAGTGAAGATCCTCTGACAGTCAAAGTTGATCATCTCAAGGTATTTTTCGTATACCTTTTGCACTTGACTATTCCATTGAAGAGAAGTTCAGCTTATCCATTGATTCTTGTTTCAGGAAATACCATATGATAAGGATGATGACATCCTCAAGGCTACTTCATTTGAAGTTATATCAACCCTTAGAGATGTTTTGAAAACAAGTCCGCTTTGGCGAGATCATGCACAAACTTATATTCAGGTCTGTCCACCTCCCCCCCCCCAAAAAAAAAAGTCAGCTTCTTCTGTTGAAAAAACAGAATGGCTTGTGACTTGTTGCATCTAGTTATTGGTATTTAGGTACTGGAGAGTCTTTTCAACAACACAGACTTGCAGGCTTTTGGGGACCAGTATATATAAGCTCTATTAGTGTAGTAGCTTAACTCTATAGTTCCTGATGAAGTGGAAGTTCTCATGCACATGTCCTCACATTGATTTCATCTTAAACAATATGAACTAGTTACTCCTGACTATCACCAGGAAAGTTCTGATAGCTTACCAGTAGACCATGGTTGAGATGCAATTAGTTCACTCATTGAAAATTCTTAACTAAAGATATATGTTTTAGAGGATTGTGTTTGGAAAAAACTTTACTTCTTATACACCTTAGAACTGAAAGACATTAGCCTAACATTTTTAATAGCATGTTTTTTTTTCCCCTCTTGTTCTTAACTCAATTCAGAATCATCATATTACGACATGATTTTCAAATTAAAGTGATGAATATTGTGTACTTGCATAGAAGTTTTCGTTTATCTGTTTTATGACCAGGTTTTTCGTTCTGTCTGAAATTCCTACAGCATGTAGGTGATTTTACGTATCCTAGAGTGGCAGATTTTGGAGCTGCAATATCTGGGGCAAATAAGCAGCAATGTCAACAAGTGCTTGAAGAACTTGATGTAAGTAGTCTACCAACTACTAGTAAGAGAAAATTATTCCAGTCTTAGCTTACATGAGCTTAATGTGGTGTCTTCAGTGTTGTAAAAAGCTGTTGAGGCTTACGCCTTGAGGCCCGCCTCGAGGCGAGGCTATCAGAAAATGCGTCAGGGCTTATGCCTTTGTGGCTGCTGGTGAGGCCATACGCCTCAGGGTAAAATGCCCCAAGGCGTGAAGCCCGCCTCACCAAAAGGCAGCATTCAAGGTTTTTGGGCTTAGTTGGATCAGATTTTTTTGGCCTAACTAATTCAAAAACTAAAAAAATTAAATGCCCAATAACTATTAAACATAAACTCCCTATCTAAAGTCGAATACTAATTATAACCCTAACTAAACAAAAAGAAAAGAAAGTTATGCAGTGGCATCAATCCTCCTATTGTTGAGGAGATGCAACGAACAAGATTGGACATAGATGTGTACTAATGAGGACTCTAATGGTGTTGTTGATGATGAGTTAGATGACTATGATGTTTGATTATGATTTGATCTTATTATTGAGTAACAAAACAATATTATGAACACTTTATGTCTTTAATTTGATGTTTTTGAGACTTCTAAACAATTAAGTTTAATGTTTGGTCTGTTATCTATGTTATATAATTATTTTATGATTTTTATTAACTTTTTTGTCTTTAGTCCAAGGCTTAAACCTCCCCTCGCTATGACAAAATGCTTTAAAACTTTTACAACATTGGGTGTCTTGAACGCTTTTTAGGGGTACTAATTGGTTTATTGAGGGACCAATCATGCATTCCTGTTCCCTAGTCTCTTGCTCAAGTAATAAGAATATAAGATTTTTGGACCAAAAATTTCCGCTGAAACAATAGACAAACTTGCTCTTGATATGGGTGCTCAAGGTTCTAGGAGTAAACGGTTGTGCCCTTACATGGTTGGGTTCTTTGGGGTTTACTTTTTGTTAAAAAATTTATCACACAAATTTTGTAACTTCACTTTCTCCGACTATACATTTAGGTGCATAAACGGCTGAAACTCACCTTGGAGTTGGTGAAGAAAGAAATGGAGATTAGCAAGATACAGGTATGACACTTAGGAAAATATTTCAATTTAAGTGTTTTGTATTTGCTTATATTTGCTTATTACTTTTCCATGCTTATTGGTTGCACTCAGGAATCAATAGCCAAGGCTATTGAAGAGAAGATAAGTGGGGAGCAAAGACGCTATCTACTTAACGAACAGCTTAAAGCTATAAAGAAGGTAATGTGATCAGTTTAAACATCTTCCTGGTTTAATGTACATTAGTTGAATTTCATGTAGTACTTTTACTTCGAACTCTTCTTGGATCTGCCTCATAGCAAATTGATGTCTGATGATGTGAAATAAGTATAAAATTATATATTGTGCAGGAGCTGGGATTGGAGACCGATGACAAAACTGCTCTATCTGGTTTGATATCTTACATCAACTTTTCTTTTACTTAAGTTGTATTTCTGAAACCCATTTACCTTTTGCTTGTACTTCACTTTTTTGGTTCTCCCCTTCTGGTAACTGTGTATTGTGTGATGTAAGTGTACAGAAACATATTACTTAAATTTTACTATCTTGTGGCAACCATTAGTAAAATTCTGAAAATTTTGACTAAAGTGGGCAACTCTTTTCGTCTTCTTAAACAGCAAAGTTCAGAGAAAGGCTCGACCCAAAGAAGGAGAAAATCCCTGCTCATGTTTTGCAAGTCATAGAAGAGGAACTGACAAAGTTGCAATTATTGGAAGCCAGTTCTAGTGAATTTAATGTGACCAGGAATTATCTTGATTGGTTGACTGCTTTGCCTTGGGGAGAATACAGGTTTGTTACTCAGTTATCATCTTCTGTTGCTATTGCTCAATTCTGTCCAAATTTCACAGCATTGTTAGGTAGTTTGTTGACCATTTCTTAAAGTGAAAATCTTAAAACTTACGCATGTAAATTTTGCATGCTGAAAGCTATTTCCTATTTGTAATATTGCTTCCTTTATAAATCTAAAACTATAGGTTTTTTCATGAAACGTTTACTCAAAGACAAATAAACTAACCTACATTTGCTCTGAAACTCTGTAAAGACAGAAATGAATTTCTGTACTTAGTTTCCTTCCGAGGTTGTGATCTTTCTACACACTGTCAAATACCCTTCTCGTACATCTCTAATTTACTCTAATAAACCTACATTTGCCCTGAAACTGTGGGTGCAATAATTTGTAAAGACTGGAATGGATTTCTTTTTTCCTTTCAAGGTTGTGGCCTTTCTAAAGAGTATAGAGTGCCAATAACCTTTCTTAATCTTATGTACATGTCTACAGTACGGGCTTCCATTCCAACTGTCTTTATCTTTAGATGGTTCTTCGAGACCACCTAAATTCGGCAAAAAGTTGATCATTGGCTGAACATGGCTACATCCATTGTAAGACCAACTTTCTTAGCACTCATAACGTGAGAGACGAGAAAATTTTAAAAAAATATATTAGTTGGTTGTACATCAGGAACCAAAAGAGATCCATCCTCTAATATGGTTCGGTTGCATATCTTCTTCTCTTCTTAAAATCCCGTATCATCACCTTGATGAAACCTAATTTTGCGAAACCAGAAAGATCAATGGAGTCGAATTATGGTAACTTCCCTGGGCCGAATAGTTGTTACAGCTTGCTAGTTCCCCCTTGTATTTCTTTGTACATCCGAGAGAACTGTATTTTAGAAACAACTATGAGATGTTATAACATGTAACTAAAACTCTGGTGCCCCTCTCATATAAAATTCAACATCCTGGCAGACGCTGAAGAGACCTCCCACATAATGAAGTTCCCATCTCAACATAGCTGTATTGTGGAGTCCGTAATATACTAGATTAACCTTATTACAGTTTTCAAATAATGGAAAGGCCCTA
Source organism: Salvia miltiorrhiza (assembly GCF_028751815.1). Classification (NCBI taxonomy): domain Eukaryota; kingdom Viridiplantae; phylum Streptophyta; class Magnoliopsida; order Lamiales; family Lamiaceae; genus Salvia; species Salvia miltiorrhiza. The sequence goes on along the minus strand of NC_080393.1, from coordinate 14,557,196 downwards.
TTTCATGCATGTTAAACGTTAACAAGGAAAAAAATGTACAAGGTATGGAAGACTACAACAAGTGCAGTTGGTGGTGAGTTGGGGCACTGATGGGTTTCTTGAAAGGTCTCCGAGAAAGTGGATAGGTAGAAATCATTGATGGGGTCATGGTGGTTGAGAGATCAATTATACTGTATCTGAAGAACCAATGTTGTAAAAGTCTTAAGTTTGAGGCGTTTTGTCTCGACGAGGCGTAAGCCCCAAGGTGGTCCGAAGCGTAAGTCTCATACTAAAGACAAACAAGTTCATAAAAATTATAAAATAGTTATATAACATAGACAACAAACCAAATGTTATACTTGATTGGTTAGAACTATCAAAAACATCAAACTAATCTTGAATGCTGCTTTTTGGTGATGCGGGCTTCACGTCTTGGGGCATATTACCCTGAGACGTGTACCTCAACTTGATAAGGTGTAGGCCTCACCAGCAGTCACAAAGGCGTAAGCCGTGAGGCATTTTCCGATAGCCTCGCCTTGAGGCGGGCCTCAAGGCTTAAACCTCAACAGCTTTTTACATCACTGTGAAGAACTAGACAGGCAGATACAAACTCTCCAAAAATACTAATATGTGACCTTCAGTAAGGTGGTGAAGGAAAGGAAAATGTAATTGATATCTTTCTAACGAGAATGCTAGGAAGAAATTTTGTGTAAAGTTCACTTTGTTGTAGAATGAAAAAGTGTGAATTTCTGTGAAGGTCGCCTCTCTTTAGACTGAAAAAGTGCCTTTTTTCCACTGGAACTTAGGCGAATCCTTTTGTTCGAGCATAAGTTTGATTTTGCTCTCTTTCCTACCTTAATTGAAATGCAAGAACACTGTTGTTTGCCTCCTATATTACTGGCTGTTCAGCTCATATTCCTTGAAAGTGTTCTCGTTAAATATATTTGGTTTTTTCCCGACACTTCTCATCATTTTTCTTGATGTTCAGTGATGAGAACTTTGATGTGCTTCGTGCTCAAGAAATTTTAGATGAAGACCATTATGGGTTAACGGATGTCAAGGAAAGGATATTGGAGTTCATAGCAGTGGGGAAACTGAGGGGAACCTCACAAGGTTAGACAGTTATTTAAACTTTGCTTCATCTTGTCTATTTTCTTGGAATAATGTTGGCATTCTTGAATTATGTTACTCCAACTTTCTTAAGTTGAATGGATTATGGTCGCACGATAATCTCCTTTTCGCAATTATCATTTGAAAGGATATACTATTTGCATGTGAAATCATGCACAAGAGCAACTTGATTATTGTATTAAAGAACCAAATGTCGTTTTGGTTTCCTTCAGTGGATTTTGTACACACTTCAACAGCAGATGGGCAAAATTGCTTTCCTTTATTTTTAATAGAAATCAGTAAAATTTGTTATAAAATTATACTGTTAGTACAAAGGAATGACGAATACCAAGTAAAACAAAAAAAACTAGATAGCTCAACTCCAGCGTATAAAAGTACCAAATACAAGGAAAATTTTGAAACTAACAGGGGACCCAAATTTAATGCGATACCTAAGTGTCATTTCACTTCCAATTTTTAGATCGAAAGATATTCAGCGATTTGTTAGCTTTTTGGTGTGAGTCAAGTTTTATATCATCCCTTAGGCTTCAATCTTAATTGATAGGGCATAAATTTAGAAGAATTTGGAATAAACTTTCAGTGAGATCAAAATTTCCTGGGCAAACCAGAATCCCTCTAGTTCTCCCTGATGAACTTGTGATGCATTTCCTGCAAGAAAGAGATCTTAGCACTAGCTTGTTCCTTAAATTTTTACAGGTAAAATTGTATGCCTCTCTGGTCCTCCTGGAGTGGGAAAAACTAGTATTGGTCGTTCCATTGCTCGGGCCTTGAACCGTAAATTTTACAGGTTTTCGGTTGGAGGTCTTTCTGATGTTGCTGAAATCAAAGTGAGCATTAGATTTTATTATTGCTTTAGGTAATGTTCAAGCTTTACAAATTATCATACAAGCCTGTAACAGTGAGATAAATATCAGGGGCATCGCCGAACCTATATTGGTGCCATGCCGGGGAAGATGGTGCAGTGTCTTAAAAGTGTGGGAACAGCTAACCCTCTTGTTCTGATTGATGAGATTGACAAGGTATTTATGCTATATTTAGGTGATTGTATTGATGACCACATTTAATTTGTGATTGTACTTTATTTTTGTAAATATTGTGAAATTTACTCTAAACTATTTTGAGGAAACTCATATAAATGCATCTGCTGGCAGTTGGGAAGGGGACATGCAGGTGATCCTGCAAGTGCAATGCTGGAACTCCTTGATCCGGAGCAGAATGCAAATTTTCTAGACCACTATCTTGATGTTCCAATTGATTTGTCCAAGGTCAGTGTCAAGCAGACTTGTTTATATATATAAGATTCTTCACTGCTGACATGTGTGTGGTGGCATTTTCCCCTAGCAAATGGTTTACTTTATTTCTGTGACAGTGTAGATATATGTTAATTGAAGCAGCGTCTGGACTAATTTACCCTGTTTTCCAATGTGGTCGAATATCTTTTGGTCATACTCCGACTCATATTTTGTGATCTCCCTATTATACTAAGATTTATCTTGCTTCACTATTCTTTAGTAGGAAAGGATAGCTGTTTATGTTAATCAACTTTCTTGAAGGGCACATGGCAGTTTAGTTTCTGTGTTTAATGTGAATGATAAAGTTTTACAACTGAAATATTATGCTCTTTGGATATGGTTGAATAAGGAGATATATTCATGGGGTTTTGCTGATTTGGAACTTGGAAGTTTTGTGGGGAAACATGTGCAAGAATGGCATTTTCTTTTTCTGCGCAGCCACTGCAAGTTTTATGTTGTCTAGTAGGATGTAGTTGCGTATATATCATGAATTCTCCAACTTCGTTTTTCCAGACTATTTTATTTAAAAACTTCTGGTATAGTTTTGACCTTTCTTGAGTTTGATATGGGTGAGTGTCTATATGTCATAATATCTTATCTCATTTTATCTATGTACTTTTGAGTTTTGACTAACAGTTAAAAAGCATAGGAGAATACAACTAGACTATGTTCCCTCCTCTGTAGAATTAATACTTTGATTTTTGTCAAGCCATAGGTAGATTTGGTAGGAATACCAACTTTTATAGTTTCTCCTAGAAATTGGCTACACATCTGTATCTCGAGGACATCATCACTATGACAGGTGGGAAGGTTCTAGCAGAACCATTACTTTAAGCATAATTTGAGAGATGGGCCAAATAAATATTGCTTTTGTAACGAACTTCCTCTGTTGATAGTCTTAAAAATTATGTTACTGACATATAGCTGTAGTAGATATAGATATGAATGCTTGTTTCCACTTCTATGTGACAAATTCCTGCATCTTTATGCTGCATGGTTCATGATATGTGCAGGGCATCAAGAGTTGATCCATATTTGTTTAGCAAGGGGATTTTCCTATAGCTTTTTATGGCTGAGTTGCTCCATATTTGTTATTCGTGTTTTTTGCTTCAATTTGGATTGCTCTCAATAGATTCTCTCCTTCATGTCATAGTGAATTAAAAAACAGTTATGCTTGTGCTTCATGCAGGTTTTGTTTGTGTGCACAGCAAATGTCGTCGAAATGATACCAAACCCCCTTTTGGATAGAATGGAGGTGATATCTATTGCTGGGTATATTACTGACGAGAAAATGCACATTGCGAGAGATTACTTGGAGAAAGCAACTAGAGAAGCATGTGGTATCAAGTCAGAACAAGTAACTCCTACCTTACTGTTCTCTGTAGACATGCAGTTATACATATCACATACATTCATTAAGATGATCGTCAGTCTCTCTATATTTTCATGCACTTGTCATGTCTGGCAAATGAGGACACACAATTGGTCAGAGTCGAGCATTCTTCTAATCGCATTACCCCATTAAGTCTCTCATTCGTCATCAAATCAGATGTGATGCTATGCTTTTAATAATTTATGTTTGAGAGATGTGATTTTTGCTCAAAAAGAGTAAGGTAGAAGGAAATAATTTAAGCTTTAGAGCAGTGGCTAAAAGATCTTTTTTTTGGTGGAGGCTAACATAATACATTTCTTTCTAAAGGGACAATAACATAAATGAAATGTTTAATTTCTATTAAATATTCTTGCATCAGTGGCCTGCTGTCAGAAGAATCTCAACTCTTGTGCTCAATCTAAGAACTTAAGATGGTGTTCTTCAGTTCTTTTCTTTGTTTAGTTTGTTTTGGACATGAAAATGTACTTAAGCTTCAACTGCTAAATCATGAATTGTAATGCTATGCATACTTTTTATATATTATTAAAAAATAATTTACGTATGTGCTGTCTCTGTTTGGAAACTGTTTGTCATTTATTATGGTTTTTGATCCAGGTTGAGGTCACAGATCCAGCTCTTCTTGCTCTGATTGAAAATTATTGCAGAGAAGCAGGGGTTCGGAATCTTCAAAAGCAGATTGAGAAAATATACCGAAAGGTTTGTCATTGATTTGTGATTTGCTTGTGCATACCAATCAGAGTTTCAGTATATGTTTGAGGTGCCTTTAATTGATTATATACTTTACTACCTTGTTTATTTGATCCTACTCTTATGTTACTGCCCAGATTGCTCTACAACTTGTACGACAAGGAGGAAATATGGAGCCTTTAAATGATGGAACCCAGGTCCAACTCGGTGAGGATAAGGCAGAGTCCGGTTCTTTGTCTAATGAAGCCGTGGTTGGAGCTGAAACATCTGAAAAAGCTGTGGAAGCTGAAATTGTCGACTCCCCAGCTAATCAGGTACACACTTTTTATAATATGTACTTGTATTGCACATATGATCGTGTCAATTTGTACCATCTTATTTCTTCATGAATAATGCGTTGATTCGGATTCATAACTTGGATGTCAATCTGAGCAGGATGATACTCTAGAAGCTGAGAAGAAAGAGGCCAGCAAAGCTGCTAAAAAAGTTGAAAAGGTTTTAGTTGACTCATCGAACCTCTTGGACTTTGTTGGCAAGCCTGTTTTCCATGCTGAGCGCATATATGAGCGAACTCCAGTGGGAGTTGTGATGGGTCTTGCTTGGACCGCAATGGGCGGGTCCACACTGTACATAGAGACTAGTCAGGTCGAGCAAGGTGAAGGTAAAGGAACCCTCAATCTCACCGGACAACTTGGAGATGTCATGAAGGAAAGCGCCCAGATTGCTCATACCGTCGCCAGAGCCATAATGCTAGAGAAGGATCCAGAGAATCAATTCTTCACCAACACAAAGATTCACCTTCACGTCCCAGCAGGCGCTACCCCTAAGGACGGTCCAAGTGCCGGTTGCACCATGATAACATCCCTGCTATCTCTTGCCATGAATAAACCTGTTAAGAAGGACCTTGCAATGACCGGAGAAGTCACATTGACGAGAAAAATTCTTCCTATTGGCGGGGTATGTCCATTTCTGTGAATATTCTGAAAGAAGGTTCATCATCTTTGTTAGCTCACGTTTGTTATGTTTGATGTCAGGTGAAGGAAAAGACAATTGCTGCAAGGCGGAGCCAAGTGAAGAGCATCGTGTTTCCTGCAGCGAACCGGAGGGATTTTGACGAGCTAGCAGCTAATGTGAAGGAGGGCCTCGACGTACATTTTGTTGATGACTACTCCCAAATATATGATTTGGCTTTCGACGATTGACAAGAATAAGTTTTTGTGTAAACAAGTTTATATCATTGATTGATTGATAATCTTAGCCATGTAACAACCAGTAATTCTCCAAAAAAATATCCTACTGTAATGTCCATTGTTCTAAGATTTTCAATTTTAGGCGGATGTAATAATCTAAGAATATGGATTCTCGGTTTTTGAAGCTCGAGTAATGAAAATGCTTATGTATATTTGGTGTACGTTGTTACTCTGGGATAATTCATGCTGTTAGGGGTTGTTTGCTATAAGTGATAATGATGTAGTATAATATATTTATAACATTCTAATATATATTATTTGCTTCATAATACAATATTTTTTAGGAGGAATTCATGTATAGCCTAAATAATAAGTGATACTCTCTGTCCACGAGAAGTTTGCCATAATTTCTTTTTTGGTTCGTTCACAAAAAAATTATTAATTTCGTTTATAATGGTAAGATTCACACTATTTCATTAACATTTAATGTTAGATCTCTATTTCACTAACTTCTTTCAAATTTTATTAAAACTCTTACTGTTCACAATTAGGGGTGGATCAAAATACCGAAAAATCGGTATACCGTACTTATCGTATCAAAAAAATACCGAAAATATCGAATTTTTTGTATACCGTAAATTTCGGTACGGTATGGTACCGTACCGAAAAGTTTCGGTACGATAATAGTATCAATTTTCTCATACCGCGATATACCGATACCGCAGTATATACCTGTTATTTTGGTATATACCGGTATTTCGGTGTATGCCGCGGTACCGATATATATCGAATACCGATATACCGTATCGATTGAAATAAATTATATATATATATATATATATATATATATATAATTAATGATAAATTATAAATTTATTTTCATAATTATATAATTATATTTATTTGATGTAATTTTGGTATGTACAGATATACGGTATACCGTAAAATTTTGGTAATTTAGACATAAAACGATATACCAATAATTTCGGTATACCAAACTTTGGTACAGTATACCGCACTATTGGTACGACATCGGCATGAAAAAGTTCATACCGATTTTTTCGGTATACCGATCTTCAATATGCCAAAGAGTTTGGTACGATAACGGTATAAAAAATTTCATACCGCAATTTACGGTATGGTATACGGTATGGCGAAAAAACTTCGGCATATTGTACTGGTCCACCCCTATTCACAATGACAAATGGGGGGTGGGGGGGCAAAGCTTCCATTTTTTGAATCAATCTTATCTTTTCAACGAATTTATTTGTTTCACAAAGAATTCGTGATACAATGTGTTCACAATTATATTTTAAAATGGTTGCCTCAATATATATATATATATATATTTTAAAATTGATCGTAACTTAACCCTACACGATCTATATATACAAAATCGAGTCAAGTGAAGGAAGCAAGCTCAGTTTGTAATAACTTGAACTAAAATTAGTATTTTGGAAAAAGAATAAAACAAATGGTACTATTTTGGAATGTCACTATTAGGACATGACATGGCCAAGATGGTAGGAGTATTTTAAATATATAGTTGTAATTACGTAGTGGAGGATGAAGATGGTGATTCACTTATTGGGATTAGGGATGGCAGTGGATCTTGGACCCGGTCCAGATTACGGATCTGGATCTCAATTTTTTGGACCCGACGGATCTGGATCTGGATCTGGATCTCAGTTTTGAAAACGGATCTGGATCTGGATCTTGAAATTTTAGATCCGGATCCAGCCCAGATCCGACCCGTGGATCCGTTTTATTTTATATATATATTTTATATTTTATATTTAGTTTACTAATAATATTAACTTAATTAAAAATAATAAATAAATTATATTTAAAAGAATAAAAACTAAAAGTAATTAGTTAAAAGTATTTTGTGTTATATTTTTCATGATGGAAATTAAATGTTGTTGATTTTGTGAATTTTTTTAATTTAATTTGAAAATAGTAGATCCATGGATCTGGACCCGTGGACCCGCGGATCTGACGGATCTGGATCTGGATCCAAAATTTTCAGATCCACGGATCTGGATCTGAATCTGGATCTAGTATATGAAAACGGATCTGGATCTGGTATTGGCCAGACCCGGTCCAGATCCGGCCCGTTGCCATCCCTAATTGGGATCGTATCTTTGTCTCCAATTTTGTATGTTATATTTAACTGTTATATTTGGGGCCTCCACTCAATTGCCGCCGCAAATTTAAATACAGTAAGTATTCAATAAACATATATATACCGGTAATAGTCAAACACGAGTACACCACAACGTCAATTTATTAAGATGATAAGTGGCATTGTGGCAATAACAAAATGAGATATTTATCGTAAAATACATTATTTTTTAATAATAAATTATAATTTTTTTCATAATTTTTAAAATTAAAAAAAAATACATTACATTTCGATTTTTTTTATTTTTCCCACGATTATGAAATTCCCCAAAGCTGATTTTAAGACTTTTTAACTTAGATTTTTTTGATACTGCTTGTAAAGAATTTTCAATTCACATATACATCGACTTTATTATGCCACCTTTATTATCTCTCACGCTTCTAAGTCAAAACCTCTAAAAACAGCTTCTATTTGAAGGTAGTATTTCATCCTTGTGGAAAATTAAAATCAGAAAAAAAATAAAAATGAAAGATGGTGTATTCTTTTTTTAAAAATTTAAATGTCATTGAAAAAATCAGAATTTGTTGAAAGTTCGTGTATTTTACGGCAAATATCTATAAGAAAATTAATCCGCATGTCTGGTTAATTTTTGCGATTGAGACCCATCATTCATGCCAAGCATCCTTCGTTAATTTGTAGGGTTAGTGATTGTCACAATTTTAGGGGTTTTTTTTGGGTAAATTGTCACAATTTTAGGGTGACGAGTATTCGTTTGTCTCATGATATATAGTACACAAGTTAAATTTCATGAACACTGTATGTCCTTATTTATCATATCAACAAATCCTTTTCTTGGTTAAAAAAAAAAATCATTTCTCATTAGAGTCGTTAAATTGCCCAAAAATAAATAAAAATTCAAATCTTATTTGTTTTCAATTTTCGACAATTGCAATAAAAATATAACATCACTTTTCAATTTATAACAAAAAAAAATAAAATAGATACGTCCAATAAATTTAGACATCTTTTCGAACTCAAGACTCACATGACTTTTGTCTTGTGTGGAGTCATACTCATACGTGAGTGCACATTAATTTTTTAGAAAGTTCACACGACATGTTTTGGATTGTCAATAAAGTTTGAGTCTGTATTTTAGTAAAAATTGAAAAAATGATGTTATCATTAAAATAATTCTTAAAACATGTCGAAATTGAAGGCATGGAATTTTTAGTAATGAAGCATTTTCATTAAAAAAACGTAACGATGAAATGATAGAAATAATACTAAATGATAAATAATCTTTGAATCGATAAATTAAAACGCAGTGGAATTATAAATAAGCGGTGGAATGATATAAATTAAATGAAATTAGTTTTATAATTAAGTTTGTCTTTTTCCTCTAAGCAATCCGACATGTAGTGGCCGGAGAGGTGGGGCAGGGCGAGGACGACGTCGGCGAGGGAGATGGACGCCCCAAAAGGAGGCGCTTGACGGTGGAGACGCCACGACAACGTCTACTCATTAGCCAACGTGGCGAATACAGCCACCACAAAATGTGTATTTCCATTTCTGCCCCGCATTCATTCCAAGTGTCTCTCTCACTCACTCGTCTCTATATATGCACGTATAAATCATCACCACCTCTCTCTCCTACACCAAAACATAAATCACCACTCGACAAAACTCTGTGTAATAAAAGTTCAACGCCTACAATAATGCACTTAATTTAATTTCTATTGTATATTTCCTTAGTCAAGAATTTATTTATTTATTTGAGAATTTAAGGTGGAGCATATCATATATACTCTTGCCTCCTCCTGTCTTGTATTTATAAGTATATATTGCAGCCAAAAAGGAAAAGGCTTTGTTGTTGTCTAGAGAGAGATGGGAAGAGCGCCGTGCTGTGAGAAAGTGGGGTTGAGGAGAGGGAGATGGACTGCAGAAGAAGACGAAAAGCTTACAAAATATATTGAGGAAAATGGTGAAGGCTCATGGAGATCATTGCCCAAGAATGCAGGTATGTTATGATTACTGTGTTTGAAGGAAATGTAATTCATTTTTATAATTTTACTGCTGTGTTTTAATATATATTTTTGTGGGCCTTTTTTTAGGGTTACTTAGATGTGGAAAGAGTTGCAGACTGAGATGGATCAATTATTTGAGGTCTGATGTTAAGAGAGGAAATATATCTGCTGAAGAAGAAGAAATCATCATTAATCTCCATGCATCTAAGGGGAACAGGTTTTTCTTTCTTTTTAAGAAAATTTTAACCTCAATAATGCAATCAAATATAAGGGCAAATATCAATTATTGAACTAATATTTACGCAAATTAGTGAAAATATTGTTTCAATATAAATATAATTACAAACTAGTACTCAACATCTCCAAAAAATCTAGCTTGTGTCCAAAAATTATTTTCCACGCCCAACAAATGACATGTTTCATCATCTAAGCACGCATGTGGCATATGTGACGCAGACTAAAAATCTAATGTGCAAGTATTATGTTAACTAGTATTATTTTTTAGGGCTTAATTTTCGAAATTTTTTTATAAAAATTATATGACTTCCAGATAAAAATTTTAGCCAATGGGCCTTATAGGTGATTTTATTGAAATATTGACTCTTTTTTTGTTTTTTGCATTATGCTTACATTGGAATACTTGTGTTAATTCGCACAAACATTAGTTAGGGCGATAGCTGACATTTATCGCTAAATGTAACACACACACACATATATATAGGTATAGGGTAGAGATCCATAGAGAATCCCTAGGTATATATATATATATATATATATATATATATATATATATATATATATAGGGAGAGGTTCAAATAAGAACCACTAAATAAAATTAGAACAAAGAACCATTTTAAACCATTCGATCATCAAGATCTACGGTGGATGCATCATCTTGGTGGATGAATGCAGATCCTGGGTTCGAATCCTGAAGGGAGCAAAAAATTTATTATTTTCGGATGCATTAAATTTAATAGCGAATGCATTAATTTATATAATAGATGCATTGATTTTAATGGTTCTTATGTTCTCACGATAAGTGTGGTTCTCACTATAACCGCACCCTATATATATATATATATATATATATAGGGTGCGGTTATAGTGAGAACCACAATTATCGTGAGAACATAAGAACCAATAAAATTACTGCATCTGCTATACAAATTAATGCATCCGCTATTAAATTTAATGCATCCAAAAAAAGTAATTTTTTTGCTCCCTTCAGGATTCGAACCCAGCATCTGCATCCATCCACCAAGATGATGCATCCACCGTAGATCTTGATGATCGAATGGCTTAAAATGGTTCTCTGTTCTTATTTTATAAATGGTTCTTATTTGAACCTCTCCCTATATATATATATATATATATATATATATATATAATTAAAAATGGTCAACTGGTAATAGAGTGAGTCAAACCAATTGTCAAGTATGTTTTGTTGTATTACATTGGTATTATATTTTAGGGATAATTGTTTATAAATATATTAATTATATTCAAATTTTAGTTTTTAATTAAATCTATTTTTTTACTAAAATACTTTTTTTTTTTTAATTTGATATGAGCCCAAAGGTACCGTGGCTAATAATTTAATTATCAGGAGTCTGATGGTAAATCCAAAGGTACCGTTAGAAATCTTTTGATGTTATCTTTCTAATGATACTTATATTGTTGGATTTTGGCCATCAGAAATGGTCGAAAAGTAGTATAAAAGTTGATGTCATGAAACTCTATATTTTTTCTTTTTTCTCAACCACTTTCGATGACCATGATTCAATAACATGAGTTGATTTAGGTAGCTATCACCAAAAGGTTCCTAATAGTACCTTTGAATAATCTGTCGGGTTCTGGACAATCAAGTTATTGGCAGCAAATTTTTGGAGTCAGGTTAAATTTTTAAATAATTAAAAATTTATGTATTTTTTTATCAAAAAAATAAATTTGATTAAAAATCAAAATTTGAATATAATTCATGCATTTATAGGCGATTAACAGTATATTTTATGTTTAATAGGGGAGTCTTAATTATCAAAACACAAAACTCCAAATGAAATTTAAATGTGGGCTAAGCTAGCTAGAAAATGTACTATTCACCGGTCCATTATAAATTTAATAATCGCACACTCTCATTCTCATAGTCCATGCGGCTATTTATTGCTAATAAAATTAGTTTAACTTTATTTTCATTAATTTCACGACGTGTCCACCACCATATTGGTTCATATTACAAGTGACGTGTATTTTATGACATATACTTGTTAGGGTATTAATGTGAAATGACTTTTCTAATAGTAAAAGATGAGCAGTTTAGTATTGTTTTTAGCCTCATATTTAGTATAGAGAATAAGATTGATGCATTGTCATCGCGTATATTCGAAAGTTGAACGTTGAAGAAATTAAGCAGTATATAATTAAATTTTGAAATCGATGACGTGGTGCGGTCATTAACTTGTTAATTAAGTGAAAAACAAGCTTAACTTGATTGAAAAGCGTTAATCCTTCCTTATTTAATTGATTTGTAGGTGGTCACTAATCGCGGCGCATTTGCCGGGTAGAACAGACAATGAAATAAAAAACTACTGGAATTCCCATTTGAGCAGAAAAATCCACAGTTTCCGGCGCCCCAATCCCAACTTCATCCCGCCGCCGCCGTCGAGCAAGAAGGCCACGAGCGTTAACCGAAGAGGCAGCCGGAAGCGCCCGGGGCATCAGGAAGACGCCGCCGTTGTCATGCCGACTACTCCGACTCCGGAAAGGGAGGCGGCCGGAAGAATCGCGACGGAGGAGAGAGAGAGCGGCAGCTCCATCTCCATGCTGGGAGATATTGTGGAGGATTTGAGCGGGCTTTGGGGCCCGGAATTCGAGATATCGCGGGTCGGGCCGGGAAGTGAAAACGGGGACACGGGTGAGACTTCGTTTAAATGTAACGAGTTCGGGCTCGGGGAAACGGGTTCGGGCCTAGGGGTGTCCTCGGAAATTTACGAAAACACATTTTCGTGGATGTTAGATGATGACTGCGATGAAATCTGGGATTCCACCCACCAAGGCTTGGACGATGTCATGTTTTCATGGCTGCTATCATAAAATAGATCCATTTTTCTTAATTTTTTTTACAAGGGATGTGAAATGTCATAAATTGTGATTACTTTAAAGTCCCAAATCATAAAATGATTGGATTGAATTTACAATTGCGGTTGGGTGTAATTGGATGAGTGAAGTGGTAGCTTTGTCTTTTGTGGAGTTACATTAATAGATTTGAATGTAGAAATGTAGTTTGAGTGTATCAAAAGATGTTGTCGCTCTAACCAAAACAAATGCTAGATGAATCTTATATTTGTTTAGAGAAGAATTTATATGCGATCCCGACAATAATATTTACTAATTTTTTAAGCAAATATAATATTTCATTAAGCCTCATTTCCTACGTATGATAAATGTGGGATAGATACAACACTTTAGTATGTTGTTTGCTTCAAGACTCAAAAGCCTTTTTAAATTAATGACTCGTTATTTATTGTTCATATTTTTTGGATTTTGTATGACACTTGAGAAGTGTGATGGCATAATTTTATTATATATATATATAAATCTAACCAAATATGATATTGATGTTTAATAAATTAATATTTTCTCCGTCCCACTAAAAGTGACCGTCTTATTATAAGTGGTTTGTTTTCATAAATAGAAAAATTTAACCTTTTAAAAAGTATAGGTCCCATTATTTTTAATTAATTTACACATTTTGTTTTAATTTTCGTGCTAAAAAATTTTAAACTATTTATAATAGAATAGAAAAAATAATAAATATTATAATTAAATATATCACGTCTTATCTCATGTCACGTAACAAACGAATCAGATGGTGGTGGATTTAAAACGAATACTAGTCAATTAGTAGTACAGGGCTGGTATCAGAGTTCACATACCCCATATTAGGAGGCAAGTCTTTATAAAAATGTTGGAATAATAGATGAAGCGTAGGTTATAGGGAAGAAGATTTAAATAGAGCCACATCGTTGTATATGCGCCGCAGAAAAACGGAGCCTTAAATTTGTATAGCTTCTAGAAATTATGTAAAATAATTAATAGCCTAATTTGAAGTTTATGCTTTTTGGACTGGGGTTATAAATTATAATATCATTTTGGATTAATTTGTCCATTTAGGAGTAGGATACCACCTCACTATACAATTCCGATTTCTAGTTTACTTGCTATTATAAAAGAAAAGGATTACACTACAAAATACAGTTATTATTTATGTATAAATGTACATATTTATCTATAGGGTGCATTTATTTTAATTATAAAATTTTCATTGAAAAATGATGAATAAGAAAAGATGAGAAAATGATTTCAAAAAAAAAGAGAAAATATTATTATTTTTTTCTCCTTTTTTTGTCGTATGTTTATTAGAGATTAAAAAATGAGAAAATATTGAAAATTATTTTCACACCACTACCCAAATATAATATTATCCAACATTGTAGATAAAATATTTCATACTACTATCTAAAGAAAATTTTCTATCATAATAAATATGTGAAAATATGTATTTTTTCCTCATTTTCCATCAAAGTAAACACATCCTTAATATAATTATTTTTACGAATTCTCTCGCTTTTACAATTTCGCAAATGTTCGCGAAATCGTGCAATAGTTCATTTCGTAAAATCATATAAAATAATTTAAAATGAACTGTTAAATTTTAAATTTTTACCTGTAAAACTCAAAATATATATGCCGTTTGAATTGTGACCAATGATTTGAAGTTCAAAGCTTATGAGGAGGTATACGTGTGCTGGCCTAGCGATAGAGTGGTTAATATCTAATGTCAAAGATATTGAATTCGAATCCATTGTGATGTGATGTGATTTTTAAATTTCTTTGTTTAATAATTAATTTATCTATTAAAAAAAACAACAACAACAAGAAGCTAGTCAGGGAATATTGGTCTTGGTTGTAGCTCCCCCCTAACGTTTATGAATGTTCATAACTTCCGGTCATGAAAGGGGCAATCACGGGCGGACTGAGCATGGAGCATTGAAAGTATAATTGTACCCTCAAAAACAAATTATTAGTAGTATTATATAGGAGTAATATTTTATATTTAGTGTAATATTTTTAGTATTTTGTATCCTCTAAAAAATTTCAATTTTTCCTTTAATTCTAGACTCCTTTTTATTCTTTATTTTTTCTCATTACAAACATGAGCATAGAATAAATCATCGATAAAAAAGGCGGCATACACAATCTGGATTTCACTTTTTTTTTTATAATTATGTATTTATTTATTGTATCTTTAAATTTAAAATCATGGATCCGGCCGCTTGGGACAATGGCTTTGATTCCCCTTTTTTTCACCTAATGTTCATAACTTTCATAACTTCCGGCCACATATCTATCACATCTTTCTTTCTCTCCGGGGGCGGTTCTGGGGGAGTGCGAGGTGGTCGATCGCACAGGGCCCCGAAAAAATAGAGGCCCCAAAAATATAGATCCATATATATTATGTATATATTAAATAAAACCTATAAAATCATTAAATTTTGTAAGATAGCGCAGTGGAGAAGGCCGAAGGGCCATTTTTGGGACTTTGTTTATCTGTGATCGAATCCTACTTGTAGCAATTTTTTGCGATTTTTTTTTCAGCTTCTTTTTTCCTTTAGCGATTTTTCATTTCTAATTATTTTTGCGATTTATTTATCATGCAGCACGAGGCACACTATTATTTTCTAAAACTTTTTTTTTTCAGCTTCTTTTTTCTTTTAGCAATTTTTCATTTTTTATAAAGATTAAAAGCAAGATAATTTCTTTTAAAATTTTTAATTAGATCAACACTTTGTAAGTGAATGACATATTTTTTTATTTATTAAGTAAATTCTTGGGACGGAGGGAGTATTGTTTATTCAAATATTTTTCTTTCATCTTATCTTTTCTTTCAGCAATTTTTCAATTCTAGAGATTATCAAGGTAATTTCTTTAAGAGTTAGTCTCTGGTGCGGTGACCGCATGGTATGCGGTGCGGTCACCCTGATCCGAATTTACACAATATATTATAGAATTTCGTAAACAAAATCAAAGCTTTATATGTGGTCCAGTGGATAAGTGCGCCTCCAGCTTTTAACTTAAAGGGGAGGGGTTCGTATCCCCTTGCCCCTTTTTTTTTGTTTCTATTTTGGTTCTTTCTTTGCTTTTCATTTTTTTTGTTCTTTTTTTTTTCCCAGCTTTTTATCTTTTTCATTTTTGCTATTTTTCAGTTTAAATTTTTTTACATAATAATAATAATTACTTTTTTCTAATTTTTTATTTTGTTTTGTTTGTATTTTTTTTATTTTTACATTATTCCAAAGTAATTATTATTATGACAAAAAGTAATTATTCACAAAAAAAGAAAAGTAATTTTTTTAAAGCATTATTTTTCATTATTTCAATAATTACTTTTTCTTATAACAATGATTACATGAATAATTATTTGATTATTTTTTCTGTATTTTATTTATTTCTACGTTATTTAATAAGTATAAAATATACATTTGTTAGCACAAATGTAAACTTATGTTAATATAAATATTTTTTTTCATTCAATATAAAACATTATATTTTCTAAACCCTAAACACTAAACCCTAAACACTAAATCTTAAACTCTAATAGAAATATTTACTTTTAATAAGTACAGAATATACATTTGTTAGCACAAATGTATATTTATGTTATTATAATATTTACCTTTCATTCAATAAAAAGTGTTATATTTTCTCAATTCTAAACCCTGAAAACTAAACCCTAAAACCTGAACACTAAATCATGAATTCTAATAGGAATATTTACTTTTAATTAGTATAATGTATAAATTTGTTCCCACAATTGTGTACATTTGTTTATAATAATTGTTACTTTAATTCAAGTAATCATTGTCGTAATGAAAAGTAACTATTGGTATGATGTAATGTAACGTTTCTAAATTATTACATTTGTTCACAATAATTGTTACTTTTATTATGAGAATTTGTACTTTTATTTATTTGCTCAAATAAATATTTTTGTAAGTAAAAGTAGTTATTAATGTGAAGAAAAGTAATGTTATTTTCACTTGTTAATACTTTTATTCTTAACAATTTGGTCAAGTAACAATTATTGTGAACAAATGTAACAATTTAGAAACATTACATTTCATTGTAACAATAATTACTTTTTATTTGATTAAAAAAATTACTTTTTATTACGACAATAATTACTTGACCAAATAGCTAAGAATAAAAGTTCTAGCGAGTGAAAATACCATTAATTTTCTTCACATCAATAATTACTTTTACTTACAAAAATAATTACTGGAGAAAATAACTAAAAGTAAAAGTTCTTATGAACAAAAATAAATATTATTGTGAAGAAATGTAATATTATTAAAACATTACCTTTTATCATATCAATGGTTACTTTTTCTTAGGACAATTTTTACTTGACTAAATAACTAAAAATATAAGTTTTAATGAATAAAAATAAGCACTACTTTTATTCATATCAATAATTATTTTTTCGTACTATAATAATTACTTAATCAAATAATTAACAGTATAAGTTCTAATAAATAAAAGTAACTATTATCATAAACAAATGTAATAATTTTGAAACATTTGTTCACGAATTGTTATTTTTACTCACAAGAACTTATACTTTTAGTTATTTGCTCAAATAATTATTGTCGTAAAAAAAAGTAATTATTGTTATGAAGAATGTAATATTTTAAAAGTATTACATTTTTCACAAAAATATATAAAACAATGCAAAAGAAAAACAATAAATAAAAAACAAAGAACAAAGAAAATACCATAAAGGATAAAAAAACCAAAATATAAAAACAAAATGCCAAATAAAAACAGTAAAAAGAAAAAAAAGAAAATACTAAAAAGAAAATAAAAAGTAAATATATAAAAAAAATACAAAAAATGAAGATAACAGGAAAAGGGAAAAAAACATAAAAAATGGAAAAACCAGAAAAAAAAACCTAAAATAAATAAATAAAAGGGAAAAAAATTTCAAAAAACCTAAAAATGAAAAAAACCGAAAAAGGCAAAAAAAAAGAACATAAAAAAAATTGGAAACAAAACCAGAAGAAAAAAAAAAGAAAAAAAATCGAAAAGTGGGGGTAAGGAGTGTCGAACGCGTGACCTCTGGAAAATAATGAGACACCTCTACCACTGCACCACTACTTTACTCTTTATTTTCTCGAAAACTGGCAAATATATGTGCATAAATGGGTCAACCGCATAGTATGCGGTTGACCGCACACAATAATTTGTGTTTCTTTAAAACTTGTTAGTAGAGCAAATTTCTTTAAAAGTGTGAATGACATAGTTTTTTATATATTTGTTAAGTAATTTGACAAAAAAAATATATTATTTAATCAAATATTTTTATAATACATTTCTTTTTAATTATGAATAGAGGGTCCAAATTTCAGAATTCGCACAGGGCCTATGTCTTTAGCTTGCTATATATGTTATGTTTCTTGTATTGAAGGGTGCGATTCCAGTTTATGAAAATGAATACAATATCAACTTAATGCATTACACATTATAGTTAGAGAAGCCTACACTCTTCAATGTGAGATTCAATACAAAATCAACTTAATGTAGCTTCACTTTTTGTAGTGTATTACACATTGTAGAAAACCTACACTTTTCAATGTGAGATTCAATACAAAATGAATTTAATGGAGCTTCTCTTCTTATAGTGCAGTATACATTGTAGATGAACATACACTTTTAGATGTGAGATTTAATACAGAATCAACTTAATTTAGCTTCCAAATAGTTTTATTTGTAATTTTTAATTTTTAATTTTTTTAATTATTGTTTTTCTTTTCGAATTATTGTAACTTTTGAATTTACATTTAATTATAGTTTAATCTAATTTTAAAAAATTATTGTAATATTTTTTATTATATTTAATTTTAAATTAATATACTGTTGAAATTTTAAATTTAATGAAATGCTCGATTTTAAAATTTAATAAATTAATATGAATGAAATGAAAAAAAAAGTTAGAGCTTTGGAACACATTTTTTTTATTTCGATAAATTAACAAATAAATAAAAAAACATTAAAGATCGTGTCATGATGAACTCGAATTCAAGATTTCCAACCTTAAAAGTAACTACACTAACGCTAAATCAACACACGCACGCTCTCGGCACGGCCAGCTTTGGAGAACATTGATGCACAGGGACAGGAGGGATGGGCTCTTGTAAGGACCACTATTTTAGAGCCCCAAAAGGACTGTACCGGTGAGATGCTCACATCTGATACTTTTTTAGGGGCCTCCTTTTCCCCATCATTCATGATGTACAACAAGTTGGCATGTTATAATTAATTCCATAATATAAATTCAATTAATTCCATAATATAAATTCATTTAATTTATTGTCGATAAATATTAAATATAATAACCTATGCTTTTTAATTAAGCTTAATTATATATTATGAACACCAATACAAGAATTCGTTTACAAGAATATTGAATGTATACTATTATCATTATTAAGTTCATTAACGTTACTGATGTAAGGCTCAATGCTGGGTTGGGACCATTCTATTTATGGATATTCTTATGGTTTCTTAGTTTGCCAGCCTACACTATTTATCACCACACCGCAAAATAGTACCCTGAACAAAACATTAATTATATACCGAAAAATAAGAATTTTCTTTATTTTTTATATCATAAAAAATTATGATAAATTCATTATTTTGATAAATTAATTAATGATTCTGAATTTGAATCTTAGAGGTGGCTAGGGCATCGTTTTTCATCAAAAATATCTGACAGTCAGTCAGTATGCTCACACTATACGAACATCAGCAATCAAATCGTTTTCCAAAGGATTGACAAGAATTTATTCAATTAAAGCCTACAAGTAACCCACTAAATTTGATAATTAAATTTAAAAACTACTAGACCCAAAACCAAATAAATAAAATTCAAAAAATTTGCAATATTTCTAATTCTAAAGAATAAATAAATAATTTCAACAATTAAGAAAGAATTCCAGTATCCAATTAAGTCAACTCAAACTTAATTATTCTGATCATTGATGCATGTATAACTTTAATTCATACAAACAAATCAGTTATAACCACCAAAGGCGCTTCTGACATGATCTTATTCTCTTTAATTATTTGATAATTAAGAAGACGTTTCACTAATTATTACCATAATCAATTGATAATAGTGATAGATATTTTATAGATTTAATGAGTCGACAATATTAATTTTTAGAGAAATTCAATTTAAAATCAATAAAACAAAAAAAAAGAAATAAATTGTGAAGAAGAATGATGAAAGAAATAAAACTTGAATAAATGTTGAAGTTCACGTCAAAAGCTCCTGGCCAAAGAATGCGTGTGTAATCTGGTAGCATACATTTCCTACCTTTATAATAAGATAAAAAACTAAGTCTAATACTAATAGGAAAGATAAACAAGCCTTAAGCAATAAATTCAGGCCCAAAATAAAGAATTAAATTCAGCTCAAAACAAGAGTTAAAGGCATCAACCCACTAATTTATCGCTAACTTCAATTCGGAATGCACTTCAGATGGTTTGGGCACACGGACCAGCTTCATGGGTCGATCAGTTTTTCCTTTGCTCACCTTATCACTTCAAATCTCTTTTTAAAATCGAACTTTTTTCTCCATAATCTACCAAAAATATCAAAGAAATTCATTAAAACTGAAATTACATCCAAAAAAATGATATTTGACATGAACGAAGCATATAAATCATCCAAAAACACCAAGAATATGCGTATCAAATGCGCCCCAGTGGCTATTTTTTTTTTAATCATAAAAATCTACAGTGGATATATCATCTTGATGGATTAATACAAGACTTGGGTTCACATCTTGGAGGAATCGATTTTTTTTCATTTTCTTTGGTTGGATGAATATATATATATATATATATATATATATATATATATATATATATATATATATATAGGGAGTGGTTCAATTGAGAAGCTCAAATATGTTGAGAAGTTGAGAAGCAATGTAAAAGATGAACATGTTAGTACATTTTGATGAACATGGTAATTAGACCCCGGATCAATAAATTCTTTGAACATACCAAATATAACTGACGAACATACGAATCTATTTAATTTGTTAAAAAATACGTCACCGCCAAGGATCGAACCCCAGATCAAACTCGTGTTCATAAAAACTAATTGGCATGTTCATCTATTAGATTGCTTCTCAACTTCTCAACACATTTGAGCTTCTCAATATAACCTAACCCTATATATATATATATATATATATATATATATATATATATAGGGGAGGGCTAAAATAAATATACTTTTTAAGATATAAAATAATAATCATTTTCTGCCCTTAGATCATCAAGATTTACAGTTGATTCATTATCTTGTTGGATGAATTCATGGTCCCGAGTTCGAATCCCAAATGTAGCAAAAATTTATTTTTCGCAATTCATACATGTTCTACATAAAATTCATACATTTTTCCTAGTTCTTATTTCTTATTTTAAGAGGTGCTCTCACAGTAGCCCTTCCTTATATATAAATATAAGGAAGGGCTACTGTGATAGCACCTCTTAAAATAAGAATATATATATATATATGTGTGTGTGTGTGTGTGTGTGAAATTGTAATTTAAAATGATAACTGAGAATGAGAACAGTGCAATGACATGTAAAGTTACTGTATTCATTGTGCAATGAACTGCACCCAGAGAAAAAAAAATACTCATTTCAGAATTCGGATCTAGGTAGTGCATTCATCAATCAAGATAGTGAATCCACCTTCATGATCTAAGGATTGATAATGGTTCTCCGTTCTCGTTTCAAATAAAAGATATATATATATATATATATATATATATATATATATATATATATAGGGGCGGTTATTCAATAAACCACCCTTATTTTAATAATTACGAACCAGCAAAAATGCATGAATTTTATGTATAACACGCATGAATAAACTGTATAAAGGCATGAATTATGAAAAATAATTTTTTGCTACCTTTGGGATTCGAACTCAGGACCATGAATTTATCCAATAAGGTGATGAATCAACCGTAGATCTTGATGATCTAAGGGCTGAAAATGGTTCCTAATTTATATTTTAAGATGCGTTCTTATTTTAGCCTTCCCCTATATATATATATAGGGAGAGGTTCAAATAAGAACCACTAATAAAATAAGAACAGAGAACCATTTTAAGCCCTTCGATCATCAAGATCTACGGTGGATGTATCATCTTGGTGGATGGATGCAGATGCTGGGTTCGAATCCTGAAGGGAGCAAAAAAATTATTTTTTTTGGATGCATTAATTTGTATAGCAGATGCAGTAATTTTATTGGTTCTTATGTTCTCACGATAATTGTGGTTCTCACTATAACCGCACCCTATATATATATATATATATATATATATATATATATATATATATATATATAGGGGAGTACTGTTCCAATGAGATCTCTTATATGTGGAGATATTTTAGATTAATTTATAAGTGTTGATTTAATGTATCCTATGACTGATATTTATTTGGAGGGGGAAAATTTTTACCTTGGTTCGAATCCTGTGGGGAGCAAAATTTTTACTATTTTTTTAAATATCGTTATTCAACATTATATAGTGCCTTATTCAACATTATATATTGTCTTATTCATTAGTCTTATGATCTCACGAAAAATAGCAATCTCATTGCAATCTCATTAGATCTCACGATCACTCTCTCTCTCTCTCTCTCTCTCTCTCTATATATATATATATATATATATATATATATATATATATAGAGAGAGAGAGAGAGAATGATCCGATGAGAATGATATCTTTCGTGATAATGAGAATGAATTAATTTTATAGTAGATGCAGTAATTTTAATGGTTATCACGTTTTATGAAAATTACAATTTTTACTAGAACCACACCCTAAACAAGGAATAATTATAATCGAAGTGCAACCAATTCATAGGATAATAAGTTGGGCAACACCCCTTTAAACAGAGAAAGAAAGGCATCGAATGATGTTAGCCAATCAACAACATAGCTAAGCCTTAGTACCACAAGTTTGGTTTCATGCTTCTGATAACCAACATTCTTTAACAATGCTGAAAGTCAGGATTCTAAGCTTGACAAAAGATTTCGCTCAAAATACAACATAGAAGCCTTAAGTTATATAAACGAAAGACAGATAAGAAATAGTGCTACAATGAAAATCAACATACATAGTTGAATCCTAGCCTCAACTCTACCTTGTCAACATCAGCCTCTCAACTTAAAAACATTTGAAAATATTTGAGTCATGTACTAACGTACTTAGTGGGCATGCGGATTTTAAAATAATTCACATTTTTGTAAAAGCAGTTAATCCAATCATTCACGACATAACTTAGAAGGTTTTGAAATAAAAGTATTTCTAAGCATGTTAAAGCATTTCGTTTTATTAGCACACTATTGTCACACTCTATTATGTTACCCACTGTGATCATAGACCTTTACCCACTGTCGGATTGCTTCCACCTCTTTCTTGACTTGAGGGCGTAACCTAGACAAACTTAATTTGACCTCAGGACACTACCCAAGCAGGTCTTACATGTCACATGCTCTAAAACAAGTCAGAATACCTTTATAATACTTCTAGTTAGTGCCCGATGAATCATCGAGTCAGCTAACAAGTCAGAAGTGTACACAATTCTCATTCAATGTGTTAGGTCAAAAGAGAAACTTGATCGACTCACTTGCGAGCCTTAAACCTAGTAGAGCACACAAAAAATTTTATTGAATAGACAGATTTGCATTTCATGAAACATTTAGAGTTTAATAACTTAATCATACATTTATAAAATAAGCCCAATTGAATAAACAAAGCCCGAAGATCAAATGTAACATGTCTTTAAAAAAGCAGTGCTAATTCTCTTGGTCCACAAAACCTACGACAAATTATATTTTTAATAGCTCTTGCGAAGCTAACCTTAAGCCACAGTGAAAGTGCTATCAATTTTTTATTCATCACGTTAAGTTTTCAAATTTTAATTTATAAATATTAAAAACTAAAATTCTCGGCTAAGGACACCAACAATATCATCGCTCTTTGACTTTTCTTTGATAATTGAATTTACGAAAATTAATTTTTAAACATGAATGCTTATATTTGCAAAATGCATAGTGCAGCTAATTTCATGCTTAACTTATGCATGAATCCTTGTAAATACTAATAATTTAATTTATCTTCAATCAGCTCACTGAATTCAGCTCATGAAATCACTTGGGCTATATTCGTTCCTTTATGAGCTTTTAGAACTTAGCTGATCAATTAGTTTATGTAAGTCAACTTATGAAGATCAGCTCAGCTGATGTGATCAGTTTAAGGGGCTGAGCTTTCCAAATTAAGGCAGCCCAACTCATTTATAGTAAGCTCAGCCCAACTGAAGGTGAGTTTATTAAACTTAGTAAATTCTCGGCCCAACACAAACAGCCCAACCCTTTCTTTCCATTCACCACTCACGCTGCAAAGCCGCCGCCGCCCTGACTCCCACTCTGTTTTCGCCGGAGCAGTGGCCGGAACCCACTGCCGCCCGCCTTCTAATCAATATCTGTTGTTGCTCTACATTCATGGCTCTTGTTCATTTTGTATATACAAAATTCGGATAGGTATAGATTTGATCTTCAAATATATATACATTTTGTATAGATGAGTTGGTTCAATGTGACTCACTAAAATGAATGTATGCATGATTGATTTGATTTCTGTTCTCTACTCTCAATCGAGACTGAAATGTGATGTGTGAATCAAAATATCAAGTTGGAAATCAAGTGTGAAACTTTTGGTGAGTCATCTGACTTTGCTTGGCTATAACTTTTCTTGATAGTGATGATATGTAGAGTAAGAATTGACTTTGATGGTAAGGGTTGTCAAAGTAACGAGGTGATATGATGTAATAATTAAAATCCTTCTGCATTATTAATCGGATCTCTAAATTCGTTGGAGTTTCATTAAATTAAATGGTCCATCATATTCTTTTCACATGCTCAAACTTAAAAATTATGCAATCCATAAGAATTTAAATAAGTGATATTTAGAAAAACTTTTACATATAATTTTGTTGAAATTAAAATGATGAAAATTCATTTTCAATTTTCGGGTGTAGATCATCATAAGCTTCTAGTTTAAAAATTATTCTAAATTTAATAAGAATGAACGGAATATTACAGATATTTTGAAAATATTGTTTTATAAGGATATTTGTAATGCATTATCATTGCACAACGTATTCATGTGCCAAGCCAAAATTTTATGTAAGTTCATATTTTTATGCACAATTACTTTGCCTCATTATTCTAAAGGTAATTTTATACATGAATGGAGTATAATCCTCCGTTTAAAAAAATAAAAAATACTATATATAAATAAGAGTTCTATTTTATCTCTATAAAGCCTCCAATTAAATTCGTAACAAATATAATTACATCATTGTCGGAAATCACGTTGAGTTCAAATCCCCAAAAGTCAGCACCCTTATCTCAACGTCTTAGTGGAAAAGAAAATTTGTGAATTTTAATTTTCTATTCGGACATATATAGGTAATGGGCTTTTAGCAATATGTATTTAAATAATTAATTTATAATGGGCTTTTAGCATGTAATTTTTTTTTAATAAATCATGAAGATATTGAGTCAGCCTCACAAATCACGAGAGTAATTAAATTATCTTTGTTACTTTATTAGTATTTTATTTCATTATTTAATCTATTTGGCATAATTTTTGGTCTATATAAAATTATAAATCATGAAGATATTGGGCTCAATAATCTATTATTTTAAATTTTTATAGGTATATAAAATTAATTTAATATATTTTAATTAAATATTGAAAACAATCATAGAAAAGTAAAGAAAAGTTCACAATTGCAAAATGTGATATTATGGAAAGTAAATAAAATATTTAAAAAAAATACTAATATAAAAGAATTAAAAAGTAGATTTATTCAAAAAAAGATGAGAGAGGAGAGAGAAATTTTTAAAATTTTAATATTAAAAAAATACTAATATTTATATTTTAAATCAAATATTTACATAAAATATATCAAATTAAACCTATTATCGCGATCTTCAACGAAATTTCAAACTATGTTCAATGAAAATTTCCACTAATTCTAAAATTTGTCATAATTAAAACCACTATAACATGATTAAAAAATTGTCCAAGTCATTTTCAGTGAAATTCCTATCAATAATTACACTGGTCATTTGAATAAATACAAATTTAACATGAATAAATCAAGGTTTCCCGTAAATAATTATGTGGCTGACTATGAATGAGTATCGATTATTCTTGAATAAATAGCAGTTAATCATGAATAATCATGATTTTTGTGAATGATTATTCAATCATAATTAAAACTACTATATATTTCATTTAATATTTAATTTATATTCATAAATATTATTTAAAGTAATACATTATTTGAATGAAGTAACTTTTTATTTTTTTATATTTTCCTGATATATATATATATATATATATATATATATTACTTGATTTGACTATTAATTATAATTTTGAATCTGAAAGTAGTTGTTAATTAGGTTTATATCATTAGCAACTTATTATATAAGTGATACTATATCTATATATAAACAAATGTTATATTTTTGCATAAATTACATGATTATATTAAAATATTAGATCAATTTGCAAATAATAAATTTGAAAATAAAATTATTATTTTTAGGTTATACTAATAATTAGGGATGTCAATCGGGCCAGCCCACTCGGTTTCGGGCCAGTCCATTCGGTTTCGAGTTATTTTCGGTTCGGGCTAGTCGGTTTTTTATTTTTCGGGCTAAAATTTTTCGACCTTAACCCTAACCCACTCGGTTTCGGGCTAGCCCGTTCGGGCCCGCAAGTTTTACGATTTTTTTATATGTTTTTTTTATATATAAATAATCATATTCTTTTAATAAAAATATGTCGTATTTTTTAAATCAAAACAATTCGCTTTATTTTAGATACAAAAATTAGTATTTTTTTAACATAAGTTTACATAATATCTAACTTTAATTAAAAAAAAAAACTTTAATTTCATTTTGATAAAAATTGTATATAGATTTAATATAAATTACTATCTTTCTTTGACTTTTATATCATAGATGTTTGTTATTTACCGTTGGAAAAAATCAAAACATATTCTACATGCATCAAAATGTTATTATTGAATTAAAAAGTAAAGTATTAAAGTTTAAAAATCAATTATTAAGAATGTGTTCGGTTAATCGGGCCAACCCACTCGGTTTTCGGGCCAACCCTATCGGGCTCGGGTTATTTTCGGTTCGGGCCATTCAGGCTAAATTTTTTTCGGGCTAAAAATTTTCAGCCCTAAGCCACCTTTTTTATCGGTCTATTCGGGTCGACCCGTCGGTTTCGGGCTTTTTTGACATCCCTACTAATAATTGTTCTCTACGCCCACAAAAATAGTCTATTTTTACCATTTAAGGATGCCCACAAAAAATTAGTCTCATTATAGTTTTGGAAAAATTGCATCGCATGATGGATCTAATGGATCTTTTTCTTCACTCACAATATAATTAATTAATATTATTTATATTAATTTTTAAGTACGATCCTTTATTCATTTACAATACACTAACCATTTTTATTAAAATCTGTATCATCTATTTCTAGGACTATTTTTTGTGGACGAAGAAAATATAAAATACATACACAATTTATACGAGTTTAAGATTACAATCGCCGCGCATAGCGCGGGAGATACACTAGTATATAGGTAAAGAAACAATCATTGGATAAGCTGAGCATTGCGAACATTTTCTTTTATAATTTTATTTGAAAAACTTCGAAAAATTAAAGGAAATAATTTTGAAAATGGACCACAATGGACCTCGGAATTAGAACAATAACGTCGAAAATTTACTCGTAATTAGGCCTATCAACATTTATGAAAAAAGATGGGACACCCTAAATTCGTAATTTAATAAATCATAGTAATCCTCAATATTCTACTTTAAAAATATCAATCATCCACGGGAATACTACATTTAATTTTGATCTTTGTCGCGAAGTGGAGATGCAATCTTTTTGGTATTGAAATGTGAAACCTTCTTGAGAAACCAATATTTTTCAATATCTCCACAACCTATTTCCTAAAATTTAATAACTCGCATAGATACACGATTTTAATAGGAAAAAAATAAGTTGCGATTTTTAAAGAAAAATGATCATATGGTTGTTGTTAATCTAACCCTCGAAACTGATTTATAAGTCTAATACTCCATCTGTCGATAAAAAAAACTTCCTACTTTATCTTATTTTTTTTATTGGTCCTACTTTTTCTTTTTAAACGTCCACAAAAAAAAATTTCTACTTAACTTTAGACTATACTTCACTATTTATAATATTTCAATTACTTTACTTTTTATATTTTTTCATCACTATCAATATTAATTACAACACATTTTCATCACTCTCAATACACTCAACAATTTTTCTTCACTCTCAGTACACTCATTAATCTTTTCTTAAAATTCGTGTCAGTGCCTCTTGAAATTGTACCTATCCAACAATCAATTGTCTCGGCCACACACAAATAACGTAAGCAGCGATACTCAAAGAAAATCAAGCAGAAAGTAAAGAACACAAGACACCAATAATGGTTACACAGTTCGGTGATAAAACACCTACGTCTGGGGGGCCTCGCCCAGTTCAAACAGTTCACTAGTGAGGATAAGAAATACAAAGGACTTACACGTGAAGACTCGATCTTCCTAGCCTCTATTTCTTCCCAAATCGCCACCTATGTGAACTACTGAGAGCAAGATAAAACTCACTCTCACAAACGTGATTGATACTCAATCCACGTTCCACACAACAATAATAAACACTCCAACAAGCTGAGTACAGATCAATGAACTTGAAACCAACTCACACTTCCAATGAAATAAAGTGTAAAACAACAGCACACACTCACGGATGGTATGCTCACTCAAAGGCACGAAAATACTCTCTCAAAGAAGTAGAATGATCATTCACGCAGCAGCCGCCTCACCTCTTCATCAACCCAATAAATATGCAAACCCTTGGAGAGTTGGGTTGAGCCCATGGTCTGCCAAAGAAGAAACAAAAGGGCCCAAGTAGGGTTGACAAGGAGCTGCGAATTCTAGGGTACAAAGAGACCCTAATAACCTGGATTCTCAAGTTACCACAAGATCTCAAAGATATCTTTTCCATATGGAGACTAAAAGCCCGCAGGGAAGAGAAGGAGAATAACAAGCAGGGAGAATAACAAACAGAGACATGCAACTGAAGAAGCAACTCATGAAGAGACATTCTGTGGAACTCTTGAAGAAACAACCTATGGTCTACACAATGACAACCAAGCATAGAGTGAAGGAATACTCTAACAATCTTCCCCTTTGTCATTGGTGTAGACAAAAACAATTTCTGCACAACTCATGAATGCACAGCAGAACCAATCATGCGAAAACTCCCCCTTACTGTGATCGCTCCCCCTCAATGATATGCAAAACCAACCAAGACTTCGCCAACCAAGACATCAAAACCAAGCCAAAACAAGTATACTCCCCCTTTTTTTCACAACAATGACAAAGAGATAACTCTTCAAAGCTTGCTGCGTCTTCATCTTCCTGTTCCGGGTCAGAAGAAAGACTGCCATCAGGTGAACCATGCTTAAGATCAAATAACAGAGCTTCAAAGGCTGCCTTGCGTGAGCAATGTTTGCAGAGACATGATGAATTTTTCGTTCAATTTCTTTAACCACACGAGTAGACTGAACAGAGTGAACAGTAGAAGGAGATGAAAGGTCTCTGGGCTTGGGCTCTTTTTCATACCAAAAGGGCTAAAATAGAAGAAGCCCAGTTGCTGCTTTTAGGAAGAGAAATAATAAAAGCCCAAATAATTAACCAATAGAAATTGAAGCCCAAAATAGCTAATAAAAATTGATCCATTCGCACAACACTTGAATGATCACAGGACCAATAAACACAAGTCTTATCAAGTTTGACTTGATTAACAGAAGATCGACCAGGATCAGTGTTCATCATATCTGCAAAGGTGACACTTCTGAAGAGACTCCAGTGGAAACAAGAACTTGTACTGGTACTTGGGCTAGCAAAACTCACAAAATAGCAAAGTACCCAAGTTTTCTCTAAAACGTATAGTCATAATATGCAGAGCCCCAGCTCTCCACGTAACTTCTCAAATCTTTCGGCATCCAATGGCTTCGTCAGAATATCCGCTATCTGCCTTTCAGTAGGCATGAATTCCAAATTGAGAATTTTCTCATCCACCAATTCTCGAATAAAATGATGACGAATCTCTATGTGCTTAGTTCTAGAATGCAGCACTGGATTCTTAGTGATGTCAATTGCGCTCTTATTGTCACAGTACAGAGTATAATTTCCCATAGAACAGCCATAGTCCTCCATCATATGATTCATCCAAATAAGCTGTGTGCAAGCACTACCCGCAGCTATATATTCGGCCTCTGTGGAGGATAGAGAGACACAATTTTGCTTCTTGCTATGCCATGAGACCAAGTTGTTTCCCAAATAAAAACAACCATCTGTAGTACTTTTGCGATCATCTGGACTCCCTGCCCAATCGGCATCTGTAAACCCAACTAAAGACGTAGTGCTGTCCTTAGTAAACCATAAGCCCAAGTTGCTTGTGCCCTTGACATACTTGATGATGTTTTTCACGGCAGTCAAGTGACTTTCCTTAGGACAAGCCTGGTAGCGAGCACAAACTCCGACACTAAAGTTGATGTCAGGCCGACTAGCTGTGAGATAAAGCAAACTACCATTCATGCTTCGATACAACGTTTGATCAACATTCTTCCCTCCTTCGTCTTTGGATAACTTTGTGCTGGTACTCATAGGAGTGCGTCGAGGTTTAGAGGTCTCTATACCAAATTTTTTAATCAAATTCTCAGCATAAGTAGATTGGCTGACAAAAATTCCATCTTCACTTTGTTTGACCTGAAGTCCCAGAAAAAATCGAAGCTCGTCGAAAAGGCTCATATCATATTCACTGGTCATGTCATCCACAAACTCCTTAATGAGTTCTTGCGATCGTGATCCGAAAACAATATCATCTACATAGATTTGAATGATTATCATATCCTTGCCATTGTGTTTGACAAATAAGGTCTTGTCTGATCCACCTCTCTTGTATCCTTTAGATAAGAGAAAAACTAACAGAGTCTCGTACCAGGCTCTCGGAGCTTGTTTCAAACCGTAGAGAGCTTTTCTCAATCGATACACATGATTTGGGAACTTGGGATCTTCAAATCCTTTTGGTTGTTCCACATAAACTTTCTCCTCAAGATCGCCATTTAGAAAGGCGTTTTTGACATTCATTTGATATAATTTGAAATTCATGGAACAAGCAAGGGCAAAGAGAAGACGTACTGATTCGAGACGAGTAACGGGGGCGAAGGTTTCTTCGAAGTCAACTCCTTCCATCTGAGAATAACCCTGAGCAACAAGGCGAGCCTTGTTTCTTATAATAAATCCAGCAAGATCGAGTTTGTTGCGAAAAATCCACTTCGTTCCAATGATATTAGCTGAGATAGGCCTTGGAACAAGATACCACACATTGCATCTTTCGAAATGGAGGAGCTCTTCCTGCATAGCTGCGATCCAAAACTCATCTTGAAGGGCTTCTTTGATGCTTTTGGGTTCCAGTTTAGAGAGATAACACACGTGAGCAATGTGTGCAACCATTTTCTTAAAATCAATTTTGATGCCTCGAGTTTTTCTCCCATCATTCACTTCTCCAATAATGTCAGCTTGAGAATGATACTTCTCAACTCTACTGACTTTAGTATCCTTGTCAACTTGCACTTCCTCTCCATTTTCTGAGTCACTTTCAGCTTTGACATTGGAGGGCACTTCTGTTTTAACTGTCGAAGAGACATCAGGAGAGACAATCTGACCAACTTCATCATCTGAAACAATCTTTTCTACATCATCAAAAATAACATTTGTAGACTCTTGAATCATTTCAGTTTTCTTGTTAAAGACACGAAAACCATGGCCATCTGAGTAACCCAAGAATATACCCTCTGAACTTCTATCATCCAATTTCTTTTTCTGTTCACGATCATTTAGGATGTAGCAGGTGCATCCAAAAGTGTGAAAATACTTAACACTTGGTTTTCTTCCTTTCCAGATTTTATAAGGAGTGGATGAGGTCTTTGGTCGCAAATAAACACGATTGATGATATAGCAAGCCGTATTCATAGCTTCAGCCCAGAAATTTGTTGCTATGTTTTTGGCTTTCATCATGGTTCGAACCATGTCCTGAAGAGTATGATTCTTCCGTTCCACGACTCCATTTTGCTGAGGAGTTTTTGGAGCAGAATACTCGTGAGTGATTCCCTTTTCTTCATAGAAGTTGTCAAACTCAGAATTTTCAAATTCTCTTCCGTGATCACTTCTGATACGTTTCACCGATACTTCTTTATCCTTTTCAAGCTTGATACATAAAGTCTTGAACTTTTCGAAGGCTTCTGACTTATCTCTTAGAAAAAGCACCCAAGTTAATCGAGAGAAGTCATCGACACATACTAGTACATATTTCTTTCTCCCAATGCTTTCAACCTGCATTGGCCCCATGAGATCCATATGTATTAGTTCAAGAATACGAGTAGTTGTGATTTTGGAAACTCTCTTGTGACTTGAATGAGTTTGCTTCCCGATCTGACACGCACCGCAAACACCTTTAGTATTAATCACCAGCTTGGGAAGACCTCTGATAGCATCTGTCTTCACGAGTTTTTTCATGTTTCTCAGGCTGGTATGTCCAAGTTTTTGATGCCACGTATCAGTATCATCTCCAAGAACCTGAAAACATGAATTATCAGGAGATACAATGTAGCAATTATCACTTGATCGCTTGCCCAAGATATACTCCTTATCTCCATCTTTAACAATGCACTTATCTTTGTCGAAAATGACTGTCATTTGTTCATCGCAGAGCTGACTGATAATGATCAGATTGGCCTTCAAACCTTCAACTAGCATGACATTTTTTAGTTTAGGCATACCTGGAACATTCAAAGTACCTGTTCCTACGACCTTTGCCTGGACACCATCACCAAAAGTTACTCTTTCTTCAGAAATTATATGAATATCTTCCAGATGCTTCTCTTCTCCCGTCATATGTTTGGAGCTACCACTATCCAAATACCATGACTTATGGAAGCCAGACCAAAGAGAGTTGTGAACAACATAACCTCTGTTCATCCTTGGCCGATAATTTTGAGAATTTCTCATATTTTGGATGTCGCGTAGAAGAAATCGGCATCTAGGTCTGATATGACCTCTCATTCCACAGTAGTGACAGGTTGGAACAAAAGTTTGATTATAATTCTTCTTTGGAGGAAGATTTCTATAAGCAACAGGACGACGAACATGTTGTTGATGAAGATGATTATTCTCTTTGAGAGGTGCAGCTTTAGCTTTAGCTCCATCATATTTGGGAATCCATCCTTTTCCTTGAAAGCCCAATCATGCTTTGTTCTCAGCGCCTTGACCGTTTTCCAGAATTTTATCTAGCTTTTCAGCCCCGGTATTCATCATTTTGACAAGTTTTTGATGATGCTCAAGTTTCCTTGTCTTCAATTTCATGGTCTGTTGAAGAACTGTCAGTTCAGCCTTTTGTTTTTCACAGAGATCCACAAGCTCATCACGTTCCTTCGAGACATTGCTAAGTTGAGTAGAAAGTGATTTATTCAGCTCAAGCATAGCCACACACTTCTTGTACATCAGTTCATAATTCTCTGTCAAGAAGCTTTCATCAATATCCTCATTATCACTTTCAGTCTCTTCCACAGTAACAACATCTGAAGAGACTTTGGTTGGGACTTCCTCCATTTTAGCAGCATATGCGACATTGTTATCTTGAATGTCTGAATCTATTTCAAGTTTCAAGGGATCATCATCAACCTTCTTCCCTTTGGTAAGCTTAATAGAGCTTATAAGAGCAACCGATTCATCATCTGACTCGCTCCCACTGTCATCTGTTTCATCATCACTCAATGAAACATTGTAGGATTTGTTTTCCTTTTTCAGCTTCTTCAAAGTATTCGCACATTCAGCTTGAATGTGTCCATAACCATGACATTCATAGCATTGAATTCCAGATTTTGAAGCAGATCCTCGTTCTTTCTTGCTTTGATACGGTTGGAAACCCTCAGCATTCTGTAATCATTTGTTGCCCATATTATTTTTCCTGTACTTATTGAAGGCTTTACCAAAGTTCTTGGTGAATAGAGCAAGAGATTCAACCAAGTCATCAAAGTCGAATTTTGTTGAGTCCTTCTTGTTATTCCCGGAATCGGCGACAAAGGCGATACTCTTCTTTTTCTCAAATCTCTCTGGCCGAAGATTCATTTCGAACGTTCTTAAAGAACCTATTAGTTCTTCAAGCTTCATATCACTGACATCTCTTGCTTCATCTATGGCAGTGAGTTTGTAGTCAAATCTTTCAGGTAGAGCATGCATCACTTTTCGCACAAGCTTTTCCTCAGGAATTCTTTCTCCAAGAGAGAAACTTTCATTAGCAAGAGCAAGGAGTTTGCCATGAAAGGTGCTAATATCCTCATTCTCGTCCATCCTTAGCTCTTCAAACTTCGTAGCAAGTTGCTGGAGACGCTGTTTTTTAACTTTAGAATTCCCCTCATAAGTACTCATCAGAACATCCCACGCCTCTTTTGCGTTAGCACACATGGATATAAGAGCAAACACCTCCATAGTTACAGCATTCTGGATAGAATTCAGAGCTTTTTGATTGGCATTAGAAGCAGCCAATTCATTGAACGTCCACTTGATCCTTGGCTTGGGTTTCCCTTCCTCATCACAAGGAGCAGTCCACCCTTCTTCCACAGCGGTCCAGGCATTCTCATCAACCGCACGAATAAAAGATGTCATACGCATCTTCCAGTAGATGTAGTTGCTCCCATCCAGTAAAGGTGGTCTAGAGACTGAACCACCTTCTCTTTGTGTTGCCATAGAGAAAAAAAACGCAACAGCAGCGGAAAAGAACGGATAGATACACCAGGAACTACCACCGACAACTTGGGTGATCCTGCTCTGGTACCAATTGAAATTGTACCTATCCAACAATCAATTGTCTCGGCCACACACAAATAACGTAAGCAACGATACTAAAAAAAAATCAAGCGGAAAGTAAAAAACACAAGACACCAACAATGGTTACCCAGTTCGGTGATAAAACACCTACGTCTGGCCTCGCCCAGTTCAAACAGTTCACTAGTGAGGATAAGAAATACAAAGGACTTACACGTGAAGACTCGATCTTCCTAGCCTCTATTTCTTCCCAAATCGTCACCTATGTGAACTACCGAGAGCAAGATAAAACTCACTCTCACAAACGTGATTGATACTCAATCCACGTTCCACACAACAATAATAAACACTCCAACAAGCTGAGTACAGATCAATGAACTTGAAACCAACTCACACTTCCAATGAAATAAAGTGTAAAACAACAGCACACACTCACGGATGGTATGCTCACTCAAAGGCACGAAAATACTCTCTCAAAGAAGTAGAATGATCATTCACGCAGCAGCCGCCTCACCTCTTCATCAACCCAATAAATATGCAAACCCTTGGAGAGTTGGGTTGAGCCCATGGTCTGCCAAAGAAGAAACAAAAGGGCCTAAGTAGGGTTGACAAGGAGCTGCGAATTCTAGGGTACAAAGAGACCCTAATAACCTGGATTCTCAAGTCACCACAAGATCTCAAAGATATCTTTTCCATATGGAGACTAAAAACCCGCAGGGAAGAGAAGGAGAATAACAAACAGAGACATGCAACTGAAGAAGCAACTTACAAGAGACATTCTGTGGAACTCTTGAAGAAACAACCTATGGTCTACACAATGACAACCAAGCATAGAGTGAAGGAATACTCTAACACCTCT
The DNA here is from genome assembly GCF_028751815.1 of Salvia miltiorrhiza. NCBI lineage: Eukaryota > Viridiplantae > Streptophyta > Magnoliopsida > Lamiales > Lamiaceae > Salvia > Salvia miltiorrhiza. The sequence continues at coordinate 14,521,340 of NC_080393.1, read as the reverse complement.
TAAAAGAGTTTTTTCATGAACGGAGAAATTACTTTTTTGTCCATTTAATTACTGCTTCCTTTTTTTGCGGAGAAATAATAAATTAAAGAATTTTGAAAGAAAATGAAGGAGAGAATGCAAAGGGAGCTGTGAGAATAGAATGATAAATTTATTATTTTTTTATTATTCGTTTGGTACGGGTGATTAGGGTGTATAATATATATATATATATATATATATATATATATATGACACTCTAATATCTTTTTTGGTAAGAAGTAATACGAACACACGGTTCTTTATAAAATAAAAGTCCGAAAGTATTATACTAATTTGAGGGATTCTGTATACCACCTACGAAGGCGAGTATACGTAATACAAATCTTAATTATAATTATTATTAACTTTAGATAATCTTAATACATCGTATCAAACAAGACATTATATTTTATAGATACTTTAATGCATTCTATCAAATATGATATCAATATGACATATAGTAAAAAATATCTCAATCAAATATATCAGATTTTATTTTATATCGCGTATCAAACGACCCTTATTATTTAATAGATACTACAGTGAGTAAAATAGGGCTATGAATATAATCACCCCCATTTTTTTTATTTTTATTTTTCTGAAGCTAATAATCACCCTTATTCTAATAATTGTATCTCTTTGTGCAATCGTGCCCGTCAAAAAATTGAGCTTGAAAATGGGCTGGGTCGATCAACAAACCTTTCTACTTAGATGGCTTTGGGCCAACCGAAATAATCATCAAACCATCGGGAACAGTATTAAATTTCGGGCCGTATAATCGGGCCTACCCCAGCCTTAAAAGTATGGGCACTCATAAAATGTAATGTAATTAACCCATTATATAATCATTTACATGCACACATATGTATTTCGTAAATATGGAGTAGTAAAAGAAATTGGTTGGTGGTCCAAATTAAAAGTAAGAAATAAAGTTATGAAATCCATTAATGTGCGACAATAAAAGATTCCATTGAAGGGAGATGTGTAGAGATAGAAGAAAAAGTTAAAGAGAGAAGATCCAAAAAGTACATTCATTCATTGCTTTTCCTTTTTAATAGGTACACTACGTGAGTTTGCAGTATTAACGTCCAAATCTAATCTTAACCCATGTGAATCTGCAACTCCTTGTCTCACTATCAATAATCAATCATATATGTCCCCTTGGGATGACCTAGTGGTTGGGGTGGTTGCCTGTTGTCCAAGAGATCACAGGTTCGAGTACTCTCGGCCACAATAACCACTAGGTGGGGTGTGTGTGTGGTTTGTATTATTTATATTGTAATTTCATCAAAAAAAAAAATAATCAATCATATATTAACTCTTCTTCACATAAGAGTAGATGCTACATTTAGTGATGGGCCATACTTTTGATTCAGGAATGTTTACTTTTCATTCGATAAAATTAATATTGATTAAAAATTAATAATAAATCATTAACATAATTATAATATCATAAATTATAAAAAGTACCTTTCAAATTGACTTGCGATTTTATACAAAGCAACTTCAAAAAATTAAGACGGATAAAATTTTACAAGGTGAACTAGCTTTTAATATTAAATTCAAAAAATGAATCTCTAAGCATAAATTAATTAGAAAATATGTTGTCATATGACCATTTTGAACAAAAAAACATCAATTTTGGCCACTGATTTGTAAAACACAAAATCTGGCCATATTTTACGCATTCTACCCAAACTATCATTTTACCCATAGATCACGCCTATTTGTGTTGCACGAATGGTACAAGTGACCATATTAGTGCCAATAGAGTTATATAAATGCGTTGATATACTGTCTTATCTTATATAGATGAGTGTAGTTATATGGTAAGGTTTAAATTCTCCATTTATGGTTTAATCATCGAATGATACTTTTGACACTAATATTACCATTTGTGCCAAAATATCAATTTACTACTTTTTTAATTTCTATTGGTACTTTTGTCATTAATATTATAATTTGTGTCAAAATTACAAATTTACTTGATTTTTTTGTTGCTTTCTGTTTGTACTTTTGACACTAGTATTGTCATTTGTGCCAAAAATACCAATTTACTTGAGTTTTTTTTATATTGATATTTGTCGTATATCGCACGGGTAGACGTACTAGTATTTTATAAAGAAACACTAAAAACTAAGAACACAAAATATGATAACCTTATTCTTTATCATATTTTCTCAACTTATTCATAGAAAAAACCCCACCCACCGCAAAGTAAAACCTTTTCTCCATCAAAGAGACACTAAACTAACATTTCGTATACATATTTATTTTGATAAATTACATAAATAAATAAAAAAATTTAAAGACCACGCGACGAATGACTCGAACCCAGTACCTCAGGTCTTGAACATTAACCTCCTACGACTAGGCCAACACTTGCATATTATATTATCAATGCGCACAATTCGTATGGTATTATACTCTCTTTGTTTCACAAAAACATGATTTTTTTTTTGTCATTTCATCTGACAAAAGCATAAACATTTCTATTTACAATATAATTTTATCTAACATTTTTTAAAACACATATCACTTATAAATATTTATATTTTTGTGAGACAGATAAAGTATTACTCATTATAAAAAATAATAAGTGATGAAACATTAACATCATCAACCCACACCAACTCCCTCCAAATCCCATTTTCAGACCCCCAACACAAGAACCATCAAATCAATATATACCCCCAAATCCCAATAAGAAATATTTTCATTTTCTTTTATTCTGCAACTTAGTAAATAATCAAATATACTATCTCTCCACTAAACCATGTAAACCCAAGACTTTTTAAGAGGCTCTTAAGTCATCCCCACATGTAGAGAGGCTCTTCCATCGTATTGAGAGTTTTTTATAAATTAAATTTTAATTTTAATCTTATATTAAAATAAAATAAAATTACAGTAAATAAAATAATTTGCGAATTACATCCACTCCTTTTGTAAATTTTAACAACCAAATTATTGTGAACAAAAGCCAGTTCAATCAGGCACATTCTTGACATATCCTTGCTCATGATTTGGGAGTCGGCAAGGTCACGTTATGCTCGGCCGAAAACATCCATGTATTTTGTCACGTATTTTATAGCCTTAACATATTTGTCTTTTTCCCCTTTTGCTGACAACTCGATTTGTTTTGCTTTTTCCCTTGTCTCGCTTGCCCGCATTTTGACCTATAGACCTTGTCGTGATGCTCGAGTCGGAGCACGTCGTCGTATACCCCCATAAGAGCCCTTCGAATGCATCGAAGAATGGACGTCGTAGCCGATGGATGCGAATGTTTGAGATTCATGGAGAATATGCCAAGCCCCGAGGTGTTTGAATTGACCTCCATGCCTGGTTTGGTAATTTCTTCAGTCGCCGTCGTGATTTAGTCATCACGCATGCCGTTCTCTCAAGTTGCTCAGCATTTTTCCTAGATGGCCTCCCAAATCATGACGTCCTTTTGGACCTGTTGAAAGTGAGTAGGGCTGGGAATCGGGTCGGGATCGGGTACCCTACCCGAAAAAATCGGGTACCCGACCCCGAATAAGGTCCGAAAACGATACCCGACCCCGAACCCGATTTGTAAATCGGGTACCCTAATACCCGACTCGGGTACCCTAAATTACCCGGTCAAATTGCCAATTTCCAAAGTCAAACTGTAAATTCGGGTAAATCGGGTATTAGGGTACCCGAATTACCCAATTTGGCTTAATAGGGTATTCGTGTACCCTAATACCCGATTTATAAAAAAAAAAAAAAAGTATAGAAAAATGCGCACAACCAAACACACCCTCTATATATTTTAGGCTAAATTAACAAAAGCAAAGAAGTTTGTTAATAGAAAACACAATTGCACAAAACAGTAACCAAACATCCATTGCTAAAAGATAAAAACTAGGAATCAAACATCCATTACTTAAAGATAAAAACTAGGAATTCAGAAGACCAAATATTTCGATACAAGCCAAGCCAAAAATATAACAGTCAGCTTAACTGGTAATTCTAACAAATTCGATGCAGCAAATTTTACCAAGAATAGGAAATCGTCAAATCGAAATTCTAACAAGTCCTCTCTAACCACATTGACATCAATGACAAGGAAATGAATTCGAAATCTGTATAAAAAAAAAAAAGAAAAAAAAAAGAAGAAAAAGAAGAAGAAGAAGCTCATCTGTCCTCGGAGCTCGGAGGCAGCACAGCTGCTGCGGAGAGACAAGCTCGGCGGCGAACGGCGGGGCGACTGCTGACTGGGCGAGGGTCGCGGTGGGAGTCGCGGCCTCGTGGGACTGGGGAGGTTGGGACGACTGGCTCTTAAATATGAACGACGGCGAGGCCGAGCAGACGAGGGGCGCCGCCTCCCACGCCGGAGACGGGAACGATTTCTGGAGACTGGAGTGGGGCGGCCGGGCGGGAGTGCAGAGTTAGGGTTGGGACGATTTGGGGAGGAAGGAAATCAAATCAAAACAAATGGGAACAGGGGGTGAGGTATACGGGAGTGCAGAGTTTAGACTTTAGTTTTAATTTTAATTTTTAAATTTCATATTTAATTTAATTAAATAATTTAAAATTTATTAATTAAAATATCGGGTATTTCGGGTATACCCGATACCCGATTTTTTCACACCCTAAATACCCGACCCCGACCCCGATCCCGAATTTTTCGGGTATAGGGTACCCGATACCCGATTTTTTCGGGTCGGGTATCGGGTACCCGATTACCCGATCCCGAAATTCCCACCCCTAAAAGTGAGATTTGTTTTGCTTGTTGTCACGTAAAATAGTGTTGGGAGGTCGTTGCTCGTTGTATTTCTTCGTAATTTAACCCCCAATACACGAATGCCTTTTGATTGGCTCTCTTGATGATGTTGAGCGTCACCTCGGCCCATAGTTGGCAAATAAGCTCTGTCTCCACCCAAATGTAGCTGTCGCATTGCTCGACCGTATTTAGAAGGCACGAATCTCGGTCACTTGATCATCTTAAACAAATTGAAATTTGTTCAAATTGAGATTTGTTGTAATGACCCGACTTTTAATTAATGATTAAATTCTTCTAATGACTGATTTAAGGATTTATTATGATAATTAGGGTTCGGCATCCATAAATAAAATACAGACTTATATGAATTTGATGATTTATATACGTGATGAGTTATTTTATTTTTGTTTCCAGTGGACGATGCACTCAAAATATATTTTGAGTCCATTAATTTATTAATGAGGATTTAACATTGAAGTGTTAAAAATGAATTTTTATTAATTACTAAAGTTGATCCATGTGGTTAGTTAATTTATTAAATTGACAAGCCCAAATGAATTTTATACTTCAAATAAGAAATTGTCTTGTATGTGTCAATGTATTTAAATGAGTGTGGAACCATATGATTAATGTATTAATCTCTTAGATATTTTGATGATTAAGTTGGAACCATATTAAGTATGCTAAAGAAATTCCCCAGTCACACTAAGCATGCTGAAGAAATTCCCCAGTCATACTCAGCATGCTGAAGAATTTCAGTCATACTAAGCATGCTGAAAAAGAATTCCACATTCATACCAATCAAGCTGAATTTCCACGATCCTCATTCTTCTTTAAAGCCAACCCCACGCCTTCACCATCTTCACCATTTTCAACAACTGCAACCCATTTTCAACAGCAAGATTCACGGTAATAGTGCTGATGTTTACTACTATCATTTTCAATATTTCTTCACAGCACATATCTAACTTATGATGTATACCAGATTTCGCAGAAATACAAATCAAATTCCAATATTGAAGGTTTTACATCCTTCATTCTATGCCTACTTCACGGTTTCAACCCACACACACAATTGCTTAGTAATTCTTATATGCGTGTATATTTTTCTTTGAAACCTATTACAGATATACATGCAAGGATACAATGATTTGCTTGAATTACAGACTTTTAAAGAAAATACAAAGAGTATACAGTTTAGTAATTGAATTTGTGCTAATTTCTCTATGTCTTTTTGAACTGAATTTGAGGCTTGAAACCTTTGAGGGGGGGCTGACCCTGCTGTGTGTGTGTGAGTCGAGATCAGAGGGAGGCGGCAGCTGCGGCGGCTCGTCGCCGGCGACGGAGCGGCGGCGGTGAACCTGCCGTTGTTTTCGTTCTGCCAAAGGGAAAAAGAAGAGAGAGGGATTTCAGATTTTTATTTAGAAAAAGGGAAAAATAGAAAATGAAGGATTAGAGCTTACCTTAGGCTGCCGGCGACGGCGAGGCGGTGGCTGGTACTCCGAAGACGGCACATGCAGTGGAGGAGTGACCTCTGCCGACCTGTTCTAGGGTCGAGAACGGCCGGGAAACGATGGCAACCGGCGAGAGCCGTGTTCTGCCATGGCGGATGGGCGGTGCTAGATCTGGAAAAGGAGGGGTGGCGGCTGGGCTGTGCTGCTGTCGACGCAGGGGCGGCGATGGCGGTGGAAGAAGGCGGCCGTGTGGCCGGAGATGAGGAACAGGCGGCGGCCCACCGCGTTAATGGTGTCTGCTGTCCTGTTTCCGGCAGAGTGAGCGAGAGAGATAGAGGCGAGAGGGTGAGAGAGGAGAGTTCAGGGAGAGATGAGAGGAGCCGACGCCGGAGCCTCCGTCCGGCGAGCGTCCCGGCGAGGCGGCGGCAGGCGGACGAGATTCGTCCGAGAGAGAGAGCAGAGAGAGTCGGGAGAGAGCCGAGAGATAGAGAGAGAGGCGCATGCTTTGTGTGTGTGTTTGAATGTGTTGTGTGTGTGTTTATTTTAGGGTTAGAAATGAGAATGGGCTTCGGGCCCTTGTTTTTATTTTATTACTGATGGGCTTAAATTTAAATGTTTGGGCTCGGCCCTTTACAAATATAAGCTGATGGGCTTATTTCACTTAAAAGTTTTGGGCCTATTTTAATTTAAATGTTTGGGCTCTTGGTTAATAAAAATTGAATGGATCTAATTTATCTAATTAATTTGGGCTTCTATCCATTTAAATTATTTGAGCTCTTAATTATTAATTTAAATTGAGCTTGATTAATTTAATTATATATTATCCTTTAAATTAATTATATAAATGGAGTTTTTTTTTTATTTCAAGTATTTTTTTTTTTTTGCAAATGGACTTTAAAATAAAATATTTTGAGTTAAACTCTTATTTAATTTAATTCTTTCAAATGACTTATTAATATGGATTATTTGAAAATGATTAAATTATTTTAAGTATGAGAAAGAATGATCTATGATGATTTAATTTGTCTATGTGATATTGTTTGATTTGTTGTTAAAAAATGGAATATTTGACTTGATGACGTGAGTAGAACGAGTTATGATTAATGCGCACGTTGATGTTCGAATAAATAGTTTTGAACCTAAATGTTAGTTATGTGGTAAATGTTTTGAGTTTAAGGTTTTGAACGAGACAAGATTAATATGGATGCTAGTACCCTAAAATCATTAAAAAGGAGATAGTTTAATTTAGAGACCTATCTTCCTTTTCTTCACGACTTCTTCTCAAACTTATCGATTCTTCGTCAATAAAGGTCCAGGCGGGAAGTGATAGCTAAAGAGGGAAGTAACTCTACGCCCGTTGTGGGAACGAATAAGGTGGGCTTTCTTAAAACACGTATATAGAGATCCCCTGCACACAGGCCTCTTATACGAAATGAAATGATATAACTGTGATATTTCAAATGATGAATGATTATTATGAAATGAAATGTTTATGGAAATGATTAATTGATGAATGGTTCTTATGAAAGGAAAGGAAATGTTTATGAAATGATTGTCTGCCAAAAATGTTTATGTTTTATGTATGTATCCTATCTGTGTTGGTTCGCCAACTATAAAGGAAATCGAATTCGGACCCTACGCTAGACGAAGGTTTGCTAGTAAGGGTTAACGTGTACACTCATGGAGACTGTGTGTCGCTTGCGACCGGTCTTAGCGTCCGTGGAAGGAGGCCTCCTTCCCGGCGCGTAAAAGGAACAGATATGGATCATATAGACTGAAAATGGGATGCGCATCCAACTTTATGAAATGAAAGAAAATGTTTAGTAAGCACAGGTCCTTCAAGTAAAACCCTGTGTGTTACTGTTGGCAGTACAATAAATGATATAAAATGTTATATTTCCGGCATATGTTCACTGAGTATTTTTACTCAGCCCTGCATGTTGTTTTCCCTAATGTGCAGGTTGAGCGGGTGATGGAATGGAGTGGAGTTGAGCGGATGTACCTTTTGACATAGAACAATAATGTAACCTTGAGTATACATCTTCATATGTATAACTCACACGTATTTCCGCTGAAAGATACTCTGATTATGTTAATGTTTTATTTTAAGTATGATACTCTTTTGTTGGGTAATCCACTTTGACGGGCCTTCCCGAACAAACGTCTTGTATTTGCCCAAGTGATCAGTTATGATCCTAGTGTTATATAATAAATGTCTCTTTTCGTAAAATGTATGATTGTTAAGTAAATGCCCCTTTCTTTTCCCGCTTCTTAATCCCCTTCCCGAGTCATAACCCCGGTTAAACCATCCTTAGGGATTACGGGCTGTGACAGAGTGGTATCAGAGCAGTTCATTTGCTCTGGCCCAAGAATTTTCCTTCAAAAGCCAAGTATAGATCGAGTCAATTGACTTAAATGAATCTTATGACACCGCTCAACGCTCCATTGCATCACGCTCAATCAAAGAAAAAGGTAACTGAAGTTACAATGTTTAATTATGTTATGGTTTTAAACAGTTGCAAGGATGTGATTGTGAAACGCATGTTATGAATGATATGTTGATGCTTTACCTATTTATGGCACAATTTGTGCATATTATGTAGATACGATTGTACGAATGAAAGGACATGGACACGTTTTCAAGGAATGTAGATTGTTATAAGTTTTATGATCACATTTGCAAAAGAACATAGATTGATGGATTTATAGGGTATCCCTATAACCTAGATGCTTGAGAATGACGAATCAGAAAATGACTGAACATCACGAATGTTTTGGTTTCCTTCGGGAGACTGTAGCTTCTTTGAAACTCAAAGATAGACTGAAAGGATACGTGCCACGTTGAAAGTAAGTCAACGAAAGGTGGCATGAGACAACTTCAAGATGAACGTTACACCACGAAGGTTTTAAGCATAGTCTCTACGTTCGAAAGTTCACACATGACAGAATATTAAATTAACTTCGTTTCGTGATGAGTTGTAGAAAGAATATGGTTTGACTGTTACATTACTATGTTGTAATATGTCTACTTATGTAAGAATGTTGAATGTTCAGAATATGAGTCTAGAACTAATGATCCTAAGTTTGAGCTATTAGCTTACTGTTACGAACTTAAGTTTTGTTATGTAAGTATGATGAGAATTTAGAAGACCCATAATTACCAAGTCCGAGATGATGTTTCCCGTGTAACTGGGAAGTGATTATGTTGGACCTGGCCAGTCCACATGATCCAAATCTCAGTAGACGTCTTTTGGGTTTATAAATCCCTGTATTTCAACTTCAGTTTAAAAATCAGATGTGTTCTCACTCTAGGTCATTTTATTCGACCTAGTAGTTACTCCTTTCTACCATCTGGTTATTCGTTTGAGTTTCTCAACAAATTTTTCTGCAACACTTTGTTTTGATATCGTTCAAGAATTGAGCCCTTACAATTGTTGAGTTGTCCTAGTAACCTCTTGTGATCAATAAGGATTTACATGTTTTGTTATGATGCTTTCATGATTAAATCAAGAGGAATATGTTATAAGGAATATGATAAGGATCTTTTATCTTTGAATCACAGAATGCCTCCTAGACGTGCCCCAAGAAACCAAGTAGATGTAGAAATTGAACCGCCACGAAGGGTTGAGGAACTTTTCCTCAAACAAAGTCCGCCTTCATTTAATGGGGTTGGGAGTCCAGTGGATGCTGAACATTGGATTAGGGCGATGGAGAGGATTTTCGATTTCCTCCATTGTAATGCACAAGAACGTTTGTCATGTGTTGCGTTCCAGCTGACTGGGTCTGCGGATTTTTGGTGGGAGCCCAAAAGGAAGGCAATGACTCCTCAACAGTTGGCAAATTTGTCTTGGGAAGACTTTAAGACGGAAGTACATTCCAAAAAGCTACCGCAAGAGAAAGGAAACTGAATTCTACAACCTAAAGCAAAACAAGATGTCTGTAACAGAGTATGATCGTGTTTTCTGCGACATGTCCCGCTATGCTCCACAACAGGTGGATACTGATGAAAAGATGTCGGAGAAGTTTCGTTCTGGTCTTAGACACGAGATAAAAATGGCACTCGCCAGTCACGGTGATCTTACTTACTCTGAGGCGCTCAGCAGAGCTTTGGATGTCGAGGCAGCTATGCCCGAGGATCGCCCAGCTCAAACTCAAGCTCAGGGAGCAAATGATCGAGGAAAGAGAAAATGGGAAGGTAACAACAATAACAACAGAGGCTATTATAACAGTCGGGACGAAAAGAGGCCTTGGCAGGGAAACATAGTGCCACAAGGGCAAGGACAAGGACAACAGACTCACCCAGGATCCGTTGGAAACAATCAAGGTCAACTCAGGGCACCTGTGTGCCCAAAGTGCTCCAAACAACATCATGGTGTATGTCTGGCTGGCAGTAATACCTGCTTTAAATGTGGTCAGAAGGGCCATTTTGCTAAGAATTGTCAAGGCAAGGCGCCGGGAGGAATGGGAAGGCCGAATCAGTCGGGCCAAGCCCAACCACTCAGAGCCATTCAGGGCCAACAACTGCCATATCCACCACGTCAACATCAACTTGCACCTCGCCCACCACAACCTCCTCAGGCTAGAGCCTACGCCCTGCACAAGAACAATCAGGGAAATAACCAAGGAAACCTGGCAGGTATGGGCATGTTACTCAAAACACCTGTTGTACTTTTGTTTGACACGGGTGCTTCACATTCTTTCATTGCAAGTGCATGCGTCGACACTCTAGAACTTAAACAGGAAAGAGCTAATCAGGATATGAGAATTTCTTCACCAATAGGAGGGGTGACGACAGTTACACACGTTTGCTCGAACTTAGATTTGAACATAGGGTCACTTAAGGTTGTAGCGAACAACTTGCATGTTATACCAATGTGGGACGTGGACTTAATCCTAGGAATGGATTGGCTAGCAGAGAACTATGCCACGATTTTATGCAAGGAACGGGAGATCTCATTCAAATATCCAGGGAAAGACGCTTTGAGTTTTCACGGGATAAGTATGGGTAGGAACATACCAGTCATTTCAGCCCTACAAGCGAGAAAGATGATGAACAAGAAAGACTGCAGAGCTTTTCTTGTGTACCTAAACGGAGAAGCTGGAACAGAAGGAGCAATCGAAGATGTGGAAGTTGTACGAGAATACAATGACGTTTTTCCAGATAATTTGCCAGGACTACCACCAAATAGGCAAGTGGAATTTACCATTGACCTGGAACCGGGATCAGCACCAGTTTCAAAAGCACCCTACAGGATGGCTCCAAGGGAATTGGAGGAACTGAAGATCCAATTACAGGAATTATTGGACCTAGGTTTCATCAGACCTAGTGTATCTCCATGGGGAGCGCCAGTTTTGTTTGTTAAGAAGAAAGACGGCACTTTGAGAATGTGCATCGATTACAGAGAGTTGAATAAGCTAACGCTCAAGAATAAATATCCTTTGCCAAGGATAGACGACTTGTTTGATCAACTCAAGGGCGCGAGCGTGTTTTCAAAAATTGATTTAAGGTCTGGGTATCACCAGTTAAAGGTCAGACAAGAAGATATACCTAAGACGGCGTTTCGAACAAGATATGGCCACTATGAGTTTGTAGTTGTGCCTTTCGGATTAACAAATGCGCCAGCTGTATTCATGGACCTCATGAATAGAGTATTCCACCCTTACTTAGACAAGTTTGTCTTAGTATTCATAAATGACGTCCTCATCTATTCCAAAAACAAAGAGGAACATCAACAACACTTAAGGACTACCTTGCAAACACTAAGGGATGAACGACTTTACGCCAAATTCAGCAAGTGTGAGTTTTGGCTTAAAGAAGTTACATTTTTGGGACACATCGTGTCATCAGAAGGAATCAAAGTGGACCCCGCTAAGGTGGAAGCGGTGCAAGGATGGAGGTCACCAACAACTCCAAATGAGATAAGAAGTTTCTTAGGATTGGCTGGCTACTATCGAAGATTCATTAAAGGATTTTCAAAAATAGCAAGACCGATGACGCAGTTACTTAGGAAAGGAATCAAGTATACTTGGACTGATGAGTGCGAGAGGAATTTTCAGCAGCTTAAGGACATGCTAACTACTGCACCAGTGCTAGCAGTTCCAGAACCAGACAAGGAATATGTGATCTATACGGATGCGTCGAAAAATGGACTAGGTTGTGTGTTAATGCAAGAGGGAAAGGTAATAGCATATGCATCGCGACAACTTAGACCACATGAACTGAATTATCCAACCCATGATTTAGAATTTGCTGCTGTGGTGCATGCACTGAAAATCTGGAGACATCACCTATACGGAGTTAGGTGTGAGATATTCACCGATCATAAAAGCCTGAAATACTTTTTCGAGCAAAGAGATCTGAACATGAGGCAAAGAAGATGGCTCGAACTAGTAAAGGATTATGATTGTGGTATAAACTACCACCCAGGCAAGGCCAATGTAGTAGCCGATGCATTGAGTCGTAAAGTCTCGTCTAAATTAGGATACCTTCTCACGAGGGAAGATGAACTAATTAAAAACTTTGACAAGATGAGGATAGAAGTGATTAAACCACCTAATACAATAGCGAGTGTTGTTGCGACAATACCCAGTTTGAGAAAAATGGTGGTAGAAGCACAAAGGAAGGACGAAAAGATGGAGAAGCTACGAGGAAGGATAAGGAAAGGAGAACTCAAGAATTACCATGAGGAATCAGACAATGCTATCTTCTTTGAAGAGAGGATATGCATTCCACATGACGATGAACTTAGGAATAAGATAATGAGCGAAGCTCATGACACTCCTTACACTGCCCACCCAGGAAGTACTAAGATGTATCAGGACCTAAAACAGAATTTCTGGTGGGAAGGAATGAAACGAGATGTGGCCTCGTTTGTTGAAAGATGTCTTGCTTGTCAGCAAGTGAAGGCTTTGCACCAAAGACCCTATGGTGAGTTACAGCCTTTGGATATACCAAAATGGAAATGGGATGATATTGCAATGGACTTCGTCACAGGACTACCAAGATCAAAACGAGGTAACACAGCTATATGGGTCATTGTTGACAGACTTACGAAGTGTGCACACTTTATACCAATCCCAATTACTCATGGATCAGATAAGTTAGCCCAACTTTATGTCAAAGAGATTATACGTTTGCACGGAGTACCAAGGACAATTACATCAGATAGGGATTCCAAGTTTACATCCAGATTCTGGATAAGCTTGCAGAAGGAACTGGGAACGAGGTTAAATTTTAGTACAGCTTTTCACCCACAAACAGATGGTCAGTCTGAAAGAACAATTCAGACACTAGAAGATATGTTAAGAACGGTCGTGCTAGACCGGGGTGAAAGTTGGGAACATGTTTTACCGCTTATCGAGTTCGCATATAATAACAGTCATCAAGCCACTATCGCTATGGCACCATATGAGGCATTGTACGGGAAGAAATGTAGATCGCCACTTTACTGGGATGAAGTGGGCGAAAGAAGAATCCTAGGGCCTGACACAGTAGGCGAGATGATTGAGATCGTCCGTCAAATCAGACAAAGAATCAAGGAGGCCCAGGATAGACAGAAGTCATATGCTGACAAACGCCGAACGGACCTACAGTTTGAAGATGGAGAAAAAGTTTTTCTGAAGGTTTCTCCATCAAGAGGAATCGTTAGATTCGGTGTGAAGGGTAAACTCAAGCCACGTTTCATAGGACCATATGAGATACTAGAACGAATAGGCCATGTAGCCTACAGGTTGGCGTTGCCGCCAAGCCTTGGGAATGTGCACAATGTATTCCACGTGTCGCAGTTAAGGAAGTATGTTTACGATCCAAAGCATGTAATCCATAGAAACGACATTGTCCTTAGTCCAGATATGAGTTATGAGGAAAGACCCGAATCTATTTTAGATCGGAAGGTTCAGATACTAAGGAATAAATCGATACCAATAGTTAAGGTCTTATGGAGACATCATGGTCAAGAAGAGGCGACATGGGAACCCGAGTCTACCATGAAAGAGAAGTACCCAGAGTTGTTTCCTGAGGTACAAATTTCGGGGCGAAATTTCTTTTAAGGGGGATAGTATGTAATGACCCGACTTTTAATTAATGATTAAATTCTTCTAATGACTGATTTAAGGATTTATTATGATAATTAGGGTTCGGCATCCATAAATAAAATACAGACTTATATGAATTTGATGATTTATATACGTGATGAGTTATTTTATTTTTGTTTCCAGTGGACGATGCACTCAAAATATATTTTGAGTCCATTAATTTATTAATGAGGATTTAACATTGAAGTGTTAAAAATGAATTTTTATTAATTACTAAAGTTGATCCATGTGGTTAGTTAATTTATTAAATTGACAAGCCCAAATGAATTTTATACTTCAAATAAGAAATTGTCTTGTATGTGTCAATGTATTTAAATGAGTGTGGAACCATATGATTAATGTATTAATCTCTTAGATATTTTGATGATTAAGTTGGAACCATATTAAGTATGCTAAAGAAATTCCCCAGTCACACTAAGCATGCTGAAGAAATTCCCCAGTCATACTCAGCATGCTGAAGAATTTCAGTCATACTAAGCATGCTGAAAAAGAATTCCACATTCATACCAATCAAGCTGAATTTCCACGATCCTCATTCTTCTTTAAAGCCAACCCCACGCCTTCACCATCTTCACCATTTTCAACAACTGCAACCCATTTTCAACAGCAAGATTCACGGTAATAGTGCTGATGTTTACTACTATCATTTTCAATATTTCTTCACAGCACATATCTAACTTATGATGTATACCAGATTTCGCAGAAATACAAATCAAATTCCAATATTGAAGGTTTTACATCCTTCATTCTATGCCTACTTCACGGTTTCAACCCACACACACAATTGCTTAGTAATTCTTATATGCGTGTATATTTTTCTTTGAAACCTATTACAGATATACATGCAAGGATACAATGATTTGCTTGAATTACAGACTTTTAAAGAAAATACAAAGAGTATACAGTTTAGTAATTGAATTTGTGCTAATTTCTCTATGTCTTTTTGAACTGAATTTGAGGCTTGAAACCTTTGAGGGGGGGCTGACCCTGCTGTGTGTGTGTGAGTCGAGATCAGAGGGAGGCGGCAGCTGCGGCGGCTCGTCGCCGGCGACGGAGCGGCGGCGGTGAACCTGCCGTTGTTTTCGTTCTGCCAAAGGGAAAAAGAAGAGAGAGGGATTTCAGATTTTTATTTAGAAAAAGGGAAAAATAGAAAATGAAGGATTAGAGCTTACCTTAGGCTGCCGGCGACGGCGAGGCGGCGGCTGGTACTCCGAAGACGGCACATGCAGTGGAGGAGTGACCTCTGCCGACCTGTTCTAGGGTCGAGAACGGCCGGGAAACGATGGCAACCGGCGAGAGCCGTGTTCTGCCATGGCGGATGGGCGGTGCTAGATCTGGAAAAGGAGGGGTGGCGGCTGGGCTGTGCTGCTGTCGACGCAGGGGCGGCGATGGCGGTGGAAGAAGGCGGCCGTGTGGCCGGAGATGAGGAACAGGCGGCGGCCCACCGCGTTAATGGTGTCTGCTGTCCTGTTTCCGGCAGAGTGAGCGAGAGAGATAGAGGCGAGAGGGTGAGAGAGGAGAGTTCAGGGAGAGATGAGAGGAGCCGACGCCGGAGCCTCCGTCCGGCGAGCGTCCCGGCGAGGCGGCGGCAGGCGGACGAGATTCGTCCGAGAGAGAGAGCAGAGAGAGTCGGGAGAGAGCCGAGAGATAGAGAGAGAGGCGCATGCTTTGTGTGTGTGTTTGAATGTGTTGTGTGTGTGTTTATTTTAGGGTTAGAAATGAGAATGGGCTTCGGGCCCTTGTTTTTATTTTATTACTGATGGGCTTAAATTTAAATGTTTGGGCTCGGCCCTTTACAAATAAAAGCTGATGGGCTTATTTCACTTAAAAGTTTTGGGCCTATTTTAATTTAAATGTTTGGGCTCTTGGTTAATAAAAATTGAATGGATCTAATTTATCTAATTAATTTGGGCTTCTATCCATTTAAATTATTTGAGCTCTTAATTATTAATTTAAATTGAGCTTGATTAATTTAATTATATATTATCCTTTAAATTAATTATATAAATGGAGTTTTTTTTTATTTCAAGTATTTTTTTTTTTTGCAAATGGACTTTAAAATAAAATATTTTGAGTTAAACTCTTATTTAATTTAATTCTTTCAAATGACTTATTAATATGGATTATTTGAAAATGATTAAATTATTTTAAGTATGAGAAAGAATGATCTATGATGATTTAATTTGTCTATGTGATATTGTTTGATTTGTTGTTAAAAAATGGAATATTTGACTTGATGACGTGAGTAGAACGAGTTATGATTAATGCGCACGTTGATGTTCGAATAAATAGTTTTGAACCTAAATGTTAGTTATGTGGTAAATGTTTTGAGTTTAAGGTTTTGAACGAGACAAGATTAATATGGATGCTAGTACCCTAAAATCATTAAAAAGGAGATAGTTTAATTTAGAGACCTATCTTCCTTTTCTTCACGACTTCTTCTCAAACTTATCGATTCTTCGTCAATAAAGGTCCAGGCGGGAAGTGATAGCTAAAGAGGGAAGTAACTCTACGCCCGTTGTGGGAACGAATAAGGTGGGCTTTCTTAAAACACGTATATAGAGATCCCCTGCACACAGGCCTCTTATACGAAATGAAATGATATAACTGTGATATTTCAAATGATGAATGATTATTATGAAATGAAATGTTTATGGAAATGATTAATTGATGAATGGTTCTTATGAAAGGAAAGGAAATGTTTATGAAATGATTGTCTGCCAAAAATGTTTATGTTTTATGTATGTATCCTATCTGTGTTGGTTCGCCAACTATAAAGGAAATCGAATTCGGACCCTACGCTAGACGAAGGTTTGCTAGTAAGGGTTAACGTGTACACTCATGGAGACTGTGTGTCGCTTGCGACCGGTCTTAGCGTCCGTGGAAGGAGGCCTCCTTCCTGGCGCGTAAAAGGAACAGATATGGATCATATAGACTGAAAATGGGATGCGCATCCAACTTTATGAAATGAAAGAAAATGTTTAGTAAGCACAGGTCCTTCAAGTAAAACCCTGTGTGTTACTGTTGGCAGTACAATAAATGATATAAAATGTTATATTTCCAGCATATGTTCACTGAGTATTTTTACTCAGCCCTGCATGTTGTTTTCCCTAATGTGCAGGTTGAGCGGGTGATGGAATGGAGTGGAGTTGAGCGGATGTACCTTTTGACATAGAACAATAATGTAACCTTGAGTATACATCTTCATATGTATAACTCACACGTATTTCCGCTGAAAGATACTCTGATTATGTTAATGTTTTATTTTAAGTATGATACTCTTTTGTTGGGTAATCCACTTTGACGGGCCTTCCCGAACAAACGTCTTGTATTTGCCCAAGTGATCAGTTATGATCCTAGTGTTATATAATAAATGTCTCTTTTCGTAAAATGTATGATTGTTAAGTAAATGCCCCTTTCTTTTCCCGCTTCTTAATCCCCTTCCCGAGTCATAACCCCGGTTAAACCATCCTTAGGGATTACGGGCTGTGACATTTGTTCAATTTAATTCCCTCAAGATCCGTCAAAAAAAATATAAATAAAGAAAAAAAATATTGAATGTGATCATTTGAGAACCAACTGATATAAAACATCAAACTTTTTTTCTAATTGGCGCGTGCCTTGGACGCGCCGCGCCCTCTCTCTCCTCTCCGCACCAGGCGCGCTGCGCGACCCCCGTTTGAGCTCCCTTCCCCAACCCCCTTTGCCCTACAGCGCATGGGGACTCGTTGGCACTGGACTTGCGTCGATCATGCGATTCTGGTGTACATGATATAAAGATCTTATTATTTTTAAAATAATCTTATTAATTATTACATTTATAATTCTCATATATTTACAAACATTACTAATTCTACTATTTTGAAAATAGCCACTCTAATTATTACTCCGACTCTCTTCTTGTTGTTCACGTGCTTCACGATTCTCCCATGGTTCGGATTCTCTCTGCAACGATCTTTGGGAAGCGTTTTCTCATGCTCGACAGTACATTGTGGTGGATTTCTTGCATATGCGGCGAGATGCAAACAGAGCGGCTCATGAGTTGGCTCAGTTTTCTTTATCTGTTTCTGATGCTGTTATTTGGAAGGCTGATTTTCCTAATTGGCTTCTAAATATTGTACTCTCTGATCTCTCTTAATCATATTCCGTTTGTTGTGTTTCAAAAAAAAAATTATTACTATCATTTCTGTTAATCATTAAAAAAAATATATTCTTTTATTTTCATCCGTCCATAAAAATATCTTCTTAAATTATTTTTCGAAATAATTCTATTAATTATCACTTTTATAATTTTATAAGCATTATTAATCCATCACTTTTGAAAATAACCACATCAAATATACAATTAACTTTTTTTAAAAATCTTGTGGAGAGTTGAATTAAAAGATGTTTCATGGACACGGAATTATAATCAAATTATCACTCCCTAAAAAAAAAAGCCTAATAAGAAAAACAAAAACTTGATAAGTACATTGATACAATCAGCAGCGCTGTAGCACATACGATGAGGCTAATTGAAAAACTATCGACAATCAAATCATCAAACAGGTGATCTGCAAGAAAAGCTTCTCCATCAAATAGACGATTTCGCCAATGGAAATCCTCCTCCCCCCAACCAAAAAAGAGAGACATGAACATGAACTACAGAAGCTCAAGAAATTGCTAATAAATAATGACTGCGATAACTATACATAAAATTTACTAGTGCAGCAGTTTGATTTCAGCGAGAAGAAATGGGGTTCAGATTTCTGGTAAATCCGCTGAAAGCTCCATAACTCTTGGAGCTGAAACCCAAGCACCCGAGCAGCCCCTGCCGGTAGGGCAAAAACGTCTTTCTCTTCATCTCTGCCGCCTGCGCTCGGTTCGCCGTGTAGTGCAGCTCGTGAGCTGATGGCGCCGCCCGCCTCCTCCACACGCCGTTCGCTGGTTTCCTGGACCCCGGAGCTTTCGTCTCCTTGTTCTTCATATCCTTTCCGCCCTTTTTCTCGTCGCGCGAGGACGACGGCGACAGCACCAGCGGCGTCTTCTTCTCCTTCGCCGCCGAGAACGAAATCGCCGACCAGAATCTCTCCTTGCTATGCGCTCGCCCCTCGCTTTTGCTACGATTCAGAAGATCCTTGAGGAATATCCACTTCTTCGAGTTCCTCCCGGAGGAAGACGACCGCGACGACGACGCCGAGCAAGACGGCGTTGTCTCACCGGACTCGGCTTCTCTCTCCTCGACGGTGGCGGAGGCACATTGCGAATCCAATCCTCCGGCGACTCGCCACTGATCGAAGCGGAGCGGCGACATGGATCTAGCTCTGCGGTTCGCGAGCTTCGCGCCCCGTAGCCTCAGATCTCTGCCTCTGGAGCTCGCCGTACCACCGTCGAGATCCATCGACGGCGGCGGGAAACCGTCCTGCGGCGTGGCGAGGTGCGATGACAGCTTCATCGGGCGGATCTGGCCGTTGAAGAACAGCTCATCCGCCGACGTCATGGAGCCGATTCCGCCATAACCGTTGGGGGAGAACCTGGATGAGAACTCGAACTCGAAGGATCCGGAATCGCTGGAGAGGAACACGGCCTCGTAATCAGCCGATGAAGGAGATTTGGATCTGGTGTTGGTGTGGAGGAAATGCATGGGGCTAGCAGGGGCGCTGTAGAAGTAGCCAGAGGGGCCGTGTCCGGGACTGGAGGGGGCGCTGACGAAGGGGGTGGAGCAGGTGCTGTCGATGTCTTCGCTGTAGCGCGGCGGGTCGACGGCGGGGATGGGCGGCGGCATTGTTGTATAGAGAGAGAGAGTAGTGAAAGGAATCTTGTTGGACACGTAATTATTGTGACGCAGGAAAGCAGAGTGCGCTCTGAAGTCTGAACAACGAGGGAGGTGCAGTGAGTCCTGACAATGGTGCTCTCTTTCTGTTTTCTTCTTGCCTCTTATAAAAATAATTTTACCTCATTTTTTTATACTCCCTCCGTCCCCAAAATAAGTTTCTCTTTGGGGACGACACGAGTTTTAAAAAAAAGTGGTAAAGTGTATTGATAGTGGAAAAAAATATGTTATACAGTAATTAGTATTGGAAATAGTGAAAATGTGAAAACGTGTTATAATTAGTATTGAGAGTGGTGAAAAAGTGAAAAGTAAGAATAAATAAAGTACTCCCTCCGTCCCAATATTCAAGTCCCGTATTCCTTTTTGGGCCGTCCCATGTAACAAGTCCCCTTTCCTTTTTTGGCATTAATTAGGGGTTGATTAGTTGATTTAATTAAGTGTTAATACTTTCCACCCCCAATTTCACCCCACCCCCTCTGCTCTCTCTCTCTCTCTCTCTCTCTCTCTCTAGTCTTCCTCCCACCGGCCGCCGCCCTCTTCCTCCTGCCGCCACCACCACCAACCTCGCGCCTCCACCGCGACGCCAATCTCCCCCTCTTCTCACCGTCCCCCTGAATCCGATGAGCTTTCCCCCTTTTCTCCTTGTCTGGTTCTTTCTCTCCCTTCACCTAACACCACTTCCCCTTTCTCCTAGAAACCCTTAACTCCACCGGCGCCGCCTCCCTCCTTTCCCCCCTCTCTCTCTTCGCCTTTTCTCTCTGAAACAAGGCTCGCCGCCGGCCTTCCTTCCCCTACGACCGCCGCCCGTCTTCCTTCCCCAATTCCAGAGCCGCCTCCGCCACCATCCTCCTGAGCCGCTTCCACCTTCCTCCTGCTCCGCCTCCAACGCCTCCGCCTCCTCGCGTCTCCGCGGGCTCCAACGCCGCCTCTGCCGCCTCCTCCGCTGCCCTCTGCCTCCTTCCACCGCCAGGCACCTCCGGCGCCTCGCGCCTTCGCCACCATCTTCCTGCGCCGCCTCCACCATCCTCCTGCTCGCCCAAAACGATTAGGGCTCGCCTCCACCCTTTCAATTATTTTTGTTGTTTTAATTTCAGAAATTGAAAGATTTCCATTTTTTGATTTCTCTGTGGTGGTGTTTTGGTGTTCCGGCTCAGAAATTGAAATTAAGGCCCAGTGTTTTGGTGATTTCCGTTTTTTGATTTCCAGTGTTCTGGTGATTTCCGTTTTTTGATTTCAAGGTGCCTCCGTTTTTTGATTTCCGTTCACTGTTCTGGCGGTGGTGCGGTGGTGCACAGGCGGTGGTGCGGTGGTCCGGTGGTGCACAGGCGGTGGTGCGGTGGTTCAGAAATTGTGGTGGTGCACAGGCGGTGGTGCGGCAGGGAGTAATTAAGTGGGAATAAGGGGACTTGATTTAACTCTTAATTTTAGTCTCCTAAATACTCGTGCCCAAAAGAAAGGGGACTTCATTAACGGGACGGAGGGAGTATTATTAGTGGTGGGGTAGTTGTCCAAAAATAGAAAGAAAGAAAGAGGAACTTATTTGGGGACGTCCCAAAAATGAAAAAAAAAGAAACTTATTTCAGGGACGGAGGGAGTATCTTATTATTAAAAGTGTGAAAAAGGGTTACCAGTGATTTGTATATTTAATTTTTAGTATTTTTCGTAAAATATCTACATTTTTTATTTTTTATTTAAAAACTTGAACTCTCAAAATATCCACAAAATATGATACTGCATAAAATTTAGTGATGGATAAATGATTTATCTCATTGGAGTTTGAGGTGTATTTTACTTTTCCACCTCATCATAGAAATAAATAGTACTCACTTGTATCCTCAACTTTTAATATTTTTCATAAAATATCTCTAATTTTCACTTTTTATTTATAAATCTTAAACTTTCAACATTTTTTATAAAATGTCTTGTTATATAAAATTTGATAATTCTATGTTATAATTCAATTACAAAATTATTCAAATTCATAAGTCTTATAGATCGTATAATTTTGGATGTAACCACCCACCAATTGTGCTCAAGTAAGATGGACGAAGGATAAAACATGCGCGATAACAAAGGGCTCAATAAACTTCTCAAACTCAGTGGAATTGTGAATTTTGCGCCACTAAATTGATAAACATGATTAATGATGTGAAGATTTCTTTCATGATATGTATGACCCATATATAAGATTTATGGATAAAAGTAATTTGTAATTTTTAATGATGTGATACTATCACATTTTGCTTGAAAGGAATGCAAGAAGATTCCGACAAACAACAAGAGCAGAGGAGGTAATGATACGCATGTATCAAGTTCAAAATTACTATTCGTTGTAATGGAAATACTCCCTCCGTCCACTAATTCATGACCTAAGTAGCAAAACACGGGTTTTAAGAAAAAATGTATTTTTATTAGTTGAGTGGAGAAAGGGACCCACAATTAATGTACTCCCTCCGTCCCATTAAAGTTGGCCACATTTCTTTTTTGGGTGTCCCACTAAAGTTGGCCACTTTCTAAAAATGGAAATAATTTAACTTAATTAGAATCATTAATTAAGTTACTAATTAAACCCTAAATTATGTTTAAAATAAAGGGTTAAGGTGCAGATAGGCCCCTGAACTGTACACCCTTAGAGCGATTTACTCCTCATACTAAGTGTGTGTGCAAAATAGCCCCTAAACTATCAAAAACCTAACATTTAAACCCTCATGACTAAACGACGTTAGTCAACGTTTGGTCAATTTTTTTTTTTTATTTCAAAATTGCGGGGCCCTCATTGCAATGCTTTACAACGGCCATTTGATTTGGGGCAATTTTAGGGATCGCAGAACCCTAATTCGCGTTTAGGGGTTATAAATTGGTGAGAAATACACCAAATCACGTTGAACTAGTGTAGGGTTTTCCATTATTGTTGGTATTCGAGATCGTACCATGAGTTTCCACTCAGGTAATGCTTCTACCCAGTCACGGGATTGGCGGCAGAGAAGGAACGAGTGTTTGGGTGATTCGACGTATTGTTTTTGCGTTATTGAAGGTGAGAGGTTGAAATCACCGATAAGAACTTCGTGGACTGAAGACAATTGTTCGCTATTTTATTAACACGCCGCAAGTGTACGGGTGCAATTGTATATAGTGGCAAACAAGGTCGAATCCACAGAGACTAATGATTATCAATTCCTACTCTTAATTATTTTACTCTATCTGGATGAACGAATATTAAAGTTTTGATTTTGGAAAATAAATTTAAATTAAAATAAAGAAACACTAAAAAGAAATCAAGCTGTGAAAAAATACGAAGTAACAGAAGAAAGAGAGTTTTCCAAGGCAAAGGTTTCAACAGATTCTCCTAACTAACACGTTTGATTCAATTAATGAGATAATTCCTAAGGCAATCTCAAAGTTAATTCATACCCACTCCCGTGGCATACAAATCGTTGATTACATGCAAGGCTACCATCCCTGGATCACACTTCTAACATGTAACTCCTAAAAGTTCCTAGGATTAACGCCTTCACAATTATTAATTCCCTTTAGAATTAAAATAAATGTGTTCTATGTTCTTAGTTCAGGTATTAATTATCATCTCCCGATCTCAAATTAAAACCTATGATAATGCTAAATTGGTGATCAAGCAATAAAGCAAACAGTTATAACAAGAACATAGAAAGGAATATAAATCTCAATTAATTAAATCAACAGTCAGAAATTTGAATCATGTTTACTCCCTAAACCCTGGGAAAAAGGGATTTAGCCACACATAGACATATGACTAACAATCACAATCTCAATAAAACTAATGAACATTAAACAATGAAAAATCGTAGTGAAGTCGAGATTCTTCAGTCTTGCTCTTGCTCCGTGTCTCACAGCTCTCAGGAAATTCAGAAAATGATAAAAAGGTGTCTGGGATAAGCTAAAAGATGGTATTTATATGCCCTAGGTCGTCTAACTCGAAAATACTCCAAAAATCGCGTTTTAGGTGAAAAAACGGAAAAGTTGGGCTGACTCGGCGCCTCGCGCGGGCTGGTCGCGCGGCCGCGCGCCTGGCCCGCGCGGTCTTCCAGCGGGTTCTGCATCCTCGCGCGGCCGTGGCATGCGGCCGCATGCCCGGACCGCGCGACTTCCCGGCGCCCGTCCTCGTGCACGGCCGCGTGTCCTCCAACACACGGACTTCCCGGCGCCCGTTCTTGCTCATCCGATGCCCGATTCTTGCCCCGTTCGTGCCTATGGACTCGTCACTTCGCGTATTCCACTACGCTTCATCCAAAACTCCACTAATTGAGTCCAAAACCTGTAAAAACAACACGAACACGGACGAGTAGTCTATTCCACACAAATTTAACAATTCAAACCAAAGACTCTCAAGAACTCAATGAAAACGCCCAAAAACTATGAATAAACGCGACAAAGGAGATGAAAAATGCATGTAGAACAACAATCCCGGAAGAAGGTTCTATGGGTGCCAAAATTGGAAGGTAATGATTTTTTTTCATACAAAATTTTCTTGATGTGTGAAGTTTTGATTTGAATTAATTTTTGAATGTTTGTAGACCAAAAAATGTCGATTTTTCAAATGGTACGATGAACCTATGGGCGAGAGAGCTATTGAAGTTATAAATGAGTTGAGGATTGAGAACTTGAAGCTTACAGAAATGAATTCAAGATCAGCCACTCCTACTGATTTAGAAGCTGATATTGGTCTTATCTGGGACATGGTTCAAGATTTGAAAGATGATTCCAAAAGAGCAAGAAACACAAATAGATTTCTTGTTAGCATTTTGTTTGTAACTTGGTTGGTGTTAATCTATGTAGTTGTAGCATAGTTGGAGAATTAGTTTGGTGGTTGATGTAAGAATGAACATCTGAAATATTGCTTTATTGTTGTTTGTTTTTGGTTTATGAACATCTGTATTGGCTTCATCGTTGTTAGTTTTTGTTGATGAACTTCTGTAATGGATTTTGGTGTTAATATAGTTGACATTATGTTGCTACCATTAGTGTTAATATCCAAAATACATCAACTAGAGAGAGTGTATGAATCACAAAGAAGATTGAACAAGTATAACATAAAGCATATCATTAAATTCACAAGTCATGGGCAAAATGCCAGTTTTCAAGTGAGTAATCCAGTCAAATGAAACCAAGTGAGTGATGGCTGCAAAAGCTAATATCCAAACCATTATAACCACTCAAAACAAATGAAAACACATAAAATCAGTTTTAAAGTACTTCTTAACAAGATGACAAAGGTGATATCAACTGTGAGTTGTTGATCCTGCAGTTGACACCACATTTAGTCTCCTAGGAGACCTTCTAAGCACTGGTTCTTGGTGTTGTTCCTGTGTTTTGTCTCTTGGAGCCTTAAAAGGCTTTGTTCATGTCTTCTTGATCTTCGAGGAAGGACCAACTGATGTGGTTGGTGGACTGCTCTTCCTCTTCTCCATTCTCTTTTGCATTCTGAGCTCTCTCTCATTGGGGATAGCAAATCTGACATTTGGTTCTGATTCTCTTGGAGTCCCCTCATTTATGACTAAAGACTGTGATCCTCCGGGCTGTAACAAACATTGAGAGGAAACACTATGAGTCATTTAGTTCAGTTCTATCAACAATGGAGTCCAGTTGTATCTAATAACTTACATTTAGAATTTGTTTTCCTGTTTCTTCATTGACATATAGTCCGAGTCCTACTGGTGCTTTTCCTTTAGCTTTAGTTGAGGTGGAACACTCTGCTTCTTTGTTCACCTACACATTTTACACAAGTAAATAAAATTTTATGGTACATATTAGTTAAGTGAATGCAAATTAGATATCCTGTGATAATACCTTAGTAGGGTTCAGTGGACATGTCATTTTCTTGTGGGTTGCACTCCTACAGAGGGTGCAGTGTTGTTTTTTCCCCACCCTTGACAACTTGTGCTTCTTCTTTGGCTCGTGAGTTGCTCTCACTCTGTTCTTCTTAGGCCGTCCTATCTTCTTTTCCACTTGGGGTGGTTCTATGGCATCTTGAGCTTTCACATTCCAAAACTTCACACCGGGCAGTGGTTGGATCAAGTGTTCATATGTTTTGGCATATGTGTCCCTGTGGTAACACTCACTAATGGAAAGAAGTGGATCCAGTGAGCTTGAAAAAAAAGAAGCGATGGCATGTGAACATGGGATTCCAGTCAAGTCCCAACCCCTACAGGTGCAAGTCTTTGTATCAATAAACACTATGTGTCTATCCAATCCATCAGTCACCTCATACCCATACTCACCATTCCACACCACATTACAGTACACTGAGTCACTCTTATTTGCTTCAAATGTTTTCATTGCAGATGGGGACCAGACACTCTTCCAACTATCCAATCCAGTTTTCCTCTCCCTAATCCTCTTCATGGCAAGCAACCTAATATCCTCTAGCATGCTGATAATAGGTTTGTGTCTTGCATCACTTATGCTAGAATTAAAAGACTCAGAGCAATTGTTATCTACCATGTTTGTAGAGCATCTGGTGCTTTGATATGCCCTGGACCAGTGAGCAGGAGGGTAGTGTAGAAGCTCATCATGGGCCTTCTTGTTTATGCTCCTCAGTTTGGCCATGTTCAGTTTGAACTCTTCATCAAAGCTACTCCATGCTGCAATCCAAAATCTCTTCTTCATCTCCTCTCCTCTCCACTTCTTAGCCCAGTTGGCATATATATGCCTTGCACACCACCGGTGCTCAGCATATGGAATTATGTCTTTCACAGCTTCCATCAAACCCTGTTACATCAAAGATGAATTAGTCATGTGTAATAAAATCTGACTTTCACATTCTAAAACTAAGTAATTGAGTACCTTCTGCATATCTGAGATTATGGTGATGTTCTCTCCTCCCTCAAGCTGTAAATCTTGCTTTAGATGTCTCACAAACCATGTCCAGTTACTTTTGTTTTCCTTGTTTACAACAGCCCAAGCTATAGGCAATATCCCATCATTGCCATCATTTCCCACTGCTGTCAAAAGGCAGCCAAAGGTGACCCCCTTTAGATGGCATCCATCAAGACAAATTAACTTCCTACACCCTCCCAACCAGTTCTGTTTCAATGGCTCCAACATAACAAACAACTTCTTGAAGACTCTTTTGTTGCTCTCTAACTGTTCAACAGACAAACCAAGCTCCATTTTTATACCGGGCATGACTTCCTTAACCTTTTCAATATATGCACAAAGCCTATTGAATTCTTCCTTGTAGCTGCCCTTAAGGTTACTTATGATGTCTTTCTTAGCCCTCTTACACTTGTGAAGACTCACATGCAGCTTAAGATGCTCCTTTACATGGCCTTGCATATCTTTACTAGTGAACTTTGGGTTTCTATATACAGCATTCTTAAAATACTTAGCAAGATAACCTTGACTGGCACTTGGAACTTCCCTCTGCTTGTTACATGTTGTTCAACCACTAAGGTCTTCACAACTAACCCTTCTACATCACCATCATTAGACACATGAATAACAAATGGACACTGTGCTTCATTCATACAAACAACTCTTATTCTCTTAGGTTCATTTTTAAGGAACTTCAATTTGTACCCAAACTTCACCCCATATGCATGTATAGCATCCCTAGCATCCTGGGCATTTGCAAAAGTCATGCCCAAAGCAAAACTACCATCCTCCCCATCTTGTACAGACCCAACCATCACACTCTTAGTTTCTTCCTCACAATCTGATGATTCCTGACTAAACACACTGGAATCATCAGAATCTCTCTCATCATGCTCACTCTCTGCCTCTTCTCTCTCATGACTAATCTCAGTCTCTGCCTCCTCTCCCTCATGATCATTACCCTCCTCTCCAAGCCTAACCTCCCTCTCTGCCTCTTGTTCAACTACACTACCTGGCTCTGCCCCTTCCACCCCAGTTGGTTCTGCCCCTTCCACCCCAGTTGGTTCTGCCCCTGCCCCATCTACTGCCTCATTATCACTATCATCCGGGAACAAGGCAAATAGAGTGATAGAAGGCATAGGATCTCGGTCATGGTCAGCATATAGTAGTATCTCATCTTGGCCAACTAACTCAAAGTAATCTAACACCTTATGACAGTGCCTAGAATCCCTAAGGTGAACTAGCCCAAGCTCTAGCTTATAGTCCTCATCACACGCATAAATTTTCTTAGGTTTACTCCCATATATCTTCTCATATTCTTCGTTAATTCGATCAAAAGTCATATTATCAATAGTTTCCTCAAACTCAGCAGAATTATAACCATCGTGAATCAAATCACCAGAAACTTCATCCTTTTTCCATATACCCCAAAAGTTGAAAACAAAGTTAACACGACCCGCCATACTGCACATAATTACATACGACAAGACAAAACATCACAACCACGTTCAAGCCATAATCGATGAATCAGAAACAAAAAAAATTCCCCAAAGAGGTTTGCATGCGGCAAAATACTGGTCAAACAATAAAAACTCTATGCGTACTCACCTGGAAATCCTCTTCTTCTTCGTTGTTTCCTTCTTCTTCCCAGAGTCGGGCTTCTCCTGCTAGTCGGCGATTCAATCTTGAAGTTTGGATGATTTCAGATGAATTCTCTACTTTGGAATACTTGGGCGACGTTTGGGATGAAAGGGGGTTGGAAAAACCCGCGTAACAATTAAATGAGGGCCCCGCAATATTTAAATAATAAAAAAAATTAACCAAACGTTGACTAACGTCGTTTAGTCATGAGGGTTTAAATGTTAGGTTTTTGATAGTTTAGGGGCTATTTTGCACACACACTTAGTATGGGGAGTAAATCGCTCTAAGGGTGTACAGTTCAGGGGCCTATCTGCACCTTAACCCTAAAATAAACATACACCCTATACATACACAAACACACACATAGAGAGCAGCCGCCCCTCTCTCTTCTTCTCCAGCGGGATGCCACCCCCATCGCCGCCGCCTCTTGCCTCTCCGGCCGCCGTCTTTCGCCCATTCGGCCGTCGCCGCCTCTCTCCTTCTCTCTCTCGTTACAGATCTCGTGATCTCTCTCTCCCTCCCTCTCACCGTCGCATCCTTGGGCGATTTGGGGGTTCGAAGCTCGCCGCCCAAATGCGTGAGGTCGTGCGCCGATTTGGGGGCTAGGGCTCGCCTGCGCCGATTTGGGTGCTAGGGCTAGGGCTCGCCTGCGCCGATTTGGTTTTTGATTTCTGGTTTTTGAGTGGATTTTGAAGGGTTCTGGTTGGCGGCGGTGGTGGTTGTTGGCGACGGTGGTGGAGGTTGTTGGCAGATTTGAGGGTGGTCTGTGTGAGTACTTCTTTGGTTGCTCATTGCCCATTAAATCTCAATTCTTGGTGCTTTTTTTGCTGAAACTGAAAGCATTGTTGCTTTGTGAATTTGCAGATTCACATCAACCCCTGAAAAAATATCGAATAAGTATTATCTAGGGCGGCCCCTTTGGAGGAGATGGACGGGCAAATCGCGACGGCCTTTGGCCCCTGCGGCAACAATAGGGACTACCTTTTCTTGCTGGAGAAGGCCATGTTTGATATTGGTAAAAATCTTGGTGTTCTTACAATTTTGATCTTGAATGAGACGCGAGATTGTGGTAGAGTTGTTTGATTGAGTGAATGTGTTGGAACAGGTCATGAAGATGACTACGTTATCGAGCTAGCTAACGAGGTAAGGAAGGTGCTTCTGAATCTCAGCGGTTTGCTCAAGGAAAACAAGTTGTCGAGTTTGTCGCCACTGAAAATGAAGGCTTCGCCTGGGGCAATCGCCATGGATTTGAGGGTGGTCGGTGCCGGCGACTTCGCCGGAGGAGGGGGTGACTGATGCCGGCGACTTCGCCAGAGGTGGGTGGCAGTGGATGAAGAAGAAAGTGAAAGGAGAAAGAAATAATTTAAATAACTCAATAATTTTGATGGGCCCCACCCAATTAAAACATAACACTCCATTTCTTAATCTCCGTGCGGAAACAAATGTAGCCAACTTTAGCGGGACGGAGGGAGTATTGTTTATTAATTGAGTGGAGAAAAAATGTATTATTTTGGGACGACCCACCAATTAAATATAAATAAAAACTTACTAAAAATGGATAGGCCTTGAGTTGGTGGACGTACCAAAAAGGAAAGAAGGCCTTGAATTAGTGGACGGATGGAGTAATAAACTTAGGAGAATGCTGCAAAATTGAGCTTTAGAGTAGTTGTTGGTGAGATTGATGATTGTAATTTTACTTGTTTTGTCACGCAAATGATAATAAAATTCTTTACTTACCAAAAAAAAAGAGTAATTTTATGTCCTATAAGACTTATGAATTTGGATAGTTTTGTAATTGGATTATGATGTAGAGTTATTGAATTTTGTGTAGTACGACATTTTATAAAAATTATTGAAAGTTCGAGATTTTTTAATATAAAACGAGAGTTAGCAATATTTTGTAGAGACCGCTAAAAGTTAAAGACACAAAAAAATATTTTTGTAGTTACTTTAATGAGTTTAATCATCCTTCGATCACCAAAATATTGCATTGTATAGAGGAATATTTTAACACACGTTGAAAGTTATAGGTTTTTAAAGAGAACACGAAAGTTAGAAGATATATTATAAAAGGTATTGAAAATGATATACACTAGAAAATACTAACTAGTAGTATTAAAAATCGTTCAAATTTTGACCTGAAGCTCATTTTTTAATCTATATATACAAAATTACAATAATAGGGTACAATAATCTTTATTGTGTCAATTTATAATTGAAATCAAAATTCGGCCAAAAGTTGACTTTTCCTGTCAAACAGATGACTTATAAATTATTAACAAAAATTACACATATAACAAATTAATTTGTAAAAATAACAGAAGTTGACATTTTTTTTTTCAAATCATGTATCCACCACCACCACGCACTCTCTCCGTCTACATCTTCACGGAGATGTTGCTGCGGTTTCAAATGAGTGGCAATGCAGCGTCGTATAGCTTTGGGGTTGGATACGACGTTGACGGATATATATGAGCCAAGTGAGGAGGAGCTTCCACCACCAACAATGGAGGCAAGGCAGCTGCAACAAAAATAACAATGTCGGTATTTTTTGGAAGTGCTCAAAAACAGAATTACTGTAGCTGTTACTAGTATTATCTCTAATTAAATTTCTAGAATTTTGATTATGAGGCGGAATTCACAATTCACCGCGTTTAAGTTGATGCATGTTTATGTTTTTTGTGGAGAATGTGAGTGAGTGAGTGTTGTTGAAATTAGAGTTTCACGTCTCAAACCAGCATCTTTTAATATAAAATTGATTCAACTCAATTATCATTAAAAAAATTATAAACATAATAAACAATAGGAGTATAATTTAACTGAATAAAACAATAAAGAATAATTCTCAATAATAAAAATTGATATTGTAAAAAACAAAAGAATATTTAAAATAAAATAAGTAAAAGACAAAATAATTATAACATAGATTTATTTAAAAAAACCGAGGAGATGTGAGAGATGATTTTTTTAAGTTTTAATCTTTAAATAAATATAACTTTGATACTTTAAATTCAATATTTATATAAAATAATCAAATTAAAGCTCTTATCTTGATCTTTATTTTGATATACATATCAAGTTTTCATAATTAGTCGGATTTCATAATTTTAAGAAATAATTAAAATAGAAAAATAAGAAGATAAATAAAAACAAAATATAATTTAAAAATAAACCTTCATTTATATTATAATAACATAATTATCACTCAAATATAAATACGAATTAAAAATTGCATTTTTAATTTCTCCTCCCTTGCTTCGTCCGACAATCGTGAGGGACTTCAAGTGTGACGAATCTCTTCGATTCATGGCCAAGTTACTTTCTCTCTCTCTTCGTCGTCTTCCTCTTCGGTGCCTTCTACCAGTACATGGAAGAGGGTCGCTGCTGCTCCTCACTCGGAGATTCAACAAAGGTTGTTCTTCCAGCACTCTGACTCACGATAACAAACAAATCAAGTCGTACTTTCAATGTGTCCAAAAGGACGTCAAGTTTTGGGAGGCCACGTACGAGAAATGTCGAGCCAATTGGGGAAGGGACATGTAATTGCCAATTCACTCAACAAGCTCGAGAAAAATATCAAGCCAACAATGGAGCGTCATTCAAATATTTTGAGGTTTGGCGTGTTCTCCGCAAATCTCAATAATTCGCAATACCCGGCGACAATGTCCACTCTTTGAAGTGTTCGAAGAATTTCGATAGGGGATATACGACAACACCCTCCGATCCGAACATGACGACTAGGCCTATAGGTTAAAAAGCGGCAAAGAGCGATGAGGGAAAAGGTAAGAAGGTCGAATTGTCGATGTTAAGGGGAAAAGGGAAATGCTACGCAACAATAGATAGAGTAGCAAACTCCATCAAAAATTTCAACCTGACGCGAATTTGCTGACCTCTAAATTCTTGAAATGGATAAGTCGAAGATAAATATGGAGGAATTGGCCTTTCACCACTTAATGATTGAAGAAGTTAACGAACGTCAAGAATAGAAGTAATTCTTTTTTATTTATTTTAATTTTAATCTATTTTTATTATTGTAATATTTGTATTTCATTTTAATAAAAAAATTAATTGAAAAAGAATATTTATTTTAATTTTAAAACGTACTGTAGTAATTTAAATTTGAGAGATGAAATTTTGACAGTCAATTTAGAGCTCCGAGTGTGGAGGAGGCAGACAGGGGATTTAAAGTGGAATCCACTTTTTAGAGGTTGGGGCTCTATGGATGCGGATAAAAACAGTGTAGTGGAGCCCACGATGGGTAAGAAGCACGTGATTTTATTCGACGTCACAGACTGCACCATTTTCAATGTCCATCCGCACTTCTCGCTTCTCAATTCAATTCCATCTCCAAGCCTGCTTCTTACAAATTACTGAATTAGTAGTACATTTATGATGTATATTTATGGTTAAGTGGAGTATTAAAATTAGGATTTCTAACAATTTGTTTAGGTCCAAACTGCAAATTTAAACATGGTTTCAAAATATAACAAATAGACACGAAACCTTTTTTATACTCCCTTTATTTCATAAAAATAAGCATGTGTGATTATTGATAGTATATATTTTTAAAAAATCTTAGATGGATGTGTTATTAGTGAAAGAATGAGTCCAAAAAAATGTACTACAATTTTATAAAATTTAATAAAATAATAAAAAATTGCACATTTTTATGAGACGAAGGAAGTATATTGTAATAAGAGTCACGCCATATTTTCTGGCCACATAAAATTTCGACCGATGAATGAATTGAGTAAGTGCATGATTTAGAAAGTCCTTCGAATATAGAACACGTCCAATTAATAGCTGAAATAATGAGAATTTGTATGAAAATAAATGTTTTCAATATTTTATTGTTGTCGAAAAATTTGAGTATAATTCTAATTGGAACAAATTAAAAAGTTATTCATTTATTTGTTACATTTTAAATTTGATGTTAAATTTACAGTTCAGATAAAAAAACGTTGTATAAATGACAATCAATCATGTCTTTAATGGGTAAGGGTTTGGATCTTGTCCATACTACTATACGGTCAGATTGGGTGAGACGGAAATCATGTTTATAAAAATTAGAGACTTAGTTGGGTGAGACGGAAATCATGTTTATAATAATTAGAGACTTCGTTAGCAAAGTCCGATCTACGTGTCTTAGCCTAGCGATAATAGGTTAATACCCAACTATCCAAAATCTAAGGTACTGGGTTCGAGTCCTTCAAATTTATTTATTTATATATATATATTTTTAAAAGTTAAAATTTGAAAACAATAGAATAATCCACGATGGGTGCGTAGACAACCAATGCTCAAATATAGTCATAGTTCAGTATTCTTTGTGAAAACAAAGTTATAAAAAATATAAATATAGACTCTCAAAATATATATATATATATATATATATATATATATATATATATATATATATATAGGGAAGGGATCAAAAAAGAATGCTAAATGTAGAGAGAATAGAGAATAAATAGGGAGCATTGATTTTCCAAATCTAACGGTTCATGATGCATTTCAATCCATTCATTTGATTTTCCAAATATCCGTGTCTTTTTAATTGAAAAGGACATATGTGTAATCTTATTTACTCTATAACCGTCAATCCTATTTTTATGGACATAATGATTGCTTTAGTTTTGGTAGATAATCACTAATACTGAATAACCTATTTTTATTCGACATTATTTTACAATATTAATGTTATAGGAATTTATTGTTTAAAGTTTAATTTATCTGGTAATTATCGTTAATTTAGTAGTATGACTTTTTCATTTAATTGATTAATATTACGAATCGATTTTGGTTTATTTCTTATACAGCATTGTTTATTTATTTTTTTTAATATATTAATGATTGTATCTAATTCAATGCTTCATTGTAAATTGAATATTTAGTTCATTTAAATTTCTAAATTGCTATGTATATGTTTGAAACATAAATTTTGATCACCGAACAAAAAATATATAATAATAATGTACAAAGTCAATAATTCAATGAATATGCTCAGTTTGATCACTAAATTATTATGTATATAATTTTAAAATATGATTTGATATCCGAATACAATATACAATATTAATGAACAATGTCAATAATTCAATGAATAAGATAAGAATTAGTTTCAATATGTAAACTAATATGCGATTCACATTTCATATTTAATGAATATGTCATTATAAGATGTCGAATAACAATACAAATATTCTAAATAAAAATAAATGTTATATAAATCTACAATAATTTAAAGCAATCCACAATTCATATTAAAACGAATATGTCACTATAAAATGTCGAATAACAATACAACTTTTCTGAACAAACATAAATGACATACAAATCCAACACTTCATCTTAATACTGCTCTTCATCCAAGAGGAAATCCAATTCTTGCTTGGTGATCTTAGTGTTGTCTGCTTCTCCCAGGATTCCTTAATCACCTTCATGATTGTAGTGGGAGATTCAAGTCAAATTTAACATTCTGAATAAAAATACGTATATTTTTATTAATCCATTAATTAATTACGCATGCAGAATTTAAGTCTTAAATAAAATTAGTAATTCATATTGCATTTTGCGAATAATTATATTGTATTTAAATATTGTTCAAATAGTATCTAAATAAGAATTATATTTTTGCGAATAAATAATTTGGTTATTTGTATGATAATAAATAATTATATTGTATTTGAATATTGTTCAAAACGTACCAAAATAAGAATTATATTTTTGTGAATATGGATACTAATTTGATGAATAACGTAACTGTTACTCATAAATTATGAATAAGAAAAATATTAATTGAATAAAGTAACATTATTCATGAATATATCATTTTCGAATAAAAATCATATTTATCTGAATAAGGATAAGAGTTTGCTGAATAATTTATATGATACTCATAAATTGTGAATAAGGAAACTATTTTGTTGAATAAAGTAGCATTTTTCATGAATAATCGTATCTGAATTTTGTTCAAGATTTATCGAATAAAAATCAAATGAAAATATATTGTTACAAAATCTAGATCTACATGGTATTCTTGTATCTCCGCAGACTGCGGTAATGTTACGAAGAATGTATACTTCTGATTTTGGTACGACCAATCCGTTGGCGCTCTAAAGTTTGAATTTTACATCCTCGACGTTTTGTTCCTTGGCCAAGTCACCATCATTTTTTTTCGATGATCCCTCTCCACCCTCGTTGTCATCGACCCTTCCAGTGTTTACCTTAAACCCTAACATTCAACGAAATCCATTTTAATATGTACTTAATTAGGTTATAAAACAGACTCTGAATAACTTATCAAATATACTGAACAACAAGAGGATATTTCCTGAATAAAATTACTAATATTCTGAATATAAACTACTATTTCGCTGAATAACTTGACAAACAAACTGAACAAATAGCTTACGCAAATACTCAAATACTCAAACAAGGAAGACTCTGAATAACTTATCAAATATACTGAACAACAAGCGACATTTCCTGAATAAACTTACAAATATTCTGAATAATTTTCTTATACCCAACTACTGAAAATAGCTTACGAATAAAGCAACAAACAAACTGAACAAAAAAGCAATATATACTGAATAAACTTAACATATATTATGAATAACTACAAATATTTTTGAATATCCTCATAAATATAATGAATAACTTTATATAATATCAATATTAGTGATACACAGAATGTGTACGCAAATACTCAAACAAGAGCAATTTCCAAATTTGATTGCTCCTAATAAAAAGATTAATCCAAATTTTAGAAATCCCAAAATAAGGTTTCGTGTTTCTCACCTGATTTCTTGTTTTGCCGACTTCGTCAAGTCCGTTTCCCCTACCAGAGGAAGTCACCAAGTTTCTGCAGGAAGAAGAGGCGAATGGGTAAATCAGCTTCAACGCCGAGGCCCGCATCCTCGCCGGTGTTGGATGGGAATCCTTGTAGCCTTACCTCCGACTCCGACGATGCTGTTTATACGATTCAAGCCGCCATCGAAAACTACTAGAGTGCAGTCGCCACTGCTCTATAGATGGGGAGTCAACATTCATGTATTCCTAGGGTTAGAGACGTGGTGGTGATGGTTTGTAAATGGAGTAATTTTCGGGAGCTATTTTTGGACGGTTATTCAGTAAAATAATGATACCATTTATGCCCCTCAACGAATTTTCATCTAATATTTTGGTCTGTTATTTAAATTAAAACGAGAAATTATTGACACTACAAAATTAATCTTGACCGTATATCTCTACTAATTCAGCGGTTAAGATATATTCTTTAATCTCTACTCTAAGGGGATTCTTTATAGATCTCAACCCTATATATATATATATATATATATATATATATATATATATATATATATATATAGGGAAGGGATCAAAAAAGAAAGCTAAATGTATGAAGAATAAGGAATGAATCTCAGCCCTTCAAATTTGCCAATCCTACGGCCAATAAATTATATGATTGCTGCGTTTTTTAATAGCTAAAAGGTTAGAATTGTAAAACTCTTATATGCTTATTTTTAGGTAACCGATGAATACTATAATTAAGCTAATTATATTCCTTTGAATTTAGGAAAGAGATCATACATATCCATTCTCATAATTTAAATTGCCAAGTAGTCAACGTATATTATTATGTAAATATATTTTTATAATCTCTTTGTATTTTTCTCCTTTTCTTATTCTACTTTAGTCTTTGCCTTGATTTGATCGACAATGATGGTTTATTGGTTTGGTTGGATATTATTCTTTATTCCAATTATTTTCATTTTTATTTTTGTTTTGTTTTTTCATGAACTTTATTTTTCTTTGCATCTTCATATATTTATTTTTTTATTTCATATAATTAGTTAACTTTTACGTTTTTTTGTCTTTCATAATAAATTTTTTAACATTAGTTCGAAAACAAGCAATTACATACATATTGATTTTTTTATGGATGACATTTCATTTTTTTTTTTTCATTTTTAGATTAAATAATGTGCAATTACGACATTATTTCAAAAACAAACAATTAGATATGTAATGATTTTTTGTATTTATTTATTATATTTGTATTACTTATTCACCAAAGAATTGAATCTATTCATTACATTTATTTATATATTTATTCATTATAATAATTTATTTATTCAATTAAATGTAAACAATATTCAACACGTATTCATTAAATTAACAAAACGTATTCATTAAGTTAACGCTTCGATTTCAAGCATGAATAAGTTCTGAATAATCTAGTGTACCTTTCGAATAACTACTATTCACTTATGAATAAGTTTTGAATAATCTAGTGTACCTTTCGAATAACTACTATTCAATTCTGAATAAAAATAAATTAGTTCTGAATAAATAGTATTCAGTAATGAATATCATTCAATAAGTTTTGAACATAAGTAAACAAAAGTAATCGAATATCTACTTTAACACTCTGAATAGTTGTTCAACTCATTCTAGAGACACAAATCCTGCTGACCAAACTCGACAGAGTTGACATTCATTCGCCAGAGCTGGACATCACTCGCCAGAGCTCATGCGACAGAATTGACAATCATTCGCCAGAGCTGACAATCATCCAGATGCCTCATTATCATTGCCCCTTCCAATGTTTACCTTATACCATAACATTTATGTAGATACTATTAAAACCTTAATGAATAAATAATTAAATTTAACGAGTTCCATTTCAATATGCACTTATTTAGTTTATAAGATAGTTTCTGAATAACATATCAAACATACTGAACAGAATAACTCGTTTTCTGAACAAACTAACAAATATTCTGAATAATAACTTCTACTTACTGAATAACTTAACAAATACAC
This sequence comes from Salvia miltiorrhiza, assembly GCF_028751815.1. Lineage (NCBI taxonomy): Eukaryota > Viridiplantae > Streptophyta > Magnoliopsida > Lamiales > Lamiaceae > Salvia > Salvia miltiorrhiza. Next base: position 14,482,897 of record NC_080393.1, on the reverse strand, counting down.
TGATCACATAATAATTACCTTACACCTAATTAATAAAAATAGCTTATGAATAACTAAACAAACATATATGAAATCAGGATAATATATTATTTGTTTTTAGGTGCAAAATGATTTATAATAAATTTTACAAATACAACTATAAGTTACACTGAATAAATATATGAATTTAACAAATAAACTACAATATATACTGAATAACACATAAGCTAACTGCATAATTCCTAAAATTATAGTGACTAATATTGATAATTCATCGAATAACACTTTATTATTAATCGAATAAGTAAAGCAAGAAACTGAATAAATAAACTAATACAACGAATATAGTATAGATATGTACAGTATAGTGAATATGTCACTATAAGATGTCGAATAGAAGTACAATTTTTCTGAATGAAAACAAATATTATACAAAACCAATACTTCATATTAACGGAACACAATTCGAGCACAGGCATGACGCTCCGATTCGGTCATAACGATCTAGCCTTTAAACTTATGTGTAACCTCATCATTGCAGCATCCAACTAGCAAGTATGTATTCGGAAACCTACAAATATACATAGCATCAATTAAGCACATTAATTCAAGCACAGCAAATTGCAAATCAACATAATCCTCACAGCAAAAAAATTAAGTTGACTAAGGAGTGAAATCACAACGAAAATCAGATAGCCACAACCACAAACTCTTAGAATTTCACCAACATCAGCAAGATCACCACACTAACCTAAAATCGAACAACTCACACCTCACGAAAGCTAAACTCCACGCTAATATCCCAATCCACCAAAAATTAAAAGCTAAACCGAGTCAATTAAACGAACACAGTAAAGATCAGGATCAAAACCATACGATTTTTTAGCTTGCTCGAGGGAGACGAATCGAAAATCTAAACCCTATTCACCAACCAACAAGAACAAATCGAAACCTAAAACCTAACAACAGCAACTTACACAGTTTCAGACGGCCAAAGCAATTCTTTGCCGCCGGATATCTGCAATGTCGCCGGCTAAATCAAAGCGCCGCTTTCACTGTTGTGGTTGGAGACGAATTGTGGCTGGTTGGAGAGGGAATCGCCTCTACTGTAGGGTTTCCAAAGTGAGTAGAGGTGGTTTGCAAAATCGTGGGGTGGGAAGAGTAACTTTCGGAAATGACAGTTCACTGAATAGCGAAAATTACATATACACCCCCATCTGACTTTTTTTTAGTATGTTTTAATTATTCAGAATTAAAAAAAAAAACGGAAATAATTATTAATTTGGTGTAATCCTCACCCTTAATCTATTCATATTGTATGGTTAAGATTAATTCTTTAATCTTTATACTAAGGGGATTCTTTGTAGATCCCTACCCTATATATATATATATAAATATAGATTAGTTGGGCTTTTTAGTTTCGGTTGCCTATGGTGTCCAATATTTTCCGTGTTAGCTCGGTTTAAATTGGGCTGGCAAGACAGAAAATAGCATCAACGTGCCCAATAAATTTTCTCACCGCCAATAATAGTACATATAAAATGCTTCATGTACAAGAATATTTGAAAATAATAAATTATCAACTGAGAATGTAATTTAACTATATGATATTACATTTTTCCACCGATTATTGACCTATTTTATTATTTTGATCTGTCCATTAATTCTGAACTCATTTCATTTTTGATAAGTTTACTTCACATATAATCCTCTAATTTTTTAAAAACAATATTGCCCTTTATTTATCAATATTGATATTGTTCAAATTATAAAAAAGGTGATACCTAGATTGCACAGGTGCGGAGGGGCGGGTGCGGGAGCGATATGATTCGGGTGCGGGGATACGGATTTTCAAAAATTATAGGGTGCGATTCGTGAAGGATACGTCTATTATATTTATAAATTTTATTTTATATAATTAATCAAATACATATATATTTATATATTTTATTATATATAATCAATCGAATTTAAAAATTAAAATAAAATTTGAAAGACTATACTAAAAGAACCCATTTAAAATAAAATAAAATCTAAAAAGCTATATTTAGGTCCATTTAAAATCAAATCAGTTAAAATCAATTAAAAGTAATGCACCCCTAAAAATATCATTTTAAAGAAGTGCTTAATATATGTTAGTGACACCAATTAAATGTTTAGTACTCCCTCCGTCCCAATATTCAAGTCCCGTATTCCTTTTTGAGCCGTCCCATGTAACAAGTCCCCTTTCCTTTTTTGGCTAAAATTAGGGATGAATTAGTAACTTAATTAGCTATACTATAAAACACAAAAATTAACCCTAAAACCTACCCACCCACCCGATCTGCCACTCTCTCTCTCCTCTCTTCTCTCTGACGCCTCCACCATCCTCACGCCTTCCTCCACCTTCCACCGCTTCCAACACCTTCCACCGCCTCGCACCTCCGCCGCCATCCTCTTGCACTGACGCCTCCACCATCCTCCTGCGACGCCTCTACCTTCCTCCTGCTCCGCCTCCAACGCCTCCGCCGCCTCGCGCCTCTGCGGGCTCCAACGCCGCCTCAGCCGCCGCCCTCCGCCTTCTTCCACCGCCTCGCGCCTTCGCCACCATCTTCCTGCGCCGCCTCCACCGCCATCCTCTTCCACCGCTTCCCACCTCTCCACCTTCACCGCCTCTACAACCATTTTCTTCGGCCGAACAAACAGAGCCACCACTGCGCCGGACTCCAACACCTCCGCGCTCCGCCGCCAACGCAACTCTACGCCGCCTCGCGCTTCCGTCTTCACGCATCTCCAACGCCACCGCCGCTTCGCGCCTCCTCCTGCGCCGCCTTCCACCGCGGGCAGATCTGCTCAAATAATTTAGGGATCTGCTCAAATATTTCTGTGTAAGGTGTTGGCCGATTTCGATTTTAATTTTGTGTGATGTTGGTGTTGGTTGTGATGTTGAGATAGCTCGAAGTTTAGTTCATTTCGTGCTTAATTAGGGTTTTTGATGTGGAAAAAATGGTGCAATGTTGTGTTTTTGGTAACAGATTATTGAAGCATTCAAGAGAAACAAAGAAAATCCAGTCTCCAGTTTTCATTGCATTGCTGATTTCGGTAATAGTTGCATTGGTGTTCTTCTTTGGAAACAATGGTGATAGGTCTAGTTTGATGCCTGACTTGGATTCCTGACTTGGAAACAATGGTGTTCTGCATTGTCAATTGAATTCCAGTTTTTTAATTTTGCTATATTTCTTGTTGTACTTGTATTAGTCAATTGAATTAGTAAATAAAATGACATTAAATAAAGCACTAATTATGTGGTCCCTACTACTTTTACATTAACTTTAATTCTCCTAAATACCCGTGCCCAAAAGAAAGGGGACTTCATTAACGGGACGGAGGGAGTAAAATTTGTTGCTTTTTTAATGCACTAAAAAGGTGCAGAGAGAGAAAAGCGGAGAGTTAGTGTGAAAAGGGTGGGATGGACTTTCAGCTTTAGAAGTTGGTTTGCGTGCCAGAAGTTCAATTTTTGGTTTCAACCTCTCTCTCTCTCTTTCCTCACAACCCGCCGCCCTCTCTCTCTAACTCTCTATCTGCTCCCTCATCTCTCTCTCTCTAACTCTCTATCTGCTCCCTCATCTCTCTCTCTCTCGAAATTGACCACGTCGCCACCCTCCTTCCGGCGAGAATCGTCGGCAGCCGCGCCCCCCTCACGACCCATCCACTCTTGCAACCGCCTCCCATCTGTCCTCCCTGACGACCCCTCACGCACTCACGCCCGCAGTTCACACAAAACTGAAAACGCAGCCGCCTCTACCCCTCAAAATTTCCGGCGAGATCCACTGGAAACATCGCCTCCTTCCCCTATATCTCTTCGGAACGACAGCTACGACTCAGCCGGAACGCCGCCATCGCCACCTCCCTCGCCACAGCCGGATTCGCGAGATTGGCGCACCCGATTCGCGAATCCTTTTTTTTTTTTCTTGATTTTTGGGGGGATTCGCCAGGTGGCGAATCCCGTGCGAATCCCACGCGAATCGCGCCCGCACCGGCGAATCCGTGCATTATAGGGTGATACCTTAACACACTCAATTAATTTCTTACAACTTATGCCATTATAAAATAAGTCAAGAATTAATGGACGGATGTGCGTGTGTTGGTAAAGTGGTAGGTGATTATTGCCTAAGGACCGAAGTCATAGGTTTGAGTTCACCGTTATGCGGTCTTTAAATTTCTTTATTTACTTGTGTAATTTATCAAAACAAAACAAAAAATTGGTGAACTGAGGGAGTAACTTATATGTCACCGTTACTTTAAGTTTGTTAAACATACACTACAAGAAAACGCGGCTCTAACGACCGAATTTTCGGTCGTTAAACTCGAAAAAACGGTCGTTACAGACCTAACGACCGAAACAACGACCGAAAACTGTGGTCGCCATTTTGTTCGTCGTGTGCTCTTCAACGACCGTTTTTTTTCGGTCGTTGAAATTCAACGACCGAAATTTAATTATAACGACCGTTTATTCGGTCTTTAAAACCGTAGCCAAGCTCCCAGGGACGACGAAAATCAGGGATTAGCGACCGAAATTCGGTCGTTGATCAACGACCGTTTTAAAACGGTCGTTGGTGATCTCTGAAGATCAACGACCGTTTTAAAACGGTCGTTGATCAACGACCGAATTACGGTCGCTAAGCCCTGATTTTCGGTCGTTAAACAACGACCGTTATTAAAACGGTCGTTGTTCTTCCGAAAGAATTAACGACCGTTTTTAACTCGGTCGTTGTTTAAAGACCGAAATTTCGGTCGTTATAGGTCGTTTTTCCTGTTTTTTCCGTCATTTCTTAACGACCGTTTTTTTTTTAAATTTCGGTCGTTTTTTTGTTTTTTTGTTTTTTTGTTTTGTATTCCTGTTTTCAATTATATAGCAATCTATAAATTATTCAAAATCATGAAGATGAGCAAAGTAGAAAGACATCAAATATAACAAAGTAGCAAATCATAAAATATGTCAACAAGTTTAGAAATTCAGTATTCAAAGTATAGTATCAAACAAACGATAGTAAATAATATAATCAGAGGTCCGGGTGGGTCCCATCAGAGGCGTCGGAGGGGGACTGTGCATGATATCCTCGCATGAGGAGGGCGATCTGGGCTTGCATCTCCTGTATAGCCTTGCTCTGAGCCTCCTCGCTCGCTCTCCTGACCTCTAGCTCCCTCTGTGTGGAGCTCAGCTCCTCCCTCAATGTAATGAGCTCATCTCTCGAGGCAACAGGGAAAGGAAACTGGGAGGTGCTAGTGGAGTGCGTGCTCGACGAATCGCCGCTCTCAGTAATCGCCCTAGACATCATCATGCCTAATCCCATGATGCGCCCCCTCGAATCAGGAGCGACGACCTCTCGGAAGATGCGCTCTACATCTACGGGCGTGACGTCTTCCTGTGTTTGGCGAAGCTCTGCCAATCGCCTCTCGACCTCCAACTACAATACAAAAATAGTTAGAATAGTTGTAAAATAATTTATTCGAACAAAGGAATTTAAACATACTAAATTAACGTCATACCCCGTGCTGCGCAGGTCGTCCAGCGGTATACTGTCCATTCTTATAATGCATCCGTCGAAAAGTCGCCCAAGTAGCCTCGTCAAAAGAAATATTGCTCTCCCGAGCCTGACAAAACACATTAAAAATATAAGTAACAATTTAGTAATGCATAAAAATTTTAAATAAAACGTTGTAAAGTTACCAGATGCTCAGCATGATCTAAAGCACTGCGCGACCCTCCATGATGGATAGCCATCCCTGTACCCGGACCGCCTGGCTCTGAGCGGCGATTCCTGGACGCCTGAGCAGACCTTGCCTGAGTATCAGGCAAAGCCCAATAAGCCCTCCAAGCTGCCTCAATGTTAGGCTGAAGATATTCAATCTTCTTCTTATGTATCAACAGGACCTTCTTGCAATTGCTGATGTAATCCTTGTACGCCACTCGAGCTGACTTAACCCACGCTTTCTTAATAACATGCCTGGTATGTTGCGTTTTATCCCAACAAAATGCTTTCTATTTAAAGATATTGCAAATAAGAAAAAAATTAGTATTGTGATTGTTTGTTTAGAATATAAAAATTGTATATGAGATGATCGTACCTCAAACTCATCAAAATAAAAATCCCTCATCCCCTCAGTCAAATTCTTCCAATTGGTGCCACTTTCATGTGGCATACCTTGAAAGCTATCAGTCGCCCTAGCCCGAATAGCTCCAGTCGGCCTCAGAATACTTAAAGTGTTGAAATTAAATTTAGAATTAATGTACAAAACAATTTGAAGTTAACTGATACATTGTGAAACGTACCTACGAGTGAAATAAACCCATGTCCGCCCATCACTAGCAACACGTTCCTCCTCCACATTAGGGTTTTCATCCACTGGCGGCCTATTATCGAAAATAGGACCAGAACCGGATGGACCCGAACCAGATGGAGTAGAACCGGATGGACCCGAACCAGATGGAGTAGAACCGGATGGATTAGACCCGGATTGAGTAGAAGCATCCATCTATATCCAAATTTGAAGTAATTAGTACATTAGTTTATTATTTAACACATTAAATATATAAAATGTTCAAATATGTTTTATTTGAAGTCATTAATTACTCAATCTGATTCAGTGTTAGAAGACTCGGGGGATTGTAAAATAAGGTCTTCATCATCTTCATCATCATCATCATCATGATCTATGTCCACCTCGCCTCCATGTGGATGAACCATTGTTGAAATGTCATCTATATTCGTAAGAGATATTCTGCCTACGACTTCCTCTTGAAAAGGCAAAGACGTTGTTGGAAGTTCAGTTGTGGAAACTTCAACAACTGGCCTTGCTTTCACTTTACAAGCGGCCAACCAATTGCTTCTGTTGTTATTTTTACTTGGATACAAGCAATAATAAACTTGTGCAGCTTGATTGGCGAGGATAAATGGTTCGTATTTGGAATAACGACGATTCTTGTGCACCGAAACCAGATTGAAGTCACGATCAATGTCGGTTCCAGTTGGAGTTTGAGGGTCAAACCACTCACATTTGAATAATGTGGTTGTTTTTATTGGTAGCCCAGGATACTCTAGGACAACAACCTCTAACAAACGACCATAGAAATCTAACTGGACACCGTTCAACACTGAACCCTTAACGCACAATCCACTATTATCAGTTGATTTCTTCGAGCCATAAGAAACCGTATGAAATTTGAATCCGTTGACAAAGAATCCTTGGTATGTAGTAACTCTGTGCAGAGGTCCCAATGACAAATGATGCAAAAATGAATTGACTAGCCCATTTGTTGGATTTGAAGCCTATTCAATGAAAGAAACTGATTAGTTACAAACAATTGTAGTATACTTTGACATAATACGTTGAGTTGAAGTTCATTGGATGAAAGAACTTACATATGCTTTGAACCATGTGGGAAATTCTTTCTCAAGTTTCTGTTGAAGTTCATTGGATGAAATATCACGAAATTTGGCCCGCATTTCATCCTCAAACAACCTATTGATTAATATATATCATATTTATTAAACAACCTATGTGTAGATTAATAAATTTAATAACATATGCTTTGTACATACCCTGTGTAGGTTTCTGTAACTTCTGTGCAATTGTTTAGCACGTACAAATGGGCGGCGTCGTGCTCTTTAGGTTCTAGAAATCTAGTTGTCATCTTTCCAAATGGTCTCCCAACATACTTGAAGACAGACAACATGTCAGGGATCACATCAACACCACTACCTTCAAAGTTTCGAGGTACATTCCGTTGCTTTGTCTTAACATGATCTTCAAAGTAATAACAACAGAATGCTGTAGCCTCTTCCACAAGATAAGCATTTGTAATTGATCCTTCAACTTTGGCTTTGTTTTTAACTGTTTTCTTCAACTTTCCCAAGTACCTCTCAAATGGATACATCCATCTATACTGTACAGGGCCTGCCATCATAGCCTCATCGGCCAAGTGTATTGGAAGATGCTCCATAGAGTCGAAGAAACTAGGAGGGAAGATTCTTTCCAACTTACAGAGAATGACAGGAATATTTTTTTGCATCTGAAGAAGATTGTCAACTTGAATGTTTGGTGAAGTCAAATCTTTGAAAAAGAGACAAAGATCTGTAATTGTTTTCCACACATTGAATGGTAGAAGATCTTTTAGTGCGACCGGCAATACTCGTTGCATCATCACGTGACAATCGTGACTCTTCATACCAAACATTTGAAGTGTACTCAAGTTGACACATCTACCCAACGAGGATACATAGCCATCAGGAAATCTAAGCCCTTCAATCCACTTAAGTAAGATTCTTTTCTCATCATTATCAAGCATATAACATGCTTTAGGGTACTTTCCTGTTTGTTCATTGGCTTCTAACTCAGGTCTGCGACAAAACCTATTCAATTCTTCGCGAGATTTGGCCGTATCCTTTGTTTTGCCTTTAGTGTTCATAATGGTGTTGAACAAATTATCAAAGACGTTCTTTTCTATATGCATAACATCAAGATTATGACGTATAAGCAACGAACTCCAATATGGCAAATCCCAGAATATACTTTTTTTCCTCCAACCTGATTCATAAGTTCTTTGTCGTTTAGATATCCGTAATCGAGTCTCTTCAACTGTCAATTCTGTTACTTTTTTAATCCCCAATCCCTCAATCTCAGCCAACAACTGGTACCCATTTTTTGTTTGTGGAGGACCTTTTCTTACTTGAGCATTTTTTATAAACGCATATTTGTTGCGTCGAAAAGGATGATCAGTGGGTAAGAACCTCCTATGACAGTCAAACCAGGATTGTTTACCACTCAAAGGTAATCGAAAAGAATCTGTATCATCACAACAACGTGGACATGCCAATCTACCAGCTGTACTCCAACCAGAAAGCATAGAATAAGCGGGAAAGTCACTAATTGTCCACAAAAGTGCAGCACGCATTTGGAAATTATTCTTCAATGATATGTCATACGCTTGGACACCCACTTCCCAAAGATGAGATAACTCAGCAATCAACGGTTGAAGAAAAACATCAATCATATCCTTTGGATTGTGTGGCCCAGGGACGACAGCAGTGAGAAATATGTGTTGTTCTCTCATGCACATCCAAGGAGGAAGATTGTATGGAGTAAGTAGGATTGGCCATGAGGAATATTGCTTTCCAAAATTGTTGAATGGCGAGAATCCGCCAGTACAAAGCCCCAATCTCACATTTCTGACCTCAGCCGCAAAATCAGGAAATGTGTTGTCAAAATGTTTCCATGCAGGTGAGTCTGCAGGGTGTCTCACCACACCATCATTAACTGATGTAGCATGCCATCGCATATCAGCTGCTGTTGCTTTAGATGCATATAACCTTTGCAATCTTGGAGTGATGGGAAAGTAATGCATCTGACTTACTGCAACTAGGCGTCGTTGACGACTACCACTGGGACCAGAAGATTCTTTGTAACGGTTTGCATCGCAAAACTTACACTCGTTCAAGCTTTCATCATCCCCCCAAAAAAGCATACAATTATTACGACAACAATCAATCTTCTCAACTGGCAAACCCATCCCACGAAGCAATTTCTTTGCACTGTAGAAATCTCCAGTCACCAAATTATTATCGGGAACTATTTCTTTAATCAACTCCAAAATCTGATCAAAACATCGCTCAGACATATTATTATCAGATTTTAAACTCATCAATCGAGCTACAAGAGATAATTGGGTATGGGTTTTACAGCCAGGCCACAACTCTCTATCAGCCGCCTTTAACATATCATACAAATGTTGGGCTGTTGGGTTTGGAGATTCTTCAATTAGATCATCGACATTGTGAAATTGAGCTGTCGCTACATCCATCACCATCGTCTCATAACGATTAACTTCTCTATCTTCCTCAATGGTTACAATACGCCTAGCAACATCAGGGACTTGCACTAACGCTTCACCATGCATCGTCCATATATGGTATCTAGGGATAAAACCATTCTTTGCCAAGTGAACCCTAACAGTCATTGGAGTATCAAATTTTTTGTTCTTACATTTCGTGCATGGGCATTTGATCTTATTTCCAATCATTAAGTCCGGTCGAGAAAGTGCATAATGGATAAATACTTCCAATCCATCCATGAACTCTCCTGTTAGACTACCTTGAGCATATCGCCTATACATCCACCCTCTATCTAAACTCATGTTTATATTTCCTGCATTCATATATTATTAATGTTTTAATTAGTTCACACATTAGATATAAAATTAAGATGATGAATAAGAGTGGAAATTAAGATTAGAAATTAAGATTAAGATTAAGATAAGGATTAGGAATTAAGATTAAGATTATGAAATGAGATTAATATTTGAATTAGGAATTAAGATTAAGATTAGGATTATGAAAGGAGATTAAGATTAGTATTTGGAATTAAAATTAAGAGTATGATTAAGAAAGGAGATTAAGATTTGGATTAGGAATTAAGAACTCAAATAAGGTCGGAGATTAGGATTATAGAAGGATGACCGAAGATTACGATTAGGATTTCAAGAAGGATGATTGAAGATTGAAATTTCAACACAACAACAAAACCAAGGCGGTAGTCATTGCTACCGCCTCCGCCTCTCCCCCACCGGCGGCCCAAACTCCAATTAATCACAATCATACTTAATCGCCTCTCCCCCACCGGCGAAACTATCATGCTTAATTATAATTAAAACATGCTCAACGCAATTAATCATGCTAAATCATATATTTCGCCTCTCCCCCACCGGCGATAAAGCGAATTAAATAAATTTAAACATTATAAGTTCTTTAAATAGAAATTAAGCTTCCTAAGTTCTTTAAATAGAAATGAACCTAACTAAGTTCTTTAAATAGAAATGAACCTAACTAAGTTCTTTAAATAGAGATTAACCTAACTAAGTTCTTTAACTAAATCTAATATATATAAACCTAACTAAGTTATTTAAATAAATCTAATATTTACAAATAAACCTAACTAAGTTCTTTAAATAAATCTTATAAAATAAATTATCTTACTAAGTTCTTGTTCTTTAAACAAATCAAATACAAATGAACATATATATAATTAACATATAATTTCACATTACATTCAAACTAAATTCACATTAATTCACATATACTATACAACACAACAACCAAATTTCACATTAATTCATACTAATATAATTAACATAAATTTGAAACATAGCCTACATTAATTCACATATAATTTATACTAAGTTCTATGTAAATTTCACATTAATTCACATATAATTAACCTAAATTCATATATACTAACATATCAATATTAACCTAAATTCAAATTAATAGCCTACATTATATAAGTTACACGAACTAACCTACAATCTCTTATTCCGGCAACGGCAGGAGCTTTCCGGCGAGGGCAGGGGCGGTCCGGCGAGGGCAGGGGGCTGGGAATTAGAGTTAGGGTTAATAATTGATGAAATCTATAAAAAATAATTAATTAACTTACCGTAGAGTATCACGTCGACGGAGAGCAGCGGCGTCGGACGGAGAGCGGCGGCGGCGGCGCGTCGGACGGAGAGGAGCAGCAGCGGTCGCGTCGCGTCGGACGGAGAGAAGCAGCAGCGGTCGCGTCGGACGGAGAGGAGCAGCAGCGGCGGCGTCCGGTGGAGGTGGCCGTTCGATGGACGGAGGCGGCGGTGTCGGGAACGGCGAAATCGGCGGAAGGAGGTGGAGAATCGGAGGAGGAAAGGGTGGAGAAGAAAATGGGGGAAAAATTAGAAAACCTAAGTTAAGTCCGCGAATTCAACGACCGAATTTCAATTTAACGACCGTTTTTCGGTCGTTGCTAATTTTAATTAAAATATTAATAATTTTCGGTATACAACGACCGAAACACGGTCGTTATAAATAATTATTTCGGTCGTTAATATTAAATATATTTAAATAAATTAAAATACAACGACCGTTAAAAAACGGTCGTTAAATATTTCCGAAAACTTAAAAATATCAGAACTCAAATTTAAATAAATTAAAATACAACGACCGTTAGAAACGGTCGTTACATTAAAAATATATCAAAATTCAAAAAAAAAACCAACGACCGTAAAAACGGTCGTAGTTACGGTCGTTATAAGTTAACGACCGTTTCGTTCGGTCGTAGGAAATAAAAAAAATAAGATTTAAAATATTAAACAAAACGGTCGTTAATATTAAAATTTCGGTCGTTACGGCCGCCTTTTTAACGACCGAAATTTTCGGTCGTTAATTTCGGTCGTTGGAGTCGCTGTTTCTTGTAGTGATAATTCCCCGATTTAGTGGAGATAAATGTACAAATATATTTGAAAATAATAAATTATCAACGAGAATTAATGTAATTTTAACTACTAGTATATGATATTATCTTCGTCCACTAATTGTTGATTCATTTTGTCATTTTGGTTCGTCCACCAATTCTTAAACCCAATTATATAACAACATGAGGAGAAATATTTTATTTCAAAACATATACTCCCTTCGTTCCACTATTTGCATCACGTTTTTCATTTTGATTCGTCTCATTATTTTTATTTATTTTTGCATAAGATAAGAATTAACTCTTGAAAAGAGACGAATCCTATCAATTTTATTCCATTTTTATACTTTTTCTTATTTTTTGTGCTGAAAAGAAAGAGCCACAAATATCTGGATAGAAAGAATAGTAGGAGTATTCAAAATTCCTAATCAATGCTGACTTGCAATACAGAAAGCTTCTGTTAGAAAAACAACAAAATAATTCCACTACTTATTTCCTGTATATGAGACTATGAGTAATACTCAGAGCTTCAACATATCTAAAAAAAATGCCTCAAAAGAGTCCAAAATTGCCACAAAAGGAAAAAGAAAAGAAACGAATCCAAATTCACAAACAATGTGTATGGCACAATGCAATAACCAACTTCTAGGTTGATCCCTTTTCATTATACTGCAGATACGATATTTGCCTTTGAAGCTTCATCTGCTTATAAAAATTAGCGATAAATTCTTCCGCCTTCAAATCAACTTCTTCATCGCCAATATTCACTTCCTCATCCTCATCATCCTCCTCCTCCGCGCCGTAGCCATAAATTTCATCACGATCGTCGTCAAACTCGAAATCGTAGTCGAAGTCGACGTGGGGTTTGATGCATGGTATGTGCGGCATCTTGAATCGAAGCGAGGAAGGGCGGTGCATCTTGACGTGTATCACCGGAGTGTCGTCGAACGACAGCTCCCGCTCGCCGTAGACGAGCGGCGGCGCGTGGTGGTGCGAGTGGCGGAGCTTCCTGATCCCCTTCTGCAGCAGGCTCATGTTTATCGCCAACCGATTTTTGAAAACCCCGCCCCTCCGGGCCCACAGCAGAGCCAGCCGGATCACGTCCCACGCCCTCCGGCTTCTCACTGAACTCTTTCTCGACATTTTTCTTTTTTGCCGATCTCCAACTTTTGTGTTATTTGCGTGTGTGTGTGTGTGAAAAAAAGAGTTTTGCTTTCGTGAGATGTGATGGGAAAATGTGGAGGTATTTATAGAGGAGCTGTGATTGGATTTTTGTTAACGTTACGCGGTCTGAACGTAGGAAAATAAATATTTTTTAATTTTAATTTTGTTTTATTTTCGAATTTAGGGTGGTTGTGTGGAAAATAATGTCTTGTGTTAATGTTTTTAAGTAAAATGGGCGGCGCGAAACCTGGTTGTCGACGCGTCTCTACGCGGCCATAGCATGTTATTTTGTTTCCTAAATTGCCCCTGGACCAGCAGCAAAAAGGAAAGTTTTGTGGAAAATTAAGCAGCAATTCACGAAAATAAATGCCGTACCACTGTACCAGTAATTACTAGAAAAATAAGATTTATTTTCAAGAGAATTTCCCATCTATAGAAAAATTAGTTATACATATTTTAGGTTTAGTATAGTGAGTGACAGACTTTTCGTTTGTTACAAATTTAATTTCATGTATGATACTAGGCCTAATTTGCTCGAATGTGAGAACCACCATTTATAACTTCCGCGTCTAATTAAAAAATTAACACAAAAACTCTTGTAAAATCGATTTTACGGTAACATCGATTTCACAATGACACTACTTCAACATACAAATGACACTGTAACATTTTAAAGTGTCATTTATATGTTGAAGAAATGTCATTCGCAAAACCGATTTCACGAGAGACCACCAGAAAAATTAAACCAATTGTCAAATATATAAATTAATAGTACTATATTTGTGTATGAAGATGAAAATTAAAGTAATGCTCCAACAAAAACGAAGGGATGTACCTCATTCGTTTTTTATTGAATGTCTTCATCGGTTAAATTACACATCAATAAAATGAGGAAATTTGCATTTGTAATTTTATTAATTATCATGATAAATGCATGTACACAACTTATTTATTTATTTATTTATTTCAAAAATATTAATTAAAGATAAAATGAACAAAATGTCATAATTATATTTTTAAATTTTAAAATGAAACACTTGTTAGAAAATAAAAAATATATACTCCTACAAAGTAGAAACTCAATACTCAATAAAAAATGGAGGGAGTATAGTTCAAGATCTAACTTAAGGGTATCTCCAGTGAAAATAAATTAATTCGTTTCGGTCGTATCATGTTGCAATAATTAATTCCTACTACAATTTTATCAACATTTTCTGCTACATGATTTAACTCGGCACGGTGCAATCATTAATAGCTTACTTAACAGTACAATGATACAATGGATTCATAAATTCGTAAGTACAATAATTGTGGGCACTTATTTTATAAAAAAATAAAATAATAACATATATACATATAAGAGCATCCGCAATGGCCAATGGGCTTACTTGATAGCTTACTTGATAGGGGAGGATCACATTGAATAAGTAGTGCTGCATTGGGGTTACTTGATAGCCTACTTGATTTTTTTAGTTTTTAAAGAGAAGAGAGAGATTTTTAAAGAGGAGAAAAGAATTTAAAAAAAATAAATTAAATTACTCGTGCATACTCGAATGATCGAGTAGGCCTCGAGTAAGGCCCCCCTGTAACGCCTTACTCAAGTGCAACGCTCTACTCGAGTAGGCGCTCGAGTAGATGCGTTGCAAATGCTCTAATGTCCGTTTTGTTATTTTTTTTAGGTGGTCTCCTGTACACCTAAGTGTACCGTACACCCGAGTTGTACCCGACATGAATCCTGACCCATTTGAACTATATTCATGATTCATTTTTTCTTGAAATAACACTAACACTAACACGATCTTAGAATGACACTAACACTATTTTGTTTTGCAAATTACACAATTTCGAAAATAACACTAACATTATTTTGTTTTACAAATGACACTATTTCGAAAATGACACTAATATTGTATTAATGAAATGACACTAACACTATATCGAAATGACACTAACACTTGACATTCGAGTAGGATAATCCAGTTAAGTCAGATCCAGATCAGGATCCGTATACGACCTAGATATACTGTACACCTGGATGTACAGGAGATTTTTTTTTTTTTTTTTCTATGTAACTTGACTCTTAATTGATATAAATATTTTCTTTGAAATAATAGGAACATTTGCAGTCATATACTTATATATTAACCAAAACAAAATTTTTAGACAATTATGAAAAGAAAAACCCATTAAGTAATAAAAGGGGCAGTTTTGGGCAAAGGTAAAAATCGGTGGATGATTTTTTTTTCTTTTTTCTTTTACAAGAAATCGGTGGATGATTAGAAAGTGGAAAAACGCAGTTATCCAGCTAAGCATATAATTTGTTGAGGTTAGTTATATTCCATATTTTTATACATAGTTCACGTATTAGTAAGTTTGTTTCTATTTACGTTCTCAAAAAAAAAAGTTTCTATTTACGTGTATTCAACGCGTTTCTATTTACAATTATGTACATAAAAAAGCTAATCTATATCTATATATATAAAAGCTCAACTACTTATATAAATAGTAAATTATGTTTTTTCGCCAAAATCACTTCACATTATGATTGTGTATCAATTATAATTTCAAAAAATTAATTATAACATAATCATAGCTCTATAATTTATTAGATTAGTTATTTTTAATCTCTTAAATATGATATAGGTAATAGTTATATTATATACTCCCTCCGTCCCGGCTTTTGGTATCCAGTTGAGAACGACACGAATTTTAATAAAGTAATTGATGTGTTGTGAGTGGAATAAGGGTCACACATTTTATGTGAGAGTTAAAATAATTAAAGTGGAGTAAGGGCCCTACCTACTTTTACCAAAAATAGAAATGGATACTAAAATATGGGACGACCAAAAAAGGAAAGTTGGATACTAAAAGCTGGGATGGAGGGAGTATAATTTTTTAAAATGAAATATATAGTACATATTTTTGTATAAAATGATCACGCATGTTCAGTAAATGTAAATAAAATATTTAGTAAATGTAGGTATTAGAGATGTAACAAGTGGTGGTGATAATGATAATTATGCATCTACCCATCTCCTTGGGGATATATTACTTAAAGCATCTGCCATCTGATGTCATTCCAATACAAGACATCATTTTAAACACTTACTCGTCGTACTCTAACAACATCAACAATATATAATTTTTATTTGAAAGAACGAGCAATAAATGTTCCTACTCATATATTGTACAACATAAATTTTTTAATATTAAAAAAAAATTAAAATTTTAAATCTACATAATACTTTAAAATAATATTTTATTATAAAATAATAATATTTCTCGCACGGGAGCCAAACTACATATGTATATATTTTAGAACTGTATATATTTCAGTAAAAATTGTGTATAAGTTATTGAGGTGGTCTCCTGTACACCCGGGTGGTACGTACACCCGGATGTAAATGACACTAACAATAACACTAACACTAACACTATTTGGTTTACAAATGACACTATCATGTTATACAAATAACATTATCTCGAAATAACACTAACACTATATATAAACTGCGATTTTATTATAAAAAGAAGAAAGACCTAAAGAAAAACCCTTGAAAGCACAAGAAGAGCCGACTAAGGGCCGGGCCTCATTAAAACCTATTTACGGAAAACTCAGAGGGAAAAACCGTAAACAGGAAAAAGAGTACCCGTCTAAAAGACGAAAACAAAAGAGGGAATGAGCGGAAGGGAAAGTTTCCGGAACTCCGGCCTAACCATCGTTCCCAAATAGACCCGGCTCCCACCCCACGAGAACAGAACGAAGGCAGAAGGCCGGTTAGACGCCGTCGCCTAAAGCCAACCACAACAGACCGAAAAGACGCCGTCGTCGCGAGCACAAACCACAACAAGAAGAAAAAGCCTAACCAAACTAAGAAGAACTACACGGCCGGTTATATGCCGTCGCCGTGAGCTCACAAGGGGAGACGCCTTACCCAACAAAGGAACAACACGGCCGGTTAGACGTCGTCGCCGTGTGTCCACAGAAGGCAACTCGTCACTATTGAAAAAATGAAGCGGCGAAGGAGCATAGCGGAACCCACCCCGGCAGGGCCGCAAGAGAGTGAGAGCAGCGCCGCCCCAAACCCACCAGCAGCAACACCAGTAGAGACCAACACCAAGAAACCCAAAACGACCGACCGGGGCAGCAGAAGCAGCCATCAGTCCAACCTCCCAACACCTCCATAGCAAAGAGCACACTCACGCTCCAACAACAACCAGCAAACATCCCCCCCAAGTGTTCGACAAAACGACCCACTGAAGGTAGGACTACAACTTCACCCGATCGAGGCAGCAGAACCTCCGAACAGCCCCACAACAACAAACGCGCCAGCGAAACCTGTCGACCCTCTTCTCCCAAGAGTTCGAAAAAACGCCCCACCCAAAGATACGAGTATGACTGTGCGACGACATGTCCAACCGCACCGCCTCCTTAATGACACTAACACTATATTGAAATGACACTAACACTAAATGACACTATTATATTATCGAAATGACACTAATACTCTGGGTGTACAGGAGATTTTGTGTAAGTTATCTTAATACGATGTGTATATATTATATCATCTTTAATTTTGTCATATATTTTTAAATTTGAACGAAATTAAAATTCAAGGCAAATTTTGAAATGGGCTAAAGTTTATGTATTTATATTACAACTGTATATAGTTGAAAAAATACCAAAATTCACTAATACATTGTGGATTTACAGTCAATTAATGCCTAAAAAAATATATGTTGTTAAATGCAAATAAGTAAAAAGTAGTAATTAAAAGTTCCAAAAACTCTTTCAAGACTAATAGAAAAATTGAAAGAAAAATATTTAGATATTTTGGTGAAAATTTTAAATAAATAATAATAATCATTAGATAAAAAGTTTTTGTCAAAATCCTCATCATTCATTTGATTAGCCTCCAACTATAAGATGGTTTCATCTTCATTTAATGTTATTATCGTTATTAGAGCTATTTTATAAAATAATACTATAGAATTTTATAATCTAAACATAATATTTTAAAAAAATATTTTTTTTACTATTTTGATTAAGTAGGTATCACCGTGCATCGCACGAGAGTTATACTAATATAACTTACAATGTCAGTTGACAACATGCTAACTGAGACATTCCTCATTTTAATTAAGTTTAGTTCTCTTAGGTCTTAATTTTTTTATAAGAAATGAAGAATATAAAAAGATTTCAAAATTTTATCATCCTCATTTTTCTATCTCGTGATCTTTAAAATGAAAAACATAGTTTATCACATCAATATACTCCAAGACAAATGTTATCACATCAATCGCCTATGATAATTGAAATAATCACATACTCCCTCCGTCCACGAAAAAGTGCCCCATTTGGGTGCCGGCACGGATACTAAGAAAGCTGATAAAGTTGTTTTGAGTGGGGTAAAAATTACAATAAGGGTAGTTCTAATGACATTGATTAGTTTGTTAATATTTTCTTTTCTTTTAGTTGTTGAGAGTTTAATCAATCATATTCTTTATTGAGTTCGATTTTAATGTTAAAGACTAGTATTTAATTTTTATGCCTCTTTTAATTCTTGCGTTTTTTTTAACATATTCATTCTTGTTTTTTTTATGCCTATTTTAATGTTAAAGACTATTTAATTTTTATTTTATTGTGTAATTGTAGAGAAATCAATTGATTAGTTGGCACTAATATATAAAAATAAAATTAAATTTACTTTAATTTGTCAAAATATAAATATGAAAATTATTATCCACACATATATTATGTGTGGTTTAAAAAAAATAATAGAGGTGCACACCAAATATAAAAATAAACTTTATTAAATAAAATAAAACTTAAAAAAGAATTACCGCCATATAATAATTGTACAAATAAATTTTCTGCTACACGTTTTAAATGTCAATAATTAATTGAAAGTTTCAAATTGTTTCACCTACACATTTTTCAAAATATGTGTGGGTAAAACATCAATTAAAATTTACATAAATAATTAATTAAAGCCAAAATATAAATGTAGCTAAAAATATTTTCCCACGTTTCTTACATGTCAATAATAAATAATGATAAAAATTCATTACCCACGCATACATAATTTAGAATTATGTGTGGTTAATAACTTTTATTAGTTTGCCACGTTGGCACAACAAATTTAAAAATAAATTTTATTATACATAAATAAAACTTAAAAATAACCGTAAAATAATAAATGTCACGAAAATATTTTTGCCACGCATTTTAAATGTCAATAACTAATGAAATTTTTTTGTGTGAATTACCTACACATTTTGAAATTATGTGTGGCTAAACTACCACACATTATATTATGTGTGAGTAAAAACTCAATTTCTTGTAGTGAGGAATTCACACGTGAAGTCGAGTTAATTTTCAGAACATATTTATTATTCCATTGAGCTAATCAACAAACACACATAGCCCAAAAGCAATTAAATCGGGTTGTAGATACAATTGGAGATACAATTTGGAGGGTTTGTGTGTATTTCTTCCACTTGTTTGAGTTCAGAGAAAGAATAATTTAATTTTGGGAGAAATAGGATTGATTAAGCGTGGGGGAGTTGGTTTTGTAGTTTTAATTAGTGAGTTAATTGTGTGGGTTAATTGCATAGATTAAATAAAAGTGTGGATTTATTAATAGCATAAGTTGTAAATAAATTGAAAAGTAAAGGGTATGAATGTACAAAAAGGTAAACATGACACTTTTTCGTGGACAAAAAAAAAAAGGTAAGTAGGGCACTTTTTCGTGGACAGAGAGAGTACTATTCAAGCACATAAAATCCCACATACACAAAACGTGAATATTTGTAGATAGACTGAATCAATAAATGTATTACGAAAAATAAAGAACAGTATACCAAGATTATTTACTCAATTCGATAATTAAATATAAAAAATAAAATATATGAGTTTTATAATTATTTTATCATATTATAGCTAGCCATGGCCATACAGCCTTTTCCAATTTTTATTGGGGAGGAATTTATGATGCTGGAAGATTTTTAATGGGAGACATGTCAAATTTTCTCTCTAATCATTAATGTGTTTGAAAACTTCCACTCAATCATTGCATCATAGATTTTGAAAATAGCGGGTTTCACACGGTATTTTTTTTTAAATTATTAATTGCTCCAAAAAATATTACTCCCTCCGTCCACGAAAGAACTTCCTATTTTTCTATTTCGGGACGTCCACGAAAGAACTTCCTACTTTTTCCTATTTTGGGACAATACCCCACCACTTAAAAAATACTCCCCTTTTAAGACAATTCTCACCACTCAAATAACATTAATTAAAACAACATAATAAATTATTAATACTTTTTCACAATTCTCAATACACTTTACAACTTTTTCTCCACTCTCAATACACTATACAACATTTTATTAAAACTCGTGTCACTCCCTCCTAGGAAGTTCTTTCATGGACGGAGGGAGTACTATAAAAAGTAAAGTTGTATTCATATATAAATATTGTTGAAAGTTGAAACATTACCAACCTGACAACAGTCAGCTAATAATTTAAATTTAAACCTAACAACTGCCAATATTTGTTTAGTTTATTAAATCTATCAATTCTATAAAGCAATACATTTTAGACACACCACATTCATCCTCAATCCTAGGTGGCATCTTCTCCATTCACTATTCTTTGCTATCTTAATTCATTTGTCCCACATTGAAAACATATCAAACTTTAGCAATTCATTACCTAAATAAAAGGTCATTCACACATTCTTACATTAGTCATTCATTATTCCCACATTGATATTATATTTAACTTTATCATGAGAAAATTTGAATTACTACAAAATATAATTTTTTGTATCCACCAAGTGAATTAAAATTGTATGTTTGGTATATAACTATGACTTTCATTATAATACATCCATAACATAAAATTAAATATGAGAAAATAAATTAAATTCCTGCAAGATATGAATATAATAGGCTTCAAATGAAACATTTAAAATCTATATAGTAAGAAAATGATTACAAAAATAGTAATAATGAAAATACGTCACAATTAAATTTATAATTTTTTATTTTTATTCATCAAGAAAATTAGTCCCCGCGTCAAAATTTTAGTAGACCTAATCATTTAGATATAACTTAATCAAAAAAATAATAACATTAAATTTCGATTTCACAAGAGAATATATTCATCCTCAATCATGGTTCAATCAATTAAGATGATGACTATTATTCTATTAATCTTATTGTTCTTTTGATTACGTTATCTAAATGATTAGGTCTACTCAAAGTTTGACATGGGATCTAAATTTTTGATAAGTTTAAATAAAAAAATTATAATTTAATTATGATGTATTTTCATTATTACTATTTTTGCAATTATTTTCTTACTATGTTATATTTTAAATGTGTCATTTCATATCTTGCAACAATTTAATTTATTTTCTCATATTTTATGTTATGGATGTATTATAATGAAAGTCATAGTTATATACCAAACATACAATTTTAATTAACTTGGTGGATATAAAAATTTATATTTTGTAGTAATTCAAATTTTTCCATGATAAAGTTTAATATAATATTAATGTGAGAATCTTCTTTATAATAGGAAAATGGTTTACTATGTGGCATATCTAGAACATCACCATTTCAAAAATTATCTATTATCTTTATTCTCATTTTTTTTCACAAGTTATCCCACATTGATTTTTAATCAAACTCCATCTTGATCACATACTATATAAATACTTGTGTAGTATTTCATTTCATTATGTATATATTTGCCCCATCAATTTAATTTGGTTAATTAACTTTTAGTTGACCAAATAGGTAGTTATATTTTTTATTAAAAAATAATTTAATTTATCTAGCATTATTTTGACCAATAATAAAATTTAGTCAATAATGTGAGTCCACGTATTAAAATAATGAATTAATAAATTTAATTTTTCTTACATTATTTATATTTTTATTAATTCTATAATTCAATATTTAGCGTTATGATATTTTAAAAAAGTGTAAAATCTATATAAAAACATATTTATAAAAATAAAATTATGCAATTTGAATTTCATAATGATTTTCATGACACTTTTTTTATTTCTTTTTAGAAAATGTAGAATCTTTGTAGAAAAAAGTATATATTAAGATACTCCACATGTCTTATGACATTGGAACCTATTTATTCGCAAGTTCATATTGACTACAACCTATATAATATTTGTATGTGGTATCTCATCTTTTATATATTTGCAACGCCAATTTAATTTCGTCAATTAACTTTCAGTTTGTCAAATAAATAGTTATATTCATATTAAAAATTAATTCAATTTATCTAATATTACTTTGGCTATAATTATATTTAATGAATAATGTGAGTTGATATATTAAAATAATGACGTAATACATTGCATTTTTCATATGTTATTTATATTTGTTAAATAGTTATATTTAAAAAAGATCAAATAATTTAGCTTTGTTATTTCCTATAATATTAAATCAACCAACTATAGTACATTATTACTATTGAATTTTTAAAAGCTAAATATGCTACTTAGTTTGATTGGATTAATTAATAATCGGATTGAAAAATTCAATTATTTGATATATGTTTAAGGAAAATGTAGTTTGGCGTAGATGTGAAAACTCTAAATTTTTAGTTATCTAATTCAATTTTAAAAAATGACGAGTTTACAACAATATTAACATTGAGAAAGCTGAAAATTATAATTGTGCGTTAAACATAAGATGATTTTCTAATCACTAACATTTATATAAATAAACTAAAATATAGTAAATTTTGGCTTATTATATTTAAAACTAATTTATCTTGATATGTCTGCATAAGTTTTTTATTTATTCAACGTAGAAAATTGTCAATTGTACTAAATTAGTGATAATACAAATTGATTAATTTATTTATAAGCATTTTCGCTTGGTATATGTTTTTGTATAGCTCTAAACAAGATGATTCTTAAAATTCACTTTTGATCTTTCAAACTCCGGTTGAAAGATAATGTTAAAAAATCAGAGATGGTCTATCAAGCTTCATTTGAGATGTACTCAAAACTCAATTTTGGCTCCAAACAATATAATGCTCATAAGTTATAAGTGCTTTGTCAAACTCCAAAGGAGATGATGTTTATAACTAAATTTTGGTCCTTTAAGATTCAAATAAGATAATTCTTAGTACTCATCTGCGGTCCTTCAAGCTCCAAATGACTGATGCTTAGAACTCAGATTCAATCTATATCAAACTATGAATGAGATGATGCTTACAAGTCAATTATATAGTCTTTCAAGTTCTACACGAGATGATACTTACAAGTCAGTTATAGTCTTACAAGTATTTTGGCTTCTAACAATATGATGCTCACAAATTAGATATAGTTTGTCAAGTTCCAAACAAAATGATGTTCACAACTTAATTTCGGCCTTTGAAGCTTTAAATAAGATAATGGTTAGCACTCAGCTCCAGCCTTTCAAGCTCCAAGTGAGTAATGCTTAGAACTAAGCTCTGTCCATCAAACTATAGACGAGATGATGTTCACAAATCAGTTATGGTCTTTCAAGTTCCACACAAGAAGATGCTCACAAGTTATAGTCTTTCAAGCTTCGCACGAGATGATGCTCACAAATCAGTTATGGTCTTATGAGCTCCAAAGATGTTGCTTATGAGTTAAGTTTTATCTTTTCAAGAATAAGATGAGATGATACCCATAAGCCAAATCTCATATAACAAGCTTCAAAAAAAGATAATGATTAGAAGTTCAATGTACAAAGTTTAATGTGATATTTCAAGCTACAGATAAGATGATGTTCAAAAGTTTTATAAGGTTCCGATGAGATGATATTCATATATAAGACATGGTCTTAAATTTTGTCTATCAATTTATAAAAATTACACTCCTGAAAATTAGTAATTTTTTTTATATATAATTAACAAAAAAATACGATGTGTCAATTCTTCATCATATATTATGTCAAATAGACCTAAATCTTTTTCTTATTATTTTTTAAAATCGTCAAGCTTACATCAACTTTTTATGAAATTTCATCAAATAATGTATAAAAAGACAATCTATTTTAACTCTCAATAAGAACTATAACTAGCCAAAAGGCTTGATCTATACTAGCAATTTATTTTGATAAAATAAAATTAAAATTTTAAATAATTTATATAAAAATTATTTATATGTTGTAATAAAAAAATGTACAATAATAATTACAACATAAAGTGGCTCCCCGTCGAATTTCGACGGGTTACACACTAGTTTAATTGAAAGGACCAGATGAAATGAATGGCTAGGATCCTATGAAATCTTAGAAGAAAATGTTGCGCACCATTTCACTTTATTATTATTATTATTATTAAGAGCGTGACCTCGAATTCAATAACATCATTTTGTTAGAATGAAATAATATAATTCGCACTAAGTTGATTGTTTCCAATAAATTGACAGAAAAATAATTTCAGTTACAAATTAATAAGGGAGAGCTGGCAGAATTGGATCATTATTGTGTAATCAAGCTAATCAACGAACATTCTAATATGTACTGTAGTCCTAGTCAAAGGTAACTAGAAAGTGGTGGATCATATGGAAGAAGTTAGAATATGCGAGTGATTATGAGATGATGGTTATGTTGTTAATTACTACTCATGCAATGTACGACTTTTATTTATATTTTTATTCATCGTCATATTTGGTTATTGAATGACTCGAATCATTAATCAACTAGTTCAAAAAAAAAAAAAAAAACATCTTCAACAATTGCACTTCATCATTATAGGCTTGCCACGATTAAACCGGAACCGGCGGGCCGACCCTGAATCGGCCCCAAAATCAACGGTCCGGTTCGGGGACCGGCCCGCCTAGACGCACGGTCCGGTTACGGTTCAGGGGAGGAGAGGCCCGCGGCCCGCTGGTTCGGCCCAAAACCGCCGGTTCAAGCCCTTAATTATTTTTTTCCCCTCTTAGACAACTTAATTCATTTTGGAAATTGAAATTAGTATAGTCAAAGTTAATCAAATATCAATTACTAGTTATTTAGTTAGTATTAGTTAGTTTACTTATTCAATTTTTAAGATTATGTAATTTGTATTCTTGTAATATTTTTTTGGTACATAGAATAAATTCAATAAAGAGCTCTATTTTTATGAATTCATTTGAATATTTGATTGTCAATGTCTGTTAAATATTTTTCTTTTATTGTATTTCAATTCAATTGTCATTTAAAAAAAATATGGCATAAAAAATAGAACAAACTAACTAGTAAGTTAGTTTCCACGCATAAAGAAATAAAGACTAACTAGTAAGTAGTAAGTTAGTTTTCAATTCAATTGGTATTTTTCCTTTATTATAAATTTCCACACATAAAGAAATAAAGAATAAGATTTGTTTTGCATTTTTGATTGTCACTTGTAAGTTACTAAGTTATTATATTATTTAATATTTTTAAGTTGAGTAAATTTGAAAATTATTTTACTTGAGTAATTACAAGCTTTAAAAAACACAACATATATTTAAAAATTATATGACTATAGACTATAGTATAAGATTAAGTTATTAAGTAATTTAAGACTTTAAGTTGAGTAATTTTAACATTTAAAGTTTTTTACATCATAATTTATAAGACTATATAGTATAAGTTGAGTAATTTTAACATTTTCAACATTTGTAAAGTAAAAATTATGAAATTTAAACACAAATCATTTAATTTCATTAAAAAGAATACAAAAAAAATTAAAAAAGAAAAAAGACCGGAAACCACCGATTTTCGACCGGCCCGGAACCGGCAGTTTCAGGCCCGAAAACCGGCCCACTTAAAGACCAAAAGGGCCAGTTCAGGTTCGAAGATTTGGCGGCCCGGAACCGATGGGCCGAGGCCCGGTGGCAAGCTTACATCATTATACGTATTGATATAATAAAAAATATTCATATATTTTAGGACGCGCGAGAAAAATATTTCTTAATTTCATTCTCCGCATGAGTTTATATAGATTTATGTCTTATTTCTTCTCTAAGGATGCTTTTGCTTTGATGAAGAAAGAGAGAAAATATATTTTCATCATTTTTTTTTATCATTCTCATATGTTTATTATGATCAATATTTTCTCATATTTTCATAATTTAGTAAACATATGATAAAAACGGAGGAAAATATAATATTTTCAGATATATTTTATTCATTATTTTCAAATTATATATACAATTAAAGCAGACGCGCTCTACTTAGAGCAACTCCAGTGCTTGAGGCGAAGCTCGCGTCGATCCGGTGCGCTGGAGTGTTGCTCGCGCTGGAGACCCAGCCAGTTCCGAGGCCGAGGCGAAGCAGAGATCCGGGGCGAAGGCGAGGCGTGTTTGGCACGTCCGGCGGACGCGCCCTTTTTTTTTTTAAAAAAAATCGAAATTCCTATATTTTTTCGTTTGATAATTATTGTAATTTTATTTTATTTATAATTTTTTATCGAAATTTATGATAATTATCGAAATTCCTATTTATTATAATTTTTTTTCTTTAAAATATGACCGTTTGATACACATTTGGTCTCGTTTTGGTCCGATTGAGCCCTAGAAAATTATTGTAATTTTTTATTATTATTATTGTATTTAAATTATGTCTTTAAATTATTGTAATGTAGAATTTTAATTTTAATAAAATATGAATTTTAAAAATAAAAGTGTAGAAATATGAATTTTGTGGAAATGAGGATCTAAGCACCCACCTAAGACACAATGCATTGGAGAGGGGTGTGTCTTAGGTGGGGCCCACTCCTAAGACACCCCTCTAAGCAACAAGCATTGTGGACGCTCTTAGTTTGATTTTGATTGTCACGCAAATATGATAATGTATACATAGTGGAGTATATATTATGCGTGGGTTGCAATTGTTGCATAGGAGTAGCTACAAATTTCCATGACATAAAGAGGAAATTATATAAAGTTTAATATTTGCCTTCACATCTAAAAAACATAAATTTTGGTCATTTTTTTTTTATATTTTAAGATGGTTTTGCCCTTAATTAGGGCGGATCGGATTTAGATTTTCGCGCAGGTTGGGGTTTGTGTTGGAGCATGCGGATTATAATGGTACAATTGGTACAAAAGAGTAAATTCGTGCCAATTGTGTTATTCATAATGTACACTTGACACAATTATGTCTATTTGTCCCAAATGTGACTGAAAATTGAATGATGGTACAATTGATATAAATGGATAAATTCATGCCAATTGTATCATTCATTAGGTACACTTAGCACAATTATGCCAATTTATACCGAGAAGGGGAAGGGGGGAGACAGAGGGATAATCACGTGTACGCGTTGGGCTGGGTACAGTAGGATCCGCGTGGTCAAGGGTATTTTGGACTAAAGTTGTAAAAAATGATCATAATTTGTATTTTTCATATGAGTGACCAAAAATTAAGTTTTATTGCTCAATATGATTATATCAATGCATACTCTCTAAATTTCTTAAAGTGTCATTTTTGTTAAGTTCTTTAAGTTAAAACTCCACAAACTTAAGAAAAGTAAAAGTTTAACGGCACATAGTAATAAAAGAAGCATGTGATCAAGAAACTATTATTGTTTTTATATTTTTTTTCAAATAAAATTATGTATACGTATATACTATATAGGAATGAGTTTTAGTGGAAATCATTTCTTCTATTGAACTAACAGGCCATCATACCTATTCTATTTAATAATTTGGAATATACGGCTAAGATAAATTTCAAAATGAAGCGCACAAGAATGAACAATATTTATTTGGTGTTGATGTTGTAGCGCAAGTAAAGGTGAAACAAACTTATATATATGGTTATTCCTATATGACTTCCTCGGTTCCTCTAATCATCCTACTATTAGAATTTAGATTATATAGTTATTTATCGTCCTACTATTAGAATTCAGATTTAGAATTCATCGTGAATTTATATAAGAATTGATATTTTAACTTTTATAAGCTAGTAATATTCTTTACATTTAACATAATATGTTGAATTGTTTAAATTTCTCGAGCTATTACGCATTGTTTGTTTAGTTATTTATAGTGAATTAACTTATTAGATTATTTCAAGATATACTATGTGATAATTATATCATATAATTAAAGATCATTTAGTTATTTGAAATATGAATTAAGGCATATTTAAAAAAAATGAATTTAATTATGAGCGCTATATTCTAATTTTAATATTGTGATATGGTACTATGGTTGTATTAAAACACCCACTCACACACCGAAAGAGAGAGAGGGAGAGAGAGATGGCATGATTGATATTTGAGGAGAGTGATATTAATGAAGCAGGCTGAATCTTCTTTGATGGACTGACTATTCATCATTTCCCATAAATAATTCTTTTCATATCAATGTCTTTCGTCGATATTAACAATAATCTAATCGGAATGTCTCATTGTCTTTACCTCTACTCCTTGTTCATCTATGTATATCTTCTTTCTATCTATCTCTCATTTGTTACTACAACTTATGCTCCTTTTTAACTTGGTCTATAATTGTTTGAAATAGTAAGATTTATTGTCACATTGCGGGGATAGCTCAGTTGGGAGAGCGTCAGACTGAAGATCTGAAGGTCACGTGTTCGATCCACGTTCACCGCAAAATTATTTTGTTTTTTCGTTTCTCCCTCTCCCTCTTTTTGGGCTACAAATATTCTAAGTTTGTTTTTAAGGCCCAAATGGCTATGAGCAAGTTCTTTTTAAGGCCCAAATGACTAGCTCTGCTTTTGGGTGGCCTACAAATGTTTTTTAATTAACATCTTCATGTGGGCTGCAAATATCTAAAATTTGGATTATTTATTTTCTGCCCAATTGAATCAATTGACTATGAGTGGGCTTTTATGAGCACACCTAACCGAATATGAGCACCAAATTCTTTCACTAACTCAAGTACTCACTCTAATAAACTCTAATAAATCAACCGTTACCCCAATCAAATTGTTCAATATTGATTTCACATCACATTTTTTTGGCTGATTATTAAACAAATATTCATTGAAAAAACACAACTTTGCCCCTAGGATACAACTTGTTTTACTTGTGCCATCTGTAAAATGTTTTGCACGATGCTGAAATATAAAATAATCTAAAATAAAATTAGTTGTAGAATTTAAAAATAAAAATATAATGAAATACAAAGGCAAAACACAAACACACGAAGTATGTCGTCCATAAACAATTTGGGCCTGAAAGAAAAAAATAGCATAACCTGTTGCCCACCGCATTACACCAAACATAATCCTACGGTGTCGTAGAGCTTGCTGAATCACGGCCGTTGGATATCATGCACCAGTGATGGTCCCACCTGATGTCAATCTCCAATCGGACGGCAGATATTTGGCACTCATGCGCACGATAACCCCCTCCCACCGTTCGGCGCACGATAGTTCACCCGCGCCACTGACGAAGTGACGATTATCTTCCTCCATGGATGAGCACTCTCCCTCTTCCCGATCTTCGCCGCCCTTCCGATTTCGCCTAAATTTTTCTAATTTTGAAAACTAAGGCAGTTTCCCCAATTTTTGCTTATCCCATCCTGTTCTATACTAGACATTGCATTGGAAGTTTTTTTTTTAAAAAAAAAGATTTTTGGAGCTGGTGCTCATTCCGACTGCTTTGATGCTCCTTGAAATTATTTTTCAACTGGATTTTCAGTTGCTCAGAGTCACATATGAAAATGTTTACGAGTCGTTTTGGAGAAGCATTTGGAGGTTTTAGGGTTTGGATGATCCGGAGACTTTAGCTGGTAAACAATACTTGACTTATTTATTTGGATTATGTTCGAATTTATGAATGATTTGACTGAAGATACTTTACGATTGTGATTATTTCACAGAATGCAATTGTTGATGATTATTCCGATTCTTAAAGGATATATTTTTTTAATGTTGCATAAGTTTTTGGTTTTTTCATAATATTATTTCGTGATTGTAGAGTCGTTTATTAGTTGCGCAGATTGATTAGGCTTATTTGATAAAAATTCTATTTGAAGGAAACTAGGGTTATATCACATCTGAAATTTGGACTATTTTATTTGCAGTCGCCATATGTGGATATTGTTCTGACTGTGGTGCTTAAGATGACTGAGCAAACTGATATACTAAATGAAACATCTGAGAATGGATCAGATTCATCTCGAGATGACAATGGCACTATAGAGGAAATGCCAGAAGACACCATCTTGTCACGACAAACGTCGGTGAATCTCGTGCCTTTCATTGGACAGAGATTTGTATCACAGGATGCTGCCTATGAATTCTACTGTAGCTTTGCTAAGCAATGTGGCTTTTCAATTAGGCGCCACCGGACTCGTGGGAAAGATGGCGTGGGTAGAGGTATTACGAGAAGGGATTTTACCTGCCATCGTGGCGGTTATCCGCAGCTAAAGCCTTCAGCGGACGGGAAAATACAGAGAAATAGGAAGTCGTCGCGCTGTGGGTGTCAAGCTTATATGAGGATTGTTAAGAGGGCTGATTTCGATGTCCCTGAATGGCGAGTCACTGGTTTTAGCAATGTCCACAATCATGAATTGTTGAAGTTCAATGAGGTTCAGCTGCTTCCAGCATATTGTACGATGACTCCTGATGACAAGAGCCGTATTTGTATGTATGCTAAAGCTGGGATGTCTGTTAGGCAAATGTTGAGGTTGATGGAGCTAGAGAAAGGCATTAAGCTAGGTTGTTTGCCATTCTCTGAGGTTGATGTCAGAAATTTGCTCCAGTCATTTAGAAATGTGGAACGGGATCATGATCCAATTGACCTTCTCAAAATGTGTAAGGAGAAGAAAGATAGAGATCCAAGCTTCAAATACAACTACCGCATAGATGCCAATAACAGGTTGGAGCATATTGCGTGGTCCTATGCTTCATCTATCAGACTGTACGAGACTTTTGGAGATGTTGTAGTATTTGATACAACTCATCGCTTGGATGCTTATGATATGCTTCTTGGTATTTGGATTGGAGTGGACAATCATGGCAGTTATTGCTTCTTTGGTTGCTTGCTCATTCGAGATGAGAACGTGCAGTCGTTCTCTTGGGGAATGAAGGTACTCGACTGCATCTTGGGTTTTGTTTGAGCATATATATCATCGATTATTCCTGCCCTTACATTCACTTGGTTTGCTGATTTTCCTTGTAATTGAAGGAAACTCAACTCGTATCTTCTGTCATCTAATGGAATGTTTTGTTAGAACACTGCCTAATGTTTACTTCTGTATCTTAAAGAATCCAATGAAACCAGTGGGATATAATTACCTGATTTGAAAAAGAATAAGATTTTTCTGGTGCCAGTTAACAAAGATACAAAAGTGGAGTTGTTTAAAATTAGTTCAATCCCTCTCATGTTCACTCGTTTTGGTTGTGGTTGGCAGACATTCTTGGATTTCATGAATGGGAAAGCTCCGGGAACAATTTTGACTGATCAGAACACATGGCTAAAAGAAGCACTTGCTATGGAAATGCCAGGGACCAAACATGCCTTCTCGATTTGGCATATCATATCAAAGTTTTCTGATTGGTTTTCTGTCACGCTAGGGTCTCACTATGATAACTGGAAAGCTGAATTTCATCGCCTTTATAATCTACACAATGTCGATGAGTTTGAAATTGGATGGAGGGAGATGGTTGACATATATGGCTTACATGGAAACAAGCATATTGTCAGCTTGTACGCCCTTCGTACATATTGGGCACTACCATTTCTAAGATCGTATTTCTTTGCAGGAATGTCAAATACCTTTCAGTCGGAGACGATTAACTCCTATATCCAACGGTTTCTTAGTGCACAATCTATGCTTGATGATTTCGTAGAACAGGTACCAACATCTTGACATCTTCTTTTATTCATCTTCTCTCTTTCTCTTTTTCATGGATAATTAAGATTCTGACATTTTGCTCTTTCACAGGTGGCCTCACTTTTAGATGCTAGGGATCGAGGAGCAAAACCAAAGACGTTACAAAAGGTCCCAAAAACATCCCTCAAGACAGGATCACCAATTGAATCGCATGCTGCTACTGTGCTTACACCATATGCCTTCTGCAAACTACAAGAAGAACTAGTGCTGGCACCACAGTATGCAACAATGTTGGTGGATGATAGTTATTTCATTGTGAGGCACCATACAGAAGTTGATGGTGGGTGCAAAGTCTTATGGGTCCCACAAGACGAGTTCATCACATGCAGCTGTTGTCATTTTGAGTTCTCAGGCATCCTCTGCAGGCATATTCTCCGTGTCCTGTCAACCAATAATTGCTTCCAGATTCCAGATCAATACCTACCATTGCGTTGGCGTGACTCGTTGTTTACAAAACCTGCACGGACATCTTCAGGGAAGGTGCAGTTGTTGCAATCAATGATTTCGTCTCTAATTACAGAATCTATAGAGACTGAAGATCGCCTTAATGTTGCCTGCGATCATATTGCTTTGGTTTTGGCCCGCATCAAAGACTTCCCTTCTGCTGCAGCAGATGACAGTAATGGTGTTGCTTATACCAGCCCTTCTGGCTCTTTCATTCTCCCAGATGTCGAAGATTCTGATAGTATTGCTCAAAGTTTCAGCGGAAATCCCCACGAATGTTTAGCATTCGCCAAGTTAAAAGACAGAACAACTAGGGATGAAATAGACATGTACAGGAAGAGAAGGCGTTGTACAGTCCCTTGTTGCGGGCAATTTGGCCATGAAATTGGAAATTGCACCATGGTGGCAGATGACGATTTAAACACAGATGGGCTAGGGTTTCTGTAGGATTTTTGTAAATGTGGCGCCTCAATGTCTATGCAGTGACAGCTTGGAAAAAATTCTCAAGTAACAGCCACAAAGGTTGAATATATTCTTGTCTCTTACAATATATTCATCGCGTGATTAAATAGATTCATGATATCACATAATTTGTGCTATTCAGAACTGAAACTAATGCATTTATCTTTACTATGCTATGAGAGAGAGAATTGCATATAAAATCTGAAAATTCTAGAGTCATGACATGCTAGAACTATTTTAATTTCTCTGAACTCGTACATTAGAGAAGATAGACTGCTAGTTTTCAGTTTCATCAGCTACGGTAACTTTGCTCAGCCTACTTGGTAGTCTCGTATTGTTGATATTTCTGACCCTTCTACCCCTTCTTCGTCGTGGGCTCGACCCATATACCGCCCTTTGTGCTACTGCTTTTCCCAAACTGGATTCAGTTATTTCTTCACTGTCTTGCCAGATCTCAGGAGCATCGGTGTTGTTGCTACTGTAGTTAGTAACGATTTCACTACTTCCCTTTTCTGTTTCCATTTTTGAAACTGCAGCAGGGAGATTTCTTGTTTGCTTTGATAAAAAACAGGAAGCAGATGAGAAAATTGTGGGATTTAAATATCAATGAATTATTTTGCTGTATTTGAAGAAAATGGAGTGGAAGATTATGACTGCAGGCGGTGGTGGGATGAAAAAGATATGGTTTTGAAGAGTTTTTAAGCAAAGTTTTGTCGTGGCGGAAAGTTTCTCTCTCTCTCTCTCTCTCTCTCAGCTATCTTCAGTATGAAGAAAATATGCGTACTGTTGTATAGTAGTGTGTTTGTGTATTTACTTTTGCAGGGGACTCTTTCACTAAGCACATCTAAGTGTGGTGGAGAAATATATATATATATATATATATATATATATATATATATTAGAAGAAAAAATACGAGACGAAATACATTAGTTGTTTCATCGTTTTGTAACTTGTTTCATTGTCAACCGGAATGAAATGTTTTGATGATTCGTACAGACTAAAATAAGGTTTTTGTTTCCCTGAAGAGTTTATATCATAATTGACAAGTGGGTTGGGTTTGCTTAAAGGAATTTCATGTTAGATTATAAACTTGGCTGTTATAATGCTCCACCTGTAGCCAATAATGAGCACAGTCATAATTTTATTTTATTGTGTGCCGTGACTTTATTATAGTAATACTTGTTTACCTACATAAGTAAATTAGGTTTTAATTACGGCCATATCCAGCCACTAGCAATTATTCTGAGTGTTAATCATAGTTTATGGTCTCAATTTCAATTTTTTTTGTATGTTCAGAACTGTGATAAATTGTAATTATGATCATAATCAGAAACTGTGGGCATTATAAGTTGTTTGTTTACAAAGCTGGATGACATCTCGTGGTGATGCAGCCCAAGGTTCGTTGGTGCAAGACCCGGTGCATGTTCCTGTTGGTCCGGTTACAAGAGCACGAGCCAAGAAGTTCAAGGAGAGCTTGATGAGCTTAGTTCAAGAAGTGTGGGCTCAAGAGTTGATGAAGAAACCAATTGGAGATAGTGGAGTCGGTCCAAGTTTAATTAATATCATCAAGTGCGAGTGGGCCGAAGCGTGAAGACTTTACATGTTTTGAAGACTTATGTTTTATTTATTTTCGGATTTTTAGCCCATAGTTTTCAGCTTGGCTTTTCGAAAATAAGGGCCTTGTTTGGGCAGCCCAGTTAATTTTCGAATTAGGGCTTCTTTGCTTGGTAGTTAATTTGTTTCCTTATTATTTTAGGTTTAGCCTTTGCCTATATATAGGCCACCATATGGACGAATTTTGCAGCCTACTTTTATCAATAAACTTGTGAGTTTTATTTCTCTCTTGAGAATTTCGAATTCCTCTTGATTGTTCCAAGACGAATTCATTTATCGACGTATCGACGAGTCAACCAACCCTCGTCGGGTGTCATTCAGCGTCCCCGAGTTGCTGCGTCAACTTCACGTTGGGGTATAGGGCATTCAGTCGCCTATATCATTCCGTGGTTAGATTCAGAGGTTTTGGGATTCCATCCTTTCCGTTCCAGTTCAGTCTTCCGCGTGCGTGGCGTATTCGATTTGATCGGCCAGGATCATATCACGTGGTTGGTTTTACAACCAAAATAGTCGTATGATGATGGATGTGTATAAGCGTGTATGTTTATGAGTAAATCAGGCCACGCAGATAACTGAATTCAAAAGATATTATGGTATTGAATTCACAGCAGAAGAAAAAAAAATCGAATACGCCACGCACGCGGAAGACTGAACTGGAACGGAAAGGATGGAATCCCAAAACCTCTGAATCTAACCACGGAATGATATAGGCGACTGAATGCCCTATACCCCAACGTGAAGTTGACGCAGCAACTCGGGGACGCTGAATGACACCCGACGAGGGTTGGTTGACTCGTCGATACGTCGATAAATGAATTCGTCTTGGAACAATCAAGAGGAATTCGAAATTCTCAAGAGAGAAATAAAACTCACAAGTTTATTGATAAAAGTAGGCTGCAAAATTCGTCCATATGGTGGCCTATATATAGGCAAAGGCTAAACCT
Source organism: Salvia miltiorrhiza (assembly GCF_028751815.1). NCBI lineage: Eukaryota > Viridiplantae > Streptophyta > Magnoliopsida > Lamiales > Lamiaceae > Salvia > Salvia miltiorrhiza. The sequence continues at coordinate 14,447,180 of NC_080393.1, read as the reverse complement.
AAAATAATAAGGAAACAAATTAACTACCAAGCAAAGAAGCCCTAATTCGAAAATTAACTGGGCTGCCCAAACAAGGCCCTTATTTTCGAAAAGCCAAGCTGAAAACTATGGGCTAAAAATCCGAAAATAAATAAAACATAAGTCTTCAAAACATGTAAAGTCTTCACGCTTCGGCCCACTCGCACTTGATGATATTAATTAAACTTGGACCGACTCCACTATCTCCAATTGGTTTCTTCATCAACTCTTGAGCCCACACTTCTTGAACTAAGCTCATCAAGCTCTCCTTGAACTTCTTGGCTCGTGCTCTTGTAACCGGACCAACAGGAACATGCACCGGGTCTTGCACCAACGAACCTTGGGCTGCATCATAGTGTCACTGATTCATCTGAATTTCGTCAAAGTTAATGGCTTTTTATCCCTTCATTCAAAATTTTGTTAATTTTAACATACTTTTATAGAAATTGATATTTTTACATATACACTATCAAGTGTGAGTAGTGTTACCCATTAGCACATAATTAATTATGGATATATAAAACATAAAAAAATATGCTATAATTCATTCGTCCATGAAAAGTATGATACTTTTGATGTTCATCAAAAGTATCACGATTTCCTTTTTATAACATGATTAACATTTTTTTCTTATCTTTTATCCTTACACATAATCCTTATTTATATAAAAAAAAAACTAATATTAGTTCAATCTCAACTACAAAATTAATATTAATTCAATTTCAACCACTAATCTCATATAATGGTGGAACCATTTCTTCAAGACATAAAAATCACCCCTCATTAAAATTTGTGCCCACCAAAAGTGTCTTAGTGGGCTGGAGGAGTATAATTTTCTGTAAGTTTGAATGATACTATTTCATATGAATACAATAGAGTTGAATTATTTTTCTTTAGATAAAGTGTAAAATAAAAATAAATCATGAAGAATAATTATTTAGAAAAAGAACAAGACAAACCCACCTAAAGCTCGGCTTAAGCACAACCAACTTTGTAAAACCAGAAGCCAACGCGAGATGAGTCATGGCCGGCCGACTCAACAAAAGTAAACATCCCCACATGATGGGAAAAAAATTGACCATCAATCCAAAAATCGAAAGAATAGGAATAACTATTTTGAGAAAAAATAAGTCCAAAAGCCTCGGAATTTAATCCGATATAATTGAGTCAATTCAAGTTCAAGTGAATTGATCCGACTAAACACACAATACTCCATTTTTGGAGTTTTCCTTTTCCCTAAAACAAATGGGGAAAAGAATTCAAACTCCGTGGCACAAGCGTTAATAATCACACAAACAAGCCCAGGTTTGTATATATAAAAAAGTAGGCACCGCTGTTCTCTGGTGTGATCATCGGCCTCCATTTCCTCACCAAAAATCATCTCTACTCTCACACTGCCGCTCCAAAATCTCCTCTCTCCAAAACACCCAAAATTCATATCTCCATTATCCGTCGTGTCGGAAGAATTCACTGATAATTAATCACAATCCGATTTCCCCTTCCCTTTTTTTGTGTGAATCGACGGAACAATGTCGTTGAGGCCGAACGCGAGGACGGAGGTCCGCCGGAACCGGTACAAGGTGGTGGTGGACGCCGAGGAAGGCCGCCGCCGGCGAGAGGATAACATGGTGGAGATCCGGAAGAATAAGAGGGAGGAGAACTTGCAGAAGAAGCGGCGCGAGGGGCTTCCACCGCCTCAATCCCAACCCGCAGTCAGTGTTCCGCAGCTCGATAAGAAGGTAATATCCATGGCCTGATTGAATCGCATCGTTTTCTTTCCCTGACTTTGAATGGATTGTTGTAGGGTTTTATGTGTATTTTTTATCCGATCATATTGGATTTTTTTTTTTTTTTACAATTGTTGGATTAGCTGCTGCCTAGTAGAATTACCCTAAGTTTGGTGATGAGTTTATTGATACTCTGTTTCTTGTGGTTTTTAGTTCTAGGTAATAGAATAAGATCAGAAATTCTTTAGGTGTTGGAAGTGATTCTTCCCTATAGATTTCTGTGTATGTGATTGAGTTTTGTTAGTGGATTAAATCGAGATTGAGTTCTATATACCTTGTAGACAATTGTTAAAGTCCTAATTAATAATTGGTGGATCAAGTGAAAAGGAAATTGTATAGGGTAATGTATTCGTTTTCTTTCTCCAGTTGGAAAGCCTCCCAGCAATGATTGCTGGGATTTGGTCAAATGATGCTGCTCTTCAACTCGAAGCCACAACTCAGTTCCGCAAGCTTCTTTCGATAGGTAAGTAAACGTGATTCATGTTTGGGAGATTTATTTGCTATTTGTATTTCTCTTTTGGTTGAAGCTCATTGGGTTTATTATGCTTATTTTGTTTTGACAGAGCGGAATCCACCAATTGAGGAAGTAATACAGTCTGGAGTAGTTCCGCGCTTCGTGGAGTTTCTTGCCAGAGATGATTATCCTCAGCTTCAGGTATTAGCTTTTTTCAAATAACTGTGCACAATTTGTCTCCTTATAAATATTCTCATATGATGTGTTCTCATTTCTCAAGTAGTAGTTTTTTTAATTTTCTAGTTTGAGGCGGCATGGGCTCTCACCAACATTGCTTCTGGGACATCTGAGAACACAAAAGTTGTGATTGATCATAATGCTGTTCCAATTTTTGTGAGACTTCTTAGTTCTCCGAGTGATGATGTTCGTGAACAGGTACTTAAAATGTATAAGTGAATATTACATGGTCCGTTTGGGTTTTAAATTCTGCTTCAATTCTAGTACAGTATTGATTAAATTTTTTGGCTTACTGCGTTTGATTTAAACAATGACAATTGTTCAGGCAGTTTGGGCACTAGGAAATGTTGCTGGTGATTCACCAAAGTGTCGTGATCTTGTCCTTAGTTACGGAGCTTTAGCACCTTTGTTGGCACAATTTAGTGATCAGGCAAAGCTATCTATGCTTCGGAATGCAACATGGACACTGTCAAATTTTTGCCGGGGAAAGCCACAGCCGCAGTTTGAGCAGGTATGTACTTATTATGTTAATTGAGATGCCATTATATGATGTTTCCTTACCCCGGCCTCTCATATTTGATGTCCATTGGCAGGTGAAACCAGCATTACCGGCTCTTACACATCTTATACATACGACTGATGAGGAAGTCCTTACGGATGCATGCTGGGCACTTTCATATCTATCTGATGGCACCAATGATAAAATCCAAGCTGTGATTGAGGCTGGAGTGTGCCCTCGATTGGTTGAGCTTTTAATGTAAGTGCCTGGCAATTTATGTAATGTTATTCCCAAACACTGTGTTTATGGTTGGCAGGGATTGTTTAAGTATTGACTGGTCTTTTGAACTGCCCTATTGTTTCTGGTTTGTAGGCATCCTTCTCCATCTGTTTTAATTCCTGCTCTGCGCACTGTCGGTAATATTGTGACGGGTGATGATGTCCAAACTCAGGTTTGCTGCTGGATTCATTTACTTCAATTTCTGGCAAGAGAGTGTTTTTGTTTTATAGTTAAGGAGATGTATTACATGGTTAGAAAGTGATCCTTGGTAGTCTTTTAGACCTACATTCTCCTTGTTCTCGCCATATAATGTGCTGGAAGAAGAAGAAATAAAGGAAATCATGAATTTCGGAGGGTACCACAATTTTGTAATGTTATTTTACGAAGTTATGAGTACACTTGCAAAAGATCTCTGACATAATTTTATCATCTTTGTGAAACTTCCGTCTGTTGTGCTGCGTGTGCAGCTATCTTTGAGCCCTTCTCCTTGAATTTACCCCATTGTGCAGCTATGATTTGACATTTGTAGTTTTATAATTTGCTGAACTCTTCTGTTGCAGGTTATCATTGATAATAGGGCGCTTCCGTGTCTGCTTAACTTGTTGACGCAAAATTATAAGAAAAGCATAAAAAAAGAAGCCTGTTGGACTATCTCAAACATCACTGCAGGAAATAGAGATCAAATTCAGGTATCCAGAACATACTGGAGTTATTTTGCTCTGATTATATGCTCAGTGCTTAATACCATTTCATGGAATACTAACCAAAGTGTTGGGGAAATTTGCCTTTGTTTTGTTCATTAATATCCATTCATGTGGAAGCATGTTAGTTTGAAGAATCAGCTATTGTTATTTATCTTTGATAAGTATATCCTATTTTCCCTCTTTGTTAATGACCGAGGCCTTGTCATTTGAATGAGCAGGCTGTGATTGAGGCTGGTCTCATTGCCCCTCTTGTTGTTTTGCTCCAAACTGCTGAGTTTGAGATAAAGAAAGAAGCTGCTTGGGCTATTTCGAATGCCACTTCTGGTGGAACTCATGAGCAAATCAAGTACAATATTTTACCAATGTTGCCGCATATATCTTCGATTGTAGTGGATCTGCATAAGATGCTGACTTAACTTATCTGGCAGGTTCTTGGTACGCGAGGGATGTATAAAGCCACTTTGTGATCTCCTACTTTGTCCAGACCCAAGAATTGTCACAGTGTGCTTGGAAGGCCTTGAAAACATTTTGAAGGTTGGAGAAGCAGAGAAGAATCAAGGTAACTCTGGAGATGTGAATGTTTTTGCTCAGATGATTGATGATGCAGAGGGTCTAGAAAAGATTGAAAATCTTCAGAGTCACGATAATAATGAAATCTACGAGAAGGCAGTGAAGATACTTGAAACATACTGGTTGGAAGAAGACGATGAGCAGTTAGTTTCTGGTGATGCTGCACAAGAAGGGTTCAATTTTGGAGGTGGTGATCATCCTGTTCCTTCTGGGGGTTTCAAATTCGGTTGAAGGTAAATCTGTAATCCAATTATTTGTTTTATATAGACATTGCTGTTTAAATTTCAGCGAGCAATGATGTGATATAGGTAGATTTTACTTTTACAGGAGGCATTATATTTATCTTGTTATGCTCAAAGTGCGTCTGAGCTGGCTAGTTGAATAGTCATCAGAGTCGGTGAACTGCAAGTTAGAGTCACAGTTGAAGAGAAGCAGCTCGTCTTAGTTTAGTCGTCTAATGTGGCTGAATACTATAGAGGGTCATTGGGATTTGTGATAGTATCAGCCTGTCTGTGATGAGCCGTTAGGTTTTACAACTTTTGTGATGCAATGCAAAATTGCCATGAAAGTTGCACTCTATTTATAGTCTTCTTTTCGGGGGGTAGTTTCACCCCTAGAGTCAGAAAGAGTCTAGACGACAAGTCTGGTATATATTGTCCAGGTGGAATTCATTTCCATGTTAAGTTGGAATAAGGGGAAAAAAGCGCAGTCATATATATGTAATTTTGTGAAAGTGTCGAGTCGGTTATACCTTGTGGTCTGAAAATTATTGTTCTGGCGGAAGTATGAGTATGCTTCTTGCTTATTCCATGTAAACTTGATGAATGTTTTGTTTTTCTGAGAACTACTACATTTTATTGGATTTGTTTGTTCACTTATTTCTTTGGCAGTCGATTCTCTTTGATTTGCAACATCTTTTATTGCGTATACCGAATTTTGCTTTTTGGAAATTCATGAAAATGGTAAGATCTTGCATGTGTAAAAATAATTATGAATTTTCATTAGCAAAATTATGTACATTTTTAAAGTTTAGTTCATAGGGATCTGTAGCCGCTTTATTCAGCTTAAAAACAGCCAATAGTTAAATGTTCATGATCTGCTATTTTGTTTTTAAAATCAACATCTTCATATTTTTGTAAGCCTTGTTATTGTTGTCCATCTGCAGCTCCCAAAAGCTACTTGTAATACATCTATTCCATTATATGGTGATCATTATTCATTAGATCATCATAGGAAACTGCAAGACATTGAGTAGTCCCTCGTAACAAATCTATATCTATATAAAAGCTCAACTAGTTACGTAAATAGTAAATTATATTTTCCTGCCAAAATCACTTTACTATTTTTAAAAATAATTATTTATTTAAAAAATTTTTGTTTGTTCTTATTTTCGTCTACTTAAGATTATATGAAATATTTTTTTGTTATAATTTTTCATATTGCCCCAATTTAAGTATTATTGAATTTTTTATCCTTTAAATATTTTATATTTGTTAGTCATACAAATAAATGTAAATAAATTATTCAATAAATATTTAAACAATTATTGAAATATTTATATTCGTAACATCTATGATTAAAATAGACTTTAAGATATTTTTTTTCTTGAATATTTAATCAACATATGTAAAATATTTAAAATTTAAGATTAATCAATCATTATGATTGTGTATCAATTTAAAAATCCCAACAAATTAATTATAATATAATCATAGCACTATAATTTATTGCATTAGTAATTTTTAATCTTTTAAATATTTTATAGGTAATAGACTAATAGTTATATTATATACATAATTTTAATTAATAAAATATAGGGGTAATTGCCCCTAATACATTACATTTCCCCATTTTCTAGAATTGCACATCACCTTTCAGGACGGGATCGCCAAGGAGCTCGGTCCAGTTACGGTTCAAGGGGAGGGTGGCCCACAGCCCGCCAGGCCAGCCCATCGATTCGGCCCGAAGTCATCGGGTCCGGCCAAATTTTTATTTATTTTTTAATTTTATATTCACATCCTACATATTTTAATGTAGGATAATTTTAACTAAATGTAGTTTCACTATTTATAGTGTACTACACATGGTAGAGAATCCTACATTATTCAATGTGGGATAATGCAGCTTCATTATTTATAGTGTACTACACATGGTAGAGAATCCTATATTTTTCAATGTGGGATAATTTCAATTTAATGTAGCTTCACTATCTATAATGTACTACACATTGTAAAGAATCCTATATTTTTCAATGTGGGATCACTCAACCTAACTTATAAATATATAACTTATATTCATGTAATAACTTATAACTTATAAATATGTAACTTATAACTTATAAGGTCTAGGGATCAATTAGTTATTTAGTTAGTACCCCCTCCGTCCATCAAAGATATGCCACAATTTCCTTTTTCGTCCTTCCACAAAAAATATGCCACATCCATTTTTAGTAGTAGGGTCCACACCATTCCACTCACATTTAAAGTGGGGCCCTTACTCCACTACCAACTTCACTCACATTTTACTAAAACTCGTGCCGAAAGTAAAGTGACATATCTTTGGTGGACGGAGGGAGTATTAGTTAGTTTACTTATTCAATTTTGAAGATTATGTAATTTGTATCCTTTTAATATTTTTTTGGTACATAGAATAAATTCAATAAAGATATCTATTTTTATGAATTCATTTGAATTTTTGATTCTCAATGTGTTAATTATTTTTCCTTTATTTTATTTCAATTCAATTGTCATTTAAAAAAAAGATGACATAAAAAATATTATTATATTATTAAGATTTTTAAGTTAAGTAAATTTGAAAATTATTTTACTTGGTAACTTGAGTAATTACAAGCTTTAAAAAATATAACATATATTTAAAAATTATATATTTATATGACAATAGTATATAAGTTATTAAGTAATTTAAGACTTTAAGTTGGGTAATTTTAACATTTTAAGTTTTTAACATCATAATTTATAAAACTATATAGTATAAGTTAAGTAATTTTAATATTTTTTCAACATTTGTAAAGTAAAAACTATTACATGAATATAAGTTATAAGTTACAAGTTATATTTATAAGTTATAAGTTACTCCCTCCGCCCCGCTCCAAATGTCTCCTTACTTTTGGGCACGGAGATTAAGAAATAGGTATAAAGTAGATAAAGTGGGTTGATGGAAATTGTTTAAATATTAAGTATAGAGAAAGAGTGTATTGCCAAAAAAGGTATGAGACATTTGGAGTGGGACACCCCATTATGGAAAGTGGGACATTTGGAGTGGGACGGAGGGAGTATATATTACATGAATATAAGTTATATATTTATAAGTTAGGTTGAGTGATCCCACATTGAAAAATGTAGTATTATTTACAATGTGTAGTACACTATAGATAGTGAAGCTACATTAAGTTGAAATTATCCCACATTGAAAAATGTAGGATTCTCTACTATGTGTAATATACTATAAATAGTGAAGCTACATTTAGTTGAAATTAACACAAATCATTAAATTTCATTAAAAATAATACAAAAAAAAAGAAAAAAATTGGGAACCGTCGGTTTTCGGCTCGGCCCGTAATTGCCGGTTCCGGGCCTAAAAATCGGCCCGCCCAGAGACCCTAAGGGCCGGTTTAGGTTCCAGCATTCCGGCGGCCTGGAACTGCCGGTTCCGGCCCGAAACCGGTGGCACCACTACACATGGTCAGCCAACCACCAACCGAAAAAATGACGTGGATGTTGGAAAAGCCACATATACACGCCAGAAAAAAAAATTAATTGATGTGGCAGCAATGTAGGAAATTATAATTTTTTTTGCTATTAAATTTGAATTTCCAAAATATAGAATTAAGGCGTTAATTTCTCAAATCCCCTAGTTTTACAATTTTCCCATTCGCAACAAATTGTCGAACGGACAGATCTTTATCGGCTTGCGCCGAACCCGATGGTTGGCCTCCTGACATCGCTGATCGCAACCTTCCATCACTAAATCCCACGAAAACAACAATTTCCCATCAGCCATACAGTTCTACCATAATCAACAACACGACAACGATAAATGAATTTAAACCAACCAAAAAAGAATTATATCAACTAAGTTTTCAGCACAGTAGGCCCTAGATAAAGAAAGCAACCCATGCCAAATGCACAATGAATAATTCAAATTGCCGGCTTGTTCGCTTTAATTGAGTTCGTGGAATCTATCCAAATTAGCAGCTGATGTTAGAGAAAAATCGCAATCTATGTTAAATCAACGACGACACGTTCGTCTCCCTGCCTGGTTCGTCCCGTGAGCCAGAGCCTTGGTCGCTGGTTCGTCGCGTGCGCCAGAGCCTTCACCGCCGATTCGTGTTGGTGTAATCGCTGGAGCAAGTGTAATCGCTGGAGCTGGAGCCTCTCTTGGTGTTGGTGTAATCGCTGGAGCTAGGGCAATGTGGAGCAGATCGAAATTCAAGTCTGAACGCTAGGGCAATTGTAATATGGGGGAAATTGTAAAATTAGGGAATTTAGGGAAAAATTGGAGTTTTGGGAAATTAATACCTTAATTCTATATTTTGGAAATTCGAATTTAATAGAAAAAAAAAATTATAATTTCCTACATGGCTGCCACATCAATTAATTTTTTCTTCGGCGTGTATATGTGGCGTTTCCGGCATCCATGTCATTTTTCCGGTTGCTGGTTGGTTGACCATGTGCAATTCAAGAAGAAAAAGAAAGGTTATGTATTATGAGGCGGATTTTAAAGGTGATGTGCAATTCCAGAAAATGAGGAAATGTAATGTATTTAGGGGCAATTACCCCTAAAATATATAATAACACATTTTTGTATAAAATGATCACGCATGTTCAGTAAATGTAAATAAAATACGTCATTCGTCCCCATATTTATGCATATCTTTTCTTTTTGGTACACCGCCCAAATTTATGCATATTCTATTTTTGGAAACTACCCCACACATATTTTTTACAATTTTACTCTTCTAACTTACACTATTTACACATAATCCATTTAATAATATCATCAGCGTGTGACCATTTTCTCCACTATCAATAATTCAAATAACTTTTTATTAAAACCCGTGTCGCGGTCAACCATGCATATTTCTAGGGGACGGAGGAAGTGTTTAGTAAATGTAAGTATTGCAAATTTAACAACTACGTTGGGATGTGTAGAGTAGAATTCGTGGGGCAAGGGGCATTTAAGAGACAACGGGAGAGTCGTGTATACGAGGTTGGGATGAGTATAGTAGAATTTGCGGGGTCAAAGGTATTTTGGTCCGAAATTGATTTTTTTTTATGAAGCGTGAAAACAAGAATGTGAAAATGTCAATTCAAAATAATTTCATTTTTCATTGAATTATTAAAAAAAATTACTTTCTTAAAAAAAGTCTTAAACTGTTATATTATCTTATGTTATTTTCCTCATTCAATTTATTTCATTAAAAAAATTAATTCATTTTAGTTTTAAATTTATCTAAAAAATATATAAATTCACAACGAAAAAGAGTATAAATTTTGGTGTGCTCAAAATAATCATCCAACTTCTACGCATCTCTATTGTCCTCATCCGCGTTGATAAAATATACTCTATCCATCTCAATTAAATATACTTATTTTCTTAATGAAAAAAAATTATTCATTAAAAGTTCTAGATTTTTTTTTTGCTAATATGCATAAAAAACAATTTTAGAAAATATTACTAATTTTATTATAGTTATATAATATAAAAAGACATTCAACTTCAAAACTATAAATTACTTATATTTTTTAATAATTTAGTTAAATAATTATTGTTGTGCATCGCACAGGAGCAAAACTAATGAAGAAAAATACCTAGTGACGATGAGAACGGAGGCGTGAGTGAAGGTTGCAGGCGTGAGTGGGAATTGAAATGCCCTAGTTTTTACTAAATGTAATACAAAATTAAATTTGTTAATTAATTTATGAATTAAACCGGTTAATCGGTTTAACCGGTTAACCGACCGGTTAAACAGATTAACCGGTTAACTATAAGAACACTAACCGGTAACCGAACCGAACCGGTAAAAACCGGTTTTCGGTTAACCGATAACCGATTTTTTCCGGTTCGGTTACGATTCTAACCGAAAAACCGGCACCGATTTACCAGCCCTATTCTTCGCATCTCTATTGTCCTCATCCGCGTTGATAAAATATACTCTATCCATCTCCATTAAATATACTTATTTTCTTAATGAAAAAAAAATTATTCATTAAAAGTTCTAGAATTTTTTTTTTGCTAATATGCATAAAAAAATAGTTTTAGAAAATATTACTAATTTTATTATAGTTATATAATATAGAAAGACATTCAACTTCAAAACTATAAATTACTTATATTTTTTAATAATTTAGTTAAATAATTATTGTTGTGCATCGCACAGGAGCAAAACTAATGAAGAAAAATACCTAGTGACAATGAGAACGGAGGTCAGGGACGGAGCTTGTGTGCTTTCTCTGATGAGATTCACTCGTTCATTATGCCTGAGTGCTTTTCTGAGGGCATGTATACGAGATGGTACTAAAAAGTTACTGAATGTCTTGGATACTCCTTATTTATAGAGGTTTGCAACTTTAGAACATTGAATGATAAAATATGATTGATAAAATAATTCAACTTAAAAGTGTTTGATTTGCATGATGGGTAATTCGACTTGCACTTTAATCATACAATTGGACGAGTATTTATCACATCAAAGTTGAATTGATTATTTAATCATCATACCATCTTATCTATCTCATTCATTAAATCAAATATCTCCTAGGAGTATTGGGGTATTTCATCCAATTTTATCTATCTAGCCTTGATTGATAAAATTAGTAATGTTAATCTCTTGTTTACTTTGATGGATTGCAACTTTGGGATATCCCAAGGTCCTTGATTATTTATATCATTCAAGTTAGTTTTGCTTGATTTTTATCCCATCAAAATGGTGGGATTGGAGTAATTATACTCTGAAGGATAAAAATACTCAATCATTCATTTTATCATTCATGCAAAGTAAACAACCCCAGGAGTATTGGGGATTTCGTGCCTTGCAAATGTCTGTGCATGTCACTCTCGCATTGTCCAACATTTCTACGATTAGTTAGAATATTTATATGATAACGCTTTTGAATTTTGAAGAGGAGGTGCCGATAAATTGATGAGACCTGCTGAAAGGGGGGTCTGTCTAGGCTAGACCCTCGCAGGCCTCTCGATGTTGATTTCTCCCTTGGTTACTACTTATAAAAGGGAATTACACCTTTTACCCCATTAGAGAAGAAGCATATACTCCCCTTTTTCTCTTCGGGGACAATTATTTGCATCATCATAACATTTTGTATAATAGATTACAGATAGGCAGGGATGTCAGTGGGTGGATATTACCCGGACCAGAACCAGAACCGCTCATTACCCGTTGAGCTATAAAGCAACGGTTCTGGTTCTGGTTCTAGACCCGACCCATTTAGACCCAAAACCTGACGGGTCAGATTCGACCCGACCCGTTTGTTATGGGTCCGGTCCGACCCGACATGTTTTGCCGCTAACCCACCACCACCCACCCCCACGCCCACCCCATCCACCCCACCCCCCCCACCCCAAATTTTTTTTTTTAATTTTTTTAAAAAAAAATTCTCCCCAATCCCCAGCCCCGCCACCCCCACCCACCACCCCCCTCCCAAAATTTTTTTTTTTTAAATTTTTTTAAAATTTTTTCCTCCCCAATCCCACCCAGCCCCGCCACCCCCACCCACCCCACCCCACCCACCCCCCTCCCAAAATTTTTTTTTTCTTAATTTTTTTAAAATTTTTTCCTCCCCAATCCCACCCCAGCCCCGCCACCCCCACCCACCCCACCCACCCACCCACCACCCAAAAAATTTTTTTTTTTAATTTTTTTAAAATTTTTTCCTCCCAATCCCACCCCAGCCCCGCCACCCCCACCCACCCCACCCACCTCCCAAATTTTTTTTTTTTTTTTAATTTTTTCCTCCCCAATCCCACCCCAGCCCCGCCACCCCACCCACCCCCCACCCCCCCCACCAATTTTTTTTTTTTTTTTTTTAATTTTTTTTTAAAATTTTCCTCCCCAATTCCACCCTAGCCCCGCCACCCCCACCCCCCATCCACCGCACCGCCCTCACCCCTACCCCCCCCCCAATTTTTTTTTTAATTTTTTCTCCCCATCCCTCCGTCCAAAAAAATTATTTTTTTATTTTTTAAAAATTTTCTACCCAGCCCCACCCCACCCCCACCGACCGCAACCCCTTCCCCATTTTTTTAAATTATATTTATGTCGTTCGGCTCTATAGCTTCCGATCAACACTCGCACTTTTGTTACGTAATTTCTAATATAATAGATCGAACTATTTAATAAACGATAACAAAAAATTACAAAATGATACACGCCGTTTTCATTGTTCAATCAAATTCTTGACCTATAAAGCGGTGGGGAGAAAATTTTAAAAGGGGGGGCGGGGTTGGTGGATGGGTGGGGATGGGGAGAAATTTTTTTAAAAAAAAGTAATTTTTTTTAGGTAGGGGTGGGGGTGGCAGAGGTGGGATTGGGGAGAAATTTTTTTTAAAAAAATTAGGGGGTGGGGGTGGGTGGGGTTAGGGAGGAAAAATTAAAAAAACAAAATGGGGGGGAGGGGGGTTGGTGGGGGTGGCGGGGCTAGTGTGGGATTGGGGAGGAAAATTTTTATAAAAAAAATAAAAAAAAAAATTTTTTTTGGGGGGGGGGGTGGGTGGGGGTGGCGGGGCTGGGGTGGAATTGGGGAGGAAAATTTTTAAAAAAAAATTAAAATTTTTTTTTGGGGGGTGGGGGGGGAGTTGGGGGGTAGGTGGGGGGTGGCGGGGCTGGTGTGAGATTTGAGGAGGAAATAATTTTAAAAAAAATTAAAAAAAAAAATTTTGGGGGGGGGGGGGTTGGGGGGGGGGGGTGGGTGGGGGGGGCGGGGCTGGGGTGGGATTGGGGAGGAAAAATTTTAAAAAAAATTAAAAAAAAAAATTTGGGGGGGGGGGGTGGGGGTGGCGGGGCTGGGGTGGGATTGGGGAGGAAAAATTTTTTGGGACTTGGTGTATCGAGACCATGGGTTTTTTTGGTCTTTTTTGGGCATTTTTAAGTTTGGTAATGGGTATTATTGGATCTATGGGTCTTATAATACCCATGGGTAATTAACCTACCCGCACCATTTAATTTTTCACTTAATGGTCTGGTCCGGTGTGGATCCATTAAGCAATGGGTCGGTTCTGGTTCCGGAACCGTAGCAATTTTAATGGTTCTGGTCCGGGTAAAACCCACCCATTGACATCCCTACAGATAGGTTCGTTGGACCACATAGTTTATTCTCATTTTTTTGTTAAGTACACTACTTTTGGGTGTAGCTTTGATTTTGAAATTTTGTTGTTATTCCATTCGTAATCTTTCATACACCCTGTCCATGGGGAGACAAATTTTAACTTAAATGGATTCATATAGATTACAACAACCTGACGAAACTCATTAAATTAATATCTTCAAGTTATAGTAATAATTTGTATATCTATTCCGTTTTTTTTTTTTAATATTTTTGTGTAATACTAGTATTAACAAATAAAAGTGATTTAAGAATGTAGTATGGAGTTTAGAAAGAAATTGTCTTATGTAGCTCAATAGATAATGAGGTGTTTGTAGTGAAAGGTCGTACCTTTATGTAATAGAGGTCTCATAAAGAGATATGTACCATAGTCTTTTCCTGCTGCCTACCTGACTAACAATCTGCCACCCCATGTTCTGTCTTTGTTTTTACCATTTTTTCAAAAATTCCATCATACTTTTTCCTATGAAACACTCCTTTCGTACTAGCCTACTTATTTTCGGCACGGTCGATTACAAATAAAGTGTTATGTTTTACTTAGTTTTTTGTGACAATACATAGTAGTAGCATTTTTGATAAAATAAATAAGTTTTGTATCACACCCCATAAATAAATAAGTTTTGTAGCACATTTGACCTAAAGTACATAAGTACAAATCAATAAAGTGAATGATAGTGACATATTACTTATTTTTGATTTAAAAATAACCAAATAAAATCAAAATCTGATTCTCTCTCTCTCTCTATTCACGTTAAAATTAAAACTGAGTAAGCAAACCATATCTTATGGCATTATGGCGTGAATTTATGTGATCAAAATCTGATTCTCTCTCTTTGATTTAAAAATAACCGAAATCACGTTAAAATGTGATTTAAAAATAAGCAAAATCTGATTCTCTCTCTCTCTATTCACGTTTATGGCGTGATTTTATGTGATATTATGGTTGTTGGGTGCATTTACACCAACTCAAACACTTGTTAAGGAAACAACCTTAAATTCACGAAATTAAATGCTCCGTACACGGCTGCTGTGGGTAGTTAATGAAGGATACCAACCAAATGTTCATTCATCAGACATTTGAACAAGAAAGAAGAAGAAAATCCTCTCAATATACATACACGACTCATACACGGTTGCTCAAAAATTCAAAAAAAAATCATCTAAAGGCTTGTATTACATAAGGTATGTGAAATACATATTTTTTTTTAATTTTCGGATGTACACGGTTGGTGTTCTAGAGTACACGGTTGTACACGGTTTGAGTTTTAGTGATTTTTTGTTGTTTATTTCAATAATTATGTTATATATATATGACTTATTACATGTTTTGGACTAAAAAACGGCATAAAAAAACACTCTGTACGCAAATTACCTTATTTTTGAACCCTTAGTGTTCTGCTGTACACGGTTAGGGTTTCTGTATACACGGTTGTGTACACGGTTGTACACGGTGGTCGAATTTGCTGTACACGGTTGGGTTGAATATGATTTTGAGGTTATTTTTAGCATGTTTGTATATTCAGTTGATGTATTGGGGTACACGGTTTCCTGTTTGTGTGTATTTAAATGTTGTATTTTTGTCGTTTTGAAGCAGATGTCGTTTCAAGCAATCGTTATACGGCACAGTGGTCAGTGGAAATTAACCGAGTATGAAGGAGGCGATGAGGTTGTCGTGTACATGTCTAAGGAAGACCTTTGTCATGCGAAGTTGATGCAAGAGGTGCACGATCAATTAAACGAGGATGGTCGATCCACTTATATGCTTTTCTACACATCGACCACGGACGAAGGGCGAAGAATAAAAGTGGCTTTGAAGACTGATTCGGATTTGAACCGACTGATTTCCGAGCATAAGAAATATCCCGTTGTTTACGTGATCGAGAAGGGCAAACAATCTGCGGCTCCGGTTCCTCAGACTCAAGAGCGGGTATATTATGAGGGACATCGGTCTACTGTGTTTCCTATCGAGACGGACGTTGGAAGAAGTATCCCTACACACGATGATAGTAGGGACGATTCATCGTCGCAGGAGGAGGAAGACGAGTCCGAGTCTTCGGATGAGGAAGAAGAGGCGATACGACGCAGAGAGATATTGGATTCAGTGTCGACTGAACAGGAAGCGTGGAGACAGATAGGGCCTCAGAATTTCACATCGGATGATCAGCCCGATGTCGAGCCTCGTGTTGGAGTTCAGCAGCTTGAGGCACGTGACTGGGGGATTCCAGTCCTCGATTTTGATGATGCGCCGGCATTAGGTTGGGAGGATTGTAACGTATTGGAGAGCGGGATATTATCAGTGGGGGCTCTATTCCGGTCGAAGGATGATTTGACAATCGCTGTTGGCCTGTACCATATGGAGAATCACGTGGAGTACGCCGTGCATCGTTCCAGTACGACCCGTTTGTGGTTTGTTTGCAAGCATGGCAACGGTTGTCCGTTCATGCTGCGAGCCGTTCAGAGTGCATCGATCTGGAGAGTGATCAAGGTGGTGATGGATCATACCTGCCACACGGATTTGAATCGCACTGCCCCGAGACAGATTCCGGCGAGGGTTGTTGGAAGATATTTTGCACGAAAATTGGTAGGCGAGGGGGTCGTTTTGAAGCCGAAGGAGATGATTTCAGAGATGCAGCGCTTATTCGGTATTGAGATCAATTGCAGCTTCGCTCTCCGTGCAAGAAACATCGCGATTGAGATGACGTATGGTGATTTTGGGAACTCGTATCAGATGCTTCCATCGTATTTGTATATGCTGAGAATGAGTAATCCCGGCACATTATACGACCTTGAGATGAAGGACGATGGCAAGTTTCATCATATGTTTGTTGCACTTGGACAGAGCGTGGCTGCCTTTGAGAAGGGTTACTTGAGGCCGGTCATCGTCTTAGACGGGACCCATCTAAAGGGAAGGAACGGCGGCATTTTGTTCGTCGCTGTTACAAAGGATGGGAACGAAGCAATATTTCCTCTCGCAGTTGGGCTTGGTCCTATCGAGAACGACGAGTCTTGGACTTGGTTCTTCCACCGACTGCGGACTTGCTTTGGTCAGCCGGATGATCTCTTAATTGTGTCTGATCAGCACAAGAGCATCAGAAATGCTGTGGAGTATGTCTACCCGAACGTCCCTCACGGGTTGTGCTATTACCATATCCAGAAGAATCTCGCGCATTATGGGCAGCATGTAGCTGCAGTCTTCAAAGCAGCGGCATATTCCTATCGATCAGACGACTTTCAAAGGAATTTTTCTGCGCTTCAATTACTGAAAGTCAACGCGCACACACGCCTCGACACTATTGGTGTGGAGAGATGGGCCAGGTCCAAGTGCCATGTACGACGCACGAGCTTCATGACGTCGAATGCTGCCGAGACGATGAACAGTAGACTTTTGTGGGCACGACGACTCCCGGTTGCTTCATTGATCGAGACCTATCGAGCCATTATGGAGAAATGGTTCGATAGGCGACGCATCTCGGCTGCATCGAGGTCACATGAGTTGACTGAGGTAGTAGAGGGAAAGTTGCATGTGGCTGTCGAAGCGGGTCGACAATTGGCCGTTCGAGGGACGACGACGCACATGTTTAGTGTTGAGGATGATCATGCATTCTACATTGTCGATCTCGAGAATCGGACTTGTAGTTGTGCTCAGTTCGACCTGGATGACATTCCGTGTCGTCATGTTTGTGCCGCTATTAGGTATCTCATTTATTACAAATTTTGCATATTGAAGTAATTTTTTGTAAATTTATCTTTTTATCTTTGCATTTTATTAGGCGTGCAGGACTGCAAGTCACGGATTTTGTTGGAGGATATTTCAAACAATCCGTGCTGTTGGCCACATATATGGAGCGTATTGTTCCCGTTCCACATCCTACGTATTGGAATGTGCCCGATGAGATATCAGCCTATGTTGTGAAACCCCCGGATATCACGGTCCATGCGGGACGACCGAAGTTGAGTAGGGCTCGTTCAGCAGTTGAGGGTCCTCCTAATTCGGGTACTCCTAATTCTCGACCTCAAGTATGCTCACGTTGCAAGGGTGGAGGTCACAATGCCTGGAGATGCAAAGCGCAAGTGGGACCATTGGACTTGAACGTGCCGGTGGAAGGTGTCGAGCAACCACCCGATGCACGAAGGCGGCGAAAGAAGAAATGCGGCATTTGTAGGAGTGGAACACACACTAGGAATGCATGTCCTCAAAATGTTGGGTCGTGAGTGATTTTGAATCTTTGATCTTCAAAATAATTGTTGGAATGTTGTTGGATGTTTACTTGTTGTTTGGGGTCTGATTTTGTTGTTGGTATTTGTTGAATTTGCTTTAAAATTCGAAAAACAGGGGTTTTGAGGGTGAACAAGGGCTGAATGAGCTCTGTACACGGTTAGACCCTAACCGTGTATAGTTTCACGAAACTGTGCACGCAACCGTGCACGGAAGAACTCGCAACCGTGTACGGTTACACGGTTAGGGTCTGTCCGTGTGCGGTACACGGTTCCGAGTTCTTCCGTGCACGGTTTCGTGCACGGTTTCGAGCCACGGTACACGGTTTCACCCCAAAAACACCAACAAAATGATCAAATCAATGACAATTACAAAATGATAATCAAATCAATGACAAAATGATAATCAAATCAAAGCAGCGGGAATTGGGGTACACAATTCCCATATCCTAAAAGCTACCATGTAGCGATATTTTTCTACATCCCTATTGGTTCTCATCCGTTCCCGTTTCGGTTTTCCACATACCAGACGATCTAAGTAAGCACATGCATCACTACAAGAATTCAGCTCATAGACAACATAATATAGACAACATGCTTCTAAACCTGTTGTCTATGATAATTATAGACAACGGTTTTGGAAAAACCGTTGTCTATTTAGGGCGGTCATAGACAACGGTTCTGAAACTCGTTGTCTATGATAACTATAGACAACGGTTTTGGAAAAACCGTTGTCTATTTAGGGCGGTCATAGACAACGGTTGTGGAACTCGTTGTCTATTATA
Organism: Salvia miltiorrhiza; assembly: GCF_028751815.1. Classification (NCBI taxonomy): domain Eukaryota; kingdom Viridiplantae; phylum Streptophyta; class Magnoliopsida; order Lamiales; family Lamiaceae; genus Salvia; species Salvia miltiorrhiza. The sequence goes on along the minus strand of NC_080393.1, from coordinate 14,428,273 downwards.
ACTATAGACAACGGTTTTTCAAAACCGTTGTCTATTTAGGGCGGTCATAGACAACGAGTCTGAAAACCGTTGTCTATTATAACTATAGACAACGGTTTTGAAAAACCGTTGTCTATTTAGGGCGGTCATAGACAACGGTTTTGGAAAAATCGTTGTCTATAAAAGAGGAGTTTTTTCCTACATTTTTCTCTCTCTTCTTTCACTAATTTTTTTTTACTATTTTTTTCTTTAATTTTTTTTAAGAACATCATCAAATTTAATTCATAAAAAAAATACTTAATACTACATCTTAAATTTAAGTTAATGAAAAAATATTTAATATGGTATAAAAATCATAAAAAATAAATAAATTATTAAAAAACAAAATTAAAAATATTTTATTTTTTTTCTCTTCATTAACATTTTATACCCATATTAAACATTTAAACCCAACACTAACCCAATTTCCATATACTAAAAAAGTTCTATTTTTTTAAATTCATAAATTTTCACTTTAAATTCATAATATTTCATAGAACATTAAAATTAACCTATTCTCTACAATAACTATGATTTGTATAATAATCAATCCCCATATATATCCTTTTGATTTTTAGTGAGTTAGTAATTCCGCCTCTATAATTTGCTAGTATTTCTTATTGGGCAATTTGATAGTTTTTATTTATTTAATATGATTAATAGTATTTAAGTATTAACATATTCTAGAATGTGGGGTTAAGTTTGTATACAATTTAAAATTAAGTTAATGTCTAAAAAACAAACAATATAAGGTAATAATATATCTCTCTCTCACTATTCCCCTTATCTGCGCCGCGCCCCCTCCCCTCCCATCTCACTATCTCTCTCTCAGATTTCATCCCTCTCTCTCAGCCCTAGGTCCCGCCGGCCAGCCACTTTGCTCCATCGCCGGAGCCCGGCAGCTCCATCGCGGCCAACCGCCATCTTCTCCCTCCTCTCCCTTTTCTTTCTATCACTTTCTCTCTTCTCACACCCAACGCACACACCCAGATCCGCACTCAAATCAGCGGCGTGGGTGCCGCCGCTCGTCCTTCCCGGCAAAGCAACGGCGATAAGCCGCTGACACGCCAGGCTCTCCCTTCTCTCTCTCGGCGGCATAACCGCCTCATCTCCTTTACCCCTCTGACTTAGATCGGCGACGGTGAGAGCCTCCGCCGTCTGAGCCCTAGCCCCAATCACGGCTCCCACAGAATCCTTCGGCCGCCGCCACCGCTCGTTCTCCCCTTCAAATCTTCAACCGACAGCAGCAGAGTCGCGGCCGCCGCCGTCCGTCTGCCTTGGTACAGCCTCATCGGCGATGCTGTCACTCAAGGTAAGCTTCAATCTACGATTCCACTCTTCCGAGTTGCGAGTATGTTAACTCAGTTCTCGGTCTTTTTGTTTGCGTAGGGAAAGAGAGCAGCACAGATCTGGTGGCCTTGGGGTGGTTGAAGTGGAGGAAGCCGCGCGGAGAGGTCGAGGTGCCGAGGTACTGCGATAAGGCGCCGGAGACTACTATTATAAAAGGGTGTTAAAGCTCATATTTTCCTTTCAAACTCAGACGAAAATCTGCATCCTAATCATTCTTCTCCTGATTTTCTTCTGCTGGTAGCTTTTGGTGTTATATTCTTGGCGATTCATCTTCTTTATAGCTTTGAGAAATCGCTTGTGTAGTTTGCCCGCTAGATGTTCGACAGAATGCTTGATAGAGTGTTCTCTTTTCTTCAATCCTTTTTTCTTATTTTCTGCTGCATTTTTTTTAATACCAAGCTTACAAAGCTGTTCTTGTTAATGCAGCGGCTACTAGAAGTGATCGAGTCGCGGATGGTGGAGCAATCGGAGGAGAGACCGGAATACATGAAGGTGTCCTTGGATATGTTCTCGTTGATCTCCTGCGTTAGAGGGACGTTCTTCACCATATTCTAGTTTGATGAATAATAAGTTCAAATGTTGGATGAAATTTGTGATGTTGGATTAAATTTGTTTGAATGTAATATTGGATTAATAATGTTTGAATGAAGATTCAAATGTTCGATGAAATTTGTGATGTTGGATGAAATTTATTTGAATGTAATATTGGATTAATAATGTTTGAATGAATGTATGGATTTTTATTATTAATATATGCATTTTTAGTTTTCTATTATGAGTTTTTAGTATTGGTAAATATATATTTAAAAAAATCAGAAAATAAAAATAAATTATAAAAAAAATATTTTAAAAACCATTGCCTATATTAGAATAGACAACGGTTTTTTGAACGTTGTCTATCAGAGAATAGACAACGGGTTTCCGACTCGTTGTCTATTAGAGAATAGACAACGGTCAGAAAACCGTTGTCTATGACCGCCCTCCAATAGACAATACTCTCATTTACAACAGTTGATTTTCTAATAGACAACGGGTTTTGTCCGTTGTCTATTGGCGTTTTTCTTGTAGTGCATACACACCACAACTAAGGCTGTCCTGTTGCACAAATTGCTGGTTGTGGGGCATCATCACATACGCCATCTCTGCATCAGCAGCATGGACAAACCTGTTGGGATTGTTATCCCAATACCCCACAGTGTGCAACAATCTAGGCATCAAACGAGTTATGCACCTCATTGAAGCTTGTCGACGTTGTGTGATCCCTTCAACATGTGACAGAGAATCATACACTCGAACCTCCCATCGTTCGATAGAAATGACCACAGTGCACCAATGACTCGCGTTGACATTGCAAATAGTAAGAATCTGCATTGATAGTGATGATTCGATAAAAACTTAGAAACTAAACCCCATTGATAGTAATGTCGCATTGCCCTTAAGAATTACTAAGCTTACCTCATTAGCCTCCAACCAATGCCACGTATGATCTGCATCAGTGCCCTGGAACATTGTGATGAGATTGTAGGGCACATTCCAATGTGTGTATGCATCTCGCGGTTGTGGATGATTCCCCTGGGGATCCTCTGGATGCAGCTTACCATACTCTCTGTATAGGGTATCCTGAACAGGAATAATTGAGATGATGAATGTAACAATATATTGGAAGCCTCAAAATAAATCAAAGTCACATTAAACTTACATATAAAATGGTTGCAGCCACTGGAGTTCTAACTCGACTAATACCCGGCTGGAGTTGAGTTCGAGCCCGATGCACTATATATTCCTGGTTAACTCTGATCCTTCGATTTTGCTTCAAAATCCAGAGGTCTATAATCTGCATCCAAAATAATATGACTTCGTTAGTAACACAACGCATATTAAACAATACAATATTACGAATATATTATACCTCAGCATCGAACTCAGCCCGACGATCCAAAATACGCCCAAAAAAGCCCTGGGTCATGATATATCCAGTCTCCACTACAGCAACACATGCATCGTCGCCCATCTCTCTAAATCTGCGGAAAGCAACCTTCTTTGCCGTAGGAGTGTCAAGTGGGCCATCGGTCACATACGGACTCTGTAGAAGAGCAGACGGCTTAATCGGGCGTCGTGGCCGCCCTACATCCTGGGCCTCTTCCTCGTCAGTAGTCCAGCTGAACTGGACATCGTCATCTCCCTCTCCATGCATAGGCGTCACTGGACTCCGCTGACGAGCTGACCTCTCACTGTGACGTGAGGCAGATCGCCTCAAAGATGTCTGCCTCTCACCACGATGTGAGGCTGATCGCCTCATAGATGCCTCCCTCTCACTGTGACGTGAGGCAGATCGCCGCTGACTCGCATGGGGTGGATCATCTCCATGCTGTGATCGACTGTGACCCCGATGCTGCCGATCCAGGTCTCCAACTGAGTGCCTATGGCTCACATGAGGCGGATCCTCATGACCCCGATGCCCAGGACTAGGAATGTGAGATGTAGACCGTCTGTGACTGGGTCTCGGCTGGTCCAACTCCTCACTCCCGTGTCTATGACGACTGGCATGGCTGGATGATGATCTATGCTTCCTCGAAGAAGATCGCCCACCGAATATATCCTTCACAGCGGCCACGACCTTCCGTGTAATTTTGGCAACCAGTCCATGCTCGGAGTCGTTGTCTACAATCGCCCGCCGCACCTCAGGGATCACGGTCCGGATCTGCTCCCGTGTCACGCTCTCAGTGACACGGGCAATCAAGTCCTCATCACGTCGCCTCCAATAATCAGCATCTGGATCTGCTCGAGGCACTGAATCATCGAACTCCTGCGGCCTGGGCCGCTTCGATGGGCTACCAGTCGGATCAACATACGTCTGTCTATGCCGCTCAACATGGACAGGCTGCTTCTCACGAGCCCTCTCTGCTCGTGAGCTACTCCTCGGGACAGGGACAGGCTGCTTCTCACGAGTCATCTCTGCTCGTGAGATACTCCTCTGCACAGGGGGAGGCCTAACAGGAGGAGGCGGCTCCGGTACAACTGGCTCTATCAAGCCGGCATATTTCCCTCCAGGATGGTATCGTACAGAAAAAGGCTCTGGATGCCTCAGGGTCTGCAAATACCATGAATCATTCTCCTCTTCGACCGGTTCGAGTGTCCGGTGACACTCGGCCTGCACAAAGATGAATCGATCATTTCTCATTATTCGTTAATCATAACATAATAAAAGGATTGAAACTGTAAAAAACAACAATAATTACCTCATGAGCATCAAAAAAGTGGGTGAAGTCAGAAGCCGACTTCCAAGTCGTCCAGTTCACCAACCGTGGCATCTGCAACCTCGGGTCACGCATCCCACACGCGCGGCCCAACCTCGGAATGGCCTCGTACGACCAAATCTGTAATGCCCATATGGGCCCATAGAAGTGGTACGTCTTCCTATTACCGGTAATCTCGTTGGGATGCTTCTTCAACACACTCATCCCATGACACAACATCTGGAATGAGTAAGAGCCCCACGGGAAGTCGGACCATTTCTGATCTTCCTCTACCAGTGCCCACACCCAATCGTGCACGTATTTATAATCCCGACAGAAGAGGAGATCAACGCCACGAGAATATTGGCCGCCTTCAAATAATCCTGGGCACTGTTGCCCAGACTGCGGTTAACGAACCGCTTCCGCAGATCCTTCACTTCCACCTTCTTGCCTTTCAAAACTCCGTGCCATAGACTCTGCTTCCCAACACGGTGATCCACATTAGGATCAAAACGCTACGGGGATGGCCCGAAACACAACCCCATCACCAGACAATACTCCACTGCGCCGAATCGAATGTCGTGTCCACCAACGTGGAACCACTTCTCCCACGGACCGAATGCTTCGTCATACAACTCCCGTGCAAGAAGATGGTGCAGTGCGGCATTCGCACTATCCTGCCTCTTCAACTGAAGTAAATGCCCAAACGGACCTTTCTTAAATTGTTCTAAACGCTGGTAGTGCGTCAGACAGGTCTCTACTTCCTTCAGTGTCGTGTCCTTTACATAGTGATTGATTCGTCCGGCATAACCTTGCATGCACGGACGTAACCAAGCATGCCTCGGAGGCTGCAATTAATTCAAAATGATGATCAGTATCAAAAAATATCAACCGTGTACAGATTCTAGACCAACCGTGTACAACCGTTTCAGACTATAGACCAACCGTGTACAACCGTGTACGGATGAACAAACCGTGTACGGTTGTACACGGTTAAATCTAGCACGAAAAATACATCTATACGTTGAAAATACATAATTAGGGCATATTAAATCATTTAATACTAATCGTGTAACATAAATACCTAATCGTGTACAACCGTGTACTGAAGAACCATACACGGTTGTACACGGTTGTTCAAATTACTTTCCAGATTCAAAATTTCGCAAATTACCAACATTATGCCATACATAAACACCTAATAATCAACTATTGTGCACAATTTAACAATACAAAACACATAAATTCAAATTTAAACAAATATATTTCACGGTTACTTACCGGATTCGGCATCGGGTATTTTTCCCTCCTCGATGTACTCGGGCGATGGCCTCGTTCTACAGGCTGTTCTTCCTCTCTGGAGTAGTCGGATTCAGTTTCACTCATTGTTAATTGAGAAGATAGAATAATTCACCAAGTTGTTTTTGCTCTATTATGGAGTACACGGCTTTGGGGTTTCAATTTTCAAACCACACACGGTAGGTAGTTTGTAGAAAAGAGTGAGAGGCGTGAAATTGGGTGAAATTTTGCTCTCAAATTGGATGAAATTTGAGCTTGTACAAGAGAGGAAATGGTGTGCACACACGGTAGTTTCACTTGGAAATTTTCTTGAGCAAAAGAGTGAGAGGCGTGAAAAATAGCTTCATACACGGGAGGCTAGGGTTTCGTGTAGGAAGAGAGAGAGAAAGACAATATAGGACAAAATTGATTTTGATAGAAGATTCGAAAATTGACTTACTTTTCATTTGAATGCTGTGGCCGAGATTCTGTGGGATGTGGACATTTTTAATAATTATTTTTATTAGATATTGAGAGAGAGAAGTGATATGTGTGGGGACCATTAGATATTGAGAGAGAATGTGCTACAAAACTTATTTTTTTATGAACCTTGATACATAACTTATTTATTTTATAGAAAGTGCTACATAAAAATCTCACCCTAGTTTTTTCACTTTGACGTGGATAGTGATTCTATATGTGTTTGATTATTTTTCATCTTTTTTAGTGTAGAGGTTTCATCTGCTTAGACTACAAATAACGGCGACCACAAGACCTCTTGGTCGACCGCCACCTAGACAAATAGGAAATTAAAAAAAAAAAATCTTACTTATTGTTTGGAAGAGACCAACCGTGGTCTGCTGGAGATGGAGATGAGACCTTGTGGTCTCTCTACTATTTTGCATGAAGGAAGCCACATGTCACCATTTTATTGGTGATAAATTTAATTTAAATATTATATATAATATTGTGGTTGGGATGGTCATTGATAAATCAACAAAAATAGAGATGGTTGGGTTGGGATAAATATAGTGATGTGGAAGAGAGAGAAATTAATTAAATATTAAAGATGGTTGGATGATTGGGTGGTTGCTGATAAATATAGCCTTACGGGTTGCTTATCTAATTATATAATAAATACCTCTTGTAATTCTAAAAAAAAAAAATTAACTATCCTTATTTTGACCAAAGATGAACTAAGCCAAGTTGGATGAGATAGCCTAAACAAGAATGCAAGCAAGTGAAGTGGAACAAATGAAGTATAAATGATTCAATATACTCTACATTGTAATTATTTTTTTATTCTCAAAATTATTATGTGTTTGATCCCATTATTTCCATGCGATAAAAATCAAATAAAACTAAGTTAAATGATAAATAATCATGAGTTTTGGGATGTTAGAAAGTTTCAATTCATGACGATGAAGTGCAGTCTGTTGGTAAGACGCTTTTCCTCCAATCAATAGGTCAGGACTTCGAGTCACCTAGAAGGCTATAGTATGAGTGTGTTTTTCCTTTATTTTGGAGTAACAATTTTTTTTTAAAAAAGAAAGAAAGTTTCAATCCATTTAAATAAAATAATAAATTAATTTTTTTATTTTTATATCCATGAAAGTGAATGAATTACTCCCTGCGTCCCAACAAAGTTGAATCGTATTCTTTTTCATGTCGTCTCAACAAAGTTGGATCGTATTCATTTTTGAAATAAATTAAAACTGTTTTTTCATTCACTCTTTCTTTCATTTTATTTTTCATTCACTTTTTTTTTATTTTAATTTTTTTTCAATAAACACTAATTTTTTAAATCTCATGCCCAAAAGATACGTATTTAGGTTCACGCCGAGGAAAGGAGTAGTATATTACTCCCTCCGTCCCAAACGAAATGTTCTGTTTTCCTTTTTGGGCTGTCCCAAACGAAATGTCCTATTTCCTTTTTTGGCAATACACTCTCTCTCTATACTTAATATTTAAATAATTTCCACCAACTCACTTTATCTACTTTATACACATTTCTTAATTTTCGTGCCGAAAAGAAATAGGGCATTTCGTTTGGGACGGAGAGAATACTAATTAAGCAGTGCAGCAGCTTTCTAGGACATGTTTTAGTAGCTTTCACTCTAGAAACTGATCCAGTATACCAACTAATGAGTACCATATCACAATCGCAATTGTATGAAGAATGTCAACTCTATTGGACTGTCAAATCAACAATTCTGAGTTTCTTTTATTCCTTGCGCTTAATCTCACAATTACTAATTTCCTCTTTTTTCTTTAGAATTTACTTATGATGGCTTAGTAATAGTAGTAGGAAGAAAGTATATACTCCGTCCATCTTTAAATAAGAGTTATAAATTAGAGTTTTTTTTGTCTTGTGGATTTTTAGAGTAAAACTGAGCTAAACTTTCAATTTTACCCATGTCTTAATATATAATTAAATAAAATTTTGAAATTAGAAAATATAATTAAGGGTATGCATGTAAAATTATACTCCTCCTTAATATATGTAATTTTATGTCATACAACGCTTATTTAAAGATGGAGGGAGAATGTATTAATAGGACTGGGAGAGGCTCACAAATGTTATTGTAATATTGGGAGAATATTTTATGAAATCGTTTCACGAGTTAAAATTTAAGATTCAAATACGAACATACTCAAATTTCAACACAAGTCACCAAAATAATATAAAATATGCAATTAAATATAAATTTGAATTTCGGATATTAACCCCTTTGACACGATCTTTTCGACACGAGTTTTAATAAGTTAGTATTTTGTATTAAGCGTGATAGTTGAAAAAGTGAAAAGGTGAATAAAGAGGAAAAAAATCATATAAGAAAAGTGTTTAAGTTTCGTGAAACAATTAAAGAAGAATTAAATATTATTCAAGTTTCACGTAACGAAGGAAGTAAAAGGTTCTCGACTCCAGCCTCATCTAACTCTTTTTAGATAGATGTCTTGTGTGCTTATATAATAGTAATGGCTACATTTTCTTTAAGATCACCCATGAGTAAGCCGATGTGGATGGCTGCTTACTCGATCCCTACTCATCCGCCTTTATGTAAGCATGCGTCACTTTTATGCTCACTCGAGTCTTATTTAACGGATGTAGAGGGCTTACTCATAGCTTACTCATCTATTTTTATATGGACGAGTCGATTCTTGAATGAGTCTTCCTAATGTAAGCTGCTTACTCATAAGTGGTCCCCTTCTTGAATGAGTAAGCTACTTACTCAACGGATGTGAATGCTCTAAGAATGATCAAGTGATTAAGCAAAATATTCCCTTTGTGCCACGAAGCATGACACAATTTCCTTTTTGGTTTGTCCCACGAAGCTTGACCTGTTTCTAAAAATGACAAAAAAATTATTTTTTATTAACTTTTTCACTTTTTCAACTATTACGCTTAAAATACCTGTGTTTGACTTTTTAAAATATTGTTTGCTTAAAAAGAGCTATAGAAAAATGCATAAAAAAAAAAGAGCTATAGAAAAAAGAAAAAAAACAAAACGAAAAAGTTATATCGATTGTGGGCAAATAATAGACGGCGGAGATTGTTCCAAAATTTGGAAGTAGAGGAAGGGTAAAACCGTCAGTTGAGAGGGAAGCGTAGAGTCAGCTAGGGTTTCGTGTATGTCTGACTAGTGTCCGCCAGATACCATCTCTCTTTTTCAATATTTTCTTTTCCGCATTCCATTAACTCTCTCTCCCTCTCTCTAAAAAAGAGTGTAAACACACTAGCAGTGAAAATTACGCCCATAAAACCCTCATCACTAAAAGAAATATTCATTTTACTACAGATTTGTTATACTGATCATGTTATTGTTACCGCCCAAATAAAATCATTCATCGCGGACCATCTGCTCTACTCGGAGATCATTTTTTCAATTCTTGAGCAGCGTTCGATCGCATGGATCTGAAGCAGGACACGGTCAGAAATCTAGTTTTCTCGCCGTTTTTCTTCCTTTTCTCCGATCATATTTTTATTTTCATTTTTTTTGTTGAATCTCCAGCAACAAATTTCCGAGGAGAAGAAAAACAGCAGCAGCAGCAGTTCTTCCCCTAAAAGCTGCACTGATTGTCGCACCACCAGAACTCCTCTCTGGCGCGGCGGTCCTCACGGACCTAAGGTGACTACTTGTGCTTTAAATTTCTCCAAAACTAATTGCAAAAAATACGATCTATTTTCTACTTTTTTTTATAATTTGATTTTGACTCGATTTCGATTTTTCGGCGGTTGAATCTGCAGTCATTGTGCAATGCGTGCGGTATCAAGTACAATAAGAAGAGGAGAGAGAGTCTGGGTTTGGAAACCGGAAAGAACTGCCGGAAAAAGAAGAGGAGGGGCAGCGCCTCTGGCGGCGGCGAAGATCGGAGCAGTGAAATCAGAGAGATTTTGAAGATGCGATTCATGTCGTTTGGGAGTGAAGTGCTGCTGCAGAGATCAAGGAAGCTGATGAGCAAACTGAGGGAGGAAGAGCAGGCAGCGATTCTGCTCATGGCTCTCTCTTGTGGATCCGTTTCTGCATAGTTGAGCTGTACGTCGCGCTTAGCTGGTAGTACTCGGGAGAAACAAAAATAAAATAAAAATTCTAACTATAATGTAATGCTAGTGGAGTAGTAGTGTGAGTAATTAGGGTTTTTCATTTATTTGATTTAATTTAATGCTTGTGTTTGGATGAATGGATTTGAACCTATTTTTATTTTCATTTTTTAGTGAGAAGAGGAGTGATGTAATCCACTAACAATGATTGTTTGACTATGTTTTTTGGAGTATGATTTAATTTCTTTATTTTAATTTCTTTGACTTGTACTATAGTTGCTTGTTGTGTCCTTTTATTTTGGTTTGATTTTGTGTGATTGGGAAAGTTGTATTAAAAGAAGTAAAAAAAAAACATTGCAATCAAAAGATTCCTAAGTGAAGGTTGTTGAGAAGTTTTTTAAGTCAAAGTGCTTTTGAGGAAAAATTGGGATTAAAAAGGGGTTAGAGTGGAAAGTTAAATTCTATTTTAGCAATTAATTATGGACTAAGTTGCAGCTTTCTTTGGGTTGAAGCAAAAGAAATGATCTGTGTTATGGCATCAAGATGGTCACTAATTTTCGTATGTTTCCATGGTCCAAGCAAACAAAATCCTCTAATTCATTTAATGTGTTACATTCCCCACGTTGAGAGGATTAGATCCTTTAAGGACCTGTCTTCAGATTCTGCCATTGGGATGTTCCGAAAAGTTTGCCATATGACCTATTGTATAAACATCTCATTCTCTTAGATCCTCTTTTCAGCCGCGGAGTACAAGAGAATACAGCCTCTTTGCCAATTCTTAAATTTGGATAATTTATTTATAGTTGAAAAAAAAATTCCCTTCATTCATAATACAACATTCTATAAAATAGTGATACGGGTTTTGAGACGAGTTATTGAGTCTATTAAAACTAGTGAAAATATGTTGTAATTATTAAAAGTTAAGATAAATAGGATATTATTAGTGGTGGAGTATAATTTAAAAATAGCAATAGAAGATTTTTTGTGGACATCCCGAAAAAAAAATTTAGGAAGTTTTTATTGTGGACGAAGAAAGTATAAACTAAAAATATTTAATTAGATAATACTCAGTATATACTTTTTGTCACCTTGGGACGTCCCACAAGAGTGGGCACTTTTTTTTTTTTTTTACCATTCTTCTACTAATAAAAGTGGGCCCTTTCTTATACTAATAAGAGCATCACCAACGCTGGGTGCGAAAGCCGGATCGAACCCGGCCTATCGCACCCAGCGGCGTTGCTGCACCCGGGTGCGAAGGGAGGGGGGCGATGGAACGCACCAGGCTGCTGTGGGAGCGAAGGAGGGGGTGTGTTTACACGCGCCCCTTTTCAAACCAAAAAAAAAAGGAAAATTGAAAAAAAAAATTAAAATCGGCAGTAGCCGTTTTTTTTCTATCCGTCTTTTTTGTATCCGTTGGCTTTTTTTTATTATTCTTATAGCACCTCTATATATATATCTCAACAAATACCTCAAACATTCATCATTTTCCTCATTTTCTACTTATTTTATTTCAACAAATAGCAATGGAAGGCGATTGGAGCAACTATTGGCGTGAACACCCTCAAAATCCATCCCCCGGCGAATCAAATGCTTCCAGGCAAGGATTCTCGCCGTTCACGCAAGAATCGAATGCCTTTCAAGCGGCGGCCACCAATTTGAACCCCCGCTTTGTCGCCGTTGCCGACCCCGAGCCCGACGTGGAGGAGATTGCTTCTATGCCGGCGGCCAAACGTAGCAACTATTATCCGCCAAAAACGGTGCTAATTTGCCGTTTGTATTGCGAGCACACCCACGACTCTGTGGTGGGTGTCGACCAAAAAGGGGCGAAGTTTTGGGGCTCCCTCTGCACCCAATACAACGCTGAAAAGCCCCGAGGATCTATTTCACGCGATGTCACGCAAATCAAATCTCACTTTCAACGGGTGGCGAAGGATTCGAAGAGGTTTGAGGCCATGCACAAAAAATGTCACGATCAATGGAAATCAGGCATGAGTGATGGTCAAATCGTGGAGCAAGCAGAGGCAATGTGGCTAGCCGAGTACCGTGTTCCGTTCCGGTATCCGCATGCATGGAAGATCTTGCGCGAGTCCAAGAAATTTGCAAGTCTCGGCGAGGATGTTCACTCCGATGTCCATTCGGACAAACGATCAAAGGGCTCCGACGGTCTTCCCACAACGACTTCTAGCGACGCGAGTATCTCCACCCGGCCCCAAGGGCAAAAGGCGGCCAAGAGAGACAAACAGAAAGGCAAGAAAAAGGCCGAAGAGACGTCGGAGGATAACCAAAAAGCTCTCGGGTACATGGCGAATATGGTGACTGCAATGGAAACGTTCTCCCAAGTTCAACGTGACCTCGCCGATAGCATGTTGATGAGCCGGGACACCTCTCAAATGAATCCCGACGAATTGGCGTTTCACATGTGTAAGGTGGCGGAGATCAAGCAACGAAACAACATCCGCTAGATTTTTAGGATTTTTTATTTTATGTTTGTTTTAATTTAAGTAATTTAGGATTTTAATTTCTTGTATTGCAACTTTATTTCAATCAATGTAGGATTTGAATTTTAATTCAATGAAATTTTAATTTATCAATTATTGTAACTTTAAAATGAAAACTAAAATAAAACTAATTCAAAAATAAAATTAAATCTATTGCACCCAAGTGAGTGCAATACCATTGTTGGAGTGGGTGCAAGCATTGGTGATGCTCTAACACACTCACCTAACTTTTTTTAAAATCCGTGCCACCAACAATCATGCACACTTTTATGGAATGTATGGAGTACACTTTTATGGAATGTATGGAGTACGTCTTTTAGTTAAACTACTTAATAAATAGTACTTCCTTCATCCACAAAAATTTGTCACAACGAAGGGTGACACGAGTTTTAAGAAAATTTGTATTATTTATTTAGTTAATAGAGAAAGGGGCCCACAAATGAAGAAAAGTTGAAAAATTAATTAAGTTAGTGAGTGGAGAATGAGGCCCACATGTTAGTAAGTGAAGAAAGTGATCCATAAATTTACTAAAAATATATTAGGACAACTTTTTTGTGTACAAACCAAAATGACAAATTATGACAACATTTTGTGAATGGAGGGAGTATATAAAAACTAAGACATCACTTAAAAAGTGTTGTTCTGCTTACAAGTTTTGAAATAAAATGATTAATATGTAAACTAGTAACAATAATTAATGAAAAAAATATATAATAATATAAAATATAATTAATTTTTTTAATAAAATTACCTTGCTTTAAACATGGGAGATTGTTGAAGAAAACTTAGAGAAAAGAAGATGAGAGTGAGAACATCGAGAGCGAATACCTATATAGATTTATATATTTTGGGGACTTTATTTTTTCATGCATCTATTAAACACGTTCGTTTAGGTAATGTAAGGTAGGATGTATAAATAATGTGGTCTTATCACCCTGTTTCCGTGCCAAGATTATTAGTTGGGATGGCCTCAGATGAAGGCCAGACCAGCTGCAAATTCATTGTTCCCTTAAGAAAATCAATACCTTACGCACTCTTGAATAACTCATCCAATCCTTTGAAATTTACTATTCTCTTTCTTCTCCATTTTTTTTTGTGGGCGGCAACTGTTGGGTGACCACTAGTGAGGGTGGCACTAACCCTTTGGAGGGGGGGGAGGGAGCAAGGGGAGGAATTTCGAGGGAGGTTTTGAGGAGGAGGGAAGAGTTGGGGGGTGGAGGCGTACAGTGCAACCAAATTTTTTTAGGGCGGCACAAACCCTTTCGTTGGAAGGCGGTAGCGGGTGACGAGGATTTTCGTTGGGCCAGTGATAACCAATTTCTTCCTACGAATGGGGGATCATCTTGTTTTTAGTTTCATTTAAGGGATCTGGGGAGGGAAAAGAGGAGGGGGCTGTTGGCAAGCAATCATCTTGTTTTCTGGGAAGAGATGCCGGAAACTATTTTATAAGGATAAGGGAGATGGTGTTATTTTGCAGCAATCTTTGCATGTAGGAGGTGTAAATAATTTTCTGGGGAGAGGGGAGTTGTTTTGAGAGAATTTGGGGAGAGTGGGGATTATTCTCTGTTGGGCAACATTGGCGAGATGTCGTTGTTCAGCAATAATTCTTGTTGTGGAATTTGTTCGGGAAAACAATCAACGCAGCAAGATCATAAAAGAAAAGAACACGAAGTCGATTTACGTGGTTCGGATTTTTCAATTCTACATCCACGGTGCAGAAACAATCAATTCTATTTCACTATGAACACTCAAAAACTTTACAATTACAATTGAGAACACTCAACACTAGAAGAAGTGTATAGCCTACAAATCTATCAAGATTGCTATAATTCCTCACTCTCAACTAGTTACAGTAATAGAAATTCTTAAGCTACAACTCAACAACTAATCTAGGTATTTAAACAAAAGAAATAGCAGTTGAGAAGATTTGAGCTACGCGCTGACTTCTGGAATGAAGGAACAGATCCGTTGGAACTGTTGTAACTAACCTAAAACTGATCTCCCTTAACTCTTGCATATTTACAAACTGATCCCTTAGCTATAAACTAAACACCCGTGTGTATTTTACCCGTCAGAGGAATCGAACGCTAGAGCAGAGAAATCAATACGCCAGAGGAATCAATATGCCAGAGCAGCATAATGCTTTACCAGAGAAATCAGGTTCAGAGAAATCAAGTCCAGAGTCGTGAACAACATTGCCAGAGAAATCAAGTCCAGAGTAGCGAAATCATCATTCCGCTGGCGACCTATTTCTCTGGCGAGATCATAGAAATCGTATAGACTAATTGTATGTAGATACTTTACTCACAATTCTCCACCTTATCTAAGACAATTAGAATACACCGAGCTACCTGCATGAATTAGACAAACACCTTGCTCTCCTCAAGAGAGCTCATACCAATCAACGAACAACATTTTTGGAACTTAACAGTTGGTAATGCTTTAGTAAGCACATCTGCCGCATTATCATCAGTTGAAACTTTCTTGACTACCACATCACCTTTTTCAACTAAATCTCTAACAAAATGAAATTTAACATCTATATGCTTAGACCTCTCATGAAAAGATTGATGTTTAACAAGATGAATGGCACTTTGATTATCACAAAGAATAGAGACAACCTGTTGATTAATGCCTAACTCAGATAGCATACCTCTCAGCCATATACCTTCTTTCACTGCTTCTGTAACAGCTATAAATTCAGCTTCTGTAGTGGAAAGAGCTACCACAGATTGTAGTGTAGATTTCCAGCTCACTGCTGTTCCATAAAGTGTAAATACATATCCAGATTGGGACTTCCTTGTATCTGTACTTCCTGCATAACCCGAGTCAGCAAAGCCAACTAAAACTTGTTCTAACTTAGTGGCTCCACCTTGAAACATAATTCATTTATTAACAGTTGCTTTCAAGTATCTTAATACTCCTTTTAAAGCATCCCAGTGTGCCTTACCAGGATTTGACATGTACCTGCTTACAAGACTTACAGCATAAGCCAAATCAGGCCGAGTACAAAGCATAGAATACATGATGCTTCCTACCAAATTTGCATAAGGAATAACACTCATGTCTTTAATTTCTTCAATAGTAACAGGACATTGCTTATTAGACAATTGAATATGTTGAGCTATAGGGACCTGAGCAACTTTTGCTTCGTTCATATTGAATTTTAACAAAACTTTCTTCAAGTAATCAGATTGAACAAGCATAAGTTTCATATTTTTCCTATCTCTCTTGATATCCATACCAAGAATTCTTCTAGCAGTCCCTAGATCTTTCATATCAAACTCAGCACTCAGTGATTGCTTTACTTTATCAATCTCATTACTAGAACTACTAGCAATAAGCATATCATCAACATACAAGAGTAAGTAAACAACCACAGACTCAACAACTTCTTTCAAGTATACACATCTATCATGCAATGTTCTCTTGAAACCTATACTTATCATGAATTCATCAAACCTTTTATTCCACTGTCTTGGACTTTGCTTCAGTCCATACAAAAACTTTTTCAAGAGACATACCTGACCTTCACAGCCAGCTACTTCAAATCCCTCTGGTTGATTCATGTATATAGTTTCCTCTAACTCACTATTTAGAAAAGCTGTTTTAACATCCATCTGTTGCAATTCTAAATCTAGGTGTGCAGTTAGAGCAAGTATAAGTCTAATAGAACAGTGTTTAACAACAGGAGAAAAGATTTCATTAAAATCTATACCTTCTTGCTGAGAGAAACCTCTAGCAACTAACCTTGCTTTATACCTGATTACCTCAATGCCTTTGTGAACCTCCACCTTTTTCTTGTATAACCATCTACATGTTACACATTTCTGGTTCTTAGGTCTGTCCACCATGATCCAAGTCTTATTTTTCAATAAAGACTCTATTTCCTCCTCCATAGCTTTGATCCATTGCTTGCTTTCAGAACATTGAATTGCTTCTTTATAAGACTTAGGCTCTCTGTAATTTACCTCTTCAGCTGCAGAGAAAGCAAAGCTAACTTGATCTGCTTCAGAGTATCTGGCTGGAGGTTTGATTACTTTTCTAGCTTTGTCTCTAGCTAGATGATACTCACTGAGGTCCTCAGTATTAGCCTTTTGTTGATCATCTTCTTCCTGTTTTATACCCGTCACTTCTGATACTCTAGACACTACATCATTAATAGTAGAGCTGTCAAACATTGCGGGCCGGGCCGGCCCGGCCCAACCCAGCGGGCCTAGGCAATTTTTTGGGCCGGGTCGGGCCGGGCCAAAACAGGCCAAAATTAATAAATTAATATATATATATATATATATATATATATTTCCAAAAATTAATTAATTAAATCAAATTTAAAGAAAAAAATTGAAGACAAATTCGATGAAATAAAAAGGGCCTTAAATAATCTACATCTAAATTACGTAATTGACTAAAATTAAATGTAAACAAATATGACTAAAACTAAATGTAAACAATATGAATACAAGTAAAAAACAAAAACTAATTGCAAAAACAACAAAAACTGAAAACGATTTATTCACAAATGAATTAATACAGTAATCAAATCAATTGGAATCAAATAACAACCACAAAAAATAATCAAAAATAAATAAATCTTTCAAGTAAAAATAATTTAATATTGATTGTTGATTGGTAATTTAAATCTTAAGTTAGACTTTGACTCGTCATTGTCGTCAATTGAAGAAATGGACTTAGATTGGGTTGGGTCCATTGGGATTTGGGAGGAGATATAAATTTTTGAAATTTTCACATAATATACTGACGGGCCGATTTGGGCCCGAAAGCCTGGCGGGCTTTATGGCCCGCAGGCCGCGTGACCCGGCGGGCTGCATGGGCCGGGCCAGGGAGGCCCGGATTTTTTTGGGCCTTGAAAATCCTAGCCCAGCCCGGCCAAAACTACGGGCGGGCCGAGCGGGCCTATCGGGCCGGGCCATTCTCGGCCCATTTTGAGACCCCTAATTAATAGGATTGTTATCACTAGTTTTATCAGTGTTTACTTCAACTCCTCTACCAGTATACTCAGTAGTAGATTGCTCCTTAAGAGGCATTATGTTTTCTTTAAACACTACATCTCTACTGACTAGGTGTTTTCCCTTTCCAGATTCTATGCACCAGAGCCTATACCCTTTAACCCCTGTTGGATATCCCACCATAACACATTTCAATGCTCGGGGTTCCAACTTATCCTGCCTAACATGCATATATGCTAAGCATCCAAATTTCCTCAAGTTTGAGTAATTAGCAGCCCTACCAGTCCACAGTTCTTCAGGAGTTTTAAAATCAATAGCACTAGAAGGGCATCTATTTATAAGATAAGCAGCAGTGGTGACTGCTTCTCCCCAAAATTTAGGTGGCAAACCTGAGCTAGCTAGAGAGCATACACCTAACTCTCTCAAGGAGAGTTCTATTCATTCTCTCTACAACCCCATTCTGTTGAGGATTTCCAGGTACTGATTTATGTCTTTTTATTCCCCTTTCCTTACAAAATTCTTCAAATTTTCCAGAGGTGAATTCTAAGCCATTATCAGTCCTTAAACATTTCAACTTACATCCCTTTTCATTCTCAACAGCACTACACCACTCAACAAATTTATCAAAGGCATCAGACTTGTGTTTTAAAATGTAAACCCAGACTTTCCTAGAAAAATCATCTATTAGAGACATGAAATATACACCTCCACCTATAGTGGTGGTTTTGGATGGACCCCACAGATCACAATGAACATATTGAAGAGGTGCAGATGAGACATGTTTGCCAACAAGATATGAGAGTTTTTTGCTTTTACTTAATTCACATGCATCACAAGTGTTCAGTTTTTCATCAGCAGATAAACTCAGTATACCCTGTTTCTTTAGTTCAATTAACCCTTTTTCACTAACATGCCCCAGTCTCTCATGCCACAATTCAATATCACAAGTAGAGGCAATTTCAGACTCACCAACAATAGTTTCAGCAACTAAATGATACAAAGTCTGTTTTCTGGTTCCTTTCAACACAACTTTATCTTTCTTTAAAACATATATATCATTAACACATGATTTAAACTCATAGCCTTTCATTTGTAGTGATCCAAGGGATATCAAATTCATTTTTAGACTAGGAATATATCTAACTTCAGTTAGGAGCCTTACAGAATTATCATATAGCTTTAACTTGATTGCACCAATGCCTCTGACAGGGCAGACTTGGTTGTTCCCCAAAACTACAGATCCCAGGTCCTTTATCTGCAAATCAACAAACCAATTCAAGTTAGGACACATATGGAAAGAACACCCTGAATCTAATATCCAACTATTCTCAGTTTTAGAAGATGTGATGTTTAAAGCTTCAGCTTCTTGGATATTCTCAGCAAGGTCGGCAGTGTCTGATGAGTCTTTTTGAGCTTGTTTTCTTTTCCAGCTGTAGCAGTCTTTCTTGATATGCCCTGGCTTCTTGCAGAAGTGGCACTTCTTGTTTTCCTTCTCAACATCCTCCTTCTTCCCTGATCCTCCATTCTTTTCTTTGAAAGGCTTCTTGAATTTTCCTTTGTTGGACTTTGCTTTGACATTGAGGCTTTCACTTGCGGTTTCTTGCCTGACATCAGATGCCTTTTGCAACTCCCTAGATTTCAAGGCATTCATGACTTCATCCAGGGAGATAACAGTCTCCCTCCCATACAGCATGGCATCCCTCATGTTGTCATAGGATTTGGGCAGGGCACTCAGGAGCTGGATTGCCTTGTCTTCATCTTCTAGCTTTACATCAATATCAGCCAAATCATCAACGGCTTTATTGAATTCATCCAGTTGATCAGATAGATTCTTATCCTCTGAAACTCTAAAGGAATACAACCTCTTCTTCAAGAAGAGCCGATTTGCCAGAGACTTGGTCATGTAAAGACTCTCCAGTTTAGCCCATACTACAGCTGCAGTGTCTTCTTTTGACACTTCTCTCAGCACTTTATCTCCTAGATGTAGGATGATAGTGCTATGAGCCTTCTTTTGCATTTCAGCGAACTTCGCCTTCCCATCTCCTTCTTTAGGTGCTTTTTCTTGGGTCAGAACATCATCAAGGCCCTGTTGAATGAGAACGACCCTCATCTCCATTCTCCACAGGGAGAAATCATTCTTCCCTGTGAATTTCTCGGTGTCGAATTTAGCAATCGACATTTGGTAGTGAAAAGAATGGCGATTCCTCCACCGATCAAGAACTCCTCCGATTCAGATTTCCTCCGATTCAAATCTCGAACAGTTGGTGTGCGTCGATCTTCCGTTTCCCACAGACGGCGCCACTTGTTGTGGAATTTGTTCGGGAAAACAATCAACGCAGCAAGAACATAAAAGAAAAGAACACGAAGTCGATTTACGTGGTTCGGATTTTTCAATCCTACATCCACGGTGCAGAAACAATCAATTCTATTTCACTATGAACACTCAAGAACTTTACAATTACAATTGAGAACACTCAACACTAGAAGAAGTGTATAGCCTACAAATCTATCAAGATTGCTATAATTCCTCACTCTCAACTAGTTACAGTAATAGAAAATCTTAAGCTACAACTCAACAACTAATCTAGGTATTTAAACAAAAGAAATAGCAGTTGAGAAGATTTGAGCTACGCGCTGACTTCTGGAATGAAGGAACAGATCCGTTGGAACTGTTGTAACTAACCTAAAACTGATCTCCCTTAACTCTTGCATATTTACAAACTGATCCCTTAGCTATAAACTAAACACCCGTGTGTATTTTACCAGTCAGAGGAATCGAACGCTAGAGCAGAGAAATCAATACGCCAGAGGAATCAATATGCCAGAGCAGCATAATGCTTTACCAGAGAAATCAGGTTCAGAGAAATCAAGTCCAGAGTCGTGAACGGCATTGCCAGAGAAATCAAATCCAGAGTAGCGAAATCATCATTCCGCTGGCGACCTATTTCTCTGGCGAGATCATAGAAATCGTATAGACTAATTGTATGTAGATACTTTACTCACAATTCTTTTGGGAGGAAGTGACGACGCAAACATTTTGTTGAGTGGTTGTTTGAGGTGGGGGGCAGCGGCGGTGACGTGGTGTTGTGGGGTATTCAAAATCAAAATTGGGGAGGTGAGGCGTTGTTCAAGAACATAAATATGGGTGGATTTATTGGTGTTCTGTTTTGATTGGGGAAGGGGAATTCTAGGGAATGTTGGCGGGGGGTGGGAGGATTTTGGGGAAGAAGGAGACGGGGTGGGGGATTGCTGTCCTGTTTAAAAACAAAATAGAAAAGGGAGAAAATCCTGGCGAATGAGGGGACGAGGAGGACCGGGGGTGAGCGTCGGAAGTGATGGCGATAATTTTGTTTGGGATTTGAGGGTGGGGGAATAGGAGGCTTAAAATTATACTTCCTCTGTCCCATTAATCTTATCATGTTTTCAGGTTTTGGGTTGTTCCAATAATATTGTCTTGTTTTAATTTTTTGTAATGATTTTACACTATAAGAGCGTCCACATTGGGGTTACATGATAGCTTACTTGATGAGAGAGGGTTACATAATAGCTTACTTGATGAGGGGGGGACCACATTGTGTAAAGAGGCTATATTGGAATTACATGATAGCCTACATGATTTTTTTAGTTTTGATTTTTCCATTTTTAATTTAAGTTTAATTGCATAAATTTAAATCACACAATTTAATTCAAATTTAAATTGCATTAATTTTGAAATCCTAAAAATTACATAAAACTTAATAAAATAAAAACAAACTTCAAAATTCAAAATTCAATTTTTTTTTTAGTGGCGCGTGTCAAACACGCGCCTGAATTGATTGGGCAATCGGGCTACACGTTAGAACGTGTAGCCCTCGTGCAAGGAGAGGTTGCATCGGCTTACACGATGGCGGCTCTACACGAGTAGGCCGCATTGTGTAAGCGATGCGGATGCTCTAAACAATATGGTCTCACACATTTACACACTTTTACTACATTAATTTAACTCTCTTTAATAACCATGCCCAAAAGAAATGGGACAAGCTTATTGGGACGAAGAGAGTATAAATTTTATAACAATAAAAAAAAAAAAGAATGAAGAAAACTCCTTCTGAAGTCTCAAGTTTAAATCGAAAAGAAAGGCTAAAGAAAAAAAAAATTATGTCCCCCACCCAAACAACCCCCCCAAAAAATAAATTTAACTCTCCACGTCTTCCCCTTCCCCCCAAAACTAGGGGTCATGCAAGAATTTTGTTTTGAGATTTGTTTGTTGGGCAGGTGCAAGAATTTGTGTTGGGTTGGGGTGGGGTGGGGTGGGGGGCACATGTTTATATTATTATTATTATTATTATTATTATTATTATTATTATTATTATTATTATTATTATTGTTATTATTATTATTATTAAAACTGTAATTTGTTCGTTTAATTTATAATTATATCTTTAATATTAGTACACTTAGGGTGTGTTTGATTAGTGGGTGAGGTTTAGCCAATTTAGCCAAACTAAAGGAAACATGTAGATGGGCTGAGTGGTTACGTTGTATTACAACGCATTTGGTAGCGTAAGGCTAAAAACGTGTTATCAATTTCCGCGTGTTTGGTATGTAATGTTATAATCGGGTATAACACGTGTAATGTCTAATTTATCCTTAATAATAATTAAGAATACTACCTGTGTCCTTGCATCTCCAGTCACTTCTGCAAATTAGGGGGAAAATTGTGACTAATATACTGCAAATCGCAGAACCCATTCATTTCAGCCATTCGCCTCCTCTGCCATAAATCGTGGGTCATCAATTTCAAGCGATTACCGGCTATGATGCTACAACAACTGTAAAGAAGGTTACATTTGAACCCATGGTACAGAAACAAAGAAGACTGATTTCATCATGTCAACAAACACACACACACACACACACACACACACACATGTAGCCGAAGTAGAGAATGGCAGAGACCATCTTAATGATCTGGAGCTTGGTGCTGAACTAGAAGATGGCATAGAGAAATAGATAGATTGCAGAAGATCCAGAAGTGAAGTAGGATCTCCACCACCACCTGTAGTCCTCATTACACATCTGAAAGTAGCAGAGCACAAGAGTGATTTGAGCACCAGTCACCATCGGAATCAAGAACACGAGGAAAATGAAGCCAAAGATGTAGTAAAGTTGAGCCACACAGATGTTAGTATGAAGAAGAGCTCAACAAAGACACTTAACCACCCGACCACTCAAGGATTCCCTCGAGCCCTAACAAGAGTTCACAGACGAGTCAAAATCAACAGCTGTACTAAATTAAGGAAAAAACTTGAATGAAATCACCAAGCATTGCTCGACAACAACATAAATAATGGGTCATTCTCTAAACACAGCACAATACAATATACAGAAGCATGACAAACAGATCTCAACACAAATTTGAATGACACAGCGGACCAATTGATGGTGGTCGACGGTTACCGCGTCGGATCTTCTGTCGTTGCTATTATAGATGTTCTTCAGTTACCCCAACGAAATAAAAAAAGTTGCGCGAACAATTCCCAAAATTTGAATCTTTTCAAATGGTTGAAATTGGGGCAAATTTGTAAAAAAAAATATAAGCGAGTTACTGTAGATGTCAAGCTTCGCTAACCGGGTCTCGCCCTCGCATCTGGATCCGCGAACTAAATCCGGATCAAGCAAAACTTAGAGAAGACCTTTACCACTGCACTATACTAAATAATTCAATAACTATAAGGGTGTCGATAATTACATATGTATAATACTGGTGAAGGTGATTCTGACCAACACAGAAAATCCATAAACAGAATAAGAGTCACTAACATGTAATTGGTTCGCCAGTCTCTACCTTACACGAATTGACCAGAGCTGGATTAGAACTTCAGCGGAATAGGGCTTCCTTCGTGGTTTACTATGAAACTTTACTTAGGTGCGACGGTTTTCTCACAATGGTCCATGAACATGTTTTAAATATATTTTCAACGGCGAGGGATGTATTTTCGGAAGTGTAATGGTATAAAATTCAAAATACCTAATGGAAACTTGAAGATAATGAACTTATACAAGAATGGATGGAATTTAATTGCAAAAAGAGTGAATGTATGTTATAATAAAGATTCTAAGCCTATATATAGACTATTACAATTAAAGGCATTTTGGTAAATTCAGCGCTGGGTACGGGAAGGGTAGTTCCGTCTTTTCGATTCCATTCTTCTTGCAACAGGTGGCAACTCTTCGTTCATCGTTCTTATCCCCAAAAAAGGAGTAGCGAGCAGTTTGGAGGATTACAGACCTATATCGCTGATCGAGATGATTTATAAAATTATTGCGAAGGTGCTTGCATGTAGGATGAGTCAAGTCATGGATTCTATTATTTCAGATAATCAAAGTGCCTTCATAAAAGGAAGATACATCCTGGACGGGGTAGTCATTCTGAACGAGGTTTTGGAGGAGGCTAAGAAGAGCAAAAGAGGTAGATTGATCTTCAAGATCAACTTTGCTAAGGCGTATGACTCCGTTGAGTGGGACTTCTTGGATGCAATGTTGGAGCGCCTCAATTTCAACCCAATTTGGAGAAGATGGATTCGAGGTTGTGTCTTTTCAGCTTCGGCAAACGTTCTCATCAATGGATCCCTGTCCGAGGAGTTCAAGTTGGAGCGCGGCCTCCGACAAGGCGACCCATTATCCCCCTTTCTCTTCCTCATAGTGGCCGAAGGGCTACAATCTCTGGTTGATAGAGCCGTTGAAAGGAATTTACTCTAGCCAGCTCTGATTGGGAATGATAAGATCAGAATCACACACTTACAGTACACAGACGATACCATCTTCATCCTTGATGATGATGAGAATAATGCAGATGGGGTTAAGAACATTTTGTGTTTGTTCGAACTCTTGGCAGGTCTCACAGTCAACTACAGTAAAATTAGTTTGATGGGGATCAGAATGGAAGAGAGCAAGCTTCAGAGAATGGCAAATAATTTGAATTGCGTGGTCAGTACGTTACCATTCAATTATCTCGGGGTTAAGGTCGGCAGAAGAGGTAAGAGCATTGTTGATTGGAATTATATTGTTGAAAAAGTTAAAAAGAAAGTTTCAAACTGGAAGAATAGGAAATTATCGTTGGCGGGCCGTGTTACCTTGATCAAATCGGTGCTGCAGGCAATTCCAACATATCAACTTTCTTTTTCACTTATTCCGAAAACCATTGTGAGAATTTTGGCTTCCTTATGTGGAAAATTTCTTTGGGGTGGCAATGGGGAAATTGGGTCGATTGCTTGGGTAAAATGGCAAGAACTGTGTCTTGATAAAAAAAGAAGGTGGTCTCGGGTTCAGGAATTTAGATGTTTCAATTTAGCGTTAGTGGGCAAATGGTTATGGAGATACTTAGGAAATGGGGAGTCCCTTTGGGTTAAGATTGTGAAATCGATCTACGGCGATATTGAGTGGGGAGAGGAAGGTTTAAGTTTGGCTAGGAAGAGCAGGAGGGGGATAGGATGGTGGGGGAAAATAATTGCTTTGGGGAAAGATAAACATAGGGGGTGGGTTCATGTATAATCTTGAGAGAAAGGTGGGGAATGGTTGTAACACTTCTTTTTGGTGCCATAAGTGGGTCGGGGGTACACAACTTAAACTTGCATTTCCAAGACTTTTCCAACTCAGTCTTAATAAGGAGAGTCTCATTGGCGATTGCGGGAAGTGGGTAGATGGGTCGTGGAGGTGGGATTTACCGTGGAGAAGGGCCCTTAGGGGGAGCGAAAGTGAGATGGTGCAGAATTTAACCACTGTTATTTCCAATATTTCCCTTTTTGCAGATAAAGAAGATAAATGGGTGTGGACGGCCTTCCCAGACGGCGTCTACACTACAAGATCAGCGTACTCTACCATCCTACAAGCAAGAAGTGAGCATCCTCCTCACATTAGCTCCCCGACTGCACTTGCGAAAATATGGAAGACAAAAGCACCTCAGAAAGCCATTATCACGTCTTGGAGACTCCTCAAAAACAGACTCGCCACATGTGAAAATCTTGAAAACAGATAGATACTGTTGAGTGAAGAAGAAAAGATATGTAAGTTTTGCGGCTCGCAACTGGAGACGACGGTTCACTTGTTTCTACGATGCAGGAAAGTAATGGAGATTTGGCTAGGATTCTCAACGGTAAGACCGAATAACATTGGAACACACTTTCTTTCGTTTGTGCACTTTAGTAAGGAGAAAAAGATTATGAAACTCTTGATGGCAATCTGGTGTGTACCGTTTGGATGATCTGGAGAAGGAGAAACGAAGATAGGTTCAGATCGAGGAAAGGGAAAATAAATGCATTCTAGCGGAGATCAAAAGTAGAGTGTGGAGTTGGAACAAATGTTTTGATATTCTCTCAAAAGAGCTTCCTTTTTCGGATTGGTGTTCTAACGATTTCGTGAGCTCTTTCTTGTAATTTCGTTCGGTACCTCTGGTACCTTTGTTTTATCAATAAAATCTTTTTCCTGATAAAAAAAAAGATTAGGATTCAAATTCATATTTCATTAACATATTTATAACTATAAACAAATTATTAAATATAATTCTAATTCACATATTAACCTTTTAAAAAAAATCATATATTAACCTATCTTACTATGAAACAGTCTCACGCAAAATTTCAGGAAGAAAAATGTAGATGAGTTATTTTTGTGTAATTGTACCAATATAATATAAGCATAAATAGTGTGCCCCCAGATTGAATATCATCAATTGAGTTATCAATCCAGTCCAAACTTCTAGGCGCGCCCAGTCCATTAGTGCAGAATGAGGCTTTTTAATCAAAAATATTCAAATTCAGATATCAAGATACGAGGAATTTTATACTCCCTTCGTCCACCACCGATTCATATCATACTCATTTTCAATAACTATTTATATATTTTTCAATTGGTAGAACCCAATAAACAATACATTTTTTCTCCACTCAACTAATAAACAATACACTTTGTAGATCATTTTCTCCACTCAATTAATAAACAATATATTTTTTTCTTAAAATTCGTATTTCTCTCATAGGTCATGAATTAGTGGACGGAGGGAGTGTTTAGCTGTAAATGTTACTTGAAATTGTCGAATAATTAACGACTATCCTAGTCAATAATTATACTATATAAAATAGTAATAATTTTATGAAACATTATTTTTATAATCAAACCTAAATTAGTAAATTTCACAATTGCAAGTGACGACTAGTTAATTTATGCCTGCTGCATGTCTTTTTCTTTTATTCAAGATTAGTATGAAATATCTTATACTCATTCCATCTGCAAAAAATAGTCTCTTTTTATTATTTTGGAGGCCCACAAAATTATCCCCTTTTCAATTTTTATGTATCATATAGTGAACTTCTTTCTCCAATCATAATATAATCAATTATCATTATTAACACTATTTTTTAAGTGAAATCCTTCTCTAATTACAATACGCTCAACTATTTTTATTGAAACTCGTATCATCCCCTACTATGACTATTTTTTTATGAACATAATGAATAATTATTAATCTAATATAACAATATTAAAATTTAACTTTTAATGTTTATAAAATGTATCTACTTTTCATTTTATCTTACAACATAATACTTCATCCGTCACATAAAAATATGCATAGTATGGGACGGCACAAATTTTAAAAAATCATGTAAAGTGTAGAGTGAGTGAAAAAATGGGTCCACATTGATTGTGATGTTTAGTGAAAGAATTATTACTATAAATAAACTATGCATGTTTTTATGTAACAAACGAAAAAGGAAAATTATGCATGTTTTTATGGGACGGATGGAGTATAAAATATATATAATCTGATAAGTAAATACAATATATATATATATATATATACATACATACTAAAAAATGAGCATTTCATATATAATAATAAGGGTTAACTGTAAATTCATAATGATCTACGTCCACTTGAGATTGCTAGAGTTTTCACTATATTTGTTGAGGATTACATTTATAAGATTGAGAAAGTGTATCTAAAAAGGAGTCCTCTAAATTTACAAATGAAAATCCTATTTATAAGCATTAAAGTAAACCAAATAATTGGGCTTATTAATTCAAGCAATTAAGCCCAAGCCTTGTCACATTAATATTTATTAGACTTGACCCAAATGAATATGTGCATAATATTGTCCTCGTCACTTTGAAATAACATTTATTTTTCAAAAAAATGCCTATCGTGCATCGCACGAACACAAAACTAGTAAGTTTAAAATTATTGATGTGTTCAAACTTTTGACATGTCGTTGATATGACAATGTTGGCGTTGTTTTTGTGGATTTATTGTTGCATCCACCCTTATGATCATCCATTCAAGACTCATATTACATAATTTATTCAAAATATAATTAAATAAAACTAAAAGAAATTTGCTTTATCTACAAAATGAGGAAAAAAAAATGAAGATATTTTCAAATTAAAAATTAATTGTGATTAACTTGAGTGGCTAATGATCAGTTAATTTAATTTTCATGTATATATTTCAAATTTTATAGAAATCATGATATTTTCTTCCTTAATTTAAAAAATTGTACATGTTTCGTCCACGAAACATATTCTTAATCTTTTTTTATTTTGGTCTGTCCACGAAACATTTTCATGATTTATTTTAGAAATAAATTCACTATCTCCTTTACAGTTTTCATATATTTACACACGTTATCACTAATAAATTCATTATTTTAAAGAATAACTCATTAACTACCATGACTAAATAAAAACTTATTTTTTGAAAAATTGGTGTCAATTTTAATTATGAATATCTTTTGCTGAGGGAAAGAGTAATTGATTGATTTGTAAAAAGGAATAAAACATTTAATCCAGCTGCGAAGCACCAAATAAAACCTCCTTTTCAACTTTCCATGATCCCTCCCCCGCCAAGTCAGAGAAAAGAGAATCGCTCATATTTATGCGGTGGAATCCAGCCTGGCAATGCTGAGACGAGTTGTACGGTCCAAGAATCTATTGGTGCTGGCGTACGTACGCCTGCACCACCTGACCCACTCGTGACATATCACAGGGAAAACAGAAAGGCATTGGATCCGCCACGTGTTGGTTTCTGATTGGCTGGCTGCATCTTCCCGCCAGTCAATGTGGAGTGGGATTAGGATTATGTTTTTTACGAAGGTACAACGTACCACCACCATAAGCAGTCGTGGTTTGAGAATTTGCTACAAACGCTGATGCAAAGGTTTTGGTATGAGTGAAAATGAACAAAGGATTAGAGCACCTGCAACGCAGCTACTCGAGGGCCTCCTCGAGTAGTGCGTTGCACTCGGGTAAGCCGTTGCAGGGGGGAGGTACTCGAGGCATACTCGAGTCTTCGAGTATGCTCGAAGGGGGGGGAGAGGGATGGCGCGTGCAATGCACGCGCCCTAATAAATAAATAAAAAAAAGGAAAAATTGATAAATTCGAATTTTATTCGAATTTTGACTGCACCTCCTCGATTTGCGCACTTTTAACCAACTGTTTTCAATTTTTTTTTCTTCTTCTCCTCTTTAAAAAACCCCAACTTCTCCCCACCATCTTCACACCTCTTCTTCTCCTCTAATTTTCATCTCCTCCATTTCTCTTCAAGAATTTTCTCCGTCATGGATCCACACAACCCTTTCTACGATCCAAATTGGTGCCCCGATCTCTCCTCCGATTATCATCCCGATATGGGAGGAATCAACTTGGAGGAGAGCCCGCCCGAGGAGGAACCGGTCAGTGCACAGCAGAGTGTCTCCCCACCAAAGAAAGGCGGCCAGAGGAAGGAAATGGCCACCAAAATCAAGCACGACAAGGAAGGAATGTACCGTCATACTTACCTTCCCGAGCATACGGATCTCATCGTCCAAATTTGGGCGGAGGAGACCAACGACGCCATCCGTGGGACGGATCAGAAGGGAGAGGCGTATTGGGGCCGGATCCGCGCACGTGTGAACCCCATCCTCGGCGTCGACCTTAAGATCAAGCAACTTCAAGGCCACTGGTCCCGGGTGAGCGCGGATGTGCGTCTCTGGGAAGCTATTTGGGTGGAGACGCGCAACAATTGGCCCTCCGATCATTCGGATGATATGCTTCGTGACAAGGCCCAAATCCTCTTCAGAGCTCGAAGCCCACACAGGGCCTCCTTTAATTTCTGGAACGCGTGGAAAGTTCTCCGGAACAATCTCAAGTTCAAGTCGATGTACCTCCTTGGAGACGTGCATGCCTCCAAGAGGACAAAGACAACGGAAGAGGGCGGCTTCACCACCTCGGCGTCGGGCGATGAGATCTCTTCTGCCCGGCCCATTGGCAACAAGGTGGCGAAGGCGGCGGCGAAGGCTGCAAATGGGAAAGGGAAGGCAGCAGCTTCGCATACGAGCTCGGATCCTCCACCGGAAATAGTGGAGAGGTTGGACAGGTCCGACCAGCAGATGAGGGCATTCACCGCCTAGTACCAGCGGAGGAACGATATCAAGGAGAGGGAGCTCGATATGCAGCTCCTGAACACGGATACGACGCACATGACGGAGGCACAAAGGGCATTGCACGCGTCCATGGTCGCCGACGTGCTCAGGCGTCGTGGTCTAGACTAGGACGTAATATGATGTTTTAGGTGTTTTTAATTTTTATGTAATTTTTTTTTATGTTTTAGGTGTTTTTAAATTTTTATGTAATTTTTTTTATGTTTTAGGTGAATTTAAATTTTATGTTTAATGGCGTATTTAACTAACAAAAATATGTTATTTAAATTATGCAATTAAATTTAAAGTAAAAACATAAAAATCAAAACTAATGTTATCAAGTAGGCTATCAAGGAACCCCAATGCAGCACTACATACTCAATAACACAACCACTATCAAGTAGGCTATCAAGGAACCCCATTGCGGATGCTCTTAGACTTTTTTTTGAGACCAAAGGATTAAGGTTATTTGATTTGAGGGTTCTTTGCCATCGGGCAAGAATTTGCAATGGTGTTTTTTCTATTTTTGGTTTGGTAAATTTTGATTATTGATACGCTTTAAGTTATTTAATACTCCCTTCCTCCACAAAAGAACTTCCTATCTTTTCTTTTTAGGACGTCCACAAAAGAACTTCCTACCTATTTTTGGACTATACCCCACCACTTATAATCCATTACTTTTCACTTTTCACAACTTCCAATATTAATTATAACACATTTTCACCATTCCCAATACAATCAATTATCTTTTATCCACTCTCAATACACTCAATAATATTTTTTCTTAAAATCCATGTCACTCCCTCCTAAGAAGTTCTTTCATGGACGGAGGGAGTACTTAGTATAGAGATTTGAATAATTCATATATAAAATGTAAAAAGTTGTGTCAAGGTGTTTTAGGAATTTGTCAAGTAGGATTGTAAGAATATAATTTATAGTATTTCATTCCTCCCACAAGAAAGTATCACTTTCATTTTGAGACATAACTCTCTCTTTGTTTTAACCACAATCACTCATTTCTATATAACATCATAATCAATTCAATCACAACCACTCATTTTCATTTAACACATTATCTACTAACATTTTTTAAAACTCGCGTCATTCCATATGTGATACTCTCTTACGGGACGAAAGAGAGTGAAACTTAAAATTCTTCCTGCAATTACTGCAGATATGCATTGAGTTTCATTTTCAAAAAGTGGGATGCAATATTTACTGTAAGTTTTATTTATGTTTGAAAAGTTACACATATGAAACTATATATACTTATAGAATCTTGAGATAAACTAATTTATGGTACACCCTTAAACAAATATTAGCACAAACTAATTTAATTAAAGTTGAGTATATAATTTATGGCTCAAATTTTGAAGTGTTTCGAAATATAACATGAATTCCTGTTTATTTTCGTAAAAACCTCACCTACAAGGTCACATTGTCAAAAACAACTTCATGCCAATTTATTTTGTTGTTATTTTATATACTGTGATGAGTAGGGGTGGAGCCAGACCCCTAAAAACAAAGGGGACAAAACATGAAATAATATTTATAAAAATTATGTAATAAAATATTTCTTCTCTTTCAACATGTTTGGATAAAAAGAAAAAGAGAAGTTTATCTTTTATTTTAGGGGTAATTGCCTGTAAATTCCTAACGTTTACACGGAATTGGTTTTTGCACCTTTTTTTATTTTTCTACTTTTAAATACCTAACCTTTCGTTTTTGTCTGAAATTTATCCGATGATCGGTTTTTTCTCATGCCGGCGCCGGAATTGACACTGTGGCAGCCGGAATAGATGAGGTGGCAGCCGGAATTGACACCTAAACATAACTTTTACATGTGGTAAAAAAATTTTAAAAAAAAGAAGAAAATAATTTCCAACTCATCATCTTCCCAACCTAATTCACCTCTCCTCCCTTCCCCCCACCCGCCGGCGCCGCCCACCGCCACCACACGCCGGCGCTGGCCACCCCCTCCCCCATCCCCAGACCCATCGGCCCCTCCCCCAAATCCCCAGATCCCGTCTGCCCCTCCCCAATCCCCAACCCCGCTGCCGCCCATGCCGCCACATTCGCAAGCACAGACGGCGCCACCACCACCATCACCAGCACCACCAACAGGCCGGTACCCGCCGCCCCTCGCCACCGTCGCCTACACCAAAGATCGCCATGAAATCGAGCATCACCAAGAGCCGAGGGGTCAGGATTTGAAGGCGAATTTGTTGTGCAGGGCTCGATTTCACCAAATCGCCATGAAATCGCCATGAAATCGCCGATTTAAGAGGCTATTCGAGATGTGGGGAGGGGGAGGGCTGACGGTGGGCTTGGGAGAGGGAAGGGGGCGGCGAGACTAGGGGGGAGGAGGAGGAGGAGGAGGAGGGCTGACGGGGTCTGGGGAGGGGGAAGGCCGACGAGTTTTGGGAATGGGGAAGGAGCGGCGCGCGGCGGGTGCCGCCCTGGTGGCAGGCGGCGGCGGCGACGGGTGAGGAAATGAGAAGGTAGGGTTTGGGAGTTGGGGAGGGTAGGGAAGATGATGAGGGGGATTTCTTTTATTATTTTTTTTCAAGTGTTTTTCCACATGTAATAATTGTGCTTAGGTGTCAATTTCCGGCTGCCACCTCATCTATTCCGGCTGCCACAGTGTCAATTCTGGCGCCGGCATAAGAAAAAACCGATCACCGGATAAATTCCAGACAAAAACAAAAGGTTAGGTATTTAAAAGTAGAAAAATAAAAAAAGGTGCAAAAACCAATTCCGTGTAAACGTTAGGAATTTACAGGCAATTACCCCTTTATTTTAATTATTTTGTTAAGACAACTAAATAATTTTATGTTTGCCCTTAATTTTTTAACATTTTGGTAAAGCAAAAATTAAATATTCTTATATATATATATATATATATATATGTGTGTGTGTGTGTGTGTGTGTGTGTGTAAATTAGAGGTTAAGTACCAATTTCCCCCCGACGTTGGCATCCCTATTGCCTATAGCACCATGTACTCAGGTCAGCTTTGTTTACTACCTCAATGTGACAAATTGGTCGAAATTGGCGTAGTTCTTAAGCCATGGGTCGGTGTAGTGAGAGAAAGTCCACTGGAGAGCGAGTCATGCATGTGGTTGGATCGGTGGAGGGCTAAGCGATAATTGATGGAGAAGGCGACGAGGAAGATGATGTGGTGGTGGTGGTAGGTGGGGGAGAAATGGGCGTCTTTGGAGCGGACATCAGTGGTTGGATCGGTGGAGGGCATAACGAAATCTTGGCCGATGAATCTTTGGATTGTGCCGTTGTTGGATCGGTGGAAGTTCAAGGAGAGAGCATAATTAAAAATAATTTTTCTAACGGTGTTAAGCAACATTAAATGGCCGAGGAGGAGGTATTTGATCCCGTTTTGCCACATTGAGATAGTAAATAACGATGACCCTGAATATAGGGTGCTATTAGCGATAGGGGTGCCAATGTCCGGAGAAAAATTGGTACTTAACCCATTGTAATAAATAAATAAAAATTAAAAAAAATGAGGTGGTGCAAATTGCACACCCATGATGACAGGCATACTATTTTGCTAATGCGCTATATCTATTGAAACATTGGAAAAAATATTTTTATATTTTATTATATATATAAAGTTGATACCAATTCAATTACTATATCAAAAAATTATAAATATAATAAAAATACTAATATAATATTAGCTAAATATATTTGAGTTTAATAAAAAAAGAATTCACAATAAAAAAATATTTTGAAAAAAAAAAATAAAAATTAATAGTTAAAAGAAAAAAAATGAAAGTAAAAATAAAAAAATAAAAATAGAATTATTAAAAAAAAGGTGAGTAGAGAGAGAATTTTCTTAAGTTTTAATCTTTAAATAAATATAATTTTTACACTTTAAATCTAATATTTACATAACATAGCTCTTGTCAAGATCTTTAATTTGATATGCATATCAAATATTTTATTATTAAAATAGATTTTATTAGTAAAAAGAAAACCTAAAGAACCCTTGAAAGCACAAAAAAACAGACTAAGGGTCGAACCTCATTAAAACCTCATTAAGGAAAACCCGCGAGGGAAAAGCCTTAAAGAGGAAAAAGAGTACTCATCTACGGAGCGAAAACATTAGTAAGCTGAGTTGAGATTATTTTCGAAGCTACGGCCGAACCAGCATATCAAATATGTTATAATTAGTCGAATTTCATTATTTTAGAAAATAATTAAAATGAAAAAAGAGAGTTAAATAAAAAGAAAATAAATACTCCCTCCGTCCCAACTTTTGGTATCCAGTTGAGAACGACACGAGTTTTAATAAAGTGATTGATGTGTTTTGAGTGGAATAAGGGTCTCACATTTTATGTGAGAGTTAAAATAATTAAAGTGGAGTAAGAGCCCCACTTACTTTTACCAAAAATAGAAATGGATACTAAAATGTGGGACGACCAAAAAAGGAAAGTTGGATACTAAAAGCTGGGATGGAGGGAGTATATATTATAAATAAACTTTCAATTTTACTATCATCGCAAATTTCCCACTCAATTTTGAAATTGATTTGAAATTGATTTTCAACTGAAAGTTGTCTTTTTAATATACTAGCATTTGCATCATGTGTAACGCACGAGAAATGTTTTTATATTTCTATATTTATATAAAATTGATACTAATTCCATTATCATATTTATAATTATAATAAAAAAGTAATTTTAACTTATTATTTTTTAGTTGAATATTGAAAAAAAATCACAATAATAAAAATTGATATTATGATAAGGTAAAAAAAAGTTAAAAAGTGAAGAAAAAAAAAGAATTACAAATTATATTTACAAAAAAAAAGATGAGAGAAGAATGATAATTCTTTTAAATTTTAATTTTTAAATAAATATAACTTTTATATTTTAAATCAAATATTTACATAAAATATATCAGATTAAACATCTTATTGTGATCTTTAATTTTATATGTGTGTTAAATATTTTATAATTAATCGAATTTCATAATTTTAGAAATAAATCAAATAAAAAATAAGAAGTTAATAAAAAGGAAATAAAAAATACTATAATTTACGAATAAACATTCAATTTTATTATAACTACAAAATTGTCGCTAATTTTAAAATTAATTTAGAATTAATTTTAAATTGAAATCTTAACTTTTTAATATACTATAAAATTATAGATATGAGGCACTTTGAAGTGCGTTTGTCCTAATTAAATTTAATTATGACTAATAAGCCTCAAGTATAAAATTAATTGATCAGCCCCAATGAAAATGGATGCACTTTGTATATGAATGTACAGAAGTTATTGCCTTAATGTATAGTAGCATATTCTTAATGGTAATAACATTTAATTTTTCATCTACACCCAATTAAAGAATTAATAACTGGTTCACTGTTACTGATGCCACATGCTAACTGGAACCGACGGTTACAGCTCGGACCGTTGACCGCGGGCCGATTTCAGAATCAGAACCGGTAGCAGTCGAGGGCCAATTTTGAGTCGAAAATTCTTGAACCGTGAACCGACGGGCCAGCCCGACGGTTCATCTCGAAAATCGACGGGCTCGGAACGGCAGACGAGGTAGCAGCGCGGCAAGTACGTGGTTTCCAAGGTCAAAATTGCCAGTTTTGGGCGGTTAACAGGCGGTTTCCGCTCAAAATTGGCGGTTTCGTCGATTTTTTTTTTTCAAATTCAAATTTAGATTTCTCCGACCCAAGTTTATCTATAAATACCCTCCTTCTTTTTAAATTCAAATTCAAGTTTATCTATAAATACCTTATCTATAAATTTATCTATAAATTTAGATGTCTCGGTTTTTTGTGGTCTTTTTTGGTTTTCTCAGCGACGGCGTATAACCGGCTGAGGTTTACCTGTTTTTTCTCTTTGTTTGACGATGGCGACGGCGTCTCACCGGCCATCGTCTTTTTTGTCTTGCGTTTTTGTGTTTCGGTTGTGACTGGCTTGAGCCGGGATTGTTTTGGGACGATGGTTAGGCCGGAGTTTCAGAAACTTTCCTTTCCGCTCTTCTGGTCGTGGTCTTTTGTCTTTAGACGAGCACTCTTTTTCCTTTTCTGGTTTTTCCCTTTGGGTTTTCCATGAAAAAGTTTTAATGAGGCTCGGCCCTTAGTATGCTTTTTTGTGCTCTCAAGGGTTTTAGGTTCTTTTTAATAAAATCGCATTTTAATAATAAATACCCTCCTTCTTCTACCTTCAAAACCATCTCATTGTGTTAACAATTCTACACTTTCTTCTCTTCCATTATTTATGTGCTAAATTCGTTGCTCTAGCTAAATTGTTTTTGCTCTATAATTCTATTGTTACTCTCTTACTTTACTTTATTGCTCTTGCTTTATATTACTACTAAGTACTAAATACTATCTACTATTAGTATATATTTCAATTACATTAGCACTACACACATTTGTTCTACTTTATTGCTCTTGCTTATTATATTACTACTAACAATTAAGTATTAAATACTATATCTACTATATATTACTCTCTCTCTCTGTCCCTCAAACATCTTCCTCTCTTTCTATTTTAGTCTATCCCTAAAACATCTTCCTAACCTATTTTTGGAAACAATTCCACTAACTATTATACTTACAATCTTCACTTTTTGTGGGATTCATTCTCCACTCATCAAATATACAATTAAAACATATGCTACCCTTCCTTAGGAAGATGTTTGAGGGACGGAGGGAGTACTATATATTTCAATTACGTTAGCACTACACACACTTGCTTTACTTTATTGCTCTTGTTTTATACTCTCTCCGTCCCGCCCAAGATGCTACATATTCCTTTTCGGGCCGTCCCAACAAAGATGCTACATTTCTATATTTGGCAAAAATAAGGAATTTTAAACACTTAATTAACACTAATTAAGTATTTCTTTATTACATTCTCTCTCATACTTTATCACTTTATTACCTTCTCTTTCTTACTTAATCACTTTATTACTTTATCTCTCTTACTTTATCACTTTATTATTACACACTTAAAACATTAATCTACAACTCCTCAAATCTCATGCCGAAAAGCAAATGTAACGTCTTGGCTGGGACGGAGGGAGTATTATATTACTACTAACTATTAAATACTATCTACTAATTATCTATTACTATCTATTACTCCCTCCGTCCCAGGCCAATAGGCTCATTTCTTTTCGGCACGGAGATTAAGAAATTCACTTTTTGGTAGTTAAATGTGGTGTGGTCCACCAAAAATTAACCTTTTAAGCGTACTCCCTTATGAAAAGATTAAATAGTACTCCCTTATTGTTACTTAATAAAGCCCTGAACATTTCCATATTAAGACTGAGTCTATTGGAGTGGGACAACCTAAAATAAAAAATGAGCCTATTGGAGTGGGACGGAAGGAGTATTATATATTTCAATTACACTAACACTACACACACTCTTGCTTTACATTATTGTTATATTGTTAATTGTTAGTCTCTAATCTCTATTGTCCTTCTACTCTTATCTACTTGTTTATTTGTTATCATGCCTCAATCTCGTGGTAATCGTGGCAAGTCTATCAATGTCAACTCCAATGAAGATATTGGTAACACTCTCATCTTTCCTCGAAATGTTTCATCATCATCCTCAAGGAGAAAATGTCCACCATCACGCCATGAAACTGCCGAAATGATGGGTGAAGAATATGCTTGACAACTTCAAGAAGAGGAGGATGAAGCCTATGCACATACTTTGCATAGCCAACAATGGGTGAAGTAGCAGTTGGCTACCGCCTACGAGTATTACATTTAAAAAAAAAAAAATTCAAATTTTTTTCAAATTTTAAATTAACCTTTGATTTTATTTTTAGGGGTGCGTGCAATCACTTACCGAATTTTAAAACCTTCAGCCCAAGTGCAAAAATTAGAGGCTTGAGTTGCCTTCGTTCACACCCGGCTGAAGGTGCTCTTAGATGGTATCCAGTTAACAAAATAAGAACAAATTTTATTGTAATTTGACAATACTAACCTCTTTTACAAGGATGTGGGAGGGATAATTGAAAAAATTGATTCTCAATTATGCCTCCCCAGTCCCAATTAAACAAAACTATATATTTCCTCGTTTTCAGTTATAAGTTTTTTTGGATGTCCCAAATATATAAATTTATTTTCATGAGGGTGATACTTTTTTCTCTCATTAATAATATATCTATATTTTCAATTTTTTGATTGTATCCAACTTTAATTAATCACTGAAAAATAAATATGTGCATGAATTACAATTAGCCTATATAATTGAGATATGAGTATTAATAAAATTGGAACAACTTTAATTAATTAATAGGTTATTAATTCGTATAGCAGTTTTACTATAGAACATAAACAATTTATTAAAAACCATCATCATGTGTGCATATGTGTGTATACGTTGATCAACAAATAAAGTAATTAATCTTGCGGTAAAAAAAATGAATTTTAATATATTCTGACGCAAACTTGAGAAATTTCTATTTATATAATTTTATTTAATATATTTAGATTTTATATATATATATATATATATATATATATATATATATATATTTGTAATTATTTTGCCCTCCACACGGTGGGATATCCTAATTTTATTAAAAAACTTGATAGTTATATAGATAAATTGGATACATTTTATGAGAACGGATTTATATGTTTAAAACGAACATTGTGAATAACTACAATTTAAAAATAGTTTTCTACTTTGTAGCCCAACAAAAACCTATAAATTTTAAAGGGTTAATGACATATAAAATCATGAACTTTGGGCATATTATGATTTTAGCATTTAACAAAAAATTCTGTTTGTAAAACCACGAACTTTGGGTATATTCTGGTTTGAACCTCTAATAAAAGATTCTGCCTGTAAAATCACAAACTTTTAATTGTTTCTGATTTAAATTACGGGAATAGTACATACATGACATTTTAATCTTACGTGACTTATAATTAGCTGATGTGACTAATAAATGCTAAAAGACATCGTTTCGTACTTAAAAATATGAATAAATTAAACCTACCCTAATTATAATCACGCAGAATGTACACTAATTAAATCTATGTATGTGGTTGGATACTATTCTCATAGTTAAAATCAGAAACAATTAAAAGTTCGTAGTTTCACACACATAATCTTTTTTAGAGGTTAAAATCAGAATATGTCTAAAGTTCATGGTTTTATAGGCATAATTGTTAAAGATTAAAACCAAAATATCCCAAAGTTCGTGGTTTTACGGGTCATTAACCGAATTCTAAGCTATGAATTCACATTACTCATGAGTACTACTCCCTCCGTCCCAATATTTTTGGTAATGATTTTAAACTACAAACAATGTGGCTCCACACACTTTTACACTCAAAAAATAAGTTTCTTAATCTCCGTGGCGAAAAGAATCATGACTAATCTACTGGGACGAATGGAGTATCTCATAATTCTATTTTTTTTACTGATTAATAAAAGAAATGTAAAATGACACACATACACACACTAAAACAATACTCCCTCTCTTCTCCAAATAATTTCCTATATTTTTTTTATTCTTCCCCCAAAAAGTTATCTTTTTATTTTTGAATTATACTGCGCCACAAATAATATCCTATTTACCATTACTTTTTTTTTTTACTACTCGCAATATCTTATTTACTATTACTTTTTTTCATTTTTTACTACTCTCAATATCCCATTTATCATTAATTTTCACATTTTCATCTTTTGCCTTAAAACACGTGCTCTTTCCTCATAGGAAATTATTTGGGGGCAGAGTATTTTATATCCTGAACTTTCAGCATTTTTTATAAAATGTCTCAAACTTTCGTTTTCTTCTTATAAACCCCGAACTTTTAGCTTTTTCTATAAAATGTCATGCTAAACAAAATTTGTTAACAGAAATAAGATAAAACGATCCCGAACTTTTAGCATTTTTTAATAATGATGATTTATAATATGGGTTTCCAATAAAAACAATCTCTAAAATATTTTATTCGATGAGATAAAACATCTTTTTGTCACCGAATTTTATACAATGAGACACTTAATAGAAAAAGCTGAAAATTCGATAGTTTTAGGGGAAAAAAATTAAATCATTTTATATAAAATGTTGAAGGTTTGAAATATAAAACACAATTAACCATTTACGTTACTACTAATTTACATTTCAATAATATGATCAAGAGCATTAGTTTAGCACAGTATCGCAAATAAAATTATTAAAAAGTTGTATTAATAAGCAGATATTCTTATACTGCTGGTGATAGCAACACTTTCTCAAATTTCCATTTTATCCAAATATAAAGCTCACAAAATTTGATTAGAATTTACTATTTAGAAAGCCCATGTCCACAGATAGGATGTGTGTGTATATTTATTTATTTAAAAATATAAACCCTCCATTCTATTGAAAATGATTTATAGTCTATTTTGAATATTTAAAGTGGCAAAGTTGAAGCACACAAAGACTCTTTTTTATGAGAGATCTTGGGTTCAATTCTCGCTTGCGTGTGGAGAGTTTTCCCACCCATTTCTTATGTGCGGTTGTTTTTCTACCTTTGTGTGGTATAGAGATTCCGCCTGCGTGCAAGTTACTTATTAGTAGATTATATTATATACCCTCTGTAATTCTAAAAAACAAAAGATGATTTATTTTTCATAAAAGACAATATTTAAATCTTAAAAATTTATGTGTTATATTCAATTTACATCTTTCTTTTAACCTTATTTTTGATAAATTATATCAGTACATAAATTCATAAAAGACAATATTTAAATCTTAAAAATTTATGTGTTATATTCAATTTTCATCTTTCTTTTAACCTTATTTTTGATAAATTATATGAGTACATAAAAAGATTTAAAGATCGTACAATGGTGAACTCGAACCCATAATCTCAGGCTTTGGACATTAATCACCTACCGCTAGACCAAAATATATGTGTATTTGTGTGCGTGTGTTATCCAAGCGGTAAGGGAGAGGTTCGAGTTTCCAAAGCCAAAGATCGTATATGTGTATTTGTGTGCGTGTGTTATCCAAAGCCAAAGGTCTTGGGTTCGAGTTTCCTGTGGTGCCTTTAAATTTTTTTATTTAATACTGTTAATTTATTATATATGAATATATATATATATATATATATAGG
The DNA here is from genome assembly GCF_028751815.1 of Salvia miltiorrhiza. Taxonomy (NCBI): domain Eukaryota; kingdom Viridiplantae; phylum Streptophyta; class Magnoliopsida; order Lamiales; family Lamiaceae; genus Salvia; species Salvia miltiorrhiza. Next base: position 14,386,826 of record NC_080393.1, on the reverse strand, counting down.
GAGAGGTTCAAATAAGAACCACTAATAAAATAAGAACGGAGAACCATTTTAAGCCATTCGATCATCAAGATCTACGGTGGATGCATCATCTTGGTGGATGGATGCAGGTGCTGGATTCGAATCCTGAAGGGAGCAAAAAAATTATTTTTTTCGGATGCATTAAATTTAATAGCGGATGCATTAATTTGTATAGCACATGCAGTAATTTTATTGGTTCTTATGTTCTCACGATAATTGTGGTTCTCACTATAACCGCACCCTATATATATATATATATATATATATATATATATATATATATTCTTTTTAACTTTTATATTGAAATTAAGTTATGTTTAATAAGATGAAGACTTCCTTTTTAATTTTTGTATCGAAAAGAAAGTAAATAATACTTCCTCCGTCCACGAAAGAACTTTCTATCTTTCCTTTTTGGGACGTCCACAAAAGAACTTCCTACCTATTTTTGGACTATACCCCGCCACTTATAATCCTTTTACTTTTCATTTTTCACAACTCCCAATATTAATTATACACATTTTCACCACTCCCAATACACTCAACTACCTTTTATTCACTCTCAATACACTCAATAATATTTTCTTTTTAAATCTGTGTCACTCCCTCCTAAAAAATTCTTTTATGGAGGGAGGAAGTATTTTTCTTATTTCTTTGTTATTGTGACAGAGTACACACAGCTGGCCTCTCTGCAATCTTAAATTTTTAATAAATGGATTCTGAATTTTATTTCACGAGGGTAAAAAGATTATCTAATTACTAGATTTGGATATTCTTTTACCAAATAATCCATTTATAATAGATTAATAAAAAGCTCCACGATTTTGGCCTCTTTTTCCTATGGTGGAAAACTCAGCAAAAAAAGCCTGAAAGAAAACAAAACAAAAGCTAAAAACCCAAAATACATACTCTCCATCTCTCTTTTATCTCTCGTTTAAGCCTCTGCTTTACTGCTTCACCTTCTCCAAAGGAGAGAGAGAAAGAGTGTGAGAGAGAGAGAGTGACTGCGGGGCACGTCGGCGCTTCGCTTTTATCTCTCTTTTTCAACTTCCATATTCGTTGATGGACTGATTCTCTCTGTGTTGTGCTATCCATGGGTTTGTACAAATTGGGAGGAACAAATTGCGGAAAGTGAAGCGCAATCGCACATTCTGATTTGGAGTGTATGCAATTCGATTGTGCCCTAGAATTCGAGTGATATTGGATTGTTTTTGTGTTTGTCTGTCTCACTCTGGCGGACATCAGAGGAACCCTAGCGTTCCTGCTGTCGCCGATTCCCTCCGGCCGCTGCGATTTCAAATCTAGGAGGAGAAAGCAGAGATTCTTTCATACCGGCGCGAAAATGCTGTGGATAATGAGGTTTTCCGGATTCTTTTCGGCGGCGATGGTGATGATTGTGCTATCCCCCTCACTTCAGTCCTTCCCGCCGGCGGAGGCGATTCGGTCCTCGCACGACGATTCGGTGCTCAGATTCTCCACGCCGACGCATTCCGGCGACACATTCTCCTTCCGCCGCTCGCCGGCGTTCCGCAATGCCGGCGACTGCCGGTCTCCTAAGGTGGCGAATTACAGCGTCTGCGATCCGTCGCTTGTCCACGTCGCGATCACTCTCGATGTCGAGTATCTGCGCGGCTCCGTCGCCGCCGTTCATTCGGTTCTTCAGCATGCCAAATGCCCGGAGAGCGTGTTTTTCCATTTCCTCGTGGCGGAAATCGGTCTCGAAACACTCGTCCGATCCACGTTCCCGGAGTTGAAGTTCAAGGTGTATTACTTCGATCCGGAAAGAGTGCGGGATCTCATCTCCAGCTCCGTCAGGCAAGCGCTCGAACAGCCGCTCAATTACGCCCGAAATTACCTAGCGGATCTACTTGAGGCATGCGTCTTGCGAGTGATCTACCTGGATTCGGATCTCGTCGTCGTCGACGACATCTCAAAGCTGTGGAGCACGAAATTAGGGCGAAAAACGATCGGCGCGCCGGAATACTGCCACGCCAATTTCACCAAATACTTCACCGCGTATTTCTGGTCGAACAATCGCTTCTCCGGCGTGTTCTCTGGCCGCAATCCGTGCTACTTCAACACCGGCGTGATGGTGATGGATCTGGGAAAGTGGCGGCGGTTCGGCTACACGCGCCGCATAGAGAGGTGGATGGAGGTGCAGAAGACGAGCGCGAGTCGCATTTACGAGCTCGGCTCCCTGCCGCCGTTCCTGCTGGTGTTCGCCGGCCACGTGGCGCCGATCGAGCACAGGTGGAATCAGCACGGATTGGGCGGCGACAATGTGCGCGGCAGCTGCAGGGACCTCCACCCCGGCCCAGTGAGCCTGCTGCACTGGAGCGGCAGCGGCAAGCCGTGGCTTCGGCTCGACTCGAAGCAGCCATGTCCGCTCGACTCCTTGTGGGCACCGTACGATCTATACGGACACTCGACGTGAGGAAATTTTTTTCGCCGCCGCCGCCATTGTAACAGAGCTCTCTCTCCGCCGGTAAATTCCTTCAGCGACACACCTTTTTTTTTTTTTTTTCCCTCGTTTCCTAATCTTCTTTTACTACATTTTCCCATTTTGTTTCCTTATTCAATTATAATTTTGGCTTCAATTCAACCATTTATTTCTTAAAACATGTGTTTTCCGTTGGATGATTAACTGTGCTGATCCATTTGTGTTTTATTCTATAATTCTTCTTTCCCTTTTGAAGGATTTTATTCCTACAGATGTGCGTAACAGTGCGTTCTATCTGGCGATGTTACAGTAGAACATAAATTCTTTGTTATTAGTGTTGAAAATGTTTACTGCGGTGATTTTTTTTTTTTTGAGTTTTGGAGTGGAAAAAAGCTACTCCACTCCGAGATTGCCTAGGAAATACAGCTATGTCTACAGAAATAAATTATGGAGAAGCCTCGATGTTGTCGGCCTACTTGCACTTTAGTTTTCTTGTTCCATCTCTACTTCGTAGCTGTACTTATTCTCCCAATGTTAATGTATTAATTTTAATTTCATATTCTATTTTATTAATTTAATGTGTTTAATAACGATATCAGTCCATGCATTTGTGAAGAATAATTTAGACAGTAAGTTTGGTGCTCCTTTTTTTTATTTCACTTATCCAAACATAGCATAAAGGCATGGTAAAAAGGGTTCTCTTTTTTATCTCTTGATTCGTTGATACTAACATAGCATAAAGGAAAAGTGAAAAAAAGGAGGAGAATAAGGAACAAGAAGTTCTTGTTTTGGTATATTGTGCAACATCAAAGTAGTTTTTGCAATTATATTGAAATATGAGATGTGTATTGTTTATATTTTGAAGAATGGGCGTTAAGGGATGATCTAGTTAGTTGTGCAAACAGGGTAATTTCATAACTAAAAGATGATGAATTATTGAGAATGAAATAGAAAAGGGAAGGAATATAGTGGTAGTGGGCAAGAAGAAGATTGTGATATTCAGCAGTGGAATTGAAGAAAAGTTGTGTAAGAAATGAAATAGTGGTAGGCCATTATGCGAGAAGAGGTATGCGGCACACATGGCATGGTTGTTGGTGCGCCGTTGTTGGTGAGAAATGAGATTTTTGCTCTCCCCACTTCCTAACCTTTTTTTATTGCTTATTTATAGGAGACTTTCATATTAAATTACCAACATTAACCGACCAAATATGCAAATGAATAATGTATTTGTTTCTTGGATTGTTACACTGTTTCATGATGTTGTGGAGACTTAAATGTACTGCTAACTGCAAAACCAATTAATTTAACCAAACTCTCTTCACTTTTATTTTCTCGGGACATCATACTGTTATATGTTATTACATTAAAAGAGTTTTCAGATTTTTTTTATTCGAAATTTTTGGTGCATGTTATATTAACCAAACTATATTCACTTTTATTTTCTTGGGACATCATGCACAGGACGACTGATAAGTTTTGTTATATTATCTCGTTGCACTTTTATATCATGTTGCATTGAACCCTTAGGGGGTGTTTGATAAATTATGTAGGTTAAGGAGTGATAATTATTAACTAGGAGGCCCATGGTAGGAAATGAAACCCATGTAATTTAACCAAGTGTTTGATAAATCAAGGTTAAAATTTAGATAGCATGAATTCATTGTTTGATAATTTAAATTAAAATATAGATTAAATAGTGAAATTACTATTTTAACCTTATACTATTAAATTAATTAAAAAATTTAAATTAAAAAATAGAAGTTAAATTTTCGTAGAACCAAATTTGTGCTACAACCTCTCCCTTTCCCATCATCTGCAATCCCACCCACCCCGCCCCATCACCGCCTCTCTCCCTCCCTCCAGCGTCCGCCGCCAACTTCATCCCAACCCCCCCGCCCCCCATCACTGCCTCTCTCCCTCCCTCCAGCGCCTGCTGCCACCTCCAACAAGAATCGGCGCAGCGCATCCCTCTCTCCAGCGCCGACTCGCCCACCGCTAGGAAGATTCACCCCACCGCCGCCTCCCCCTCCCTCCAGCGCTGCCCCACCGCCAATAAGAATCGGCGCATCGCCGTCTTACTCCCTCCAGCGCCAGCCCGTCCCACCGCCAAGAAGATTCAGCCCACCGCCGCCTCCCCCTCCCTCCAGCGCTGCCCCACCGCCAATAAGAATCGGCGCATCGCCGTCTTACTCCCTCCAGCGCCAGCCCGTCCCACCGCCAAGAAGATTCAGCCCACCGCTGCATCCCTCCCTCCCCCTGCAAAACCCCTAAAAAAAACAACGTTTCTCATCCCACTTCCCCTCCCCCCATCAAAATTCAAGATTCAGACCTTCTCCACTTCCTTGCAGATTTGCATGGTTTAAGTCAATGGAGGCGATGATTTTGGAAAGGGGATTTCTCATGATATTGTTGGTAAAGGTGAGAAACTAATACCGCCGCGCCCTTCGCAAGAATTAATACCGCCGCCGCTGCAACTATTGACCGCCGGTGAACGTTGGTGAGGAACAGCGATGTCGGCGAGGGCAGAGTGGTGTTGGTGGTGATGGGAATTGGGGGCAATTGTGTGAACGAAAAATTTAACAATAATTACTGTAGCATCGAGCTGCTGTAACCGGGGGAGGGCTCCGGTTCTATTTGTGTTGTGTAACAGTGTTTAAGGCCGGGCCAAGCCTTAATTTTAGGGCCTTCACTTTTGACAAATTAAAATACCAAACCGAGAGTTAAGACAAGTTAAATACACAATATGCCCTTAACACAAAAGTCAAACAGGCCCTTAACTTAGTTTTCATGACTTGTTGAGAATCTATATATATATATATATATATATATATATATATATATATATATATATATATATATATAGGGAGAGGTTCAAGAAAGAACCATAAATAAAAGAAGACCGGAGAACAATTTTCAGCCATTCGATCATCAAGATCTACGGTGGATGCATCATCTTGTTGGATGAATGCAGATCCTGGGTTCGAATCCTGAAGGGAGCATTTTTTTCAAATTTTTTTAGTGCATTAATTTTAACAGCGGATGCATTAATTTTTACAGTGGATGCATTAGATTTGATGGTTCTCCCGTTCTCACAAATAATGTAGTTCTCTCTAGAACCACACCCTAATATATATATATATATATATATATATATATATATATATATATATATTATTTTAGCTATGCACTATAATGTCATTTGCGTTTCATACAATAGAAAGGAGTTGAGAAAATTAATGAGTACCGAACTACCGATGGAATACAACAAAAGTCTAAAGTCCCATTTTTTTTTAAAATCATAATAATAATGGATAACTCGTGTAGGTTCACTTTACAATGAGAGGTTAAAACTAAAAAGAAAAAGGAAAGTCTTCCATACCATATAGTATGTGATATTTTTGTGCGTTCTTGTACTTGTAGTATGAATATCGATAATAGGACTAAACAACATGTGAATAATACGTGGATGGAAACCTCGAAGCAAGTTTTCGAAATAAAAATGATTTTTGACTCTAGATATATCTTTTCTTTAGTTTGTCGGGTCTAAAAGGGTGGTGGTAGAGTTTTTTTTTCTTTTCTTTTCTTTTATAAATGTTACGACAAATATTTCATATTTTGAAGAAAACGATCACTACAATTTCTAAACAAGGCAAAAACCAAATATGCTCTCGTCTGCGGATAAAGAAAATGAAAGGCTGGAAATAAAACAAAAAAGTGTCATTGTTGAGGTCTGCTGTTTAGTACCGTTGTTGGAGGCATCGAATGGACCAATTAAATATATAATTTATATCAGCATACTATATTTACAATATTTATTTTCAGAAAATGTCTCTGAGTTTTTGGGTATTTATTAACCGAATCGAGTTTAAATTAATTCCTTTTGCAGCTAAACACGATTCAAACTCAACGTTTTGCTTTTTTATTTTATTTTAAAGTGAACTTAGTATTTAGTAAGTCTTAGGTTTTGCATTTATTATACTCCATTTATTTACTTGGTGGAGTTAGCTAAAAATTTTGGGGCCTTAAATTAATGCTTCAGCGGATTTATTAAGCCGATTTTAAGTGTGAGTGAGTTAATTGGTATATAGGTAGGGTGGGTAATATTATAATTAAAAGCTTCTCGAATATGATGTTAAACAACATATGGTGGTCATCCACAAATTAATTAAATAGATTTTTTTTTATTTACTATACTTATTTTTTTAAAAGAAAAAAAGATTTGGTTGTTTCACTATATTGTCCATATTATAGTTATTTTTTATATATTTTTTTATTTTAAAGAATAAAAAATACAAATTTTTAATAAAAAGGGTACAACATAGACAATATATTAAAATAATTATATTTTATTTTTATATAAAAAATTAAATTAATTAAAATTTTTCATATCAAATTATCTTGTATGTGCCCACAATATCGCGGCATAGATTTATTGAATCGTCAATTACCTTATAAAATTTTTAAGCTTTAAAGTTGGTTTTAAATTGTGGTCCCATTCTTGTTCACTTCAATATTCACTGTACAATTACTATATTCAATGAAATAAAAAATAAACTGACTTAGGTCTCAAAAAAAAAAACTGACTTTTTCTAAAATTCAATTAGCTGGCTTGGTGATTAAATTGATTTTACTAATCCGTCAGTGTGTTGTACAATCAATGTGATGATGCAAATAATTTAATGCACACGCCCACTAGGACACAAACATAAAATAGATTTTGTATGGGCCTAAAGTGGAGTGGGTGAGAAAAAGAGTTTGAATCTTATTTACTTCTTATGTCGAATTTGTTGCATACCAATTTCTTACAGCATCACTTTTATTCAATATTTACAAATTATTACATAGAAACACTCTGGATTTTTCCTCCTAACACAATATAATTCCAGGCTTTGCAAAATACTATAACTCTTTATTCAAAATAATAATAAAAATTAATTATAAATTTATTATTTTATAGTATAGTCCATAACCGCAAATTCATTACCTAATACATGAGTCATTCATGCGCTCTCATTTTGCCAACAAAAATAAATAAAAATATTAGTTGATGTACATTTTTTTTTTTTAATCTCCAACTCTCAACTTAAATTCATGATAAATATTAACTTAATCACTATATCCTCTAGAAATCTGAAGAAAGAATAATATGCTGGAGTTCAACAAAAACATATAACCCCACAAATTCGAAGAAAAGGAGATAAATAATTTAAACAATCCGGGATACATACTTCATGGTTCATATGCATTTCAATCTCTTCTGCATATCCAATCAACACAATTATTCTAAGCTTCAAGCGTTAGGTCTTTTTCTCTTCTTCATAGTTTTGGGGGTTATACGGTATTTACAGATTTGTATTCTCTTATTAGAACTAGAATTAGGAGTTATAAGAGTAAAATAATAAATTTATTAATATTTGTAAATTATAAGCTATAGTGAGAACAAAGGGAGTAATGTATAAAATCATACCGCTTCAAATTGATGTATCATCCGAGTTCATGGGCCTGGGGCCCCTTTAACAATTTTGTAGCCCACGGTCATGAATTATCCACTTTATTCCTAATAAGTATACATATGTCTAGTTATAGTATTTTTTTTTATCACAAAATCTCCTATACACCCTATACACCCGGGTCGTACCCGATCCGGATTCTGACTCAGATCTAACTAGGGCGGTAAACGAGCTGAGCTGAGCCGAGCCGAGCCGAATACTAGCAGGCTCGAGCTCGGCTCGAGCTCGATTCGAGCTTTTATCTTGATGATCGAGCTTGGCTCGTCACCCACTTAACAAGCTCGAGCTCAGTTCGAGTTCGGCTCTTGTGATGCTCGATAATGTCGAATTTGAGCTCGATCTCGGCTCGTTAGATGTTCGTATATATGATGTTCAAGCTCGAATTTGTTATAAATTTAAGAAAATCTTCTTAATTACTATGTTACTCGAGCTCAAGTTCGACTCGTCTAATGCTCATGTACTAACTCGTTTGAAAGTTCGACTGAAGGTTCGTGAACAGGCTCGCGAACATGTTCGCGGACAATCGAATTCGAATATGTTCGCGAGCTCAACGAGCCGAGCACTATTAGGCTCGAACTCGGCTCGATAAAAATTTTGAGCTCGAAATCAGGCTCGAGCTCGGCTCATTTATTATCGAATCGAGCTCCGAACGAGCTTTTTTCGAGCCGAATCTCGAATAGCTTGCGAATAGCTCTGTTCATTTATAACCCTAGATCTAACCCAACTGAACTATTCTACCCGAATGTCAAGTATTAGTGTCATTTCGATATAGTGTTAGTGTCATTTCAATATAGTGTTAGTGTCATTTGTAAAACAAAATAGTATTAGTGTCATTCCAAGATCGTGTTAGTGTTAGTGTCATTTCAAGAAAAAAAATGGGTTAGGATAGTCCAATTGGTCCAGGAACTGGGTCGGGTACAACCTGGGTGTACTGGAGACCACCTTTTTTTTTTTATTTGGGAAGTTTACAATATAGTATTCAAACTTCTCATTTTTTTTAATAAAATTAATATGCAACGGATCACTATATATTTTATTATATATATATATATATATATATATATATATATATATATATATATATATCATTTGAAAGCACAAGAACGCAGACTAAGGGTACGAAACTCGAAAAGAGATCGTTAAACATAAAGAAACCTAATCAAAGGCTCTAGCAAGCACAGAGGACATCTACACATCTACCAAATAGAATAGTCGTCCATTTCATCCGACCAACGTCCATGAATATCAAAATATTATTATTAATAAATTATTAGGTTAATTGGTAATAATATTAGTAATTAGATTAATAATTTTATTAATTTAAATATTAGTAGTTGATTTGAAATAGTGTATAATAACATTATTATCAATTTAATGAATATAATATTAAATTTAATAAATATTGTATAATAGTAAATAATAAAATACACAGATTATAATGTAAATAATTTAAGTCAACCTCATTTTGAAAAGGTATAAAGATAAAATAATATAACATACACACATTATATACTGACATAAATTATATACGTCCATCTCATACCCCTCAAAACTGGTAATATGACCATGGGCAAATTTTTTTCTTATATATATGGAATATATTTAGCTTAATATTTACGTAGCCCAGTCCATAGCTCCGCCCAACCTCTAAAAAGATTTTTTTTTAAAAATCCTCAATATAATAATGAAAATTAATTTATTTTTTAATTTATAGAAGATAGATTATTTTTAAAAAAAATAAATGCATAGATGTAGCTCAAATGTATCTATTATTGAATCAATAGAAATAGTGCAACTACTTATTATATTATGTGATTGATTTTTAATTCTAAATTCATTAAAATTTTACTTAGATACAAAAACGAACTGTACGGACTGACCAAAAAATTTGGCTCAAGGGCTACTGCCTTCAAATCGCCGTACAATACCTTTAAGTTCAGTCCCTGAGTCCCCCTTTATCAATAAATATGGAATCCGCCCCTGAATATAAATTGCACCTTTATCCTAGACAACAAGCAATATTCACCTTCAATAAACAAGGATTTTGTACAGAAATTTCAACGGCTCCACAAGAAAGGGATGAGACAGTGACTTATAAGTGTTTGCGCGCGAATGAGAGTAAAATAAGAAACAAATCTAAAAATTAGGGTTATTAATTAAATCAGTGACTAAAATGACGTTGTTTTATCTATTTTATCAAACGGCGTCATTTTTAAGTTAGCATTAGTAAGCAATGTTACTTACAAGTCAGCAAAAGTATGGCCGGAAGACTTCATCGTGGGAAAAATCAGACTCAATTAAAAGTTTATGTATTTTACACTAAAATTTGAAATTTATGAGAAAAATGAGTATTCCTCCAAAGTTGGTGGATTTTAACGCTATTTACCCTAGCAAATACATTGATATGTCTTTTGCAACTGTTATTTGACATTCTCACGGCTTATAGTAAGCCCCTTTGTTTTTTTTGAGAACCTCAGCTTATAGCAAGTCTTATGTAGTGTCGTCTATTGCAGAATACAACCAACTCCGTCGAAGGATTGGAATAACGAGACGGCCAAGATCCTGGATCAGCCAGAAGCTCGTTCTGTCTGAAAGCGATCAGTTTAGAGAGCTGTTTCTGAACCCAAATATCGTCCATGCCTGTGTGAGCCATTATCACATACTGATGATTAAATACAACATTAAATCATTTTCTACGACATTCTGTTTTCTGTGCTCCTTAGTTGTCTTAGTTTTTAATGTGGGTAGTTTAGCTTTTGCTGGTTTCATCTTTGTGTTTTTTCTAACCCTAGGCATGGTGATTTTGGATCTGAATTTATTTATCTAACAAAAGGTAGTGAATAATAGCAGTTGGGAGTTTATACATTCTACCAATATGCCTAATTAACATGATTTATTTCTTCTGTGTAGTTTGTATACTATTGTATTGCATGAGACGAGATTTATCTAATACACAACTTGGAATTTCCTTTTGTCAATAAAAAATGACAAATTTTGATATATGACCCATTTTTTAAATGACTTGCGCTGGGGATGCATTACATGTGAATATCAGAATATGTAGAAGGTGAGAAAGCTTATCTTTAGTGCGTCGTCGTCGGCATTTTAGCGACGGTGATGAATTTTCGTCGGTATTTGTTTTAACAACGATTTTCACGGCGACTCACTGTTACCGTCGGTGATCGCCTATAGCGATGGAATTTGGGGCTTTATCGATGAAAAATTTTGTCGTAATCGCCTAGTTTCTTATGGTGATTGTCATTCGTTTGTTATTAGTATTAAAGTAAGGCATTTGTTTTGGTTATGTGTTTATTGTATGCATTTATTCTAGATACGATAGAAAATCTCTAGTCTACTTGATGCAAGTTTTTAATACCAGCGTACGTATGTTATATACAAGGGTAATTAATATTGGAATAATAAGTCAAATGGATTAACCAAAGAGTTCGGGGGCACACTTAGGGGTGTAATCGAGTCGAGTCCAGCCGAATAGTGCCTTGCTCAAGCTTGACTCGTTTAGCTAATCGAGCTGTTTGCTTAATTATCGATCGAGCTTTAATCGAGTTGAATACAGTGCCGAACCTAATCGAGCTTTTTAAATTTAATTTTTTATTTAAATTTTTAGTTATTTTCCTAATACATTAAATTTCAAATATATAAGTTATTTTATTCACAAAAATACAATATATTTACTACTTTCTTATAAATAAATAATGTTAATTAGATACTTAATCCAAATATTACTAATTATAATATAAAATATAGTAAGACATTTAATGAATAGTCTTGTATTTTTAAGATAAATCACTTAACGAGCTAACGAGTCGAGTATCGTCATGCTCAAACTTGACTTGTTTAGCTAAACGAGCTGTTCATTAAGTTATCGATCGAGCTTTTATCGAGTCGAACGTCGAATAGCTCACGAATAGCTTGACTCGACGGTCCATTTGAGTGCAAGGTGCATTTGTCCTAATTAAAATCTAACTGTGAATAATAAATCATAATCATGGATTAATATCATGATGCACCCAATTATAGTGCAAGATATAATTTATAGTTTTAAATGAAAATTAATTTGTTTATGTAATTACTATATATTCGTTCATAAGCATAAATAATTATTTAGAATAGTTGTTAGTTGGTTCATAAAAGGACCATATACTTCATCAAGCAGAGATCGAGTATAATTAACCCCACTTTCATAGTATTCAGTCTCTAAAGGTTTGAAAAGAAACGAGCGACGAAGACCGGTGAGAATTTCAAAAAGTAAATTTAGTTATTTACTACTCCAGTATTTAATTATTTTATTCTCTTAAGATATAAGTAAATTTTTCTTTACAGTAATTAATTTTTACTCTAATATTAATAGTTGACATTTTAAAATTACACACTTTGATTCATCTCAATTTGATCGAGAAGACCGATGTTTATTCAACCTGAAACGATTTCAGTTTTCAACAATTTCCGACAATTTAAATAATATTTGAGTTTAAAAATAGGCCCAATCAATTTGTTTAATTATAGTGTATCTCCAAAAAAATAATGAATATATATTTTCTTCTGTAGCCATACGGTCAAACCGACGCAGTTTTATGTTTCTTTTTCATGGAGTAAGCAAACAGTTATTTCAAGAAACGCCAAAAACTATCACAAGCGATCCTTCGTGTCACACATGTTTTTTAATGTTTTATGTCACTATGATTTAGATATACTTATTAAAAAATAACCCATTTGTAATACTTAAAACTCAGATACTGTGATGTAAGCCTTACTTTAAAAAAAAATTCATTCATGTTTATACCACAAAAGGCGTGCGGGACCCACTGCGGCGAATCCTCCGTCACATACGTAGAGGCCGCCATATGAATGGCTAAAATTGTTCGAATCTGGAATATTAATATTTTTGGCTTCAAAGCGGAATATTCAATTTATAATACTAATATGTTTTACTTTATTTATTTGTTATGTAAGATTGAAAATCCACTTGCTACACGAAGACATGTTACGAGTAAGTAAATAATATTTTAAATAAAGAATCAATAAAATTTGGTTATATTAACAACTAAAAAATATAGTACTACTATAAATGAGTTATTTTTATGACGTATTTCAAAAATTATAATCACACAATTGTTTACGTGTGTACTTTTTTAGCTATCACAATAATTTTAAATTATACCAAACACTGAGTAGAAGTAATGTTATTATATGAAATTATCTCTTTATATTACTTGTAAATTATAAAAATAATAGATAAGTAATAATGCAAATATCTTTTTTGAATTAATAAATATGCCAATATTAAATTCACTGTTTCAAGCAAAGAATTGAGAGTTTACGTGTTCAAATATTTTATGGACCAATTTGAATTTTATCAAAAATTTGAAGCGCCTATCATTAAGTAGGTTTCCTCGAATTAAATGTGCTTTAAATATTTATGGTTAACAAATTGAAGTCAATCATCAATTCTCTCTCATCTTCAATTCTCTCTCCCTCTCCTCAGCGGATGCAGAGAATTCCCCACTCAACAATCTTATCGCAACTAACTTCCGATTCCTCGATTTATTCGCCTTCAACAGACCAGCTAAGATTTGTTCAGAAACACCAACGTATTGGATTCTTCATCACTGAAACTGGCTGTTGCTCGACAGCTATGGAGATTTGGTTGAGTTGAGTTGATTCTCATTGGAGCCATTGGCGTTGGCCATGCTACGGCTGTTTTCGGCGGCGATCGGCCTCTCCTCAGAGGACTCCTCCAACTCCGCCGCCGACAACTATCGCTTCTCTCAAGTTATTTCTAGTGTTGCTGTTTTCAGATTCGCTGATTGTAGTCAATTCATCGATGGCTGCTGAGAGTCATGGCGTTAATCCTAGGGGACTTCTCTGCAATGCTGGCGCCGGCGCTGCGGCTGGTAAACATCTTCTCTTGCGCTCTCTACCTTTTCCTTTTCTCCTTCAATCAATTATTCTTTCCTCAATGGGATCGGATGTTTTAATTTTGTTGAACCTGCAACTCAATTGGTTTGTCAGTTTATATACAAGTACCAAAATATTTGTAAACCTTTTAGCCTCCAAACCGCGTAAATGTAGTTGTAATTGATTTATTAAGAAGCAATTTAATTGTAAGAAGTCAAGTAGACAGTTATTGAATGATTGATCATTGCAGCACTGAATTTGTGGAATTTAGAAACAAAATTGGTGTATAGATCTATACCTCTTTTCCCCCTTAACATCAAATATGAATCCAGTTTGATGAGGATCAACTTGATTGGTGCAGGTGCGATTGCAGCTACTTTTGTATGCCCTTTGGATGTTATCAAAACTAGGTTACAGGTCCATGGGCTCCCCCAACTTGCGAATGCTAATATCAGAGGTAAGAAAAGTTTTCTTTTTAAGCTGGAATAAGCAGTTTTTGCACACCGGATGAGATTTAGGAGGTTCATTTTCTGCTGCTTGCTCTTGGCTGTTTGAATATGTGGAGATCTTTAATGTGACTCAGTGGTGACGTTTTTAGGATAAGGTTCACTGTGAGGTTTATGCCGATGCTTTAGCGATTTTGTTTTGTGGGCTGTGGTACCATTATGATGGTTGTTTGTTCATAACTTTCCAGGTGGTGTTATAATTAGAAGTTTAGAACATATATTTCAGAAGGAGGGATTACGTGGTATGTACCGTGGACTCTCCCCTACAACGCTTGCTATGTTTCCCAATTGGGCAGTAAGTTGGACGTTTCATTTGTCGCGATGCTAAGAAATGTGCAAGTTTACGCGTTTTGTAAATGGAAATAGAGAGACAATTAACTTGTATAATTGATTTTTCTTACAGGTGTATTTCACTATTTATGAACAATTAAAGAGTTTTCTTGGTTCTGATGGTTAGTTCTTTACTTGCTTTTCTTTTATGAGATTTTCTACTTTGAGATGACTATACATATATTTTTTCGAAAGGTGTTTTTTTGAACAGTCTAAATGGACGTTATTGATGCTTCTGAAAATTTAATTAGATGTAAATCAGCAGCTCTCTGTTGGTGCAAACATGGCGGCTGCTTCTGGTGCTGGAGCTGCAACAGCAATCACGACAAATCCTCTTTGGGTTGTCAAAACAAGGTTTCAGGTACTTCCTTCTGGTCAGAACCATGGCATATTTTCTTTTGGTATATCTTGATTGTTATGCTTTTTACTGCTGGTAAAAGTGTAGATAATATGTTTGTAAATCTAAATCTAATTTATTATTTAAATGTGTTTGTATCGTAACTCCATCTTTGAATTACTGATAAGTGCATATGAAAAACATAGATGCTTGAAGTTATGCTGCAGGAGATGTTTGTATGAATGATAAGGGCATTTGTATACATTAGGTACAGAGTTGTGTATCCATATATGGCTTTATATTCTAATACTCTCATATCCACATATAATTTTAGATACTCATATTAGAAAGTTATGAAAGAGATGTTTTTGTTACTACCGCATCCTTAAGAGAGCAGTTTGTGGTTGGTATCTGTGGAGGCTGGGGAAACTGGAACTGGTGAATGAGACATGAGAAATTTTCCTCTTTGATGGTAGGTGTAGGTGGGGATACAGTATCATGTCACATTTTGCTTACAAACTATAAACATGATCGAACCAACTCTGTTGCAAGTTGAAATTCAAAATCATTAAAAATTTGAATCTCTCTGCCATCAGCATAAAATTATTGTACTTTCTAATAAACACTTTTTTCTAACCGAAAGTACATGCATTGATTTGTAATAAATGTTCAATTTCTAATGAATATAGCTTCAGAAAATGATTCACGTGCCCAGTTGACATATTTATAGATAAAGATGTTGTTTTAGTCTTTTAGAAAAAAGAAAAAAAAAACTATATTATGATTATTTAGTTGAAAGATGAGGATGATTTTAAAGCTCAATGATTTTTTTCTTTTCGTATGCAGACACAAGGAATGAGAACAGGTGTGGTGCCGTATAGGGGTACACTGTCTGCCTTAAAAAGAATTGCACATGAAGAGGGTATTCGTGGATTGTATAGGTTAGTTATCTCCTTCTTGAAGCATGCCAACAGAATTATGTTGGATTAATATTTTTTCCAAAGGAATGATTTCTTCATTTTCTGTATTGTTACTTGTGCCATGCAGTGGTCTAGTGCCAGCTTTGGCTGGTATTAGTCATGTTGCTATTCAGTTTCCAACATATGAAAAGATAAAGTGCTATCTAGCTAAACAAGGTATGTAGCTGCAAAATTTTACTTATAAAAAGCGAACATTCCTTATTTCTTTCAAATGCCACTTTTGTTACCTCACTGTAATAATGCCATCTTGAATCTTTGTTGATGATGGTAGGTAACACGACGACTGATAAACTCAGTGCAAGTGATGTTGCTTTAGCTTCGTCCATTTCAAAAATATTTGCTTCGACCTTGACATATCCTCACGAGGTTCGTGGAAAAGAGATCCATCTTTTCTTTTTTTGTCAGATTTCTTTATACAAAATAACTTATAAAGAAAAGAGACCAAAACTCAAAAACACAAGAAAAAAGATATACTATCTGCTAAACTATATGGATACACTCAAAAAGGTTTGTTGAATATATTCCAGTTGGATAATGAAACGTAGAATAATTCTGAAGAAACTCTGAAAAATGCTAATTGAGTTAATTTATTTATGACTAGGTGATAAAAACATTACTGAAAAATCAAAATGTGTCAAGCAGGGAGGTTCCATAGTATCTAAAAACTGTATTTTAGTTAAAAGTTATTCTTTATTGGTGATCATCCAATATTCTTTTCAAATTAGGATTGTGAAACACTGGTGCAGTTTCATCACATCTTACATTTATTGTTATATCATGATCAACCAGACTAATAACGTGGTCTTGAATGAATGACGGTGGTGCAGGTTGTTCGTTCAAGACTTCAAGAACAAGGATACCACTCCGAGAAGAAATATTGCGGTGTTGTGGACTGCATCAAGAAGGTTTTCCAGCAAGATGGCATCGCTGGTTTCTATCGGGGTTGTGCCATCAACCTGCTGAGGACGACCCCAGCTGCTGTAATCACATTTACCAGTTTTGAGATGATTCACCGATCTCTCCTTACATTCTTCCCTCAACCACTCTGATCCATCATCAGCACTCCATCTACATATGCTGTCGGCTCATTCTTCGTATACTTGGGAAGACACTTTTTTCTTACAATGATGATGACGACTATTACATTTACTTGTACAGAACATCAATACGACGCACTCTCTACTGTTTGCTGCAATCACAGAATTTTGTGGGCCGTAATGGATATTTGTGGGCTTGGACCAATTGTTTTATTCACTATTGGGTTTTCATCAGACTCATTCTTGAGCCCAACCTGTCATTTTTCTAGAGGAAGAGTCCCACTTGTCATTAAATTAGATGCACATCTTTTTATTTTATTTTTATGCAAGTAACTTAATCCGCATGAGACACCAAAGTCAACTATATATTGGGAATAGATGGAGGAGTTAATTGCTAAATAGATCGACACTTTTAATCAATTTGACCCGTGAAATATTAACGACTCCAGCTTCTGATTTGTAGCTATTTTGACACTTTCATCTTTTCTAGCGATATTGTGTGTTGAAATTGCTACAAATTAAAGCATGATGTCATTATTGCTACAAGTCAAAAGTGATATTTATTTGACAATTAATCCTTAGAATTATTCTGTGTCGAAAACTATATATATATATATATATATATATATATATATAAAAAACCTAATCTTATCGTGTTAGGATGAATATGCATTTTTATGCATAATTTCTTCTGGGAGGACAAATTATAATCTCCAAAGAAGAATACTTTGAGAACGTATTTGTTTGATAGTGTGAGCTTGTGAGATGATAAGGTCTTATATGGATTGAGATTGTATGGAATTATCTGCAACATATATAAATTAGGATAGAAATTATTGTATTTAATTCATTAATGAATTAATATATGGTACAACTACGTTTGGTATTGTTAGAAATGGATATTGGGCTCATTCCTCCCTTAAAAGGCCTTTTAAGGGAGGAATGAGCCCAATATCTATTTCTAACATGGTATCAGAGCCAACCCAATCCAATGATGGGTCCCCCCAATATCGTTGTCAACAGATGGCGTTTGGGATAGTCCACGCTGCGCGTGCGGGGGGTGTATTGAATTGTCCCACATTGGATTGGAGATAGTGGCATGAGCCACTTTATATGGTGAGACAAACCTCTCACTTATAAGGCCTTTTAAGGGAGATAGTGGCATGAGCCACTTTATATGGTGAGGCAACCCTCTCACTTATAAGGCCTTTTAAGGGAGGAATGGGTCCAATATCCATTTCTAACATGGTATCAGAGCCAACCCAATCCAATGTGGGACAATTCAATACACCCCCCGCACGCGCAGCGTGGACTATCCCAAACGCCATCTGTTGACAACGATATTGGGGGGCCAATGATATCAACCCCCCCCACACTTAGCCACTTTGGATTGGAGATAGTGGCATGAGCCACTTTATATGGTGAGGCAACCCTCTCCCTTATAAGGCCTTTTAAGGGAGGAATGAGACCAATATCCATTTCTAACATGATATCAGAGCCAACCCAATCCAATGATGCCCCCCCCTAATATCGTTGTCAACAGATGGCGTTTGGAATAGTCCACGCTGCGCGTGCAGGGGGTGTGTTGAAGTGTCCCACATTGGATTGGAGATAGTGGCATGAGCCACTTTATATAGTGAGGCAACCCTCTCCCTTATAAGGCCTTTTAAGGGAGGAATGAGCCCAATATCCATTTCTAACATGTATTACATATTCCACCTAAAAATTGGTATACAGAATTCCACAATTTCGTCATATAACATATCATTACTGTATAATGAATTTGTCTTTAAAGCAAACAATGTATTAGAGTGTGATGATATATTATACTATATCTGTAACAAACGAAGCCTTGGAATTTATAAAAAAGAAAATCAATAAATATTTGAAGAGCGAACTGATTTTCCTGCATAGAACGGCATCGCTTATGCAGCAATCCACTGTCAAAAATTCCCCATGTGATTTGGTTGGAAATATGCAGGTCACAAAGTTTATAAAAAATAATTGATTAACACACTTTTTCCCCCTCTTCTTTTTCATCCCTTTTTCTCTTTATTCTTGAAAATATTGGATTCTTGAAAATGAAATTACTTGAGCATCTAAGAACCGTGCCAATGACTCTTTCAGCTTTCCCAAGAGAATAAAAGGCTTTCGAGAAAAACTATGTTGTTGGTCCCATTTGACCTAATCAAAATATTTAGTTCCATTAATTGTCATTATCCTTGTACTGATGTAAAAGTCAATCTAATTGTATTACACATCACGACATAGAATTAGTGACAATTAATCACTTTAAGAATATGCCTCAACGAGGAAACTGCCCCACTTCAAAAGATTTTAGGATTATGATGATTTTGATTCTTCCGTTTCCCATGCATTGTGTTGTGTGGTCCATTTCTCATTGTAGTTAGTGACAGATTAGCCACACTAATCCAACTTAAAAGCCTGATTATAATTTGAAGCTCAACGGTGGCCCCGCCAACCTTTATAAATCTATCTTCAAAAAATTTGTAAGAATTTGGACATACACAATTAATTTTATGTAAATTTCATTTTATACTTTACTATGGGTTATATAAGCTTTACTAATTAAAGGTAAGATTGAGAAAGGGGGCAACAGCTCATTTGTAAAATCATGATCTGTAAGTTGAGGTTGAGGGACTACCAAGGATAATTAGGTTTTCTTTTCTTTTTGGAACGAGGAGGAATCTGAGGCAAATCGAATTAAGCAAGCCATGTGGACTACTTCAATCTATTTCTTTCACGCATGCACATATAGTTTGAAATATATGGTAAGCATATATTTTTCTCTGTCCCATTTCAGTAAAATTTTAAGAGTATTGATTAGGGTTTATAATTATTTTGTTTATATTTATTTGAAATTAGTTGTGTATTTGGTGAGGGGATCGGAGAAGAGATCTCACAAATTAAAAAAAAAAAATGGCGATAGTTAGTGGATTTATGTGGGTCATTAATGACAATGTGTAAATATACGGAAATTTTAAGGTGATAATTAGTGAGATTATGTCCAAAAAAGAATAGAAAAATATTTTTATGGATGGACCATAAATGAAAAATTAGAAAAATATTTTGTGAAGGAATGAAGTATATAATAATATTTTTTATATATTGAATTAAATAACTACAAAATAATTAAGAGTGAAAACCATAGAACACAACAAATTATGAGGCGGAGGATCCCATTAAATACACGCTAACTAAAATAAGGATATAAAATTCCATATATAACATCAATTTACTATATTTGGTAGTATACGAAACTCAAAACTAAAACTTCTTGAAAATAAAAGAGCTCCCAACATTGAATGTAAGTTCCATGGATAAGTAATGGAGTGAAAGTACTAAAAATCTTTATCATATTCATCCAAACACTCATCATTGCACACATGTGGTAAACAGCACGAATGCAATGAACTTCAATTAGCAAAAATGAAATGGGATTAACAAACGTAGTTATGATATCATTTCAACAAAGTTATCTATAATCAATCATTTAGTATTAAAATTACATTTAAAATAACAAAATTAATAATGTCCTAATAAATAAATGAATGACCTTGTCTTCATCATATCTTGATGGGCTGTAAAAGTGAAAGCCTTCATAAAGTTTTTGAGGAGTGCCATTGCTATCATGATTTATGGGGATGCTTCATGGACCCCTATTACCCCAACATAGAAAAGGAAAATAAATAAGAAAACAGCAAAGATATGATTATTTTCTTTATTATTTTATCATTTTTAATTTGGGGGGATTTCAGAAAGATGTTTACTTTATTATTACAAGCAAAAGTTTGATTAGTTTAGGCGGTTAATTATTAAAATCTTTAATTAATTTGTGTGGTTGTCAATTTGTCATATACTCCTTCCGTCCCGCGAAAATTGATTACTTTTTTTTTTCGGCACGGGTTTTGGGGAACTACTCTCTCTATTTTATTACAAATGTCTCATTACTTTTGAGCACGGAAATTAAGAAATGTGTAATTAGTATATAAAGTTGATTGATGAAAATTATTTAAATATTAGATATAGAGAGAGAATATGTTGCCAAAAAAAAGAATAAGACATTTGTAATGGGACATCTCATCATGGAAAATGAGACATTTGTAATGGGACGGAGGGAGTAGTATTTAGCGTGTTAAATGTGGTAAATGAAAAAGTGAAAAAATGAATAAAGAGAATTTTTTTGCCATATAAAAAAAGTGATCAAGTTTCGTGGGACAATTCAAAAAGAAATACTGATCAAACATCGCGGGATGGAGCCGAGAGTATATTTCAAGAAATAGTTGATAAACACAGCTTGGATGCATGGTATTAGTGGATTTTCCCCACATGGGAAGTCTGTTAAAGGGTACACATTGTTTAAAGTATTATTTAGTATGTTCAATCTTGATATAATTACAAATTAAAGTTAGTGTGAAATATTTTCATGAGTTAAAAATATTCCTAAGATGTTATCTATATATGAATTCAAGCTGATAACATTTTTTAGTAGGGTTTTGAACTCATTTTAATAGATTCATAGTTTTCACACAAAAATAGTGGGGTTTTGGGGGAAAGTACGTTCATTAATGTCATAGAGTACTAATTTATATACTCATATTAGTCATATATAAAAGAGGAGTTTTCTCCCTCCATTTTTTCTCACCATTTTTTTTCTCTCTTCTCCCATCAATTTTTTCATTATTTTTCATCTCTTTTTTCTTTTACAATTTTAATACTTTTTTAAATAATATCAAATTTAATTTATGAAGAAATATTTAATAAGCATCTTATATTTAAGTTTGTAACAAAATATTTAATATGGTATAAAAATTATTAAAAATAAATTTAAAACAAATAAGTTCCTAAAATTTTAAAATATTCTATTTTCTTTCTCTTTGTTAAAATTTTACAATTCTTTTATTTTTGTCTGTGTATGAAAATATTTATTTATATGAAAAAATTGGTGGGAGAAGAAAGAGAAAAAATGGAGGGAAAAAACTCCCCTTTTATATATTATATAAATTAAAAAAAAATGAATTTCTTAATTTTGTGAAAGAAATTTTGTTTATGGGTTTAATTGTAGTACTTAATGAACTTTGGGGTGTTAGTTGCTATCAAAGTTATGTTAGGGGCTTAAGTGTAGTTGGGGTGGTAACGTTAGGGGTGTTTTTTGCATATTAACCCTTTAATATAATGTGCATATATTATATCATCTTAAATTTTTTCATGTATGTTTTGATTTGGACGAAATTAAAATTCAGGGCAAATTCTGAAATGAGCTAATGTTTATGTATTTATACTACAACTTTATATAGCTAAAAAATATATCAAAATTCACTAATAATTTTTGGATTTACAACCAATTAACGCCTCAAAAAAATATGTTGTAAAATGAAAATCAGTAAAAAGTAATTAAAAATTCCAAAAACCCTTTCAAGACCAATAGAAAATTTGAAAGAAAAATATCTAAATATTTTTGTGAAAATTTTAAATAGATAATAATAATCATTGGATAAAAAGGTTTTGTCAAGTTCTTGGTCATTCATTTGATACGCCTCCAATTATAAGATGATTTCATTTTTATTTTAAGGGTACTATCTTCATTCTAAATATAATATTTTAAAATATAATTTTTTTGTTATCACCAACTATAAGATGGTTTCATCTTCATTTTCATGCTACTATATTCACATACTAATATTACTATATTCACATACTATAATATTCTAAAATATAATTTTATTTTACTATTTTAATTAAATAACTTTAGAGCTTGGTTTGCCGCAGCAAATCTGGAGGAGAGTGGAGCAGAGAGAAATTGATTTCAGAGATCAAGACGAGACTGTGGAGCTGGACGATGACTTTCAAGGTGTCGACTTCAACAACTGACTTTAGGCATTGGTTTGCAGCGATCAAGCTTTACGCTTTGAGTTTGGATTTGGTTGTTGCTGTTGAGCTGTGTTGTTCTGATCTCTAGGATTTTGTTGTTACTGTTGTGTTGTTTTGTTTTGATCTCTCTGGTTAGTTTTCTTTTATCTTGTACTCTCCTTCTTCTCTTTGGGTACTACTGGTAGCTGTTGTAATAAATTCTTTCTTTGCCTGAGCAAAAAAAAAAATCACCGTGCATCACAGGGGAGTAATACAAAAATAGTGGGGTTTTGGGGAAAGTACGTTCATTAATGTCATAGAGTACTAATAATTAAAATGTTCCAGTTATAAATAAGAGCATCCGGCTAATTGTTTATAGGGAAAGAAGAAGTATAAATCTGGAAGCTACATAGAGAAATATTTCTTTTCTATCTAATTAATAATAAACTATTATGCCTTTTAGATTTGAGACTTGTAAAATATAGTCATACAAAAAGGGTGTCCTTGTCTTTGTGGTTGGAGTGTGATTACATCAACAAAAATATCCGCAATTTCAGTAATTACTGAAATATAATCCGCATTAATTATATTTTAATTTTACTTTTTGTTATTCCTTTTCCCTTCGATTTCTCCTTCGCTACTGACCAAATGCACATTTGCACTAATAAAAAAAAAACTTCACAACCACAATTCTAGACAATCCTAGAAATAGGACAAATTCTACATAGGATTCCCATGGATTGATAAAAATGGAAAATAAACAAAAATCTTTGACATGTGAAATAAAAACATTTTGCATGAGTTCTGGTGCACCACAGAAGTGGGGAAATGGGAATGGACCTCCATTTTGCAAATTTTATGAAACTAATAATTATGTCAATACTTTCTCCATAATAAAAATAATTATGGCAATACTCAATAGCAACTATGGCATATATATATATTAGTGGATTTGTTTATCATTTTGCACTTTCTGCAACATGTGACATTGATTCTAAAGGTGCTGTGCTATCCACATATATATATATATTTCGTATTAAATAAAAATTAATTGGATTAAAATTGATCATAAATTCAGGAAAGACCAAGCCATAATGACATAGGATCGCTCAAGCAACCACTATGGTTACAATCGTCGGGGCCATTTATTTTGTATGATTAAATATTTTTACTTTTAATAGTAGCTGGGATTTCTTTAATCACGTCCTTTCAATAAGAAAATCAAGTAAAATTAGCTCAAATGAAAGAAATAACAAAAGATTTTAGGATATCTCAAAGTTTCATATCCATCAAAATAAATTAATAAGGGATTAATCTTAAGTACTATTTTTATCCTTCAAAGTAAACACTTCCTTAATTTGGATGTGATACTTAAATGAGTTTTTCACTTGAAATTCAGTGTATCGCGGTTAATATTCCACTTTGTAACCAGGGGGCTTAGCCCACTGGCCATCGGGTCCTCACTTAAGTGAAGTGACCCGGGTTCGATCCCTCTTGGGAGCGAATTGGAGATTGGAGATATAAGGTGGATTTTGGTGAATGGAGAGATAAGGTGGTTCTTGGAGTGGATGGGGAACTAATTACTAATATCTAACATGACTTTGTCCGATCAAAAAAAAAATATTTCACTTTGTGTCCCACGTTCAATAGTTTTATTTTCTTTCATCTTTTTTTCTTCAATTTTAAATTTGCATACTTTAGTTTAATTTTGTAATTGTTAACATTCCATAGGGTATTTATTTGTTTATCATTTAATTTAATTTTTATTAGTTAATACTTCATTATCCAAAGTTAGGGTATATAATTTTTTAGATCAAATTTTTTGAAATAAAAGTTTAATATAGTTCATAATATTATAATAAATTTTATTTTTATAAAAAATATTACTAAAATAATAAATTTAATAGTGGAACACAATGTCATATACAAAATTATGGGATATATACAAGATCCGATCCGTTTTTTGGAGGTTAATTGTTTCAAGAATTTAGAAACTTTAATCGATTTTGTAATTACAATAAGAATTTAGAAGCTAATCTTTATTGTTATTTTAAAATTAAAACATCGACAAGTTTTCCAGTATAATGGGATCTGATATGTCAGTCTGACAAAATTGATGTAGTTTCAGCTATTTTTTCTAGAACGTTGCATTCTTGCTAAAAAAATTAAATTGATTGAATGTTACATTTGAAATTCAAAATCAGCTTCAGCTATTTAAAGTTCATCTTGTAACTATAAAATGATTATATTTGAGATTTTTAGGGCAATTAACCAGATTTTTTTGGTCACTTGGTGAAATAAATATGTCACAGTCACGGTATTTGATTTCTATATACTGATATCTCAGAGTAAGAAATAAGGTAGATAATATATTAATGTGTTTGGCTTTGGTTGCAAATATATCAGTCACTTTTTTCAATTAATAAAAGGAATTTCTAAACCAAAATATGCATGAATCTGTATATGAATTTTCGTTATTTTTTTGAGTTACGATTCATACACATTAAATAACTCAAATTTCTCATATGTTGATCATCCACTAAAATCCTGTTTTTTCAAATTAGTAAGTAATACTGCGTCAAGTATTTTTTTCTTTTTTTATATAAAAAAAAAACAGCCTTAGCAACTTCTAAATTTTACAAATATTTATTTATTTCTTCTGCACAAACATCATTTCTTATGCTTATAAATATTAATATATGATTTGATCATCTTTTAAATTGAAATATTAGAATGTACGCTGGTGGGAAGTAGCAAAACTATTTGGATGGGTTGTAGGATTTCCTGAGGAAGATCTTCGAAAAAGAAATTATTAGAAATATTATATATCAAGACTACAAAAACATAGTGTATCTACTAAATTAACTGAAAAGAAATTGTCGGGGGAAAATGCAAACATTCCCTGATATTTTGCAGCAAAAAAGATTAACTGATTTTAATTTGCATTCCCTTGTACCAATAGGAAACATACACGTAACAGGAATTACTAGAATTTTGGCAGATGCTTATTGCCAAGCCCAACAGTTTTCCGTACATCTCAAGCACTTGATCATAACCAAGAGACCTCCGAACCTCACAGGTTCGGAACCGAGTCGCCGATTTAAATTTTCGAACGTTAGTTGTAGAGTCGACAGTGTTAATGAAATTCCAACTAAGTTATTATTATTATTATTATTATTATTATTATTATTATTATTATTATTATTATTATTATTATTATTATTATTACCCAAAGCGTTGGCATATATATATATATATATATATATATATATATGTGCGCGCGCTATTAATCTAGTTCGGAATTTGTGATTAGAGTTAATAAAGCACATAATGTTGAGGTTTTATTTTGAGATGGATTCAGTATTGAATTTGTGGTCCAAATTGGAGAGGGCGATGGGTTCTTGTTTTGGCATCAGTGTTGGGTGGGAGAGAGGAGTCTTAAGGAGTTGTTTCCTAGGCTCTTTAGATTAAGTGATAATCAGGATGGTTTCGTAAAAAATTTGGGAGGGTGGGAAGAGGGAGTTTGGGCTTGGAACCTTGGTTGGCGTCGAGAGCTAAGGGGGAGGGAATTGGACCAATATCAAAACCTTGTTTCTGTGATCCAAAGTACTAACATCCTCGCAGGTACAGCAGATGGTTGGAGATGGAAGGCTGACCCGAAAGGAATTTTTTCAGTCAAATCGGCATATTCAACCTTGAGCCAGTCTACAGAAGCTGACAGAAACCAAAGTAAGGCGAAGGAGTTCCTCACGATTTGGAAAGCACCAGCACCGTTCAAAACTAAAACCACAGGATGGAGAATTCTTAAAGGAAGAATGGCGACCTGCGACAACCTCCTCAGAAGACAAGTTATTACCCAAAATTCAGAGGCGGTGTGCCTTCTTTGTAAGGAGCAGATGGAAACAACCGATCATTTGCTATTTTCATGCCCTGCAACGCTTGAAATCTGGTACGCTATTCTTGTCTGGCTTGGGAAAAAAACGGTACTACACTCGAAAGCGAAAGAGCATCTTCTTGCCTTTTCAAATTTGGGAAGGAAATCAGACTGCTCTCTTCTCTCATGTGTTTGGTTATGCGCTGTTTGGTGTATGTGGAAAGGAAGAAATGAATGCAAATTTAATCATGGTGAGTGGAAAGCGGAAAAATTGTTATCAGAAATTAAGATGAGAGTTTGGGGGTGGAAAGTTGCATACAAAGTGGAGTCACATGTCATTGATTTTCGAAGCTGGTCTCTTGGCGTCAAGCTGCTGGAATAGGAGCTGGTTGGAGACCTCTGTGACTGATTTGCGGAGGAGTTTTTCTTTTTATTGGAGATGATTTTTCGGTCATCTTTTTCTGTAAAGAATTTTGTTGGCCCGGTACCTCTGGTACCGACGTACCGTCATTTTTCTGGTAATATAATCCATTTTCCTGATAAAAAAAAAAAGTATTGAACTTTTCAGTTTTCCAATCATCTGCTTATTTACTTATTTGCTTGTTTTATTAAAACAAACTCGCTTACATATATTTAGTGTGAAGAAAATTAGAAAAATATCGTTAACAAATGAACCGCAAGTAGCAGCCATCCTAGTTCCAATGTTGAGCTAGCATTGTAATTAGCAAGCATCACTATTAGGTAGGAGCAAAAGAAATTGTGTTGAACATCGTAATGTTAAATAAATTTGTTTCCCCAATGCTTTTTCAATTGTAACAACTTCAAGACTAGGAATTAGGTTGATCATAAACCTGTATATACAATCATAAAAAAAGAGCAAATACATTGTATGTGAAGGAAAGTAGTCCAAACTCCAAAATGGCTACTCCCGAGAAAAAAAAAATTACAAAATCAACTAAAAAGCAGGATCAAAACAATAAAAATAATAAAGCAAACAAACATCAATTAAACCCCAACTTTGAAGTTAGAATAATAAAGTTGGTACATTCTAATTTTCGTTGGAGTTGCTATTTGGACACAATATGTTTAAATTTTTTGCTCCCTTCAGGATTCGAACCCAGGATCTGCATTCATCCACCAAGATGATGCATCCACCGTAGATCTTGATGATCGAATGACTTAAAATGGTTCTCTGTTCTAATTTTATTTAGTGGTTCTTATTTGAACCTCTCCCTATATATATATATATATATATATATATATATATATATATAAAATGATTTAGTTAGTTTTACTATTTTATCCACGTTGTAGCTATCTTTGTGATTTTTACTATTGTACATAAAAATAATAAAAATTAAAAATGTATAAAAAATTAAGAAAATAACTACAATGTGGACAAAACACAAAAACTAATTAAATCTTTTTTATGTTAGACCAAAAGTTTTAAATAAATTAAAATTTTAATGTATTTAATCATTTTATGTCTGGACATATTATGTCTAAATAACAATATTGTTTTCTTTATAAGCTTTTGATGATATCTTATTTTTAAAGAGTGATGCAATGTAGCCGCACTATGGGCCTGTCGCCTGTGGCTAGTCATAAACTAGTTAAATAAGAAAAAACTTAATTAATTTAATTAATTTATTTTTTAAATAAGAAAGGATTTAGTTATTTTATTGTATTGTCTATATTGTAGTTTTTTTATAACTTTTATTTGCTACTTACGACAACCACCTTAATAAACCAACTAAGCATCATTCCTCAAATAAAATAAAAATAAACTTAACGTCGACTTAAAATATACAGAATTTTGCTCTGGGGGATAAGGTTCTAAAATCAAATTATCATCACCTTACTTCTAAACAATCTCTTCCAGATGTGGCCAATTAATTATATGCTTAGAATCAAAGAAAGCAAAAAGTTAGTAAAAAAGTGGGGGAAAAGAAAAATAAATATTTATAGACGTCAAATATAAGCTCTTATAGTTTGTTGTGTCGGTGAAATATACATAATAATAATAATAAAAAATAACATTAATTTTGGAGTTAACCACTTAACACTTTCCAACCAACATTTGCTGAAATTGACTAATTGCCTACCTAGCTAGTGCCAAACGTTGCACTTCGGATCCTCTATTGTTTTTAGGGTCTCGCTCTTATTCCATTTATCAATTTGTTACTTCTTTCGTCTCATTTAGAGCATCTCCAGCGTTATGTTTGTGTGCCGAACCAAGTTAGCGTTTAGCGTTGGAGTGTTGGGGTGGCTCGTATTAGACGCAGCCGATGGTGCCAGGCACGGAGGGGAGAAATGTGATCCGCGTAATTTTCATGTGCGAATTATAATATAAAAAAATATTAAAAAAAATAATTTGAAGGAACACATTTTGTCTCGTTTTGATCCGATTGAGCCATAAAAAATTATCGTAATTTTAATTTTAATTACTATATTTTGGTTTAAGTGTTTTATTTTATTTTAATTAATGTAATGTTGAATTTTAAAATAGAAGAGTAAAAATAAGATTAAATAGAAATGAATATTATAGAGTCTCTTATAGAGTCAATGCATTGGAGATGAGATGCACTAAGGTGGAGACAAACTTTTAGCGCCTCCCACTGGAGATGCTCTTATAACGTCTCAATTTTCTTTTTGGATTGTCCTATTTATAATGTTTCAATCAAAATAAAAAAAATAAAAAATATTACATTATCTAATCTATTTATATCTCTCTTTTTTTAGAAAGCTATTTATTTCTCTTTTTATTTACTTTATCTTCATTTACTTTTTTCACTAGTCTTTCAATCTCTCTCTTTATTTACTTTATGTAGATTTTTTGTGTGCCCCATTTTTTTTTTGAAATATTATAAATGAGACGGATGAAGTATAACTTTTTCATCATTTTTCTCTTCGCTTTCAATTTCTGATGTTTTTATTTTTATTTTTTTATTGCATTTGAGACGTCTACAAAAATTAATCATTTTCTATTTTTGGAAACTTTTTATAACATGTCGATAATTACTAAATATAACACTACAATAAAATATTTCAATATACACATAATTTTTTTTATAAATAGTGACATCCATAAATGTAACTAATTAAAATTGTGACATGTTATAGTTGAGTAGCTATTATGCGTATCACAAAAAAGTAGAAACATACCACTAAATTTGGTGACATTAATTTTAATGAGTAACTATTGTTTTGATATTATTAAATTGTGGCTATTATTAAAGGAAAAGGAAAAACGGACTTAAGAACCTTTGAAAGCACAAGAAAGTAAACTAAGGGCCGAGCCTCATTAAAACCTCAGTAAGGAAAATCCAGAGGGAAAAGCCCTACAGAAAAAAAAGGAAAAAAGAAAAAAAGAGAGTGCTCGTCTATAAAACAAAACAACACGAAAAGGTGGGACAGAGCATGGAAGGCAATTTCAAAGGCTCTGGCCTAACCATCGCCCCTAAGTCGCCGTGGCTCTGCCCAACCCAAAAAATTGAGACCACGAGAAATCTGATGCATGGAGACAACCCCCAAACCAAAGCTGCATATATAGAAGTGTAGTTATTTTTGTGACATGTGAAAGTGTGGCTATTTTTTATGATATAATTTATAATTAATTAGTTATTTGAGAAAAAAAAACTATTAATAGTTAAAAATAATATAATAATATTTGAGAGAGAGAGAGCAAAAATACTTTGTGATAGTTTTGATGTCACAAAATTTATTATTTTTTTTAAATGTAACAAAATTTTTAACTACACTTGTACGTGTAACTAAAGTATATAGATACATGTGTTGGTGACTTGGTATAGCTAAACTTTAATGTTACACTTAATATAAAGATATAATAAATTTTGGGACGTAACACTTGATGTCACTAAAATTATGTTACTATTAGACAGTTTTGTTATGGTGTAAATCATAAATTTGTAATATTTATATAAAAGTTATATTCTGATTGACGTAGTATTTTTTGTTTACTTGGACAAAGTGTATTATTTTAATTTTTAATAAAGTAAATTTGTTACAAGTGATGAGGTTATATAGTGTAGGTTATAAAAATATTCACTAAATTAAAATTATGTTTGAATTCTAAACTAATAGTTCAGTTGACTCTCGAGTATTGATCAGTTGAATAAACATATCAACTCACGAGTTCAAAAACTCAAAAAAAAAAAAAAAAAAGAAGAAGAAGAAGAAGACTCACGAGTTCAACTTTTGTTGAGTTAAATTTCGAGTAACTTGGATACTTAATCTAAGAGACTAAGAAAGTTATAGCCCTTGAAGATAAAACAAATTAACTTTAAAATAAAGCTGTTTGGACAACAATATGAAAAGATATATAGTAGTAAGAGAAATCATTAATTTACATATATGCTTATGTATACATGTATCATTGCATATGAATGTATATATGGATCATTAATTTACATATATATATGCTTATGCACGAACAAATCCAAATGAATATGTATCATTAATTTACATATATATATGCTTATGCATGAACAAATCCAAATGAATGTGAATCTGCTAGATATACATACAATATATACACTTTAATTAACAAATAATAGTAACGAAATATTTATTACCAAAGTAAAACCATATTCAATTTAATTATCGCACCTTTAATTAATTAACGTCCAAAGTTGACGCTTAATTCATTGGATCGTCCAAAGTTGACGCTTCATTGGATCTCTTCATCCTAGCAAATATAATACGTATAATAATACGTATCTTTACAGTATGTTTTTACATAACAAACAACCTTAGTTTGGCACAAAAATATTGTGAAAATTCGAAACGTTTAATTTATTTCGAAAAATAAGCTAAAATTAGATTCAATGTTTCATATTTGACTGAACCGTACGTAACTCAGTTCTCTTTTACATTAGCTTAGTATTTCTAACTACTAGACCTTTGGCAAATATATACAACTACCTCTTATAATATAAAACTTTATAGATTGTTGCACACATATCAATAAAACTAATTTATATTCAAATTAACTATAATTAATGATAATTGATTTTTACTGAAACAATCATTATCCGGTGAAAGACATTAAAAAATTAACCATAAATAAGGAGAGTTAATGAATTAGACAACTTTGATATTAATTTTTAAAATGTCAGTTAAAATATAAACAATATACGTATAAAACTACAAAAAGACTTATATTAGTATTTATTTATAAGCATTTGTGTTGAAGTTGGACATATATATCCATTACACAAATTACAAATAGTTTGTGTCTCACTACAAGAAAAGCTATCGGACACCGACGGAATTAATTCCGTTACAAAATAACGACCGAATAACGACTGATTAACGACGGAAATACTCTTTCATACATAGCGACGGATTTACCGACGGATTTACCGACGGGTGTTGGCGGGAATCTTTCCCGCTAAATTACCGACGGAATTACCGACGGATCCCCGATGGAAAATTACCGACGAAAAGTTTTCCGTTGGTATTTCTTTTTTTTAATTTCCGCGATTTTAAAAATTGCAGATAGCAACGGACAATTCCGTTGCTATTTACCGACGGACGATATTCCGTTGCTAATAATTATTTTAAATAACCGAAAATATTTATTTTAAACATAACAACGGAATTCATGTCCGTTGCTAAATAGCAACGGAAGTTTCCGTTGCTATTCCGTTGCTAATAATTAATTCAAATAACCGAAAATATTTATTTTAAAAATAACAACGGAATTCAAGTCCGTTGCTAAATAGCAACGGAATTCACGTCCGTTGCTAAATAGTAACGGAATTGTCCGTTGCTATTCCGTTGCTAATAAGTAATTCAAATAACCGAAAATATTTATTTTAAAAATAACAACGGAATTCAAGTCCGTTGCTAAATAGCAACGGAATTCACGTCCGTTGCTAAATAGTAACGGAATTGTCCGTTGCTATTCCGTTGCTAATAATTAATTCAAATAACCGAAAATATTTATTTTAAAAATAACAACGGAAATTACGTCCGTTGCTAAATAGCAACGGAATTGTCCGTTGCTATTCCGTTGCTGAGCCCTAAAAATAAGGTGAATGAACCGCGCCTCCTCCTTCATTTTTTCAACACACCTTTCACTTCTATTTCTCAAAATTCCCAAATTTCCCCCCTCCGATTCCCCATTTCCGGCGACTCCCGCTGCGTGCTCCCCTCCGGCGACTCGTCCACGCCGCCGTTTCCACCGCGCCCCTGCTCGCCCCTTTACGGAGTAGTGAGCAGTCGAGTGGTACATCTCAGTTTCAGGGCCCTCTTGTCGATCCTCAACGATTTATGGACGTGGAGCAGCAATTACATGATGCATTAGTGGAGATAGCACGTCAAAAGGAGGAGATGAGGCAGAAAGATGAGCAGACCGATGCTCGATTTCAGGCTCAGCAGCGTATGTTCGAGGAGATATTGGCTAGGCTTCCACCTGGACCCACTCCACCCACTGGACCATAATCTTGATTATGTTGTGTTTTTGTATTTTGAATACTTGAATATTTCTATTATATATTTGTGAACATTTGAATATTTTGTTAAGTTATGACTATTCGAATGCTAATTTAAATATCATTTGGTGTTTTCGATATTGATGGTTACACTACAAGAATTCAGATTTTCAGCCACACACATAAATGTGGTTAAAAGTAAGGTTATGTGTGGGTATAAATATTTACCCACACATAATGCAAATGTCAACATGTGTCACTATAAAAGTGTAGAGAAAGGTTTTTACCCACACATATATTTATGTGTGGATAAATATAATAATATTACCGACACATATAAGTGTCTCTAAAAGTGTCTCCTATGTGTGGAGAAATATATTTTTATCATAATATAATGATGATGTGTAAATTACGTGGATGCTGATGTGGCATTTACACGTGGCAATTTGTATGTGTGGATAAATACTTAAATTATGTGTAGCTAAACTTTTTTGGAATCTTTTACAATTAATTTGTATTTCATTTGTATATATATATATTAGTTATTTACAATTAAAACTCTTAAATTAAATATAGTATGTACAACACATTAAAATATAACATGATAATATAAAAATATTTACTTTATTAATAATATCAAAGTTCACATTATTTGTGTCACAATTACAAAAAGCTTTACATAATAACAGTACACAATTGATTAAACAATTCTAATTTTCTACAAATCTTCGTCGAGGAAAAGTAATCCAACATATTGGCAAATACTGAAATTCGAGTTCTCCAAACCTGAAATCAAAGAAGAAATGTATGCAACATTAATGAGAAAACATCCATTAGCAGTGAAATGCAAAGCTGCAACCATTTCGAATTTACCATTGCGAATATTGGGTAGCAAATGCACGTTAAAGGCAAAAGTAGAACTCCTGCTTCTAATCTACACTAACTATATGTCAAATTAATAGCTTTGCTGTAAATCAACATTTTAGAATTCTAACCTTTCAAACACGAGGTAAACTAGATTAATAAATATAATTTGTAGAATCTCGCAAAGGTCACATGAACTGAAATTCCATACTTGATAAGAACAGAGTAATATATTATCTAGAAAATTAACAGAGTAATATATGAAGAACATAATAATATATTGTAGTAGTTGATCAGTACATGATTGAGAAATTACCTAATAACTTTCTGAACGTGTTGGAACTCTGCAGCTTGCGGCACAACCTAGAAACCAAAAGAATCGCAATTAATGAGCTCCATTTCCAAATCATATTCTTCACGCACACAAAATAAATGAATTATGTAGAGTGAATATGAGCAAAAACCTTAGTGGGTTCGTATTTTGTGGAATATGACGGCCTAGAATAGGGCCGTGAGGAATTTAACGCAGAAGAGAAATTGGCAATCTCTATACAACACTAAGATTGTGGAGATAAGGATTGATAATGGAGGTAAAATGGCGGTAGTGGATTTATTAGATAGGTTTTTAATTGGAGGGATTTTTGGAAATGCAAGATTGATAATGGAGGTAAAATCGGTAGTGGGGCTTGTTATTTGGATAGGTTTTTACTAGTTTGCCACGTCTGCACCATAAATTTTAAAATATTTTTTTTAAATAAATAAAATTAAAAAAATATATTGCCAAATAATAATGTTACTAAAAAAATTTGCTACATATTTTAAATGTCAATAATTAATAGAAACTTTCTACTTGATTCGCCTACACATTTTTCAAGATATGTGTGAGTGATTATGTGTGAATAAAACTTCAATTAAGATTTAATAAAATAATTAATTAAGACCAAAATATAAATGTCACTAAATATATTTTCTCACATTTATTATATGTCAATAATTAATAATTATAAAAATTCATTACCCACACATAAATAATTTATAATTATGTGTGGTTAATAACTTTTATTAGTTTGCCACGTTGGCACAACAAATTCAATAATAAATTTTATTATACAAAAATAAAAAATAAAAAATAACTGTAAAATAATAAATGTCACGAAAATGTGTTTGCCACACATTTTAAATGTCAATAACTAATGAAATTTTTTTTGTGTGATTTACTCACACATTTTGAAATTATGTGTGGCTAAACTACCACACATGATTATGTGTGGGTAATTATGTGTGGGTAAAAAATCAATTTCTTGTAGTGTTATATAGTTGAAAAGAAGCGTGTAACAGGACGTCGTTAAATTGTATAATGCAAATTTAAAAAAAAATTGTATTAAAAAATACCGACGGAATTTAATTCCGTTGCTAATACCCGCACGAAAATTACCGACGGAATTTGATTCCGTTGCTAATACAGGTACGAAAATTACCAACGAAATTTGATTCCGTTGCTAATACCCGCACGAAATTTACCGACGGAATTTGATTCCGTTGCTAATCGCGACGGAAAATTCCGTTGCTATTTCCGTCGGTAAGTCTAGACGACGCCGTCGTCGTCCCCTCGCAGCCGACGGGCATTCCGTTGCTATTCCGTCGGTAATTTAGCAACGGATTTAATTTCCGTCGGTAAAAATTTTACCGACCTTATTTTAAGCGACGTACGCGCGCCGTCGTTAATCCGTCGGTATTAGTATTTAGCAACGGAATTTTTGACTTTACCGACGGAATTTTCCGTCGGTAATCGGTGAGATTCTTGTAGTGTCTACTACAGAAATTACACACCCATTTATTATTAGTAGGGGTGTAATCGAACCGAGCCGAACCGAATAGTGGTGTGCTCAAGTTTGGTTTGTTTAGTATCGAATCGAATCTCGAACTTTACGTACCGAATACTTTGAGGCTCACGAGCCTAATCGAACCTATACGAACTTTCTAAATTTATATTTATACTCAAAATATTGATTATTTTATTTTAAAAATAAATTATTTTATTCAAAATAATAAATATATTAATATTTTCTTATAACAAATAAAATTAATTAGAAATTTAATACAATTATTATTAATTTTAGTAGATAAATAAAAGTTATATTTACTAATAATTTATATTTTTCAAGTTGAATCACTTGACGAACATGTTCACGAGCTAACGAGCCGAATACTACTAAGCTCAAGTTTGGTTTGTTTATTTATCGAGCTTCTCTAAACGAACTTGAAAGAACTTTTTTCGAGCCGAGCTCCGAATAGTTCGCGAGCGGCTTGGTTTGTTTACAGCCCTAATTATTAGGCAAGAAAATTGTTATAAAATGACCAAAATTTAATAGAAGTGAAGAAAACAAATCGAACAAAAGAAAAAACGTGAGATTTTCTTAGAATTACAAGATGTATCTATTATATAATCAAATAAGCAACTCGTACGTAAACGAGATCTCTGCACCACACAAAGGTGGAAAAACTACTTGCACGCAGAGCACTACTCACACAAAATGAGAAAATTACCCGCACACAGGCGGAATTGAACCCAATACCACCTAAAACCTCTCACAAAAGAGAGTCATTGAATGTTTCAGCTTTGTCACTTGAGCTAGGTCTCGTTGACAATAATAATAATAATAATAATAATAATAATAATAATAATAATAATAATAATAATAATAATAATAATAATAATAAAACCTGAGATTTTAATCACATATACAAACACTGTATTCCTATTCAGCGTAAAAGCGAAAATATATATATATATATATATATATATATATATATATATATATATATATAGGGAGAGGTTCAAGAAAGAACCATAAATAAAAGAAGACCGGAGAACCATTTTCAGCCATTCGATCATCAAGATCTACGGTGGATGCATCATCTTGTTGGATGAATGCAGATCCTGGGTTCGAATCCTGAAGGGAGCATTTTTTTTATTTTTTTAGTGCATTAATTTTAACAGCGAATGCATTAATTTTTACAGTGGATGCATTAGATTTGATGGTTCTCCCGTTCTCACAAATAATGTAATTCTATCTAGAACCACACCCTATATATATATATATATATATATATATATATATATATATATATATATAGGGTTAGGTTCAATGAAAAAGGCCTAAATGTAAAAAAGAAGAGAGAAATAATCTCATCCGTTGATCTTATCTAATCTAACGGACATGATTTGTTCACTCCATGTTCAACGGATTTTTCGTTGAACATCCGTGAACATATACAATATTTTTGGGGGTTCTGGGTTTCGACCCCCCATATGTTCAACGAAAAAATCCGTTGAACATGGCGTGAACAAATCATGTCCGTTAAATTAGATAAGATCAACGGATGAGATTACTTCTCTCTTCTTTCTTACATTTAGGCCTTCTTCATTGAACCTTGGCCTATATATATATATATATATATATATATATATATATATATATATTCCACAATTTTTGTAACTGAAATCTAGGATTCTAATGTTCAACTTCAACCCAAAGAATACTAAAAGATTTCTTGCACCCTGTGACCTGACCACATTTCAATCACACACTCTTCTATTCCACTTTAGTAAGTAGTAGTATTAAATATCATCGTCGGTACGTGCACTCATAAATTAAAATACTAAATTTGAATACTATGAAATAAAGGATTTTACCGTTTGAAAATATTACAAGATTTTGCATTATGTATCTAGTATCTTTTACTATTATCGATGGACATCATTAGTACTTGATATCATATAGTATTCAATTACATTCTAAATAATCACATGATTTGATAATGAAATGCGAAACGTAAACCATTTTTAAATTATTACCATAAAAATTTAGATGTTTTAGATGATACATCCAACATGAATTAACAACATATTAGGAGGGGTTTGGTTGAATAATAAAGTATAACTGATAAAATAATTCAATTTAATTTTTGATATTGAGCCTGTGATGGATAATTAGGCTTGCATTCTAATCATGCAATTGAGTTACTTATTTATCATCCAAAAATAGATGGATTATTTAATCACTCTCTTATCAATCTTATCTATTCCATCTACAAAATTGAGCACCCCTATAGAGGTTGTTCGATTTGTACAATTAAATAGTATTAGTCTAATGATATTTTGTTTGGTTTGGTAGATACGATCTGATACTTAATCTCGAGATAATGTTATGTATAATTAGTTGTGATTTAGGAGTATTGATTTATCCACAAGACAAAATTAATCTTAAGTAATTAATTTTGAACCAATTCAATCTCAAGCAATCAAACGTCTTCATAATATACAATCGTCACGTGCACGTGTACTAATTTAACAAAATACCAAATCAAAAATAATTTTACCATCTGAAAATATATACTACAAGATTTCGTGTTACATATTGTGTTTTTGTATAATGTATCGAAGCATGTCACAAATACTTAGTATTATTACATTCCAAATAAACAGATGACGTGATAATGAAAATAGAGAGACGCAATATGAAAAATCTCATGACTAATCAGTTATGTAACCGTGCCAATCAGGCCTTGCTCTAATGGCAAAGTTGAAGCATCTAAAGACTTTACTTTAATCTCGTTTGGCGGTGATATTTTCCCACTTATGTATTGTTGTTATACTCCCTTCGTCCCACTGTATGTGAGACCTTTTTTTTTTACACGAAAATTATGAAAAGTCTATTTTATTTGTAGGTGAAAAAATGAAAATATGTTTAAAGGGTAAAATCTTTACTAAAAAAATGAAAGAGTCTCACTTACAGTAGGACGCCTTAAATAGAAAGAGTCTCAAATACAGTGGGATGGAGGGAGTATTATATTGTTTTCCACCGTTGAGTGGTGTTGAGGTCTCGCCTGCATGCGGGTTGCATAATTGATTGTATTCATATACCTCTTCTAATTTCAAAAAAAAAATCAGTTATGTAACCGTTTTAAAATTAAAAGTAGGAAATTTTAGATAATAGAGACGACGCGAATTGATAATATAAAAAGGCGAGGCTGGCGGTTGGGAGGGAGGGTCGGGAACATGGGGGCTTTATGCAAAGATATATATTTGAAAAAGTGGGAGACACTCATACTCACAGCGTCACTACTCCAACTATAAAGCGATGAACAAGCTTTTCCAGTTCAGAGAGAGAGGAAAAAGGCGTAGTAGGCATGGCCAATGCTTAACTGTAGTGTTGTAGAGTGAGAACAAAAGCTAACTATTATTTTTCTATATATGATAGAGTCTATGTACCTGAATTGACGTTGGAGCTCTGATCACTCATCTTCCTATCTTCTTATATACAAAGAATAATCATTCGTCTGAAATTTCTCGTTAAATGATTCTGTTTTGCGATTGAAAATTGGAGATTTTGCCTCAACTTGTAGAGCGAGTTTGGAATGGCGGCGATTGAAGGCGCATTGCCGTTTTCCGTGGCGGCGGTCGTGGAGGATGTGCTGCAGCAGCACGGCAGCCGATCCCGCGGCCTCGATTTGGATGCTCGCCGCGCCGAAGAAGCCGGTAAACTCTCACGAATTTTCGGGGGATTTTCCTGCGTATTTTGGTTATTTTGATGCTCTTTTTATTTTTATTTTTGTGGGGGTAGAGATTGATGTTAGGATTCTCTCTATAGAAATTTCAATATGTGAAGGAATGATCACTTGGTATTTGAGTTAGCATTTTCTAAATTGTTAATCAAAATATTAATTTGGTTTAGAATTGTGCTGCGCATTATGTTATTTCGATGCCTAAAAGGAACTCCAAACGCCTCTGGTTATTTATTTATTTATTTATTTTTATGTTAGGATTCTCGTTGTAGAAATTTCAATATGTAGTTGTCACTTGATTTCCGTGTAAGGATTTGCTGCATTGTTAATCAAAGTAACTAATTCGGTTTAGAAAAGAAGGGTGAATTACAGTTATGGTTGTTGGTTTGGCATGGTAGAGTAAACGTGACTCTTTTTTATGCAAAACACATTTGAAGCTGTAGAATTGAGATTGATACAAATTAATGCGAATTTGGATAATTGAGGAATTCTATTTCCACAAACCGTTATGTGGTGAGTATTGTGTGTATGATGTCTAGTTTTGGGTAATAATATCTGTAAATGCAGCAATAAGAAGAAACGAAGCTGCGGCATGGCTGAGGAAGCTGATCGGAGTAGTGGCAGCAAAAGATTTGCCAGCCGAGCCTTCCGAGGAAGAATTTAGGCTTGGATTAAGAAGTGGAATAATTCTCTGCAATGCACTCAATAAAGTTCAAGCTGGAGCTGTGCAAAAGGTTCATTAATTGAATGATTGTGTTCATATTATTTTAAGATTTTTATGTTTATGTGTTTATCAATGCATTTTCAGGTCGTTGAAAGTCCATCTGATGCGGTGCTCGTTCCTGATGGTGCTGCCTTATCTGCATTTCAGTACTTTGAGAACGTGAGGAACTTTCTTAATGCCGTGGAAGAGATGGGAATGCCTACTTTTGAGGCTTCTGATCTGGAGCAGGTATTCATAATATAAAGTAATGAGCATTTTTGTTTTTTTCAATAATTGCTAGTAATCATGAAACAAACAGTGGATGGATGATTATCAATTGTTCGTTAGGGAGGAAAATCTTCAAGGGTGGTGAATTGTGTTTTGGCACTTAAGTCCTACAGCGAATGGAAACAGACGGGAGGGAACGGGATTTGGAAATTTGGTGGAAATGCTAGAACATGTACATCAGGGAAGCAATTTGCGCGGAAAAGCACTGAGCCTTTCACGGGTTCCATATCAAGGAGCACGTCTATGAATGAGAAATCTCAGAATGGCGTGTGCAACGACCAAGATTCTAACAGAATTGTGAGTAGGAAGCTTGGTTTTGAGTTGGCCCTGTGTCTACTTCAGCACCTGTGACTGACATTCATGTTATTTATATTCACTTTTTTGGCAGTCTAATTCATCCTTGAGTATGCTTGTTCGAGCGGTTTTACTGGACAAGAAACCTGAAGAAGTGCCAAATGTAAGTACTTAGTCTTGGCTGTAAATTTACATAGAAACACTTGAAAGAATGTAGTCTTTTTAACTATTCTCCATTGATTAAACTTTGAGTATA
This sequence comes from Salvia miltiorrhiza, assembly GCF_028751815.1. Taxonomy (NCBI): domain Eukaryota; kingdom Viridiplantae; phylum Streptophyta; class Magnoliopsida; order Lamiales; family Lamiaceae; genus Salvia; species Salvia miltiorrhiza. The sequence continues at coordinate 14,345,579 of NC_080393.1, read as the reverse complement.
AAGTTGAAGATGTTGTAATGTGACATTGTGAGTTTATATGAGGAAACTTGTTTGATATGTAGCTGTTATTTATCGACTTAGAAATCAAGAAATATGATACTGTTGGTACCTAAACTGGTAGATTCTGGTGTTTTGCAGCTTGTGGAGTCTGTATTAAGTAAGGTTGTGGAGGAGTTTGAAAGTCGCATTGGAAGCCAAATTGAACCGGTATAGTTTGTTTTCTTTGTTGCTGCTATGCATACCTTTTGATGATTTGTGATACTGTTATTCCAAAAAACGCTATAGAAATATGTTTGAATACTCATTCGGCTCGTCTCTTGTATGTTCCATCATTTTACAGAAGAAAGCTTGCTTTAGGGACTCAACTGTTTCTCATGGCAACAAATCTTTCGTGAATCCCTCTTCGCCCCGTGTGAAGGTAGTCTGTTAAAATGACATGCTGCAGAGTGTCTATTACTCATCCGTTATTGGTTAAATTTTAGAGAATGTTCATCTTTTTTCCTCTTTTGTGAAAGAAGGCCGAACAGAAGAAGTCTGCTGCAACACTGAAGAAAAATGACATAGCACAGAAGAACAAGGTCGATGAAGAATCAGAACGTAGATTAATGAACCAGCACTTGATTGTTGATCAGCAACAAAAGGACATTACGGTAAGAATCATACGAAACTTATGCACTCTCTCAATCATATCTATCGATTTACTTTCTTTTATGTAAGCTAATAAATGCTCATCTTGTGAGTAATCTGGTCTAGGTGCTCAAGCAAACTCTTTCTACTACAAAAGCTGGCATGCAGTTCATGCAAATGAAATTCCATGAAGAAATTCACAATCTTGGTAAGCATTTAAAAATTTTCAGTTCCTTCAATATTGTTTCTTTTAAATACTGACTTAATCTAAGTCTACTCTTAATAGGCCTCCATATTCATGGACTAGCTCATGCTGCTTCTAGTTATCATAGAGTTCTTGAAGAAAACCGGAAGCTGTATAATCAAGTTCAGGACCTAAAGGGTAAAATTTGTTATCTGTGTCGTTTCACTTCATCCTACTTTGCTGTAAATTAATTTTGGTAGTTTAATTCGTCCAGGAAACATTAGGGTTTATTGCCGTGTCAGGCCATTCTTGCCCGGACAATATGATCATTTGAGTACCATTGATCATATTGAAGAAGGAACCATATGCATAAACACTCTAGCAAAAAATGGGAAAGGGCGAAAATCTTTCAACTTTAACAAAGTATTTGGACCTTCTGCAACTCAAGGTTAGCCATTGGATCAAAACAGTAACTTCATTTGCTTACTGCTTGATGCATTGTGAAAAAGAAAATTCTGTAATCTTTATTATTATCTCTTTGTAGAGGAGGTCTTTTCGGACACCCAGCCACTAATAAGATCAGTCCTTGACGGTTACAACGTCTGCATTTTTGCTTATGGCCAAACCGGTTCAGGAAAGACTTTCACCATGGTAGGATAGCACTGAAACTAACCTATTTCTATTTGAAAGTGAAACAAACATTAATGTTAACGTCGTTTGTTTATTCAGACTGGACCTAGGGATCTCACGGAGCATAGTCAGGGAGTCAACTACCGAGCTTTACGTGATTTGTTCATGCTTGCCGAGCAAAGAAAGGATACTTTCTTCTATGAAGTCTCTGTTCAAATGATAGAGATTTACAATGAACAAGTCAGAGATCTACTGAATTCAGATGGTTTAAACAGAAGATATCCTTTTGCAATGCTAGTTCATTTTCAATCAGAAGCATCATTTATCGTTACATTTACTGATTTACGGTGTTTGGATTCCTTTACTAAGAGCGTACATTAGAAATTCGAAACAGTTCCCAGACAGGACTCAGTGTGCCGGATGCAAGTTTGGTTCGCGTCGCCTCAACATCTGATATTATCGATCTAATGAATCTTGGACACAGGAACCGGGCCGTGGGTGCAACAGCACTCAATGACCGCAGTAGTCGCTCACACAGGTATATGCAATCGGAGCTCAAGTTACACTCACAAAGTTCTGTTTCATCTAAATATTATTCCCTTTTGTTGCAGTTGTTTAACAGTTCATGTCCAAGGAAGAGACTTGACCACCGGTAGCTGCCTCCGAGGTTGTATGCATCTAGTCGACCTGGCCGGGAGTGAGAGAGTCGATAAATCAGAAGTAACCGGTGACAGACTGAAAGAGGCTCAGCATATTAACAGATCTCTTTCTGCATTGGGTGATGTGATCTCATCCCTTGCCCAAAAGAGCTCACATGTCCCCTACCGGAATAGCAAACTCACTCAGCTGCTCCAAGACTCACTCGGTGAGGCTAACACTTGCTTCTTCTATCTTGTTCTCGACATGATCTGATGCCATATATCTTCTTTCTCAGGAGGGCAAGCCAAGACACTGATGTTTGTCCACATAAGCCCGGAGCCTGATGCCGTTGGAGAGACTATCAGCACGCTTAAATTTGCTGAGCGTGTCGCCTCTGTTGAACTTGGTGCTGCACGAATGAACAAGGACCCTGCAGATGTCAAGGAACTCAAGGAGCAGGTCTTCATCTATTCGATCAAATACATAGTTCGACCTTTAATCTGTTAGCTAGCTCAATTTGCTCTTATTTATGTGACAGATTGCCGGTTTGAAGGCCGCCTTGCAGCAAAAGGCATCTGGTGGTGGCATGCAGCTATCTCCTTATCAATCTACTTTAAACACTAGAGATATGAGCCTGCCTTCGCCACAAGGGCTCCGGAAACCGATGGAAGACATGGCCAATGTAGAGGTATTTGAACTTATACCATCTAATTAAGCAGGCAAAATCCAGATACAAATCTCAAAGCTTAAGTTTGAACTTCCACAGGTTCACCGCAGAGGATCGAGGCAAAAACGACAGAGCTTGGATCTAGACGAGCTCCTCGGGAATTCCCCTAGCTGGCCGCCTGCAAGCAGCCCCAGCCTGAGTAATGTGGATGATGATAGAGAGCTGTGCTCCGGTGAATGGGTGGACAAGCTGATGGTGAACAAGCAAGATCCGTTTTGTGCAGTCGACAATCTCATGACTAGCTGGGATCCGAGCAACGGCAACGCATCCGATGCCATTTATCAGAAATACCTACCAGATTCATCAAAATTCTACCCTGACAAGTCATTTGGCCTATTTCAAACGACCAACCACTTTGATGGCGGTGCAAATGACGAGGTGGACGAGCTTGATGCTGGGACCAGCGACTCATCCGAGCCGGATTTGCTCTGGCAGTTTAACCATTCCAAGCTTGGGAGTCCAAATGTGCAGAAGCCTAATCACAAACACACCAAAAGCCAAGAATTCAGGTACTCCACTTTCCTTATTAGATATGCTTTTAAATTTCCATTTAATGTTTATTAAAAACTTATAATCTTTTTTTGGACGAGTAACATCTGTTATGTGTAGTGATAACGGAATTCATAACTCTTACGTGCATCAGGAGCATGATTCCGAGATTAGGACCGTCGGCGTCGCGGAAAGCTGTTAATGAAGGTGGACAAGGACAGCCACCCCTGCGGATGGGAAGGCAGGCTACTACTGAAACCAAGCGTAAAACAGGCACTAGAAAATAGAAGTTTTATTTGAGTTTTGCGGGCCCTTTTCTTTTCTTTTTCTTTTTTTACATTGAGTTGAGGCAGAGAATATGTGTAGAGTTTCTGATTTTTTTATTTTTTTTACCTTCTCATACATAGGCCAACACAGCAATAATTCCAGTTGCTTGGATTGGAAGTTTTTTTTTTTTTTGGTTTTCTGTTTTGGTTGATATTTGGCTTTCAACAATGATATGTATGATTTAAATTTATTAAATATTTCATTTTCTTTTCCTGTGTATTCTGCCCTTTTGTAAGCATAGTATTTTTTATTTTTACAGTTTTCTTTTCTCTCTTTCAATGACAACATATAGAGTGTGTTAATCATAGCAAAACGTTATAGCGGCATATATAATTGGGCAAAGGTGCAGATTGCCCCATGAACTACACCCCCTATAGCTTTTAATCCTCCATATTCGGTCAAAGCGCGTTGACCTCAGTGCAAATAACACTCTCCGCTAAACAGTGCTCAAACGCCGTCTGTTAATTTTTTTTTCCTTTATTTCAAGCGTCATCTTCTCTCTCTTATCTGGTAGCCGTCGCGGCTGAGTCCAGTGAGGCTGTGCCCGGCCGTTGGCGTCGCTCTCTTCATCTGCTCCTATCTCCTCCTTTACCCCTCTCAATTTCTCAATTCCAGGTACACTCTACTTGTAAAATCGAGCCCCAACCATGTCCTTCTTTTCTTCCAGTTTTCGGCATTCATGGCCACTCATCCATCTTTTTTCTGAAATTCTTTGGCACCTCATTCATCTCGGTCTGTTCTTCATTTACCCTGTAAAGGAAACCCAAATCCCCACAAATAAGATCTCCACAGAAAAAGAAAAAAGAAAAAGAAAAAAAGGATTCAGAAAACTTCATCTTCTCCAAAATCAGAATGTATTCCTCCCTAAATCTCCAAGATCTATATCCATCTCCCAAGGCATACACCACCTTCCTTATCTGAACTCTGCACCATTTCGCCACGTCGTCGACTACTCTCGTTCGTCTTCCCCTTCTCCAACGGAAATCAGCCTCCATTCGCCCTTTTCTCAAAATTGGCGGGCAATCGCCGCCTCATCGCAGCCCTACCCTGACACCTTACCAACGTCGCCCTCAAAATCAATCGACCTCTCCTTTCCCTTTCTGCGAAATCATTGTTCCATGCCTCATGTTCTCTTCGAATTTCGGCGAGGTTGTCGCCTGCGCACAGGAGTTCTTCTCTCCCATCTCCGTTTCCAAACTCCACCGCGGCCTCCCCGAAATTTGGCGAGCCCGGCGCCAATAAAAAAAAATTAAAGTTAAAAGGCGTTTGAGCGCCGTTTAGCGGAGGGTGTTATTTGCACCCTTCTTTCGGGAGTTCAGGGAGGTCAACGCACTTTGACCGAGTATGGGGGGCTAAAAGCTATAGGGGTGTAATTCAGGGGGCAATCTGCACATTTGCCCTATATAATTTGATTCTAACGAGTAATATTTTTAAAAAATAAAAATAAAAATAGAGAGGCAAACGCTTTTAACATTTTTTGAACTTGAACAAGGTTAGAGTATAGAAGTTCGATCCTTAAAATTGTGGTGGAGTAAATATCACTTTTTGGCCCATGGTTTGAGCGTTTTCTCAACAATATCACATCGTAAGGGTAATTACAAAATAATATCAATCGTTTAATTTTTTTCTTGTTTGTGGTCCGTAAAAATAATCCGACGACTGAAAAATGAAGTGTTCTGGTGAATAGTCATGTGTCAATACACAGTGGAATTAAAAAAAAAAAAGAAAAAAAAAATCACACACATAAATCCTGATCCGATTCAAGAACCCTTTTCCTCTCCGCATAGAAATGGATCCATCTCCCGAGCTCAACAGTTCCCAGCAAGCAGCGCACAAGTGGGCAAGGCCGCGACCAAGCTCACCCAATCCGGCCGCACCCCGGCCACCAGCATTGCTCGAAACACCTCCAACGTCTCCCAAAACACTCGTGTAGCCCAATATCATCGCAGTTCAAGAGACAATGCTGCCTGCCATTTCATCAAACATGGCTCGAGCCTTGCTAACTTGGCCCAACCTCATATAACCAGAAATGAGGTTGTTCCAAGAAACCACATATCTTTTTAGCATTTCGTCGAACACCTTGTGTGCCTTCGCCGTTGCATCACACTTCACATACATATTCAAGATTGGATTTTTCAATACACTGTTATCGATCAAATAAACATCTGAGATCCCTCCGATTGACATAATTAGAATGGGTACATGAGTCTATCCAGAGAAATTTCGAGGTGTCTAAGCATAGCCTGCTACCACTGTTTCTTGACACCAAATTGAGAGCTGGAAAGCTATGAAACTGCATCGCAGCGAAGGTCGCCTCGGCCGAAGTACCGTTGACAGGAAAGCTTGATGGTATCAACGATGGCGTCGGAGTCTAAAGATGACGACATGAAGCTCAAATTCTGTTGTGTGTGGGCATTGCGGCTGCAGTGTTGCTCGTTGGTGTTGACAATCACCAAATCGATACCACCAAATTGAGATTGGGGAAGGAAGGGCGGTGGATGAGGTTTGCGGTGGGGAACACGGCCATTGATGCGGTGGCTGTCGCCAATGTTGGTCGTCGGAGATGAGAATTTGTGCGTATAGGAGATGAGGATTTGTGTGTAATTTTTTTCTTTTTTTTTTTAATTCCACGTGTATTGACACATGGCTATTCGTTGGAACACCTCATTTTTTAATTGCGGAATTATTTTTGTAGGCTACAAACAAGAAAAAAATGCAACGATGAATGTTATTCTATAATTACTTTTAAGGTGTGATATTTTAAAAAAAAAACGCTCAAACGATGAGCCAAAAAGATAAAAAGTAATATTTACCCATCGTGGCGAGGCCGATCATTTGCCGACTATACATGGAAACTTACAGTAAAATACACAAATTTTGTGCAATTTTCGATTTGGCATTCGACTTTTAAATTTGGTCAGCAAGTACACAAACTTCAAAAAATTTAAAATTATAACATGATTCACATTTTCGACATAGTTTCCATGAATGGACATTAATATTCGATCTTGCATTACGTTAATTTTTTTTTTGACCGTGCATTACGTTAAAATTTTAATTAGTCAAAAATGTGAATTAGTATGTTTTAATTTCAAAAGAAGTAAATTCAAGTATTTGGTGGTCAAATCTAAAAGTAGTTTACAAAATCGAAAACTGTCCAAAGTTGGTGTGCATCCCTTACAATTTTTCAAATGCAAATATAAGAAATCCCTTAAGTTATCAATGCCTGCATTTTATTTTTAACATTTCAAGCAAAGAAATCACTAAAAATATCAAAAATCAACCAAAAAATGCAAGAAAGGAAAAACACATGAGTTTCTCTTGCTGAGAAATTCAGATGCATTACTTTGCAAAGATGACCTTTGAACAACATTTGTATATTCAATCAAATCCCAAGAATTTACAAATGTGTGAAATGCGCCTAACAAGAAGCAACAAAAAAAATACTCATGCACTACCAAAACTTTTCTTACAACATGAATGAAGCAAACAGATGCCTATACACAAACACGAACACGACACAACTTTAGTAAGACGCCCCCCGGCCTTGGCTCGTGGCTTCCATCAGTGATCGGATAAATCAAAACCCAATAAAAGCACACAAAATCATAGATATGCAACTCTACTACTAGGATGTGGGAAGGCGAAACAATCAAGAAACGAACTAGAGGACGAGCTAAGAAGCTCCGGACAAGGTGTAGGCGACACATCAAAAGACGAGCCTAATACGTTGAGGCACTTCCACGACGTGGTCGGGTCGGAGTTTAGGTAGAACGAAACGTTCGACAGACATATCGAAGTAAAGGGCGATCTGTCGATCCCCAAAAATTTCCCGGCCGACGTAATGTTCGATCCGAGAATGTTCTTGAATCTAATATCACTAACAACAGGCAACGCCTGAGGATCAAATTTATTGTCTGGATGAGAATTGCACTGACCTGTTGCTTTGATCCCTTGTTGCACGTTTGACATGAGAGCATCTGATATGGAGATGTCGTTCATGTAACCGCCTCTCCCGACTGCAGTCTTCAGCTCCACGCCTATCTGGGAGTCGAGCACGTGGATATGCTCGACCAGTATGCTAGAAATCCCACCCGACATTTCACTGCCAAAGGCAATGCCTGAACCTGCAAAGGATTGGAGGCGGACATTTCGAACATGGACGTTCATGGTAGGTTTGCCATATGCCATTCCATACTCGTCCCAACCACTTTTCAGCACCACAGCATCGTGTCCAACGCTAATGTTGCAGTTCTCGATGCAAACATGCTCAGAAGAATCTGAAATTCGTAGAAATTTCACATTCATCAATGTGACATATCGAGAAATGAGTCATCAGGTAGATCGTGTGGCACTCAAAACAAACAGCGCATGTGTAGACAGACATAAGAGGAGGAAATGACGGCATACACTTCTAAACGTCTTCAAATTGTAAGTTAAGAGATATAAAACACAAGTTTGAATTGAGTTCTCATCACGTATCAATTCATCAATCTTGATCTCAACTAACCTGGAACTATCCCACTCGTGTATGGAGAATCGGGAGGAGAATAGATGGTTATGTTTTGAACTAGCACGTCGCTACATCAGAGACACAGAATGGAAGCATGCCTTCCAGTTAAATACTTGAGAAATAATTTATTTAAAAAGTAATTCGACAAGATTTTGAAGGGAGCAAAACCTGCAATAAACTGGGTGTATATTCCAAAAGGGAGCATTTAAGAAGGTTAAGTTCGACACAACAATGCTGTCTGAACCAATAAGTTCAACAAGATGTGGTCGACTGTAATTTAAAGAATGAGAATTGATTTTTTCCCACCATACTGAACCCTGCCCGTCGATAGTTCCATTATTGCCTGTACAGAGAGTAGATGAAATGAAGAATCAAATATACAAGAGAAAGAGACAATAGAAATAATTAACAAGAAGCAGATAGAATGAAAGTAAAAGGGAATGTCCATCCATACCTGTGATAACAACATCAGTGAGATTTTGCCCACTGATCAAGCTACGGTACCTTTGACCAGGTACTTCAAGGCCTTGTCCATACGAAGGTAAGGGCTCGACCACATCCCAGTGACTATAATCCTGCAAAGTCGGAGTAAAGCAAGTAAGAGACTGAAACTCTACATTAGAATGTCATATACGTATCACTATCAAAAACACAAGTACTTGAGTAATTATGGCGTAGCTTGTTGAAAAATACAACATTTATGCAGGGGTAATTAACTGATTATGTGGTAGCCTCAACTAGAAAGTCGAGTTAATATCTTGGACGAACATAACTTTACTATCAAATCAATCAAGAGATTCACTAAACGTAAAAGAACTGCAGGTAAGATAGACAAATTCTTTAGGTGAGAAAAGGCTAGAATCGACCAAGAATTCACAGCATTCGCATGATTTGCAATAACCATTTCATAACAATAAAGACAGACAAACCAAACATTTAAATAAGCACATTTCTCAGTTGGAAACAAATGATGTCGACCTGAGAGCCAAGAATAACCGCATCTTTCTCCAGAAAAAGTGTGAGATGGCTCGTGAGATTGATGCAGCCAATGAGCCACTTTCCTGCTGGAACAAAGAGTTGGGCACCGCCCTTATCGGCAAAGGACTTTAAATAGAAAATAGCATTCTGAAATGCCACAGTGTTGCTTGTGATCCCATCTCCGACTGCCCCAAATTCTAAGACGGATACACTGTGAGGCCTTGGGACCAGCGGCCAATCCGACTTGCATTCCCCATCATACTCAGCGGCATTGCTCAATACAACGAGCAAAAGCAAAAACCCCTACGAGGAACGAGATGTAAATAAACAGTCAAAGAGAATCACATGAACACTATACTAAACCGCGGTACATACAACAACACACTGCAGAAGAAAACAGTTACAGCCATCAATTGCTTCAAATTTTGCACAAACAAAACTAATATATTCCATCTTTGCAATAGAATTCATCAAATATTGCATTTTGAGTTATAACTAAGTTATTTTTTAACTGGAGACAACATCCAACATAAATCACAAAAAAATGGGCATTTCGTATAAAAAACAAAGCATAATTAGGAGCTGAAATAAGAGCTCATAGATAAATCAAAAGAGGAGAAAATGCACTTAAAGGCTACTGCACAAAACACATTTATAGAGAAAGAAAGCAGCTTCAGATCTGTTACATAAAACTGTAAAATCTAACTACCAAAATTCACACTTCTAAAACAAGAATCTTAAAACCGAAGATCAAATCAAATTCTTTTAGCACTATCGACATCAAATAAAAATCTAGCAAGATTCACACTTCTGAAACAAGAATCTGAGAAAAGAACTTCAAAAGCATTTCAAGAATACACTTTTTATAAACTCAAAGTAGTAGTAACCAGTTCAGACAGCAGTAAAGATTAATCCCACCAAAATCACTGACAAGATCGAATTTTTGCAGCAAATAACACAAGCCCATAAATAAAATAAAAACTCGTTCTTGATCCAAGAAAGCTAAAAAATCCCATAATTAATTTATACCAGCCCATAAATAGCAGAAATTACCCCCAAAAAAATGCTAACGTACTTACTAGCCTCTTCATATCTCTGTTTTCACAACGCCAAAAATCTTGTACATTAAAAGGAAGAGAAATAAGCGATGGAGATGAGTAGAGATGAAGGAGAAATTTGTACATGAAAAATAAAAGAAAAAATAAAAAATGAACGGATGGTAAGTGAAAGGTATAACAAGGAAGAAGAAAATGACAGCTCTTCGTCTACACAAATTGTATGTGTGTGGTTTAAAAAAGAAAAAAGAAAATCAAAAACAAAAAATCTTTATGAAAAGAAAAAGGAATTTTCATTACTCGAGGTAAATAAATGTGGAAAGTGGCATGCGGGTAACAGTATTATCACTTTAATTGCACAATTAGGGAACCTTAATCACTCCCTAATTTCTTTCCCGACACACTATAATCAGTCAATAACGGACCGAAGAATATGGTCATCGTTATACGTATGAGATTTTGTATTAATCGTATTATTTTTTTTAACTAAAAATTTGATCAAATGTCCAATTAATGTAATGACGATTGATTATTATAAAATAATATTGATGGATTTATTGGACTAGCATTTGCACCCCACACCCTATAATGCACGAGAAATATTTTTATAATTCTATATTTATATAAAATTATATCAACTCAACTATCATATTTATAAATATAATAAAAAAATAATTTTAAATGAATATATTTGAGTTGAATATTGAAAAAAATAAAGAAAAATTCATCATAATAAGAATTGATATTATGAAAATGCAAAAAAAAAAACTAAAATAAATAAATCAAATAAATAAGAATTGAAAAATAGATTTATTCAAAAAAAGATGAGAGATGATAAAGAATTTTTTAAAATTTGAATCTTTAAATAAATATATTTTTTACATTTTAAATCAAATATTTACATAAAATGTATCAAATTAAAGCTCTTATTATGATCTTTAATATGATATGCATATTAAATATTTTATAATTAGTCAAATTTCACAATTTTGGAATGTATATATATATATATATATAGGGAGAGGTTCAAATAAGAACCACTAATAAAATAAGAACGGAGAACCATTTTAAGTCATTCGATCATCAAGATCTACGGTGGATGCATCATCTTGGTGGATGGATGCAGGTGCTGGGTTCGAATCTTGAAGGGAGCAAAAAAATTATTTTTTTCGGATGCATTAAATTTAATAGCGGATGCATTAATTTGTATAGCAGATGCAGTAATTTTATTGGTTCTTATGTTCTCACGATAATTGTGGTTCTCACTATAACCGCACCCTATATATATATATATATATATATATATATATATATATATTGTTGGAATTGTGTTAAAAATGAAAGTGGGGATTTGTTAGTCAAAGAAGGGCAGCTCAACATTCCAACTTTGCTACCAACAATTTCAACAATCTGCAACTTAACTATTCATTTGGAGGCTTGATCTTTGCCTATAAATTGAGCATGCATAGCAGCCTGAAAGAGTATCCCCAACACAACCAAAGCATCAATCACTACCTTTAGTCTTGTGATTACTTCTAGTTTGAAATTTCTTACTCTTTGTTTTAGAGGGGTGAGAGGTTTTCAAAGGCTTGTAAGAGTGTAGCGGTTGTGAGTCGAGAGGGTGAGAAATACTGTGTGATTGTAGAAATTTATCATATAGTAATTTTTCAGTGTGTCGTGGTTTTTTCTCCGGATTTGGAGTTTCCACGTTAAATTCTTGTGTTGTTAAATTGTGTCTAGTTTTATTCTTATTTCTTGCTTCTACCAAGTTTGGATGGGGAACTAATTTCCCAACAATTGGTATCAGAGCCTGGTTGAGGTCTCTTGATATTCCAAGTATGCTCTGTGGTTGCAGCATTGTCTGATCTTCCACATCAGAAAGGATTTCTTGAGAAAGATCCGGGCGGAGTGTCTCTTGCGAGACGGCTGTTCATTTTGGTGGAGAAGCGGTACGTCAAGTCAACTTCAAGTCCAAATGAAGTTCGACGTGGAGAAATTCGATGGAATAATAAATTTTGGCTTGTGGCAAGTGCAAGTCAAGGATGTGCTGATACAATCTGGGTTACACAAGGCCCTGAAAGGAAGTCCGGGTGCAGTCAAAAAGCCCGGTGCAGATGATGACGCAAAGTCCAGTATGAGTGATGAAGATTGGGAGGATCTGGATCTGAAGGCGGCAAGCACAATTCGTCTCTGCTTGGCCAAGAATGTACTTGCAAATGTACAAGGGATTTCGAGTGCGAAGGAGCTTTGGGAAAAGCTGGAAGCTCTGTACCAAGCAAAAGGCATCTCGAATCGGTTGTATTTGAAGGAACAATTTCATACCTTACGGATGGATGAAGGTGTGAAGATTTCAGATCACTTGAGTATTCTCAATGGCATTATCTCTGAACTGGAGAGTATTGGAGCAAAAATTGAAGATGAGGATAAGGCGTTGAGACTCATCTTGTCTCTTCCACGTTCCTATGAACACATGAAGCCAATATTAGTTTATGGGAAGGAAACTCTGGTCTTTGCTGAAGTCACGGGCAAACTTCTTTATGAAGAAAGAAGGCTGATGAGTGAAGGACGTACTTCATCGGAAAATTCAGCAATGGTGGCCTTTAGCAGAGGGAGAAAGAAAGACTCCAAGGGCGTTGTTTGTTGGAGGTGCGGAAAACCCGGCCATACGAAGCGAAACTGTCCAGGTGGAGCTTGTCAAGGTGGAGCGGATTCGGCAGAAAGCTCCGAACAATCAGCTAACATCGTGTTTGATGATGTCCTTTGAGGACATGAATATCCTTATGGCATGTCCAATGGCCATGATAGAGGATGTGACGATGTTAGTTGGACCACATGTGCATGGTTTTTTGGCATGGATGCAGGTGTGTGGTGAAAAGTATGTCGATGGCTGATGACTTCTAGGAGGGCCAAAAGCTAGAAGGCTGCACCAAAAATTTCAGCAAGGTTTTTCCGACATGTGCCGAAGTAAAATTCTTAGAATGGTTTATTCTAAGTGTTCTACTTATTTGGTGGAGTAGGTTTATTCTCTTTTGAGGATGATGGTTCTTTGTGATAAGAATCATAATTGTCGGTGAAGACAATGGTGTTTTTTTTCTTTCATTTTTAACAAGGTGGAGATTGTTGGAATTGTGTTAAAAATGAAAGTGGGGATTTGTTAGTCAAAGAAGGGCAGCTCAACATTCCAACTTTGCTACCAACAATTTCAACAATCTGCAACTTAACTATTCATTTGGAGGCTTGATCTTTGCCTATAAATTGAGCATGCATAGCAGCCTGAAAGAGTATCCCCAACACAACCAAAGCATCAATCACTACCTTTAGTCTTGTGATTACTTCTAGTTTGAAATTCCTTACTCTTTGTTTTAGAGGGGTGAGAGGTTTTCAAAGGCTTGTAAGAGTGTAGCGGTTGTGAGTCGAGAGGGTGAGAAATACTGTGTGATTGTAGAAATTTATCATATAGTAATTTTTCAGTGTGTCGTGGTTTTTTCTCCGGATTTGGAGTTTCCACGTTAAATTCTTGTGTTGTTAAATTGTGTCTAGTTTTATTCTTATTTCTTGCTTCTACCAAGTTTGGATGGGGAACTAATTTCCCAACATATATATATATATATATATATATATATATATATATATATATATATAGTTTACAAATAAACCTTCAATTTTATTATAACTACAAAATTCCACTAAATTTTAAAATTGATTTCAAATAGAAACTTATCTTTTGAGTATATTATAGATTATAGATTATAGATATAAATGTGTTTCGAATAAGAACGATTGAGAATTCAACCACATCTTGAAAAAACGCAACAACAACAACAACAACAACGACGACGACGACAACAACAACAACAACAACAACAACAACAACAACAACAACAACAACAACAACAACAACAACAACAACAACAACAACAACAACAACAACAACAACAACAACAACAATAATAATAATAATAATAATAATAATAATAATAATAATAATAATAATAATAATAATAATAATAATAATAATAATAATAATGCCGCATTTGTTTTTTCTTATCAATTTTCAATATTTTACGGCATGAATTACTATGTATGTCGATTTTGTATAATGTTTGTTATTTTAATTATTGTTTTCAATATGTTAATTTTCGGTGATATTTGGCCAATTTGAATTATTTTGTCGATATATCATAATTGTACAAACTAACTTTCATGTGTTCAACTTTGAGGGTTCATAAATTGGATGGAAGTAAGAATTCGACATGTCTTGCATGAGACATACGGTGGTACGGAGTCTTAAAGTCAGGGGTGGGAAGATAGGGTTCGGGTATAGGGTACCCGATTACCCGACTCGAAAAAATCAGGTATCGGGTACCCTATACCCGAAAAATTAGGGACCGGGTTCGGGATCGGGTATTTAAGGTGGGGAAAAATCGGATATCGAATATACCCGAAATACCCGATTTTTATTAAATTATTTAATTAAATTTTAATTCTTTAATTTCAATTTTCAAATCAAATGAGTGAACTGTAACCCTACCTACTCCCTCCCCTGTTCTCCCGAGTCCCGACTCCCGCCGCACCCCCAGGCCCCAGCCCAGCCCTCAATCCCTCTGTTCCGTTTGCTCGACGACCCAACGTCGCCGGCGCCGGCCTTCGTCGTCCCACCCGCTGTCCGCCACGATCCAGCGGCGCAGTCCTCTCGCGACCATCGCCCAGTCCGCTGTCCGCCAGGCGCCCAACTCCCTCTGTTCCGCCCGCAGCCCGTCGACCCAACCTCGCCGCCTTCGTCGTCCCAGCAGCTGCACCGCCTCCGAGCTCCTAGCAGACACGCCGCCAGTCGTCCCCACTCCCAGCTGCGCCGCCTCCGAGTTCCTCTTCTTCTAATCTTCTTCTTCCTTTTTTTTTAATTACTCAATTCAATGTGTACCGGGTAATTAGGGTACTCGAATACCCGACTCGGGTACCCGAGTCGGGTATTAGGGTACCCGATTTTTTTTCGGGTTCGGGATCGGGTATCGGTTTTTCGTCTTAATCGGGACCGGGTACCCGATTGTTTCGGGTAGGGTACCCGATCCCGACCCGATTCCCAGCCCTACTTAAAATAATACTCAGCTGAAGCAAGGGCGGATCCAAGATTTGAGGTTAGTGGGTTGAATTTATTGATCTGTGACGTATGAAGACATTTATACGGGAGCGGGAGCCCCCGAAGCAAATTTTTTTGAGTATTTCGTACACTTCATTTTTATGTATTTTTTAACAATCACTTAATATAATAGATAATTGTTTGCAATTCAATTAATTCAACAACAAATAAATTGAAAGTATACAAAAACATACTTTTATGCATTCTTTTAAAAAAATAAATTTCACTTTCTAAACAAATAAACTAACTTTCATTGTTAATAATTAGTAATTTTACTTTTAACTTTAGAATGGACTCAAATTCAACATTAAAAATTAAATAAGAAAAAAAAATAGGATAAAAATAACATAAATGTAACAAATCAATGTACAATTTCAAATGATTAATATGGATAGATGTACTATAAATAATGTATTATATTTTTTCTTCTATTTCTTATTTATATACACATATACATTTATATAAAATAAAATATATATCTATATTAAAAAAAACTCCAAAATTGGGAGCCCCCCAATCCGCCAGTGTGCTGCAGGCTTTCTAGTCAGCTACAAAGAATGTCGTTATGGAGTTTTGTCATGTTAGACGTGAAGCTAATGAAGTTGCTCATGCTATATTTGCTTTTTTTTTCATTAAAAAAAATTAAAGATCACACAATGGTAGATTCGAAATTATGACCTCTTACCTTAAACATTAACCACACACGCACACAATAAATTTGATATGATTTTCTAATTTTTCTTCATGGTCATCTGTTGTACAGCGTTCATTGAGTGTAGATTATATCTAATTTTCTAATTTTTCTTCATGGTTATATGTTGTACAGCATTCATTGAGTGTAGATTATATCAAAGTAAGAAAACATATAAAATTGGTACAAGGAAATGACAGTAAATAGAACAGAATTCCATCCCCTCAAAAAAAAAAAAAAAATCCATATTCATTATCATCCCAGATCCTATTTCCATGATTGACATCTTCATTATAATAGGAAAATCAAAACATTTTATATGGCATTTTAGAATTCAAGTATTTTAAAAAATTTCTATTCAAATACATTCTCATTTTTTTCACAAGTCACGTATCTCATATCTCACATTGATTTTTAATAAAACTCCATCTTGACTCAGTGGTGGAGCCACATGGGAAATTAGGGACGCTGAAGCCCCCTCCCAAATTTTGAGTTTTTTTAAAAAGTATATATATATATATATATATATATATATATATAGGACCATGTACTAGTATATACTAGTGTAGATCCACTCCCTCCCTTATCCTAGTATATACTAGTATATAGCGCTTCTCCACACATTGCTGCCATGTGGCGCATTAGGAGCGCGCCACGTGGCAGCAGCCTTCCAGGCCAAAAATGCGGAGGGGTAATGGTCATTTCGATTTATTTTTTTAAAATATTTTTTTTAATACCAAAAATCTTTTTTTTTTCGGGGCCGTCGTCAAAATTATGCATATAATTGAACACCGATATGCATAAAGGTAAACACAAATATGCATGACGCTGGATATATAGAAATATGCATGGAAAAGTATCAATGTGTGACCCGTTGACAAACATGTTTTTCGTACCCCAATTCTACATGATTTGTTGTCATTTCCCTTCATATTTTGCTTGTTGATGCATGTTTGTACCCTAATATTGAGTTTTATGAAGATTTGATTCATTGGTGTAGTTTTGGAGTGATTTCAGGAAAACTCAAAGATTAATTGGAGGATTTGGAAGACATGAGATTGAAGTACGTCTCGAGAGAAATCCGTGAGCGATTAATTGGAGGATTTTGAAGACATGAGATTGAAGTACGTCTCGGGAGGAATCCGTGAGCACAAACAGCGACCAAATCCGAGTCCGGACAAGGGAGAACGGAGCAAAATGAGTGGACTGCGTAACGTGCCCAGTTCCCCGCGGCCGCGGGCGTGACCGCGGCGTCCTGCGCATTTTGATACAGATTGCATCCGCTGCACCCGCGGTCCGAGCCGCAGCCACGGGTCCGACCGCGGGCGACTGACTTCCGGTCGCGTTTCCTACCGCGGCCGCGGTGAAAAGGCGGGGATCCGCCCCTTGTGGGCCCAGACGCGAATTTTAGCCGCAAAACTCCCTTTTCCCCCTCTTTTCTAATTTCATTTCACCATTCCCACACATTCCATCTTCCCCAACACTCCATTTAAAACCCTAGCCTCCATTACCACACCAAGAACCCATTTTGAAAAGCATTGAAGAAAAGAGAGACGGAGACTTAGAAAGAAGTTCATCAAGACTACATGATATAACGAGCACATGCAACTCGCCATATTTTATTCAGATACACTAGTCATTGGACAAAGAAAACAGATATATTTTATTATCTTCGAATATTACCTCCGATCTCCATTGTGTCTCCCTCCATTAAATTACTGAAACGATGCAGATGGAGAATATTAATTTTTCAGAATGAACATAAGCTTGTGCGATCAAAGCAAAATGAGAAGAAAAAAGCAAAGATTATTGAAGAGTAAGATGTGAGATAGAGTTATAACACATCTTTGATAATTGTGAAACCGTAACATAAAGAATCTCTATCATAATTGCTAATACATGATTTGTCTTATCGGTTACACTAAAGATTCATCAAATATTGCAATGTCAATAGTACCCTTAGTGAAATATTGGACGCATATATAGTCTATCGTATGTGAGCCGTTAGATTGAGATAAATGGATGGATGTGATGACTTCTTAATTCTTAACACATATATGCTTTTCAATGGAACTTCCCCCTATATATATATATACATACATATATATATATAGGGGCGTGCTCCAGTGAGACCCCTTATTTTTCGTGTAACATGAGTACAATAAATAAGACATATAATACTAATGAACAAAACGTATATCTAATGAACAAGATGTATATACTGATGAAAAATAAAATTTAAAAAATTCGAAATGAATAAGACATATATACTGATGAACAATGCAGTATATATTGATGAATAACAAAATTTAAAATATTATGCTCCCTCCAGGATTCGAACCCTGCGAAAAAAAATCACCCTCCAAATACAATATCAGCCATAGGATTGATAAAATAAACGCACCAGATCGTGCCCTAGATCTCACTAAAATTAGGGGGTCTCATTGGAGCGGCCCCCTATATATATATATATATATATATATATATATATATATATATATATATATATATATAAGTGGTGAGGTATAGTCAAAAAATAAATAGAAAGTTTTTGTTGACGTTCAAAAAAAAAGCGTGAAGTTCTTTCGTGAACAGATAAAGTATATACTAAGAGTTTGCCAGCAATTGTAAGTGATAAAAAATTCGTATTTTTGTGAGATGGAGGGAGCATGACCAGCAAAATTACAATTGATTCCTTTTAGTGTAAATAATAATTTGAGAGTACATACTTAAATAAAAAACAGATGTATTTCCGCGTTCATTCTTCGATCTATGGCTCATAAATAGTAACAAGTCATGTTATCTCTGCTTACGTGCTAAATTCCATGTCATGATAAAGTATAACTATAATTGAATTTGAATAAGTATATTCTGAAATAAAAGAAAGAAAAAGAAATAGAGAACCCAAGCATCGAAAACTAGTAGATTTAAAATTTATCCACACGTTGAATAGGATGGCCAATTCTGTCGTGCTATAAAAAGCAGTATTTTATGGTGGTAGTTTGTGTTGTGGTGGACCGGGAAGACAAGAAAGCATGACAACACTTGGTCGAGTATTAATGAATAATAACAACACTCTTATCATATTTTCCGTAAAAGCATATTTCAATATCTCAAATTTTGAGATAAATCATTCATTTATTCTAATGAAAATTCCCACAGTTATTAAACCATAGATCAAAAGACCAATTTTGCCATACATTTTTTTTAAGCGAAAATAAGTCGCTATTATTAAATTAAAGAACAAGTACATCCGAAATAAGGAAGACCAATCATAAAATTTAGTGGCTCGATCCACACATAAGGGTTACCAGAACGGGCAATAGACAAGCTTGAATCTAGTGCGACCTATCAATCGAGCAATGCCAAGCAGCCCTTGATGATATCGTCAAGCTCCGACCTATCCTAACGAACAACTCTTAAAGCATCAATAATTATCTTGGTATCAGACCAGAAGAGGCCTGTTGAGATAGCTGAAGGGGGGAGTTTGCGGGAGGATCTTCTTGCGATAAGCCCAACAAATGCTGAGACACTGGAGTGGGCCGAAAACAAAGGCCCAACCAGCGAAGTTTATGTGGATACAGGTGTTTTAAGCCCAAACGATCTTGGTTTTAATCAGGGTCCTTCTCCAATTGCAACTCAATCTGATCTCCCTCGAAGTGCGCACGCCCCCGATTTAAATGACGGAACTCACCTGGATTCAGAAAGGAATAGAGAAGCTGAATCCTCTCATTCAACACAAAGCTCTTTGCCTGATCGAACTGTAACACCAGACCAGGAGACACAGTTTGGTGAGAGCGCCCCGAGTAGTAAAGGGGAAGAATTTCAGAAGAGTACATCGAAGGAGGTTGAAACAGATCTGGAGGCAATTGATTCTCCTGGAAGTGAGTTTCCTGTTATTCAAACCGGGGGTAGGAGGAAAGGAAAGGAAAATAAGGAGTCGAGAAGATCAGACGTCCAAAGCAAAATTCATATTTCTCCAAAACAAAAAGGTAATAGAAAGAAAAACAGAAAGCAAAGTAGAGAAGAGGCGAAAAATAAATGGGGGATTTTCATCTCAAATATGGAAAATGAAGGAATCTCGGACAGACAAGAGGAAAGCTTGAAGACAGTACAGAGGAACAATGAAGTGCCCGAAGTCATGGATAAAGAAAAATCAGCGAGTCAAGAAATTTGGTCGCTGGGAAAAGCGCTGGGGCTTACAAGTCATCTTGAAGACAGTGAAGTTGAACGCCAGATTGCGCATCAAGGTAAGTACCAAGACACAGAGAAAGCTAGGAGTTTACCAGTTAGTTTCCCATGAATTTTTTGTCTTACAATGTGAGGGGCTTGGGGAGTATTGCGAAACAAAGGGATGTGAGTGTTTTGGTTAGAAATCAGAAAGTGGATTTTTGTTGCCTCCAGGAAACAAAGATGGAGAATTTTATTGATTTCTTTTGTCAATCTTGGTGGGGGGTAAATAACTTCGAAGTGGCGGTGAGGAACTCTGAAGGGAGGGCCGGAGGGATTGCTTGTGTGTGGAATAGAGATGTTTTTGAGGCTTCCAGTAAATGGGATCTTCCTGGGGCAGTGGTTGTTAATGGTATTGTTAAACAAGGGAATATTGGGTGTTGTATCATTAACGTCTATGCACCGGCTCGAGCAGGGGAGAAACATAGATTGTGGGATGCTATCGGAACTATTGTTGTTCAAAATGCAGATATGTGTGTTTGTGTTATGGGAGACTTCAATGTGGTGAGAAGAAGGGAGGAAAGAGCAGGCAATGGGGAGACTTTTAATGAGGCAGAGGCAAGAGGGTTTGATGATTTCATTTGTAGTAATGAGTTAGAGGAAATCAGAATTCAAGGTCGGAAATACACATGGTTTAAGCCGAATGGTAGATGTAAGAGCAAGTTGGACCGGTTCTTGGTTAATGAGGAATGGTTGCGAGTGTGGGAAGGATCAGTTGCATGTGGTCTCCAAAGAACCCTTTCAGATCACCTGCCTATCCAACTCAGTACCAAATGCGAAGATTGGGGCCCTACACCGTTCCGGTTTCTTAACGTTTGGGTGTCACACCCGGACTTCCATGATGTTGTTGATGATGTGTGGTCAAAGGCAGATGTTGTGGGCTGGAAAAGTTTTGTTGTCAAAGAGAAACTCAAAATGCTTAAGGTGAAGTTAAAGGAATGGAACAAATTGACCTTTGGAAGTATTGATCACAGGATTCAGAGTTTGAAGATTGAGATTCAAGAAATGGATAAAAAAGAGGAGGACAGTGGGCTGCAGGAATCAGAAATTATCAGGAAAAACGAAGCTCAAGCGAAGTTGTTCATTCAATTAAAAGACAAACAGAGTCTGATGAAGCAGAAAGCTAAAATAAAATGGTTGCAGGATGGAGATCTCAACACTAGCTTCTTTCATCGGGCCATAATTGGGAGACGTAAAAGAAATGAAATTTCTGGTCTTGTTTTTGAGAATCAGTGGATTTCAAACCCGGTTGAAATCAAAGCCAGAATCAGAGATCATTTCGGATCTTTCTTCAAACGACGACAACGCCATTTACCAAACCTTCCTCTTGATCTTATGAAAACGAGGCTTTCGAACGAGGAAAGAGTATGGTTGATTCGGGATTTTGATCTGGACGAGATTAAGACGGCGGTTTGGAGTTGCAGCGGGGATAAGAGTCCGGGTCCAGATGGTTTTAATTTTGTATTTTGGAGAGCAGCATGGCATACCGTCAAAGAGGATTTATTGCAAGTGATGAAGGAATTCCATCAGAACGGGGCTATCCCTAGAGGGTGTAATTCAACATTTGTCGTTCTCATCCCGAAAAAAGAAGGCGCCGAGTCTTTGGAGGAATTCAGACCTATTTCTCTCATTAGTAGTTTATATAAAATCATTGCAAAAGTCCTCGCCGGGAGATTGAAGGAGGTTGTTGGATCAATTATTTCAGAAAAGCAGAGCGCGTTTGTGAAAGGTCGATCTATTCTTGATGGAGTTGTCATCTTGAACGAAGCAGTGACAGAGGCCAAGAAAAGGAAAAAAGGTCGAATTTTCTTCAAAATCGACTTCACCAAAGCTTACGATTCCGTTCAATGGGACTTCTTGGATAGACTGTTGTTGCTCCTGAATTTCGATGATAAGTGGAGGAGTTGGATCAGGGGATGCTTATCTTCAGCGTCCGCAAGTATACTGGTAAATGGGTCGTCTTCGGGTGATTTTAAAATGGAGAGAGGTCTTCGACAAGGCGACCCAATGTCACCGTTTCTGTTTTTAATAGTCGCCGAAGGTCTTAACTCACTCATTGAAAAGGCAACAGAAAAACTGATCGTGGTTCCAGTGTTGATGGGGAGAGACAAGATTCCGATCTCTCATCTGCAATACGCAGATGACACTATCTTTTTTCTTGATGAAGATGAGAGGAATGTGTTGGCCATCAAGAACCTGTTACTGCTCTTCCAGTTCTTGTCGGGGTTGGCGGTTAATTTTAAGAAGAGTTGCATCATGGGAGTGTCGGTGACCGCAGAAAAAATTGTCAGATGGGCAACAATCCTTAGATGCAAGGCGGACGCCTTCCCTTGTAAGTACCTCGGTATTAAGGTGGGTGGCCGAGGGAACTGCATTGGGGACTGGAATTTCCTGGTTGACAAAGTCGCAAAGAAAATTGGAGGATGGAAGAGAAAAACCTTGTCGCTTGCTGGGCGAATTACTCTGATCAAATCGGTGTTGCAAGCCATCCCGGTATTTCAACTTTCTTTCTCCTTTATCCCAAAAACTGTGATTAGTAGGCTTAATTCTCTGTTCTGTAAGTTCCTTTGGGGGGGAAATGGAGAGTCGAGTGGCATTGCTTGGGTCAAATGGAGTGCCCTCTGCTACAAAAAGAGAGAGGGGGGGTTGGGGTTTCGGAATCTGGAATGGTTTAATCAGGTAAGGGTTTTTAAATGGCTTTGGAGATATTTGACGGGGGGTGAAGCTCTTTGGGCTAGGGTGGTTAAATCCATTTATGGTGAGGTGAGCTGGGGGATTGAGGGAGAATGCAGGTTGGAGAATAGGGGTGGGGGAAAGGGATGGTGGACGAGATTAATTGCGAAGAGTGGGGAGAAGGACGAGAAATGGTTCTCTAGTAACATTTCTCGGCGGGTGGGTGATGGGATGAGGATTAGCTTCTGGGACGAGGTGTGGGTTGGGTGTAAACCTTTGAAATTCGTCTTCCCTAGATTATTCAATCTATGTGGTAACAAAAGAGGATGTGTGGGAGAGATGGGATTTTGGGAGAACGGGAACTGGATTTGGGAGATCGGATGGAGAAGGGAGCTGAGAGATAGGGAAAGAGGGATGTGGGAGGAGTTGAGGACTTTTTTCTCTCATATTACTCCTTGTGCAGGGAAGGAAGACGACTGGCAGTGGAAACCCGGCAAAGACGCAGCTTTTTCAACAAAGACGGGTTATGATACCATTGCGGCTTCTAAAAACGGACAGCTGACGGAAACGGGTAGCGACGCAGCTCAAGTTTGGAAGGCTAAGACTCCCCATAAGGCAGCTGTGACAGCATGGAGAGTCTTGCTTAACAGATTGCCTACATGTGATAATTTGCTTAGGAGAAATGTTGCAATTGGTCCCGAAGAGAGATGGTGTAACTCATGTGTGATGCAAGAAGAAACGGCGGAACATATCTTTTTGAATTGCCCCAAAGTTGAGATGGTCTGGGATGGAATTTTTCAATGGCTGGACATTAAAACAGCAAAGCCTAAAGGTATTACTCAACACTTTAAATCCTTTGTCTTTGGCGCTAGAAGGAAGAAAGGGAGAAAACTACTTCTTACTCTTTGGGTTGGGATTGTGTGGCTGATTTGGAAATATAGAAACGAGAGCAGGTTTGAGGGTAGGGTATGGGATGCTAAGAAGCTCGTTTTGGATTTGAAGGGTAGATTATGGAGTTGGAACAAAATAAACCAATTGGTGGATGTCAATGTTCCCTTCTCCTCTTGGTGCTCTTGTGAACATAAACTCGCTTTTCTGTAATACTCTTGGTACCTCTGGTACCTTGGGTTCTCTCTTTTCTTTGCCAATAAAGTTTCTCTTTCACTGATAAAAAAAAAAGACCAGAAGAGCACCTGTTCAATACCCAACTCTTTGATCCAAGAAAGAGCTTCTTTTATTCCCATAGCGTCACATCGATCCTTCCTAGAAAATTGACAGTGCGAGCTATCATAAAAGCTCCAGCCTCACTTGGTAACACCATACCTACCGAGGTAACGTTGGGATTTTGGAGAAAGGCAGCATCGACGTTGCAAGCTAACCACCCTGGCTCCAGATCGTGCCAACCCCTACAAGGATAATGCTACGTCTTCGATTCCAAATAACTTCCAATCTTCCATATACCTTAAACGTTGTAATATGCATTTTCCTAATTACTAACTAACATAAAAAAAAAAAAAATCAATACTTACTCCAAAATACATCATTTTTATATAAATATACAACAAAATATATGAGGAACTCTATTGAAAGAAAACTCGCAAACCTTAAGGATTAAAACCATTTCACTGCTCATAACTGATATGGCAATATCACGTGGGTAGGAGAGTCAATCTAATTTCACTCTAATTAAAAGAATTATCTATTTTATAGAAATTATTGTCATACCATAAATAAAAGAATCTTAACAATTAGAATAGATATTACCTTACCAAAATATATCATAGAATTCACAAACACATTTACAACACAAAAACAAGAATTAATTCATGTCCATCGTCTCATTAAAAAAATGACTTCATGTCCGATATTATTTTGCGTGCATTAAAATGTTATGTATGCATTATTTATTTTAATAAATAAAGAATGTTATTAACATTGACAAATACGAGACTAATCACATAAGCTGTTTTCCTTTTTATTTAAACTAGTTTCATACGTAAGTATACTAGAATTTTAAATATAATGTCTAAATCAATTTCTATTCATATAAAGTCATTATCCCAATTAATTAATTTACCATTTTATAAAATACTAGTCAATTACCTGAAAACGGGATGGACGTAAATCAATTGTTGGTTTTGTGCTGCGGATATATTTGTGAATTTTACAGCATATTCTGTTACGCTAATATCGATTATAATTATTAAATTTACGATAGCTATTAATAAGTTCTATAAAATAGAGTTATTTTAATTAAAATCAAATTTAATTGTCATCAAATCATCAATGTTATTCCAAATCTATTATAATTATTAAGTTGACGATAATGATTATAAATTCCTATAAAATAGAGATTGTCATCAAACCACTGTGTGATGGAAATCACACTTATAAATTAGTAATGTCAACTTTCAAACGCAATTTCAACAAAGAGTAATTACTATCACAACTTCAACATAATAAAAATATGGAAGATAAAACAGTTTTTCAATATTTAAGACATGGAGTAAATCAAAGTTGAGTTATAAATAATTTAAATAATGAAGATAAGTTTAAATAATTTATATGTAATTCACCTTTTCTAGTAGTTGCCAAATCAGACCAGACAATAAGTAAAACTATAAACAAAACAATAGAATATGTTCAAACTACTTTTGTAATTTTAATAAATTCAGGTTAAAAAGCGAAGGCTGCTAAACTGAGTTATTTTTTAAAAACAAAGTCAAAATTAAATACTTCATCCATTCCATTATTCTTGACATATTTCTTTTGAGCAAGAGTATTTAAGAAAATAAAATTATATAATTATAATATAATGTGTAAAAGATGTGCGAACCCATATTATTTGTAATATAAAATTATTAACAAAAAAGAACCAAACGATTAATATTGGGGCAGCCCAATAATGAATAGAAGGAAGCGCACTTAAAAGAAAATAAGGCACTTTTACAGATATGCAAACTTACATTGACAATTTTATATGGAAAACAGAGAAATGTACTTGGTCAAGCAACATAGTCCAAACAAAACAAAAGTTGCGTATCAATAATCCTTGCATTAGGGAGCATAGTTATGTGATAACGACAAGAGAACGGAGAGATAAAAAAACACTAGTTTGTGATACTAACAAAACCATCGAGATGGCGTAGAACACCACCAAGCACCAATCAACTACAATCTCACTTCTTAGCTTTCTTAGCACCCCTGCATCATAATAATGTTGGAGACAGTTAGTCGAAATAGATTGTATATGTAATAAACCAATTACAGTGAAGAGTATATACAAGTCACTTACTGAGCTGGCTGAGATACAGGCACAGGAGCAGCTGCAGCTGGTGGCGGTGCTACTTTCTCACCCGGTCCCTGCATTCATGCACGAAATGTCAATAAGAAAATCGGGATAAAATGTTAGATGCACAATTCCAGATTCATACCACTCGTAGATGCGTGATACATCTACAAAATATACTAACAGCCGGGCACATGTTCCAATCCATGGAGTTAGAAAGACAGGGAAAAAGATATTCAACAAAAAGTTGTACCTGGGCAAGCCTTTCCTCTCTTCTTGCAAACTTTCTTTCCCTGCTAGCTTTGTTCTTAGCTCTCTTAGCCTCAAACTGATCGGACAAGGTCTTCTCCCTAGCCTTCTCAGCCTTAGACTTGTGGATGCTCTCCATGAGAACACGCTTATTCTTGAAAACATTACCCTTGACCTTCATGTACATGTCATGATACATGTGCTTGTCAATCTTCTTGGCCTCCCTATATTTTCTCAGCAAACGTCTCAGCACCCTCATTCTCCTCATCCAAAGAATTTTTGTGGGCAGCCTTGCCTCCCTGGTACCCTTTCTTTTACCTGTAATCATTCAGAAATGATTATTAAATACAAAGCTAAACAATCATGTAAAGTGGGATACACCATATGAATACATTCTAAGAAATCCCTAAACCATAGCATTCAAATCTTAGATATAGGCTTAACCCACATAAAGCATTACTACGCAGGATGACATTGAAAAGACAATGGAAAAAGGTTTTGATTTTTAATCTGAATAATGAATCGAGATAAATCAAAAGTACCAGACCACACCAGACCCTTAATCAACCGCACAGTGATCTGCATACACACACACACACACATCTATATAGAGTGTGGTCCATGAAGAATGCTATATATTGAGAGAATGGAGAATAACAAATAAATCAATAAATTCTACGTATAAACCAGTAAAATTCATGAATAGACGTATCTATTTAATATGTTAAAAAACTAGCCGCCTGTAGGATTTGAGCCCAAATATATAGCATTCTCCATGGAACCTTTATGTCTCTCTCTCTCTCTCTCTCTCTCTCTCTATATATATATATATATATATATATATATATATATAAAGAAGTCAAAGTCTATACCATATCCAGAGTGACGACCCTTCCTCTTGGCCTCTTTCATTCGACGAGCACGGGATCGTGAATGAATCTTGGTGGGCTTCCTGATAATGAATCCATCCTTGACCAGTTTCCTGATGTTTTGTCCTACATCCAAAAGGGAGAACATCAACTATGAATCAAGGCCATAAAATAATCACAACTAAAAATCATTATAGATGCTGACAATTCAAATGCATAGTAGTCAGACCAAAAGACTCAGTAGTAATACTGCAAAAATAGATGACTTGATAGTGATACAATAAAAACTAAAGCAGTAATTTTCATTCAGTGAGATTCTGCTGAGTTTTAGCCATATAATATAGACAGCAAAAATTATGTAACAACAATCCATCTATATACAGAACTAGAGACTTCACTAGTTTGTTTTCTTAATTTGAACATGTTGAAGCATTTTCAGAATTGCATCCAGTAACATACTAATAAACAAATAATGCGCTCTAGGTTAGATACGAAGCATAATTGACCGACATATCAAAAAGGTAAAACAAATATAATGTATACTAAGAAATTAAAACCAATCATCAATCCAAAATTACTTGCAGCAACCAAATGCAAACATATAGACTCTTTATTTAAAACATCCACTGCTTTATACATAAAAAGCTTATTATACAAGCTCAATGAGAAAAAGCTCATCTCAATCTAACACAATCCTAACAAATTGATATCCCTACAGCTATCAATACTCAAATCCAAATTTCCAAAGAAACCTTTTACAGCTAATTCATGGAGCAATAGAAACAAATAGCAGAGATCTCTACCAACCATAGCTACCATCAATTACAAAACCTCACAAAGTGCACGCGCACGTATGAGAAGGACGGAAAGGTTCGAGAGCGTACGAGAGTTAGCCATGGAGATTTCGTTAACTTCATTAGGGTCAAGCCAGACCTTGCCCTTGCCGCACTTGAGCACGCTGGCGGCGAGCCGCTTCTGTAGCTTCAGTGACACCATTTCTGTGTGTCTAGATGAACGAGGCGAGCGAATGGAGGAAAAACGAGTAGAGGAGAAATGCTATTTATACTCCGCTCGATTCTGCCCTTAGGGTTTTTGAGATATGATTGGGCTTTGATTTACGTTTCTCTCTAATTTTTAGTTGGGCTGAAGTTGATGGGCTCCAAGGCTAATAAAGTAATTTTGGTCCTATTTTTATTTATCTGGATTTCAATTATTAATTACGTATGTGGAATATGTGTATTAATAACAATTAAGAAAAAACTTAGTACTAATTACGATATGAGGGGATCGAAGCTAAAGTGTGTAGGAAATTAGGAATCAGCTGACGACAAAAGAGAAACCCAAAAAAGCAAGAAAAAAATTACAGTATGTACTGTGTCTGTTCTTTACTTATCAAAGGTTTTAGATTTTGCCAATTTATAAAAATATAGTAATGATGATATGTTCACGTGTCTGAATTTCAGTCACATTCAAGATGGACATGGCAAGAGCATCTAAGTAGTCCTCACTTTTAGAGAGCCCTTCCTCCGCTAAATTTCATTTCTATGTTCCCTTCAATTTAAATGTATTTATAAATTAAAATAAATATTAAATTTTAAAAACAATTTTTTTATTAATTTTCAATTCAACCATTACAATAACAGGAAAAAAAAAAATAGGAAATGAAAAAGAGCAGCCAACGGGATCTTTTATTAAAAACAAAAAAAATGAAAAATTCACGATATAACGATTGCATTCTCAATTCAGATTTTTTTATTGTTCTTTTTCTTTTTATTCGGCCATGAAGAACATGTGCCTTCTCTCTCTCTCTCTCTCCTTCTGCGCCCGAGTCTCCCCCCGTGTAGTGCCCAGCGAGCTACGATAAGGATACTCTGATCAATTATTAATAGTATATTTTGCTCACACATACAACCATATTTTTTTAAAGGATGTCTTGTTTAAGTTTCAATATATTCTTCACATAGAATTATATAGTTAAATATGACATTATGTGTTCATTAATGAAAATTTGGAGAAATGATTTTCCCTCTCGCCGGTGGTGATTTTCCAAATACTACAACTGAGTTAGACAATGATGAAGTATGGTATTGGTCACAAAGATGTCATTCTCAGCTAATTTTGGTAATTTTTTAATTTTATAGTGTATATTTCTGTGTTTGAAACAGATAAGAGCACATTAGGCAGTTAGTGTCTTTCACATCATATAGCAGGTAATCCTTTTATCAGTAATTACCTAATTTTGTGTTGGGACTTTTCAAGATTTGTAAAACATCATATAAATTTGGATAAAATTGTATTAGGGCCAAAACCCTTAAATTTGATTAATTCAATAGAAAAGAAACGAAAAAAAAAGGGTCGCCACATTATTATTAGAGACAGCTCTGAAATGAAGATGAAAACAGAACGGCAAATACTATTTTCACCTTATCAACGACAGTCAGCAGCAGCTAGAACAAGAAAGCTCGTTACGTTCAATAATGTGGACCTCCACCACCCCAACCATCTTGTTGACGGTGGTGGATTCAGTGCCTTTGCAGAAGACAATAAAATACGAGATTGAAACACGATGATCGAAAATTAGAGTGTTGAAACTGCCACAGATGTGAATGGACACTGTGCTCATCTACCAATCCCTTTACAAGTATACTGTGTTTTTCACTACTGTACTAACTCTCTTCTTTCTATATACAGATTTCGCTAGCATTTATACTGGTTTTTATTTGATTATAGGGTTCAAAAGAATTTGTGAACTAGAAGCTGAATATTCCCATACCAAAAGGCAAAACTCATTTCTCTTGTGACAAAACTTAATCCCAACTATTAGCAGCTGAGTGAACCAACCATACCGATATATTTAACACTCCAGAAACTGGCGATTCTCCGATGAGCTCAGCCAGCTGCAACCGGTTGACCATCCCAAAACACCAAGGATTAGATCCACCTTCGAGCAAACATTGGCCTGGGACGAGGAAAAATACGTGAAGTGTTAGTTTAGTATCAAGTGCGGAAACAACCCGATGGGCATATTTAGATTTTGGGATGTGTACCAAATCGTCCAAGCTTGCTTCGACCTGAAACAACATGACACCCATTCCCTTCCTTCGATCAATTTCAGCCTGCCAATGTTATATAACATGTCATAAGAGATGGATTTTGTAAAAGAGACCATATAGTTAAGTAATGGGACAAGTTATTATTAAATCTAAACTCACAGCACAAGAACATATAGCAATGCCTCCAGCTGCAAGTGCTGATGTGACATCTGCCATCATGCCTGAGTATTAATGCACATCAGAATTCGAGCAAAACTAAGAAGAACAATTACTTAATATGTTTAATGGTGAGTGCAGGAAAGCAATTCAAAAATCAATTATGATCCAACACGAGTGGTTCACAAGAAAAGTCGAGTAGCATAACCAACCATTGGAAATTACCTTTACGGTCTATGCAGACTATGGACAGCCACTGGATAGAGTTTCCCTCGAGGTTGTGCCAAGACATAATCTTGCTAGCTTGCCATACCTCTAGACCCGGTAACACTTCTCTGTACAGAGGAATATTGGCAAGAATCATCTTCGCAACACCATTTCCTTGAGATAGCACCTCTCCTTTGGTCTTCAAACTCACATGCTGCATATTCTTGTTGTGCTTCCCGTTAACAGTTGGAATCTGAATGTTCCCCTTGTCAAATTGGAATATATCTTGACTATTTGCTTTTGAAGATGCTATTTGCATGACATTCCTCAATATTTTCTGCCACGTATGTTTAGCCCCCTCAGAGTGATTTATTACTGGTTCCTCTTTGCTCTCCTCTTCAGATTCAGCAACAAATTCCTCCACAGAATCAGCAGTTATTTCAGTTGCTGATAGTGCAGCTTGCTCTCTCAGAAACTGCTACAGGGGATAGGTAATAGAGTTAACAATTTGAGGTCTAAGCACGCGCACGGGCACGTGCGCATGTGTGTGTGAGAGAGTGAGAGAGGCAGATAGCAGAGAGGGAGTATAATTCTAATTAAAATAAGAGTGGCTCCAAAAGTAACATACTTTCATTATCTTGTGTCGAGCACTTCGTGTTTTTGCATATTGGAGCCACTGCTTGTGTCTCTGAAAGGCAGATTTATTTGAGAGCCCCTGAAACGGAACTTGCATCAATATGCAGGATAAAGCTCGTACTATATCCTATTGTGGTTAATGCAATAAGATATAAGGTGATTCCAGAATGAGAATGAAAAGCGGTTGCCAGGGACAGGCGCAACTTAACGAGACAAAAATATGCACAGTTGTTTCAGCGTTTCAGGGGAAGAAGAAGATACACGACAATCACACTTCTCTTAACTGATAGTACTTAATATCATAGCTCCTCATAAATGATGTGCATGATATCATACGGTGACATTTAATAGGGGAAGAATAGCCAGATATAGATGGGGGTAAGAACAAGTTGAAATTCAAAAGAACTCACATTATATGTTATGATCTCCACTACTTCAGCGTTCACAAGCATATGTGTTGGGGAGACAAGATTGCCATTAACCTGGAAATAGAGAACTTCTGACAATGAGACAAGATTTAAGAGGAGTCTCAAATGGATAAAAGTGAAATGTTCATACAGCACAGAATCAGCAATTCAGAAAATACCTTTGCAGCAACCATTTTGTTTCCAATTTCAGTGTGGATCATATATGCATAATCAATTACTGTCGCCCCTTTAGGCAGATTCTTGATCTGTTGACGGGAAAAATATATAAGCACTAATAACAGATGTATTACAACAGAACTAATTATAATATTCTTGCCTCTCCCCTAGGTGTAAATACAAAGACACGACTGCCGAGAAGATCCCTGGTGACCGTGTCAACAAACTCCCTAGAGCTCATGTTTCCAACAAATTCTTCCTGCCACTCCCTAATTGCATTTAGCCAGCTTATCTAAGAGGAAAATAAAAATCAATTGTTCATATAATTAGTAAATTAATCAAGGATGATAACTAGAAATTCCTATATGGATTTACATGTAAGAAAGTAAGAGTACTATACCCTGAGAGCAATATTAGCATTGTTAAGGCAGACTGTTTTCCCTCTGGACGTTCTGCCACTCGGCATAGCATGTCCAACCAAGCCATTCACAAAACCTTTGCCACTATAATGCGCAGCAATCCCTCTTTCAGCAATCAAATCCATCTCTTCCGTCCTAATCTGCCAACCACAAGTAAGATCGATGTTAACAAGAATCTGAAGATACACATATGCAGTGCTATTCCATCATTCCATGGCATATAACAATGTTCTATAAAGCTTAATAATTCAAGAGAGAGAAGCAAAGGAAAGTGATAACAGAATATTTTCAACACATAATGTCAAACCTGAACTTCCAGCCTGAACATGCTTTCATAAAGAAAGGGAATCACTGTAGTATGAAGACTCTGATAGCCATTAGGCTTTGGAGTGGCAATATAATCCTTCATCTGTTACAAAAGGAGAGGTTAAGGACATATCCATCTGCCGAGAGAGGAATATAATTAAAACTAAGACTGTAATAGCAGTTTGATATTACATACAGCTCGAGGGATTGGTGTCCAAATTCCATGGACGAGTCCAAGCACATGGTAGCATATCTGTAGCATGTATTGAAGTCAGTAAAAATATTAATTTAACATACATAGAAGAATAAAGATAACCTCACCTGTTGTGCATTACACAAGGGCCCAACTCCTACGCATGGCTTTGGTTTTATAATAATTCGAAGCTGGAGTTCAAGAAACTTACATGTAAGAAACAGCAGTGCATTGACAAATTAGCAAGGTGAAAAAATTCCATAACCTTATACCTGAGCGATCTGATTAACTTCATTTATTGAGCTTTTAGATTTAAGAACGGCTTTATAAATGCTGCATATCACAGAAATACAGTAAAACATCTCAACTGCCACATTAATTTCTGTTTAATTGGCAGGATCAATAAGCAATTTGTTATTCTGCCCAGGTTTCGCATAATAGACAAGAATGACTATTCTGAACAGTGAGTAGATACTAACTAGAAACACTGTATGGCCGAGTGTTGAATCTAATATGAACAGAAAAAAATCTATAAATTACCTGTAAGGCTCCTTGCACACAGGTCGAACCTCAGTTTTCACAGTCAGAAGGTCTAAGAATTGATCGTCTTCAATCCTTTTCATCAAAATTTGGTTTGCCTAATGGAATGAGGAAAAACCATGAGCAGGTGATAAACTAATTCTGAAAAAGTTGCATGAGTAAAAGCAGAGCCGGATCAGTGCGCAAAGAAAACGTTGCAGCACAGCATAGCAAGCCTGAATTACACACTTATGAGCTGAAAAATCCCAGTCGAGTCACAGAATAAGCACCTCTTTGAGGTCTTTTTCATGTTCTCTATAAAGTTCTGCAACTCTTCTCTTGACCTTCGGATAATCTTCAGGGTTTGTGTACATAAATGCAAGATTTTCAAGTTCAGACTGCAAGAAGGAACTTGAGAATGAGCAGAAAAATCCAGACACATAACAACACACGAAGAGCACTTCCTCAAACAATGGCAAGTTACCACATATAAGGCAAACAATTATTTCTAGTACCGAGAAATTGTACACTAGCGATAGAATAACATAATCCAACAAAGGGGAGAAAATTGACGATGTAGCAAGAACAATATTTCAGAGTGCTTATAGATAAATAACTGAATTAAGTTTTGCTTTAAGACTTCCAATCACTCAATTATGCTACCAGAAACACACAAAATGGTATAGATTTACAGGCCAACAATCAAGTACTTGTGCATCTTTTACAGAGTTCAAATCTGGCGCAAAACATTGGACATTAAAAAATGAATGGACTGCAAGGGGAGTAGAAGTCATTAAAAAAGATATATGACAATAAGGTGCTTGCACACACTTCTGCACTTTCAATGAACAAGGTATACAATTTTTGACCTTCAAGCATTAAAGTGCAGATTGATAGGTCTGACGCCATATAAATAGTTGACCATCCAGGAGAAGACATCTTAGCAGACATAAGACAACTGGATGCAAAGCTCATTAATCACCATGAACTAAACTGAACCGGAATAATTATTAGCAAATCAAATTATAAAAGGCCAAAGCTGATTCCCTATCACTAGCTATACATTCAAACTTTATTCTAATAGAACAAGACAAATATAATCTTGAAAGCATCTCTGTCCCCTCTTCAATATTAAAGAATACAATTCAACCTACTCAAACACTGCATCTTTAATTTGACATTGAATACAAATTGCAACATGTATGATGACACTATATGGCCAAAAAAGGAGCAAATTGCTAACCTTTATTTGGTAAATTCCAAGCAGTTTTGCCAGAGGAGCAAAAACCTGCAGTGTTTCCATAGCAATGCTTGCCTGCAGAAAATACTCAATATCAAGAAATTGGATAATATGCAATTTGGCATAAATATAACTGAACCATACAAACCTGCTTATGTGGAGGCATGTGTGCAAGAGTCCGCATGTTGTGTAATCTGTCAGCCAATTTGACAATTATAACACGGACCTGATACACCATTACTCCAATCATCGAACGCTATCATGAATATAATCACTAAATATGTTTTATAAGTCCATAACTTACCTCTTCAGTCATGGCCAGAAACATCTGACGGAGGTCATCTGCTTTCACATCTTGAACAGAAAGATTCTCATTCTTTGACTTGAGTTTCCCTAGTTTAGATACCTGGAACATCAATAACTCACAAGTAAAAAATGCTCAACTATGGAGCCAGCTTAAAACAGCACTTAGTTTGATGAATTTCACATTACTTTTTTGTCCTCTACCATAAGGTGACATAATTGACAAGACTTGGTCTAAAAGGCATGAAAACAATGATAAAATAGTATTGCACAGAGCTACCTTCGTTTCCCCTTCCACAATGTGACGAACAGTTGCGCCAAAAGCTTTCTCTATACTTTCAAAAGTAACGACATTTGTGTCTTCCACTGTATCATGTAAAAGACCAGCAGCAATAGACTCCCAATCCAGTTCCTGGAATATCAATTGCAAGTGAGTGATAGATTCCATTCAGAGAAACTGTCAATATCTGAAATGAATCCAATAAGCTAAATTAAATCATTAAATCAACAAGACTAAGAACAAAGATATAGCACAACTCACTAGTTCACCGAGAATTTGAGCAACTGCCACTGGATGTATAATAAAGGGCTCCCCACTGCGCCTTCTTTGACCATCATGTGCCTCAAAAGCCAACTATAAAACGAGATGAATACCAAAAGGAGGGGGTTGGGGAAAAGAAAAGACATGCAGGTAAGTCGAACAGTATTTTGAAATAACATCAGATAGTACGCAGGCCCAAGTAAAACAAAATAACTTGAGAAGATTGATAGAAACTTACATTCAGGGCCTTGCGAACCAAACCCAATTCCTTTGGGGATAGATATGAGATGACAGGTTTAAGATCCTGAGAGTAAAAACAATCAACATCTCCGCGTTGCAAGTAAAATTATAAATTTATAATGCTTAGCAGTATGACTTCATTTACATTAAACAAATCTTTCAAGCATAAACATCTGCAGGAGTTCCAGCTACAGGTGAGACAAGCACACCTCACCTTTAACTAGAATTTGTTTGACCAATCGCTTCTATTTTGCAACTGCTTCGTATTTGCCAATAATATGTGGCGATTTAGCTCATTACAAAGTTCA
Organism: Salvia miltiorrhiza; assembly: GCF_028751815.1. Taxonomy (NCBI): domain Eukaryota; kingdom Viridiplantae; phylum Streptophyta; class Magnoliopsida; order Lamiales; family Lamiaceae; genus Salvia; species Salvia miltiorrhiza. Next base: position 14,309,567 of record NC_080393.1, on the reverse strand, counting down.
GACTAATTTCTATATAGAGTTATGTTGTCATGCTCCAACCATAAGCATTGTAACTTAGAGGTCTTTCTCACCTTTATAAGGTTGAGAGACCAGAGATCAATCCCAACAAGTCACCCACTCCGAACTCCCAAAAGAAGAAGCAGAAGTTACCTACTCCCACCAAAGTGTCGCCTCAGAAGGGTTTAAAAGATCTAATCCATCCTTTATTCATTGACTTTCTGGAAGTTCTACTTGCAGATCTTTTAAAGTGCAATTCATATTTCTCTCTGTCTTTGTGTCATGTTCTACTACTAAGTGAACTCCTTAAATTACAATAACCAGCTTAAAGGAAAAAAAATAACTTTTATTCCAGTTACCTCCCATAAGCTGTCTGGAGACACCTCATAACGTTCTGAAGAAGATGGAGAACAATGTAACTTCCATTTGTTGCGAACAGAATGTCTGGTACTTGCTTCGTCAAGTTTCTGCAAACTGGAAAGACTGGAGGTCTCATATAAGCACCATTCTCCCCAGTTATGAACTTCGCATCTCTGACAAAAGAATAACGAGTGGATGTCCGTCAGTAACAGAAGAAAGTCCATTCCCCTTTATTGGAGGAAAGTGTAAAATAAAGTATCTACACAAGAATAGAACATTTTAATTCTTTCGTGGAATACATAATTACAGATCCTTCCGATAATTATATTCTACCCCAAAAATGACACGTGGTGAAAACCGTTAGTTACTCTAAATCCTCTTGTACACTTTCCTGGCGTAATATTAGCATTTGCAGCAACATCTACAACTGAAAGAAAATCTAGGAAGTTCAAAGGGAAACATAATTCACCTAACTTAATGCGTCCCAGCATTACCTATATGTAATCATGAATATCACAGAAAATCCCATCAAAAGAACATCCTCAAATTTTACTCACACATCGGATGCTATTTCTTCTCACAGTTCTTCCACAAGCCTGAGGAGGATGCGCAGTGCTAGCAAGAAATCCAGTCAGCACCCTCGGAGCTTTTGAAGCACACGATAACATGCTGCAATCAAATCTTCCAGCCACGTCCCCCTTCCACAACTTGCATATATTCACACATTCGATAGAAACTGCCCAAAAAATAATCACCAAAAGCAGAACACTCACATAAACCCTTCGACCAAACCAAATTCAAAACATATCATCCGTACTTCCAATAAACTCCTCTAAACCAATAAACTTAAAAACCGAGAAATTAAGTGAAGAACAATATTTCCGCACAGCTCACCTTCCCACTCAAAAGAAACGATACCAAAACCTCCAATTAAAGCAGCAAACACATATTCCACCACTCAACCAATTCAAAAAACGACAAACCAAACAATAACTCACTCACCTAAAATATCGCAGTAAAACAACACCACCTTTCACCAAACCAACAGAAAAATAATCAATAATCGACAAAATACCTGACATTGAAGAAGGCGATATCATTTCTAATCCGAAGCATCGGCGAGGAGGAACTAGGCATTGAAACAGAAACCCGACCACAACTCCTCAACACAAACCACGAAAGCTGAATTCCTAGCTGAATTGATACAACACACAAACTGAGTTTTCATCAGCACAGACACACACAAAAAATAGTATTCCCCTTCCAAAAACCTAGCAAATTCTCCAAATTAAGAAAGAGTTAGAGAGGATTTAGATGGAAATAAGGTAGTGAAGAAAATAGTCAGATAATCAAGAGAGAGAAAGAGCGAAGAGGAGAGAGGGAGGGGGATAGAATGGAGTTTTAGTCGAGGCCACACAAATGCCGTATGATAAAAGATAATTTGTCTTCAATTTTTTTCCCCCATTAGGATTTCTATCGTGATTTATTTATTAGCATCTCTCTTTCTAATTTCATCTCTACAAATTTAATTCCGCATAGTAAAATTTGCCTTCCTATTTCAACTTCTTCTTCTTTTTTTGTAAGTAAACTGCTGAAAACGAAACGTGAAAATTAAAATATAAACTTATTTCAATTTCGTTATTACATAAATATATGACACCTTCAAATTTCTATGTCGATGCTGTTTATAATGAAGTGCGAATTACACGAATTAATTATGATTTTCTCTTATGTCAAATTTACAACTCAATCATAAATTTAGACATTGCGCATTAACTTTGATTTTGTATATAGACTATTCTTACCTTATAGTTCGTGTTTTTTTCCTCTTGTTCGCCTGTTAAATTGTAGAAATTTGCTACGAGATTTTTTCATAAGCACTATAAATAGTAAACATTCATTATTGAGATCAAAACTCACAAATTTCCAATCCACGAAATATCTCATAAATTTCATTTTTTTTTCCTTTATCATGGTATCATACTTAAAAGGAATTCTTTTATCTCTATTTTTTACTTTATTTTTTAAAGTTTTGAGGTTGTTTTAAGTTTTTAATTATTTAGTTTTATGTTAGGTGGAAGAATTGGGTGTGATTGACTTAAGTGGATGTGTTGATTCTGCTTTAGTGATATGAATATATGATGTTCCGTCAAATTACACGTGGAATAAAAGGCTGATGAGTAAAATATAGTGCATGGGATTTTTTTCGGTTTGGAGACGAAGCATTTTCATTAGTTTATTTTAGGGGTTTTGGCAAAAAAAAGTATAAAAATATTTTAAAATTGTAATTTTAACATGATATTTAAAATACAAGAAATTAAATTATTATTATTTTCATTTTTTATAATTTAATTGACTCAATTTATTTCGGTTGTTAGATTGTTGATTTGGAGTTTATAAGAATTAATTTGTCACGTAATATTCATGTTATAATATCGTTTGCAATAAAATTGTTGAATATTTGAGATTATGGTTTAGATAAAACATACATTTCCTTTATAATTTGGGGAAAAAATTAATTGAAATTGTACGAAATGGCAACGGCTTAGGCCTCACAAAAAATAAATCATCTTTACTAATTCACGTAAGCTCCAAAAATTGAAGGGATTGAAAAAATTAAAAATATACTGTCACACTTTAAAATCACGTTAAGAATATAATTTTGAAATACTTAGTAATTTTATTTGTCAAAATTCTTCTATTTTACTATACCATAATAACGAGAGTCTAACTTTATAATTAAATAATGGAGTAGTGTTAATCTTTATATTCCCATCTATTATGTCACAAAAATATATTTTACGATCTTTTAAAGTTATCACATAATTATATTACGACCATCTTTTTAATTGGAAGAAAAGTTTAATGGTTATAATCTCGATTGAGGAATATAGGTGATCCTATAAGTAACGATTATTTTTATGTGCGCTATGACGTACGTAAATTGAATTACTATGGATCCTTTAAATAAACTGCCATTTGCTCTCGAGCAATATGCACACACGAGAAACGTTATTATATTTATATATTTATATAAAATTAATTTTAATTAAATATATTTGAATTGAATATTAAAAAAAATAATAATAAAAATTAATACTTATGAAGAGATAAAATAAAAAAATAGTAATTAAATTAGATTTATTCAAGAAAGATGAAAGAGAAGAGGGAATGTTTTTAATTTTAATCTATAGATAAATAAATACTATAATTTTTACATTTTAAATTGAATATTTAAATAATATATCAAATTGAAGCTCTTATCATGATCTTTAATTTGATATACATATTAAATATTTTATAATTAGTCGAATTTTATAATTTTAGAAAGAAATAAAATAAGAAAATAAGAAGATAAATAAAAAGAAAATCAAAAGGAAAAATATAATTTACAAATAAACCTTCAATTTTATTATAACTATAAAATTGCCACTCAATTTTGAAATTGATTTCAAATTGAAATATTGGTTGTTTATAATGACTATTCATTATTTTCATTTATCGTGAAAAATAGCATTTTCATTAGATCTCAACTATATATATATTAGAAGATCAATACTGATAAATATTGAGAGATAATTAAACATAAATTTTCCTTTTTAAGTATTTATTATATAGACTATTGCTCATTGTATAATATATTATTGTAATCAAAAGTTTATATTATCAAATACATAAAAAATATTGATATTGCACTACGAAAGGAAAAGTTTATAAATGCTCTCATCTATATACACATATATGGTTGGATTCCGGTAGTATCATGTGACTATATCCATATGGTATCAAATCTAGACCATATATTTTGTTCATGTGGCACGCTAAGAACGCGATACGTAGCAGAAAGCTTCCAAAGCGTTTAAAGGCAAAATACACATAGGATAAAATTGAAAGAAAAAAAAAAGCAGATATTACAATATATATATATATATATATATATATATATATATATATATATATATTATTTTTTTCAAGCTAACATGTTTTTCATGCATAATTTTGCACACAAAACTGCATGCATTTTTGGCATGGTTTAGGGGGTTAGGGGTGGGGCCTGGGGGGTCAGCGGCGAGAGCTAGCTATCTGATTGATCGCCAAATACAATGCATTTTTTTTATACAATGTTATGCATTTTTGCGTGCAACTTATGCATGAAAAATATATCATCTTTTATTGGTTTATTCTCATTTTTCACGAATATTGGTTTATTTATAGTATATATATATAGGGTTAAGTTTTACAGATTGAGAAAATTATTTTTCATGAAAAATTAGAATAATGAGCAAATCAATAAATTATATGAATAAACTCGGAAGACTCCTTCCTATATCAACGTGAAATAGGTTATCCCTCCTCCCAACTGGATTAAAGTTAATAACGACAACTCCATTCATAGGGTTCTGGGTGCGATGCATTGTGGGGGGGGGGTCATTCACAACGCCTTCAATGAGGTGTTAGGCTGCTTTTATTTCTCGGGTGGTCTTGGGGTTGCATTTGAGGCTGAGATTTTCGCGTTCATCGTCGCTTTGGAGCGAGCTTCGAATAGGGGTGGAAACATATCTGGATTGAATCGAATTCCATGTGTACATCGTTCATATTCTCGGTTCGAAATTCAAGATGGTCCTTTGGCGTTTTAATAGTCGTTGGTGGAGGATTTTTAATTTGATTGGGAATATGAATGTCCACATTTCCACATCCACCGGGACGGTAACCGGGTTGAAGACTTTCTCGCGTCGAATTTTAATGAGAAAGGATGGTGGCATGGCGCCATCCCGAACATAGTGTAATTAGTTCATGGCGATCTTTATACTCAAGCATTCACCAAGGTGGTTTGTTGAGGGGTCTGATGTTTCCTATCTGGCTTTTATGGCATATTGTTAAGGTGTTTGTTGTTCTCTCTCGGGTCTTATGGCGAATCCAGAGTTTTTGTTGTTCCCTGCTCGATGGATTTTCTTATGTCTTTTTAGCGGGCTTTGGCAGAGGGAGGCGTTCATTCGGGGCTCTGGTCTTCACGTCTATTTTGTTATCATGGTTACAAACGTGCTCCGGTATGGTACTGGTTGTGGCATCGATGGTGCTCGGTGTCGTTCTTCATGCATGGGTTTCTTGGCAGGGGCTCAGTTGGCTTTAAGCCCAATTTGCTCGTCACGGTACATGCCTAAAATGATGGCAGTTTTTTTCATACTTGTCGAGCCTTTTGGAGTGGCTAGTCGGGGATTTTTCAGGTTTTTGGTGTGCTGGACCCTGGTCTCGATCAGTCGGGCTTTGTTGTTATATTTCTTTCTCTTTTTTTTGCTTGAGAGCTGTCATACCAGCTTCTCACGCATTGTTCTTTCCGTCGTGTCGCATGGTTTTTGTTTTGTTGTTGTAATAGACGGGTACTCTTTTTCCTTTACGACATTTTTTCTACTGGATTTTCGTTGTAAAGTTTTTGATGAGGTCCGGCTCTCAGTTAGCTTTCTTGTGCTATCGACTGGCCGAATTTTAGGTTTTTTCTTTTTTCCTTTTTGCTTCAATAAATTTTAATTCAACAATAATTTATAAATAGACGTATCTATTTAATATATTGAAAATTTCCTCTCTCAAGGATTTAAATCTCAAGCCAACATCCTTGTGCATAAAAATTATTGATATATCCACACATTCTCAATTTTGCAAAAATATTTGCTTTCTCAACTGTCATTTCTCTTTATATACATATAAATCACAACCACTAGCGATCAGATTAAAATGTACTTAAATAATATAGTCAATTACACGAGACAAATTACTTTATGAGGTGGTCTCATGTGCATCCGGGTGCAAATGACACTAACATTAACACTATCTTGAAATGACACTAACACTATATTGAAATGACACTAATATTAAATGACACTATCATATTATCAAAATAACATTGTACATCCGAGTGCACCGTGCACCCGGGTACAGTGCACAGGAGAATTTGTGTTACTCTATAGCATGAGGTAAACTCATATTTATATCTATATACACAAAAATAATACCCCCAATTAAACCATAATTATCTAACAATTAATTAAGGACCAAAAATTGGAAGAGAAAAAAAACAAAACAAAAAGTAGGTGTTTAAACGTGGAACTCTAGGGCATATTCCTTATTTCATATCTTGTTGAAAAGCATTACTAAGAATAGTCCAAAGTAAGCTTGAAATATATTCTCCCAATTTCAATCCGCCCAAGAATATACCTCTTCTAGTATAAAAATGCATTTAGGTATCCTCATGAAAATTATCTTTTATCTCGCACTCTTTCCGTCTTTATTCAGTATATCATATTTTTTTATTTGAATGTCTCATTTTAATAAATTATTTTTTGAAATAAAAAATTAATACTCTCTCCATTTATAATATCATTGTCACTTTATAGACGATGCGAATTTTTAAAAATAGTGAATAGTAATAATTGGTATTATTGTAAGCGAAATTTGAGTCTCAGAGTAAAATTTGTGGATCATACTATTATAAATACAAGTGACAAGGATATTATGAACGAATCAAAACGATAAAAGTGGCAACGATATTGTGGACGAAGGAAATCCATAATAAATATCCTACATAATTTATTATTTATACTAAATGTGATTATGGTCTATAAATAATTATCTCTCTTTTTACTTAAAATATATATATTTTTTCATTTATCTCCTATTTTTTTAACAAATACAAGTATATAAAATTTAGTTGGGAAATATTTTCAACTATAACAAATACAAGTATATAAAATTTAGTTGGGAAATATTTTCAACTACACCCTGAATCTAGTATTATAAGTTTATAACCAATATTTTAAAGTTGTACCAATGATAAGTTGAACCACATCATGCTACACATGTCTATATAATATGTCGATTACAATTTTTTGAAGGTCAATTTGTCATGCATAGAGATTATTTGCGTGTGTAGTCTTAAAAACTATATACTATTCAATGTGCACGACTAAAATATATCTCTTCAGTATACTAGTACTATTCAATGTGCATGTAGCTTTCATGTAGTGATGCTTCATCTCTTCAGTATAGTCTAATGGTGTGTATTAGTTCAAGATTTATGTAGATTTTAAAAGTTCATAGATTTTAAAAGTTTATAGAATACTCACGGATTGTTTGTTTAAAATGATTTTTAGTATTATTTTACTTATTTAAAGATAATTTAGAAAAAAATATATTAATGGACTGGTGGCACAGTTGGTTATAATTGTTTCCTCTATTTTTTGAATTATTCAATTTGGATAACTAGCATTTGCACCGTGTAATGTATATAAAATATTTATTTATTTATTTTTATGTATACAATAAATAGTAATTATTATATAAAAAATTATAAATATAATTAAAAAAATTATTATAAATATTTAAATAAAAACTTATACACATGTATGAATATCTATACTATATTAAAAAGAGAGTTTTCAATTTTAAATTGATTTCAAATCAATTTCAAAATTGAGTGGTAATTTTTTAGTTAGAATAAAAGAGTAAAATTTTGAAGTAACCCAAATGAAACATAAAACTCAATTTCTGCCCGGATTTTGAAAAAACTTAAATTTTGACCATATTTTACGATTTCGGATGAAATTACCCTTAATGAGGCGGACCGGGTAGGATCAGGCACGCGGGTCGCGCGCGTGCCGGGTCGGGTTAGGCACTTATGGCACTATTAGTGCTATAAGTGCCAACATTTTACTTTGTTTTATTTTGGATTTTCGTTGGCACTTATGACACTAATAGTGCCATAAGTGCCAACGAGACCATTTTACTTAGTTTATTTTACTTAGTTTTATTTTGGATTTTCATTGGCACTTATGGCACTATTAGTGACATAAGTGCCAAGGGAAATAAAAAAAAATTAACCAAGTAAATGGTTCTTCTGGCACTTATGGCACGAGCAATACAAATACAAAAACAACAACATAATCTAAAGGCTAAATGGATAATCTAAACCCTAAATAGAACATCTAAACCTTAAATGGATAATCTAAACCATAGAATGGATAATCTAAACCCTAAATGGAATATCTAAACCCTAGGGGGAAGTGTTTAAAATGGTCTTTTTGGCACTTATGGCACTAATACTAATAGTGCCAAACGTGCAACACATACAGAAACAACAACAACAACAATCATCACTGGCACACCAAAAATTAGAAAAAACCAGAAACTCGAAATTCCCCCGATCGAATCGATGTCTTCGAACAACGATAGCTCGTCGTCGCCCACGGCGGCAGCCGCCGTCGATACTATGCCTTTGCTTGGCGACCAGAGCCCCAACAATCGCTCCTGTTTCCTCGGCGTCCGCGGCACCGCTCGCTTTCTCCGCCGCGCCAGCAGCCGCGGCCGCCCGATGCGAGAGCCCTTCGTCCACATCCGCGAAGCTGCGACAGAGCAAATCGAGGATCGCCAGAGCGATTAGGCCAAATCGAGGAGCTGCAGTGCGATGGGAAAGGGGCAAATTAGGCATACCGCCTAATTAATGGCTAAATTTTGATGTTTTAAGATTTGAGGCTAAATTTTAATTTTGTATGCTCAATAGGGCCATTCGGCCCTATTGTTTCTAGAATAAAATTGGAGGTTTATTTATAAGCCATACATCTTTTCTTTTCTTTTCCTTTAACCTCTTATTTTTCTATTTTATTTCTTTTTTAAAATTATGAAATTCGACTAATTATAAAATATTTGATATGCATATCAAATTAAAGATCATGACAAGAGCTTTAATTTGGTATATGTTATGTAAACATTGAATTTAAAATATAAAAATTATATTTATTTAAAGATTAAAACTTAAGAAAATTATCTCTCCTCTTTTTTTTGAATAAATCTATTTTTTTTTTAATTATCTTTTAACTTATATTGTTTTCTTTTTTTACAATATCAATTTTTATTAATATGAATTATTCTTTATTATTTTTATATTAAACTAAAATATATTTATCTTAAATTATAGTATTTTTAATTATATTTAGACTTTTTATATAATAATCAAATTAATATCAATTTTATATATAATAAAATATAAAATATTTTTCGTGCGTTGCACGGGTGCAAATGCTAATTAAGTATTATTAGTTAGTTTATTTTAAATTATTAAACCAATGTTATTTAAAACTAAAAGTACAAAACTAAAATATTTGAACATGTATACATTAATATATAGGGTTAATTACACCAAAAACCATGAACTTTGGTCGGATTTTCAAACTTGCCATGAACTTTTTTTTTTATCAAAAATTCCCTGAACTTAAGGGGTTGAACAATTTTTCTATGATTTTCGAAAATCCCCAAATTGAGTGCTGACATGGCATTTTTGAGTGGCCTGAAAAATGATATGGCACAGCCGGACGGGAACCAAAACGACGTCGTTTAGTTGGGCGTAAAACGACGTCGTTTTACCTCAAATTCTAGCCCCCGTCTTCTCCTCTCTGAACTCCGGCGAAGAGCCGCCCACCGGACCGCCCCTGCCCTCAGTTTTGCTGAGCCCTAGTTTCCCAAATCTCCCATTCCTTAATCTCGCCAGAGCGATGAAAGGTGGCGCCGCGCGAAAGGGGGCGCAACCCTAGGCGGCGCGAGGTCGGGTGGTGGCGCAGCGCGAAAAGGGGCGCAAACCCTAGTGAGGTGTGAGGTCGGCGGCGCGAGATCTGGGGAAGAAGAAGATTTTTTGAGGGAGAAGAAGTCGACGGTGGCGATGGATGTTTGGGGAAGAAGAAACAATGTGGCTTCTTTGAGTGGGTAGATCCTGAAGTAAAGCCTAAAATTGAAGATGACGAAGATGAAAAATTGAACTTAGAGAATTCTTCAATTTCAGAGCTGACTAAGCCTTGCCAGAGGCAGCTCTGCCGAATCTGCTCTGCTCTGTTCTGCCGACTCCCCCACTACCACACCTTTTCCTCTACCGCCTTCTCCCACCACCATCACAGATCCGCCACCTCATCCACCGCCCTCCCCCGCGTCTTCTCCAGCGCCCTCTGTCGCCGCCTCCGCTGCCCTACCCCACCAGACTCTGTGTGTTGTGTGTGTGTCTCTCTCTTTCTCCATTTTCTCTCTCCTGAAATTGGCGTCGCTGCCGTGAATCGGAGCTGCTGCTGCGTGAATTTGGTGTTGATGGAATTTAGTGATGATGGTGGTGGAGGGCGGTTGAGCGATGGATCTGTCACAGCCCACTATCCCAATGACGGGTTAACCGGGGTTATGACTTGGGGTGAACAATAAGAAATGGGATGGACAATTTCTTAGCATTAAAGTATATGGAAATGTCACTCATAGATAAAATGCTAGGATCATATATGATTATTTGGATACTTATAAAACATACACATAAATGAGAACTGATTAAGGTGGGTTACCCAATAACACGTATCCCAACTTCATAACATAGGGCTATCCTAATCAACGTATTTTGCAGCGGAAAACGTGTGAGATATACATATGAAGATGTATACTCAAGGTTACATTTCTTGAAATGTCAAAGGAACACCCGCTCAACATCATTCCATTCCATCAACTGCTCAACCTGCACATTTAGAAATACATGCAGGGCTGAGTATAAAAATACTCAGTGGGCATAGCCGAAAATACAACATGCATACATATATAAATTGAACTGCCAACAGTAACACACAGGGGTTTTCTTAAATGACCTGCGCTTACTAAAATATTTCTTTCATTTTCATAAAGTCGATCGGCCGATCATTTTCCTTCATATGATCCATATCTGTTCCTTTCTGTCACGCGCCGGGAAGGAGGCCTCCTTACCACGGACGCCAAGACCGGTCGCAAGCGACTCGCGGTCTCCATGAGTGTACACGTTAACCCTAGCTAGCGACCTTTGTCTAGCATAGGATCCCAATTGGATTTCCTTTAAAGTTGGCGAACCAACACAGATAGGATACATATAAAAACATAAACATTTTTGGCAGTCAATCATTTCATAAACATTTCATTTCATTTCATAAACATTTCATTTTCATTTCATAAGAGTCATTTATCATTTGGGCATAATAATAATATGAAATTAACAGTTAAAATCATCTCATGCATATATTCGTATAAGAGGCCTACGACACGCAGGGGATCTCTATATACGTATAGTAAAAGTAATGCCCACCTGGATAGGCAAAGCCTGAAGATCATAATCACATAACCTGTCTTGGGAAAGCAGTGCTAATCCCCTTGGTCCACAAAGCCTACAAGAAATTCTATTCTTAATAGGTCTCCTTGAATCTAATCTTAAGTCAAAGTGAAGTGCTTAATATTCTAGGATTCACTTAGCCGGGTTTTCAAAATTTAATGAATAAATAATTGAAAACATTTTTCTTGAGTTAAGAACACCAACAATATTCTTACTCATCTTTCTTTAATAATTGGAATTATTATTAAAACCAATTAAATACTTTTATTGCAAAATAAATGCAACTTCATGTCATGCTTAGCATATAATAAGTAATTTACTTAAAATATGCACATAATAATAATATGATATTATTATGAAAATTATCCTTTAAATAAATTAATCAAACTAGTAATAGTTCAATTAATTAAAAATAAGAAAGCCCAATTTAATTAATTGAAGGCAATCCAAAGTCTTTAAAAATAATTAATCAAACTAATTAATAGTCTAATTAAATAAAATAGGGAAGCCATTTATATAGATGAAATAGAGCCCATGCTTAAATAAATAATAGTCCATATAAATTTAAAAGATGAGGCCCAACTCAATAAAATAGGAATGGCCCAAACTGAATAAAATGAATCGGGTCCAGCTAAATAAAATTAAAAAAAATCGGCCCAAGCTTTTAAAAAAATCGCAGCCCAAAACTATTTAAAAATAGGCCCAATACTCGGCCCAAGTCCCTCAAGCCCAAACCTCTAAGCCCAACCCAAGCCCAACACTCCACCCTTCTTCTCCTTCCTCCCTAGCTGCGCCATCCCCCCATCTCGTCACTCTCACACTCACAGACGCACGCACACACACACGCCAGTCACCGGGAACACACTCAGCAGCGGCGATCTCTCTCTCTCTCTCTTCCGGCCGCTGCGACTCATCTCCGGCGAACTCACGGCTGGAAGGCTGCCGCCTCCATCTTCCTCGATCTCCCTCATAAGAACCCACACACGCAGACGCTCCTTGCGCCGCTCACAGCCCCGTCGTCCTCCGCTCAGCCCTCCGTTCAGCCCTCCGCTGAAACCCAACCACTACCACCATCGCCTTCCTCCTTGGCGATGACGGGACGCCGCCGGCCTCTCCTCCGGTGAAGGCAGCCTTCGGCCTCACCTCCCTCAGAATTCTCTCTTTGACTCCCGCCGACGAGCAGCTCCCCCTTTTTCCATCTACTCCCGGCGACTGCTCGGCCATGAAACCGTCGCCGCCGCTGTGTCTACAACCTCTGAGCCCCCCCGGCGATCAACAGCAGCAGACGAAGCCCACTGCCGCCGCCGAACGCCCTCTGAAACTCCCTCTCTGTCCACTCCCCTCCATCCGTCCTTGGCTGGGCAGCAGCGGCACCGCCGCCGCCAAGCCCAGCCTCCCTCATCTCTCTTCGACGACGACGCAGCTACAGGCTGCGCCTCCGCCTCCGGTCTCGCCCTCCGTCAGACCACAGCAATGGTCGTGCTGCTACCACCATCTACTCCTTCACCCTGCTCAATTCCGGTCGACAACAACGGCTCTTTGTAGCCACCGTCGCCGCCCAGACTCTACCCGACTCGAGGCAGCGGCCCGACTCAGGCATCGCAGTTTTAAAAAAAAAAACAAGGAATAAAATTTAAAGTTTCGAACTCAACTTCTTCTCCTTTCATCTCAAACATGCATCATATATGTATGTATATATGCAGATATATATAAAGCTTGTATCTTTTACAGTTTTGCAAAATGTAAATTCATTCGTGGTTGATTGGAATAGCACAAATCAAAGCTTGAATCTTACTGTGATAGCAAAATCAGGTAAAGGAAGTTCAAGATGGAACCTTAAGAAATGTCTGTAGGTTGAATCTGATGAAGCTTGGCTGAGTCTGAAATCTTGAATCTAAATTCCCCCTTGCGAAAGTAGTTTGTGAAATGGAAGCATGAAGTTGGATCAATCCAGCTATGTTAAGTTTGCAAAAAGGAGGGAGTAGGTGGGTGTGGGAGGGAGTAGGTGGGAGGAAGTAGGTGGGTGTGGGAGGGAGTAGGTGGTTGGATAAAAATAAAAACTCTTCCAGGTCGTACTATGAAAACTGTAATAATCGTTTAGTGTTCGTTTAAATAAATAGCTCGTGAAAATACTTGAATGCTAAATTAAATAAATATGCAATGCATATAATTTATTTACTAAATTTACAAATGCTTTTGTAAATCATTTTTGTTGGAATTAAAATAAATTCTTTTTTTTTATATCTGGCGTGAATCATCTTACTTCTAAATTTCGAAAATAAATTCTAAATTTAACTCAGGGAAACGGGGTATTACATTCCTCCCTCCTTATAAAAATTCCGTCCTCGGAATTGCATATCTGGTATTCTATCTTGTGATACTAGTCATTCGTTTCATTAATCTCTTTTGTGGCCTTTTCCATCCTGTGATGGTTCCACTACATGACGAGAACAATATTATTGCCTCGTAAAACTTGAATCTTGCGATCAAGTATCTGGACTGATTTCTCATCACAACTTAGGTCCTGGCTAGGACTACTTTATCTTACTTAATCACATGCTTTCTTAATTGCGAGGTGTTATACGTATTGTATACATCCACAATGCTTGGTGGCAGAGCCAACTTATAGGCTACAAAGACCTAACTTATCTAAGATCTCAAAAGGTCCTATATAACGGGGTCGTAACTTGCTCCTCTTTCCAAAACGTATAACTCCCTTTGAGGGAGAGACTTTGAGGAAAATTCGATTCCCAACATTAAATTCTAATTCCGATTGGCGTTTATCGGCGTAAGACTTTTGTCTATCTTGAGTTTCTTTGATTCTTTGCTTGATATGGTCGACTTTTCAATCATCTGTTGGACCAGTTCAGGACCTAACAACATTCTTTCACCTACTTCATCTTAGTAAAGTGACGAACTACCTTAATTGTTTCCTTCGTCCTAAATCACCTTCTCAGATTTGACTAGGGAATTCTAACATCAAACTTTTCTCATCATCTTGGTAACTTTCACTTAAAGATTAATGGCACTCCCTTCTGCCATGTAAACTCATTTTCTCATTTCCAAATGATTATTTAATGGGGTTTCTAAGTTTCCATTGTGGTGGCGTTCCAACTTTATTCTTGCTGTAGCTTCTGGCACTTTAGCCAAAGCATTCACTCTCTTAGCTTGAGCCTACTAGCCTTGGGGTTGGGTTATACCTTAAGTTTAGTTCTAGTGCTTTCCTTCCATTTCTTTTTTCTTTACCTCCATCTTGAGGTGATGTACATATCTTGTTTGTGCGTGAACTTTTTCCTTCTCCAATTGTTGTAGTGACTCGGTGGTGAGAGTCTCGTTCATTGCTTGTTCCTTCATAATATCTCCTTAGTTTACTAGGGAAATTGAAAATCTCATGCCGCGATTCATTTACGAACTTCTTTACGCATTTCTCATTATTCATTTAAAAATGACTTAAATAAGCATTTTAAACTCCATTAAAAAGGAATTGATTTAAAACATTTTAATCCTTTTAAAATCCATACTCATAAAGCCTTAACTCATGCTCTATCTCATATTCTATCTCTTTACTCATCTCTATATAAACTCTCCACTCATCTCAAATCCTTAAGTTCAAGGATAGGTTTCAAGAAAATCATGGTACTAAGTCTCGATTTATCTCTCATATAAGGCTCGTCTAATCTCATTCAACACATAGACAACACAATCACATAAGGCACATAAGAAAACACAATCAAACATTATCAAAACATGCTCTGTTTTTACACTGACTCAACTTCAAAATCTAACCTGTTCTTACTCCGACACCTCCTGGACTCGAGACTCATACCAAAAGAAAGGTCATCGAGTCTATTTTCATATAAAAAAAAGTAGAGTCAAAAACTCGAAGTATTGTAGGAGATATGACTGTTTTACTACAGTCTACCATATTTGGCAGTTTTGAGCAATCGAAAACTTGGATTTTTGAAAAATAGTAAATGTTGTCAAACTGGGCTCACATTTTGTGGATATGTAGCTAACACAATAAGGTTAATACCATAAAAATTTTGGAAAGCTAGATCACACAGGAAGCTACTGAAATGAATGACTCTTTCCCCTGCTCTCTGAAACTCTCGGTAGTAATGTGCAGTTTCGGTTTTGTATTTTATAAAAATAGTAAACGAAGTCCAAATGACTTGAAATTTTACCGATGTTCTCAAGACTCATGTAGAGACTTGGTATAAAATTTTCAAAGCTTTTTGACATTGAAAAACCGTCGATCACAGTAGGTCAGTAGGCCTACGAAATTCACCAAAATCTCATCTCAAACTCTTAAAATACTCAACTCAATATTCCTTCAAGGAAATTCATCAAAGCTCATTTTAAACACATATAACACTCACAAACATTCAAGCACATTATAATGCTCATCATACTCAAATCTTAACTCTCTTCTTACATCATAACCTCAAATCTCTAGTAAAACGTTTCAATGAACGCATCATTAAAATTCTCTTTTCATTTTCATGCACAAAATTACTCAATTATTCAAACATGATCTCATTCATCATATAAATCATTATACACATATAGATTCCCTTTTATCATGTACTAAACTCTAATGAAACTTCATGTATCATCATAAAACTCTTAATAAAACATGACAAACTTTCACATAATGGTCATAAAAAGCAATTAAACCTCATTTTATCAATCATCGACTTCTCAAAATATGAAAACTCAAAAATTCATATAAACTAAACTAAGTCAAAAATTTTCTTAGCCAACAAAAGACTTACTCAAACATAATTATACACTAATATCATGCTCAAATACATATATCTTAAGCCAAAATCACTTAAATAAAAGTCCTAATTTTTATTAAACTAAACTCTTTTGAAAATATCACTAATCATGTATAACCTATTTATCAGATCATAGTTCTAACATCCTAGGTTACCAATTAGCACAAATCAACATCATAAAACAAGATCACATATAGATACATATGTATGTCATCTTCTTCCTCAAACTAACACTTTTCATTTTTCATTTCTCAACCTCAAGCTTCAATCTCATCCATCATTAATCATCTAGATCATCTCATAAACTCAAATCCATCATCAATACATCAATTGATTCATAGGATCTCAACATCCCAATTTTAGGTAAACTAACCTAATAGAAAAAATCTATATCTCATGGCTAATCATCAAGATATTCATATATATTAACTCAATAATCATCAATCATCATATAAATCATCGACTCACAATTTCTCAATTTTTTTTGTAAACTAAACTCAATCGACTTTCACATCTCAAAGCATATACTTTCACAACACACATCAATCATCAACAAACACCACATAGATCTCATTTTTTTTTTTTCCCAAATCAAGGAAAGAAAAAGAAAATTTTTGAAGGGTAAAGACCCATTTTTTGAAAATTTTAAGAACAAGGGAGAGGTGATTTTCTTTCTTCATACAACATCATTCAAGCAAGATTTATGGAATACATGACCACTTACCCAAATTTCTCACCAAAACTCACATTTTCTCACTCTAGCTTGGAAACCTTTCTTCAATGATTCTCTTGAATATAAGTAGCTAGGATGTGTTTATGGAAGATTTTAGAGTGGATTGAGGTGTTTTGTAAAATTTTTGGAAGCTCCGAAGGTCTCTTCAATGGAGGAAAATGGAGGAAAGTGAGAGAAAGAGGGAGAGAAATTGAGAGTGGCCGAATGGTGAAGAAAATGAGGGAAATGAAGTGAATTTGTCTTGCTTAGGAAGGATGATTGGAGACCAAACACTATTCACCATTTAATACTTGTCCCCCCCTATACACTAATCCCTTCCCTTCATCTTCATACCACACGTCCACTTCAAGTAAGGCTAAGGAAATTAATCACATGCTTATTAGATTAAAATAATCATGTGTGTGTAAGGTTGTGTAGTCTAGAATAAATCATGTGTTAAGCTACATTAATAAAATCATAAAAGACTAATTACTAATTAATGCAATGCTATAACACAAAACTATTGTGACCAATATTTAAAATAAATATGGCACTAATATTAGTGCACTTACTCAATTATACTATTCCTCATCATAGGAAAATAATTTGAAAATATTTTGTTTGGAAAAATTTTCATAACCCGACATTCTTTGATTTCTCGGTAAAAATAAATTGCACTTGCTTTGAAAACTTAATTAAAATTCCAAGTGCTAAGGTTATCAAATAAAAATCATAATAACTTGCTCACAATGACATACGTAACAAAACTCACATAATCAATCAGTCACGTAATTTCACATAATATCACGTCAAAGCAGTCGGCAAACACAGACAAACTAGACGTCTATCCGACCGATTTTTTTTTTTTTTTTTTTTTTTTTTTAATCAAGGTTTTTCACTCTTTCTTTCTCGACTCTATTTCCAACTCATTATTCCTATTTTCTTAATAGGACAGTCAATCTCTCTGACATCTCAGTATTCTCAATAGTGTTAATACACTATCTCACAACATAGGGAAAAGTACGGGGTGTTACATGTACTATCAAATTTAGATAAAATTCATGACTTCATGCATAATTTAAAATTCATGTGGCTCATATAAATACATTTAACTCACCAATTAAAACTTATGCACCACATTTATAAAAATTTTCCTTTAACTAAGCACATTAAAACACATATATAATGATTAAATCACATCAGATAAATCAAACCAGTTTTTATTATAAATGGATGCCGAATCCTAATTATTAATAATTAAGCCCTTAATCAGGAATTAAAAGTCGGGGTATGACATACTATCCACTTTAAAAGAAATTTCGTCACGAAATTTGTACCACAGAAAATAATTCTGGGTACTTCTCATTCATGCTAGAATCGAGTTCCCACATCGCCTTTTCTTGATCATAGTGCTTCCAAAGAACTATTACTAAGGGTATCGACTTATTCCTTAGTACTTTAACTTTCCGATCTAGAATAGATTCGGGTCTCTCCTCATATCAATTGGATTCCTAATTCCAATTTATATACACGAGATTTACTTGAGAATAAGTTCCCTCGTCCTTTTTCGGCAGTTCATTTTGCTCCTACCTCATTCCTAGGGCTCATCTACGGGGTATTCTTTTTTTCCAAAGACTAAAATAGTCATCAACCCATTTCTTGTTACCTATCACATGAATAACACTTTCCTATGAATTTATCTTAAAACTATCATAGACCAATTAACTTAAGTCCTCGTACTCGAACACTATATTACGGTCTTAGCTTGAACTCTGAATTTCTATCATAATGAGTGGTCGATATCATTTATAGGACAAAGACTAATAATCTCAACTAATTACAATGAGACACAATTATACGAAGCCATAATTTGGGTAGTATACTACATCGGTAGACTAACACTTCTTGGTCTTATCAAACAAGGGGATCTATTATGACAACTCACGAGTTGCAAGGCTCAAACTCAACACAACATCAAGACAAGGTGTTGTAGATATTGTTCAAGAGAATCAAAAGATTGACCAGAGGGTATGAAATGATTAACTACAAGGTCGAACAAAATGACCTCGAGTAAGAGCCCATCTGACTTTTCAATCGAAAGTTGAAACACATGGGTTTTCAACCCAAAAGACGTCTACTGAGATTTGGATCATGTGGACTGGCCAGGTCCAACATCATCACCTCCCAGTCACACGAGAAACATCGTCCCGAACTTGAAGGGCCATGAACATACTATACATAACAAAACATAAGTTCATTATGACAATTAAACTTATCTTAAGGTTCCCTATCCTATTGATCTCAAACCCCAAACCTCTCTTAAGACATATACACACAGACATACGTACACAGGCAAAACACTCTATTCATAAAATCTATCCTGTAGCAAAAGTCGATTTGATATTCCGTCGTACTTGAACATTTGAACGTAGAGATTATGGTTCAACCTTTGATGCAACGTTTACCTTGAATTCGTCGCGTATCGTCATTCTGTGTTTTTCCTTTACCTCGTACATATCTTTCCATTCCTCTTTGTAGTTCAAAAGAATCATTGTTTTCTTGAGGGAGCTGAAATGCTCTAAGTTCTCTTTCATTCTTCTACATCATCACCTTAAGAATCTAGATTGTAGAGATATCCTACTAATCTAGTAGTCTATGTTCTTTTAAAATTGTGATCATGCATCTTATAGCAATCTATGTTCTCTGGGAAAACATATGTCACTTTTCTATCATTCATCTGATCATAACATCATAGACTGCGAAAATATGCCATGAAAGGCAAAACATTCAACATTTCATCATAACATGCTCTTCACATAAACATATTCATGAAGCATTTTAGAACATTAACATCTTTAAAACGTTGAAACTGCAGTTACCTTCTTTCCTTGATTGAGCACGATGCAATGGAGTGTTGAGCGGTGCCATATGAACCCGTGTAAGTCTAAAGAATCAAACTAGACTCGACTCTTTAGAATAAGGTTTCTAGGGCCAGAGCGAACGAACCGCTCTGATACCACTCTGTCACAGCCCACTATCCCAATGACGGGTTAACCGGGGTTATGACTTGGGGTGAACAATAAGAAATGGGATGGACAATTTCTTAGCATTAAAGTATATGGAAATGTCACTCATAGATAAAATGCTAGGATCATATATGATTATTTGGATACTTATAAAACATACACATAAATGAGAACTGATTAAGGTGGGTTACCCAATAACACGTATCCCAACTTCATAACATAGGGCTATCCTAATCAACGTATTTTGCAGCGGAAAACGTGTGAGATATACATATGAAGATGTATACTCAAGGTTACATTTCTTGAAATGTCAAAGGAACACCCGCTCAACATCATTCCATTCCATCAACTGCTCAACCTGCACATTTAGAAATACATGCAGGGCTGAGTATAAAAATACTCAGTGGGCATAGCCGAAAATACAACATGCATACATATATAAATTGAACTGCCAACAGTAACACACAGGGGTTTTCTTAAATGACCTGCGCTTACTAAAATATTTCTTTCATTTTCATAAAGTCGATCGGCCGATCATTTTCCTTCATATGATCCATATCTGTTCCTTTCTGTCACGCGCCGGGAAGGAGGCCTCCTTACCACGGACGCCAAGACCGGTCGCAAG
Source organism: Salvia miltiorrhiza (assembly GCF_028751815.1). Taxonomy (NCBI): domain Eukaryota; kingdom Viridiplantae; phylum Streptophyta; class Magnoliopsida; order Lamiales; family Lamiaceae; genus Salvia; species Salvia miltiorrhiza. Next base: position 14,288,920 of record NC_080393.1, on the reverse strand, counting down.
CGACTCGCGGTCTCCATGAGTGTACACGTTAACCCTAGCTAGCGACCTTTGTCTAGCATAGGATCCCAATTGGATTTCCTTTAAAGTTGGCGAACCAACACAGATAGGATACATATAAAAACATAAACATTTTTGGCAGTCAATCATTTCATAAACATTTCATTTCATTTCATAAACATTTCATTTTCATTTCATAAGAGTCATTTATCATTTGGGCATAATAATAATATGAAATTAACAGTTAAAATCATCTCATGCATATATTCGTATAAGAGGCCTACGACACGCAGGGGATCTCTATATACGTATAGTAAAAGTAATGCCCACCTGGATAGGCAAAGCCTGAAGATCATAATCACATAACCTGTCTTGGGAAAGCAGTGCTAATCCCCTTGGTCCACAAAGCCTACAAGAAATTCTATTCTTAATAGGTCTCCTTGAATCTAATCTTAAGTCAAAGTGAAGTGCTTAATATTCTAGGATTCACTTAGCCGGGTTTTCAAAATTTAATGAATAAATAATTGAAAACATTTTTCTTGAGTTAAGAACACCAACAATATTCTTACTCATCTTTCTTTAATAATTGGAATTATTATTAAAACCAATTAAATACTTTTATTGCAAAATAAATGCAACTTCATGTCATGCTTAGCATATAATAAGTAATTTACTTAAAATATGCACATAATAATAATATGATATTATTATGAAAATTATCCTTTAAATAAATTAATCAAACTAGTAATAGTTCAATTAATTAAAAATAAGAAAGCCCAATTTAATTAATTGAAGGCAATCCAAAGTCTTTAAAAATAATTAATCAAACTAATTAATAGTCTAATTAAATAAAATAGGGAAGCCATTTATATAGATGAAATAGAGCCCATGCTTAAATAAATAATAGTCCATATAAATTTAAAAGATGAGGCCCAACTCAATAAAATAGGAATGGCCCAAACTGAATAAAATGAATCGGGTCCAGCTAAATAAAATTAAAAAAAATCGGCCCAAGCTTTTAAAAAAAAATCGCAGCCCAAAACTATTTAAAAATAGGCCCAATACTCGGCCCAAGTCCCTCAAGCCCAAACCTCTAAGCCCAACCCAAGCCCAACACTCCACCCTTCTTCTCCTTCCTCCCTAGCTGCGCCATCCCCCCATCTCGTCACTCTCACACTCACAGACGCACGCACACACACACGCCAGTCACCGGGAACACACTCAGCAGCGGCGATCTCTCTCTCTCTCTCTTCCGGCCGCTGCGACTCATCTCCGGCGAACTCACGGCTGGAAGGCTGCCGCCTCCATCTTCCTCGATCTCCCTCATAAGAACCCACACACGCAGACGCTCCTTGCGCCGCTCACAGCCCCGTCGTCCTCCGCTCAGCCCTCCGTTCAGCCCTCCGCTGAAACCCAACCACTACCACCATCGCCTTCCTCCTTGGCGATGACGGGACGCCGCCGGCCTCTCCTCCGGTGAAGGCAGCCTTCGGCCTCACCTCCCTCAGAATTCTCTCTTTGACTCCCGCCGACGAGCAGCTCCCCCTTTTTCCATCTACTCCCGGCGACTGCTCGGCCATGAAACCGTCGCCGCCGCTGTGTCTACAACCTCTGAGCCCCCCCGGCGATCAACAGCAGCAGACGAAGCCCACTGCCGCCGCCGAACGCCCTCTGAAACTCCCTCTCTGTCCACTCCCCTCCATCCGTCCTTGGCTGGGCAGCAGCGGCACCGCCGCCGCCAAGCCCAGCCTCCCTCATCTCTCTTCGACGACGACGCAGCTACAGGCTGCGCCTCCGCCTCCGGTCTCGCCCTCCGTCAGACCACAGCAATGGTCGTGCTGCTACCACCATCTACTCCTTCACCCTGCTCAATTCCGGTCGACAACAACGGCTCTTTGTAGCCACCGTCGCCGCCCAAACTCTACCCGACTCGAGGCAGCGGCCCGACTCAGGCATCGCAGTTTTAAAAAAAAAACAAGGAATAAAATTTAAAGTTTCGAACTCAACTTCTTCTCCTTTCATCTCAAACATGCATCATATATGTATGTATATATGCAGATATATATAAAGCTTGTATCTTTTACAGTTTTGCAAAATGTAAATTCATTCGTGGTTGATTGGAATAGCACAAATCAAAGCTTGAATCTTACTGTGATAGCAAAATCAGGTAAAGGAAGTTCAAGATGGAACCTTAAGAAATGTCTGTAGGTTGAATCTGATGAAGCTTGGCTGAGTCTGAAATCTTGAATCTAAATTCCCCCTTGCGAAAGTAGTTTGTGAAATGGAAGCATGAAGTTGGATCAATCCAGCTATGTTAAGTTTGCAAAAAGGAGGGAGTAGGTGGGTGTGGGAGGGAGTAGGTGGGAGGAAGTAGGTGGGTGTGGGAGGGAGTAGGTGGTTGGATAAAAATAAAAACTCTTCCAGGTCGTACTATGAAAACTGTAATAATCGTTTAGTGTTCGTTTAAATAAATAGCTCGTGAAAATACTTGAATGCTAAATTAAATAAATATGCAATGCATATAATTTATTTACTAAATTTACAAATGCTTTTGTAAATCATTTTTGTTGGAATTAAAATAAATTCTTTTTTTTTATATCTGGCGTGAATCATCTTACTTCTAAATTTCGAAAATAAATTCTAAATTTAACTCAGGGAAACGGGGTATTACAGGATCTGTGTGGGTGGTTGGCGGCGGTGGATCTGGTGATGGTGATGGTGGAGGGCGGTAGAGTGGGTTCGATGTGGCGGAAGAGAAAAGCGACTGATCTGGTGATTGTGGGAGGCGGCGTGAGGTCTGGAACGGCGCGAGAAGGAGGAAGGCGGAGGTGGTATTCCTCGGCGCTGCTTCGCCGGAAGAAGGCAGCGGCGGTCCTTTGGCAGCGGTCCACCGGCCGACTTGGAGAAGGGGGAGGGAAAATAATGAATTTTTTTATTTTTTTGTTTATTGTTTTTCCAAGTACGTGCCACATCAGCTCGATATTACCACGTAGGCGACAGGTCAGCTTAGTATTACCACGTAAGCGACACGTCAGCTCAGAGCTTCACCGGAGCAAAAAAGCATGGAAAAATTGTTCAACCCCTTAAGTTCAGGAAATTTTTGATAAAAAAAAAAGTTCATGACAAGTTTGAAAATTGGCCCAAAGTTCATGGTTTTTGCCGTAATTAGTCCTAATATATATATATATATATATATATATATATATATATATATATATATATATATATATATATATATATATATATATATATATATGTATATATTTTTCAACTGAGAATCGACTCAAAATAAACTTGACAAACACATTGTGAATACAAAAACTAACAACTACTGTATACAAAAACTTAAATTTGTTGTGTGATTTTAATTTCTGAATACACATATATGCACAATTTTATTGATACACACACATAATATTATCATGTTTTATCATTTGAATATTTCAAATAACTTCAAAATATATATATTAAATTTTTTGATCGATATACTTGTTTTAACATATACATATTTTTACTTATATATATATATATATGTACACATAATATATTTTTAATTTTATGTTTTAATTTTAATTAATCTCATAACATAAGTAAGTGATTATTTATATTTTAAGATATAATTATTATGTAAATATGGATTTATATTACAACAAAAGAGATATATTTGTATTCGAAAACAATGATAATAAATATACATTTGGGTGTTTTTCATTTATATATAAAAATATATATATTAGAGTGCATATATCATTTCATATATATATTTTTAAATATATAGAATATAAACATATAATTTATCTCTCTCTCTCTCTCACTCACACACACACACACACACATATATACATACGCGCGCGCGCACACATACACACACACACACACACACACATATATATATATATATATATGTATGTATGGGTTGGTTATTGTGAGAACGTGAGAATAATGTATTTTTCTATAAAATGAATGCATTCAAAGTTAAATTTAATACTTAAAAAGAAATAAACTTTTTGCCCCTTATGACATTCAAACCTAGGTGATGCATTCATCCAACAAGACGATGCCTACACTATAGATCTTCATAATCAAAAGTCTAAGAATGATACAACCTGGTCTGAGCATGATCGGTTAAACATGAATAAACGCTTTGTCTATTCGTACAAAATTATTTACTACACTACGGGGGGTGTATTCGTAGTGGATTTCCACAGACTTTAAAAAGTCCATGGAATTCACATAGATTCGAGACGACTTTCAAAGAATTCGTGGTTGGATTTCACCCCGATTTTCACTGATTTTCGAAGAATTTAGGGGATAATTCTGGAATTCAAATCCATGATGCCAACGCCCGCTGAGTCCCAGCACCGCTGGAAACCCAGCGACCGCTGGGTTCCAGCGAGCGCTGGGAGTAAGTTCTATATAAAGGCCCAACGGGTAATCCTTCATCATAATGCGCATAAAACTTCACCTTAATACAACCTTCATCATCACCGGATGCAATGGTAGATTCTGTCAAGTTAACTATTCGATTTACAGCAGCCCTACACATTTGGCAAGTAATCCTTTTAATTTATGAAAAGGTGATTCTACATTTATGATAGATGTAAGATAGTCTCATAACAGGAACAAAAATATTTTCTGCAAAACCCACCCATGAGAGTTATCAAAGCGTGCAATTGCCGCACCAGTTTCGAGATCAAACGGAAGCTTTTCCAAATCAATCTCCATTTTCCAGTAATCTAAGAATTAAAGGAAGTGCATCAAGTGTGGGTTTAATGAAAATCTCAAAACGCAGTTCTATTGTATCATTCTTCGTTCTCTTTCAAAAGGCAAAACCCCAGAGTGCATCACTTACTTGATTAAACTGACCGAGGAAGAAAGGTCCATCCTCCTCAAACTTATGGAGTGCAGTTTCCAAGTAATCAAACTCAGAACCAGATACATCAAGTTTGAGCAGATCAGCCGAATAGCATCACAATTTACATTATACTGATTCTTCTAATAGAAAAATAATCCAGTACATAATTGAAGAAATAAAAATGAATTCAAACTCAACACGTACTCGGATTCTAACAGATATTTGCAATTTATCATCCTTACTTTCCAATACAGAAACATGCAATCTGAGGCACATGTCATCAATAAACCTTTTCGAAACAATTAAGGTAAGAGAACTTCATATTCCAGCAAATAACAACCTCATATTCCAGAAAAATGAAGGTAAGACTTAAGAGAACTCCGAAATTAGAAATAGAGAAGACACTCACCGACGGGTTTAGTGAGGGAACGGCGGCGGCGGGCCTGGGCGACGGCGAGGCAAGGCTTGGCGCTTGGGCGACGGTTAGGAACAGCCGGGCCTGGGCGACGGCGTCGCGGGTAAGTTCGGCTGGGAGGACCTGGGCGTGGAGGGGCCCTGGCGCTGGTGGGTGATGCGCCGATGGCGAGGCAGAGGCTTAGGCCTGGGCAACGGCGAGGCAGAGGCTTAGGCCTGGGAGGCGGCGAGGCTCGATGCAGAAGGGGCGGCGGGTGTGGGTAGGAGGAATGGAGGCGGCGGTTAGGGAGGCTGGGAGAAGAAAGAAAACCATAAAACTAAAATCCAGCGTCCGCTGGACTCTCTCAACGGTGGCTGAGTTCCAGCGGTCTTGGCCGCGGCCGCTGGAACTCAGCGCTCGCTCAAAACTCCATGGATTTCAATTCTCATGGTTCTTGGCCGGATTTCGTCGTGTGTATTTTTTGGATGAAATCCATGAAAGTCATTCCGGATTTGAAGTCAATGGAATAACGAATACACCTAGATTTGTATGGATTTTAAAAAGTCTGAAACGAATACACCCAGATTTATATGGACTTTTAAAAGTCTTGAACGAATACACCTAGATTTCTGCAGACTTTTAAAAGTCTGGAACGAATACACCCAGACTTTTAAAATCCATAGAAATCTATTAAACTCCACAACGAATTGTAAAGCATGTAAGAGACACTATTCTATACACACTATCTAATCAATCACTTAGGAGACACTTCAATAAATGTCTTTCACAAACAACATCAAGAGAGATAACTTCAATTGGTCATAAGTATGTCTGAAGTACATATACCATTGGCCAACACCAGTCGTACTATTTGGAGTGAGATACACTTTACACTTTGAGTCGATTATTACTTGTGATCTAGACTTGCCCAAAGTGTTATCGACCGATTAATACATCAAGTTTGACCAAAATTATAGTATTTAGATTATGATATAGTACTTTGAGAACACACACATACATTTATTATGGCCAAATTATACATCACAACACCGAGTACTCATACTCGACTAATATATGCCCAAACCAAGTATATAAAATTACCTAATAAACATAATTAAAGTAAATAAAACATAATAAATGTATGAAAATATACTTGTATTAAAACAAAAGAGTACAAAATTTAATACTACAATCTAATGACGATACCAACCTCGACCAAAGAAAATAAAAACATACCAAATATTAAGCTAAGACTGATGGTGATCACACGAATTCAAGATGCCTTTAGATTGCAGTCAGACATCCATATATATATATATAGACGTCGAGGTAGATTAGGGCAAGCCCATGCAGTTTTGGCGCAACTAGATTGCACATATTTCTTTACTTGTAAGCTTAATCCTATCAACCCATTACATCACTGTAGATTTGACGCCGAATGGATCCTCGATCCTTTCTTATCTCCTTATGCAGATAGGATGGCTGCTCTATGGCCTCAATCTGCTTGTGTTCTTAACTCGCTCTTTCTCACATTATCTGTTTTGTCTTCCATTGTGGTCCAGTATGCTCACTTATCCTTGGCTTATCTCATACATCTAGATTTCATGCGGTATCTGGTCTTGGCACATCGATTCTTCAAATTATTGTGTCATGTTGCCATTCTCGCTTAAAGTGTGTCATCCCAAACATAAAGACATAAAAAATAAATAAATTTGATTTAGACTTAAATGACACAAAAATAAAAGATTCATAATATTATGCGCATCAATTAAAAATATATGAAATCTCAAGATCGTCTCACTTTCCTTAAAGATCGAGATCCAGATAGAATGCAATGGTAAACTTCTTAGCGTGGTCCTTTTGAAGTGATATAGTTGAATAATTAGAGAGATTTTTATTGAAAATTATTGATGGTAGAAAGTTCAAACATTATAAATATTGATTAAAATAGTTTCTATATAATATATAATAAAATGGGGTGGTGGCGCAGTTGGCTAGCGCGTAGGTCTCATAGCTTCGAGATATCCTGAGGTCGAGAGTTCGAGCCTCTCTCACCCCATTTATATATTTTTTATTATTTTTCTGATTTTTCGAAAAAGCGGATTTCTTTTAGTTCGTTTTTATTTTTTTCAAAAAAGCAGACTTGTTTTAGTTCGAAACTATACAACAAATTATATTTTAAGTCGATTCATCATAAATAATTTCGTTTTAATTTTCAACAGTCATATATTAACATTTTATAAGGAAATACCCAGTTATATAGTATGTTGCATATTACATATATTCGCCGTCATCATTTTTCACTATAAACTAATGTTTATAATCACATATAGCTTATACAACAAATTATATTTTAAGTCGTTTCTTCATAAATAAATTTAGTTGTTTATTTATAGAAAAATTCATTACAATTTGGAATCATTAATTACCATATCTATCTATTTTTTTAAAAAAAAATTACCATATCTATCTATCAATATCTCTCTCTAGATATATTGGGGAGGGCTACGGTATAAACACATCTTAACCTATAAAATAAAAACTAGTTAAAATGTATGAATTATATGTAGAGCACGTATGAATTTGCTGTATAAATGTATGAATTGCGAAAAATAATTTTTCTGCTACCTATGAGATTCGAACTCGAGACCATGAATTCATCCAATAAGGTGATGAATCAATCGTAGATCTTGATGATCTAAGGGCTGAAAATGATTCATATTTTATATTTTAAAATGTGTTTTTATTTTAGCCCACCCCTATAATATGGAGTATGTATAAGGAGTTTTTTACCTCCATTTTTTTTATTCTCTTAGTTTTCCCACCAAATTTTCTCTTTCTTTTTCCTTTTTTCTATTTTAGTTCTTTTTAAAAAATTGTTAATTTAGATTCATGAAAAATATTCAATATATACGTTAAATTAAATATTATGAAAAAATCTTTAATTTGATGTAAAAATTATAAAAAATGAATTTGAAATAAATAAAATATGATCATTTAAAGTGTCAAAATTAATTCTGGTTCTCTTTCATTTATCTACATTGTTGAACATCATACTTTTTTTTATTGGTGGAAAAATATATAGATGCCATTTTTTTCCTTTCAAAAAGCTTATATGATTGTTCAATTATAATTATTTTAAATTCAAATATTTTTAAATTATTTAATGCAATTAAGGAGCAAGAAATATGTGTACGAATTATTTATTCATTTATACAAACATATTTGTTGTCATATTTTTCTTTTTATATTATTCATATTTTTCCTGATGTGTTAGTTTTATTTAATTCAAATATGAACTTTTAATAATAACACAATTTGAACTTTTAAGAGCCCAAAATTGTTATATAAAATGGCAGCTATTGATTTTGTTATATTGGATGGTTTAATGTTATTTGCTCAAAATAAAATTAACTTAAATTATTAGCTTTACAATTTATTATTATTATTATTATTATTATTATTATTATTATTATTATTATTATTATTATTATTATTATTATTATATAATAATAATAATACATTATATAATACTCATTAAATTTAATATTATACTCATTAAGTTGATAATATTGTTATTATACACTATTTTAAATCAAATACTAATATTTAAATTAACATAATTTTTTGTTACCAATTAATATAATTCATAAATAATGAAATTTTGACATTCTTACATGATTTTAAATTTTAAAAATAAATAAATATATCGTGGGTCGTGCATCGCACGGGAGAGTGTATTAATTATAAATTAAAAATCGCATTATAAAATAAAATTTTCTGAAAATTAAGGGTTGTACATACTAGCTAAAATTGTGTTGGAAGATTATGAATTTGATAAGATGCATAGTACAATGATTACCAAAATAGAAAAATAAAATATAATTTCCAAAAACAATAGGGAAAGAAGTCGTTAATAAGTGAATCAACTATCCGAATAATTAGCTATATTCTAATCACACACCACACAAACTCACCAAATTTACTACAAGAAATAAGTATTTTGAACCATAGGAATAAGGAGAGAGAGCAAAAAATGTGGAATTCATCTACAAATACACTTCGAATCGTCCCCCCAAAAATTGGCATTCTTGTGTAATCGGGAAAGCACTAAAACAATTATTGAAAATTAAAACAGAAAAATAGTCGTTTAATTAGGGTGGAAGCATGGGTTGCGGCAGAGGTGGTTGGATTTTGATTAGATCATGTCTCATGCTGCTGCTTATGATGAACCAGGCTGGATGTGAAGCCAAGCGTCGCCCCCTACCTAATCACCCAGTTTTTGATGTTACAAAGTTTAATGCTAAAGGTGATGGCAAGACAGATGATGCAATGGTCAGTTCTAAACTTCGCTCTTCATTTCATTTTTAGGGATCATAGCTAATTAAATACTCCCTCCCATTTTTAATATAAGTCGTTCTAGTGTTTTACACATATTTTAATAAATAAATTTTATACCTATTATAACCTTATTTAATGATAACAAGAGTATTAAATAGTGTGAAGGTGGACTCTTCAAATACTATGTAAAACAAAAGTCACCGAAATCTATTAATGAAAGTAAATGAGGTTAATTTTGGTTAATCACCCCTTGAACGACATATAAAACGAAATTCATGACAATTGCTGAAACGACTTATATTAAAAATGGGAGGAGTATTACTATTACTCCCCTCTGTTTCATTATTTCTGGCTTATTTACCAAATTGAGTTGTCCCACTATTAGGGGCCGTTTGATTTGCAGTTTAGGATTGATTAGGATTAAAATTATCTTGAGAAATTAGTGTGGATTAGTGTGGATTTATATTATTTCATGGGTGTTTGATATCATGGCTACTTAATCCTATATTGTGTTTGATATCCATAGGATTATGTTGGATTATATTATCTAATACCAAAACTATCCTCATATAATTTTAAAAATATCATGTGTGTCCACCATTACTTGGGCATTTGCATCGATATGCGTGAGGAAGGGTAGCAAAATTTTTATCCAACTTCGCAGTATTAAAGTTATCCGAGGGGGGAGGCCGGATTATTAGTATGGGTTATTCCCACAAAATAGCATGTAGAAGTAGGATTAAGTAGGAGTTGACCATATTAATAGAACATGATATCAAACATCACACTAACCTGTATTAATTTAATTTATCCTACTTATAAACTCATATCAAACAGGCCCTTATTGGTTTATTTCTTGAAAAGGCTGATTCTATCACTTTTATCTCATTTACGCATTCTCATTAATTCACGTATCTAAAATTTTTGAATAAGAAATGATGGGATGGAGGGAGCACTTAATTTTTACTACTAAATTTTGATCTTGCACATCAGCTTCAAAATCTATCTAAACTTTTAATTGACTATAATTTTTCTAACAAGGCTGGATTCCGATCGAATTTACTTGCTAAAACATCGTTGTTTTCGATTGAAATTGCACATAATTAATTGAATTCGATTTGAGTATGAGGGCAAAAATTCAAACGGCTATGTCGGCATTAAGTTGGGCTAGAATTCAACTTGTGAAATTGAGCTAAAATTCAACTCCATAAAAAAAATAGATGTGTTCAAAAGTTTAGTAATTAATTGTCAGATACATTTTTAAGTTGGTGTGCAAAATCACAATTTGATAAAAATTCAATAATTTACATACTATTATCCCTTTATTTTGATATTTTATCTCATATTTCACGTTATTGAGGTATTTTCGTATAAGTGTAATTAACTGATCGTAAACAAAAATATGTTGGAGAAATTAATAATCATCAACTATATAATACATGTACACTTCTAACTAGGAGTATACATGCATACACGAACTCAAAGCTATATCGTATGAACAAGGGATTTATATATGGTGATGAGAGTGTTTTGTAGATCTTTTCATCATATCCATTCTTATATGAGTTCAATTGAGTTCTCGATAAGTTTGTGGTATTGGAATAGCGCCTTAAAAGATCAAAATTTAAAATCATGCATGCTTGCACTAATTACCTTTTCCCATAGCAATTGTTTGAAGTTATAATTAATTAGCATACTAATTAGTATGCTTGGGGCTTGTTAATTTGCCACATATCAAAATATAGATATAATTTCATTATTAAATCATTTTATGTAGCATGTCTAAAATCAAAATTGGGCAAAATTGATTGTTGGCACTAATATTCAACTAATCTAAATACCTCAATTCAATTCATTCAAAATGGTCTGCATTTATTTACTAGAATAATTCCAACATTACATGTTACAGGATCATGATATGTCATGATATATGTGTGTGCCATATAATTGTACTTTAGGATCTCAATTTTGGTGTTTTCTTATTTACGGTTTCAACTTTAACTTATTTATTTTTAATATCATGCACTTTACAAATTTATTTAATTTTGTTCCACATAAAACAATTTAGGCATCGAATATCTGACTAGACCTTATCTGTAAGAGTGAAAATTTAAAATGTCATATTTCTTAAGTTATATGTGAAAAATATCATCTTTTATAAACATAAGCATTTTATGCCCTATTCTTTAAATACCCTTTGATTTGATGGGTTTGCTTGGTTTTTTGTGAAAGTCTTTGTAATATATGTCTCACGTCATAATTTCATTCTTTCAATATCCAAACTCAAAAAACAGAGTATTTTATAGAAGAACTTAGTCATAATATCCGATGCTGAAATTTTTGATAAGAGACAAAATAAAAAAAAAAATTGCAAGTTGAGGATAATTAAAAAATTAATTATAGTTCAAGTCATAGTGTCAAAAATCAAGACATAAACTAATATTAATCGAAAAAAGTTTTGTAAATCTATGAAGATACGCTTTAAATTAAAAGCATTGCTTTCTTTTATTTGGTGGGTCAACAAACAAAAAGAAAAATATACTTTCTCCGTCTATAAAAAATTATAGCAATTTAGTTTGGCACAAATTTTAATGCAATATTTGATGAATTTTATGTAATGGAGAAATGATGTCATGTTGTATAAAATAGTGGTTGAAGTTGAGTCAAGACTGAATCAGTGGTGATTTTCAGAGAAGCAAGGTGGAGCAAAATCGGCCCCAACCCAAAGCAAAAGAATTCATAACAAGCTTATGTCCTCCAAAAACTATATCATTTCTGGCAAGCCCAAGTATAGTAGATAGTTGTTGTGAGACCTATCCTTTTGGCGAGTAGGACGATATTGGGTCATTTTCTTTCTTCCCTCACCCACTTCATAACACTAGTCTATATCAGCGCACTACGATAAAACACGCTATTAACGATGAAATTTTCCGTTATTAAATCAAAGAAATGTGTTATTAATTTAAGTAACGATAGAATTCTGGCATCGTATCATCTTCAGTTTTATTGTTTACGCACGACGGAAAGTGTCAATCGTTAAAATTCATGATGATCTTAACGACGGAAACATGTATCGATCGTTAACTAACGACGACCTTCCTCCCATCTGTAAAATATGTTTTTTCTTATGCTGTTCGTCGTTTAGATTATCGTTACATATAAATATTATTTTTTATTTTCTTTGTTACTACGTCATTGAAATTAGTATTATAATTCATTACTTCCCTCGTTAGGTTGTCGTCAATTATATTTTAAAAATTATTATTTTAAAATATTTTGGTTGTTTTGACGTTGTTAATTAAAAATATTTTAATATGAAAAAATACAACGTTGCATCTCCGTCTGTCGGATGTGCATAATGGCCTTCCTCCGGCGCGTTTCCTCCAATTCAATTGGGACAGCAGCATCTTTCTGCCGCCGCAAAACAAACGCATTTCCGCACAACAAGTGATGAGTGTTTAGATCCCCTCAGGAATTGTATTTAAAATTGTAGTAGTTCCTATATATACTACTTAATTACCTATTTATTATGAAATACTTAATTATAAGATGTAGAATATTTTTGAGTGATAGGCTTTGATAAGAGCATGGGTAGCAGCATGTCAGTCAGGTGCAGCGGCGAAGGTTTTGATTCCTCGTGGGAATTTCGTGGCGAGCGAAGTTGTGTTGGTCGGCCCTTGCAATTCTACACAACCAATCACAGTTGAAATCAAAGGCACTCTCCTCGCGGATACTGATCTCAGTTCGTATTCACAAAGCGCGTGGATCATGATCAAGAGAGTCGACGGCCTCGTCGTCACCGGCGCCGGAACCATCGACGGTCGTGGCCAGTCTGTTTGGAAGTACGGCAAGGATAGAGACCTCCCTCTTCTTCCAGTCGTAAGCCACCATCCCTAAACTAATTAATAGTATATTTTTGGGGAATAATTGTCAACGTATTTGGTCAATTGCAGGCTCTCATGTTTCAGTCCGTGCAAAATGCGAGGGTGTCTGGGTTGAAGTTGGTAAACAGCATGGGTTTCCATTTAAAGGTTACTGACAGCAAAAACATAGATATCACGAAGCTTGGCATCGCCGCACCTCTCCACAGCCCCAACACCGACGGAATCAACCTTAGCAACTCGACGAATGTAAAGATAACCGATTCCGTGATCGGAACCGGAGACGACTGTGTTTCGATTGGGCACGGCACCCAAAACATTCTCGTGGCCGGTGTTACCTGCGGCCCCGGCCACGGCCTTAGGTATATAAATATATTTACTTTCAATTTGCATTTGCATTTGCATTTGCATAATTTGTTTAATTTGTACTAGCGTTGGGAGCTTGGGAAAACGAGTAGACGAGACAAACGTGAGAGGAATCACAATTAGGAATTGCACGCTGATTGGGACGACAAATGGAGCACGAATCAAAAGCTACCACGACTCTCCCAAGATGGAAGCTAGCAGCATTGTGTTTCAAAATCTGGTGATGAAGGGAGTCAAAAACCCTATTATAATCGATCAACATTACAACTCCAAGAATAAGGGCCAGGTATTCACAAAATATATACTATTATCCAATAAATCCAGATACTATGATATATCATTTCGATGATGATTTTATCACTTTGTGCAGCAATCAAGCGTGAGACTGAGCGATATTCACTTCAGAGACATAAGAGGCACATCTGTTTCACCAGTTTCAATAAATTTGAACTGTAGTTCGTTAGTCCCATGTGAGAAGGTTGAATTAGCAAATATTAATTTAACGCCATTTAATTCAAGTATTGGAGACATAAGTTGTGCATGTTCAAATGCACAAATCTTCAGTCGAGGTCAAATCATCCCTGCCATGCCTGCCCGATGCACTTGAATGCCCCGTGGACACACGCTCTCAAATCTTTTTTATTTAATTATCAAGTTTAGATCTAAATAATTCAATTTATTTGGATTTAGGCTTGAAAAATTAATTTCATATTTGTGTATTTCTGATTATTAATTTGTAACTCGAGAAAAAGGGCTAAGAAAAAATGCACTATGTGTGTGCACGGCTTACCCTTGCTCAAAGTTTACGTAGTTTTCAGAAATTATTTTAATTAGTCTGTTGTGAATATGTAACGGGACTGTCAAAATGACCCCATATATATATATATTTGGTTTAAATGAGTCATAGTATAATATTGCGACTTAATCATGTTTAAATTTTGTCAGCACACACCGGCAGAGCTAATTAAGATTTTAAGAATATATAGACAAGATTACATATGACATTACATTTATAAATTTAAAAATTATAGCGAAAATACAAAATACTTCTCCGCCCGGTCCCATGAAAATATGCATAGTTTTCCTTTTTCGTCTATCCCGTAAAAATATGCATAGCCCATTTCTAGTAATAATTATCCTACTAAACATCACAATCAATGTGGAACCATGTCTCCACTCACATTATACTTTACAGGATTTCTTAAAACCCATGTCGTCCCATACTATGATAAATATCAGTCATATGATACATTAAATTAACACCTACAAATCAATCTAAAATCTCACCATATATGAAGGATCTCATTGGAACCATTCAAACACACACACACACACACACACACATATATATATATATATATATATATATATATATATATATACGTTTTATATCTATAATATATTATAACGACAATTTTCAATTTCAAATAAATTTAAAATTTTGAGTGGCAATTTTATAATTAAAATAAAATTGAAGGTTTATTTGTATACTACTATATTTTTTCTTTTTATTTCCTATTTTTATCTTTTTATTTTATAATTTTATTTATTTTTCAAAATTATGAAATTCAAATAATTATAATATTGGGTATACATGTGAAATTAAAGATCACGACAAGAACTTTGATTTGATATATTTTATGTAATTATAAATGTTATATTTGGTTAAAGATTATTTTTTAAAAAAATACTCTCTCGTATCTCATCGAATAAATTCATTTTTCAATTTTTTTTATTATTTTTTTCTTTTTTATGAGGAGTAAAATACGTACTAGGTAGGATCATGATACATATGTCCTCAACATATCAAGGGAGTATCCAATCGTGTCAACTCAACATCCCTGTGACTTGTCGCTCGTGTTAGATAAATACTCCAAATTTCCTGTCAAAAGCTGACAAGATGTCGACTCCCCATTATAGTTATCGTTGCTCATGCATGAGGAGTACGTAAAGCAGCTAAGAAAAGATTGAAATACATACCCCTCTTCTTTGTATTTAAATACCCCTCTTCTTTGTATCTTATAAATAGAATCCATCTGTAATT
Organism: Salvia miltiorrhiza; assembly: GCF_028751815.1. Lineage (NCBI taxonomy): Eukaryota > Viridiplantae > Streptophyta > Magnoliopsida > Lamiales > Lamiaceae > Salvia > Salvia miltiorrhiza. Next base: position 14,273,042 of record NC_080393.1, on the reverse strand, counting down.
TGTAAATCACCGCCTCTCATAAATGGAAATGGAATCCATCTGTAATTTGTAAATCACCACCTCTCATAAATACAAACCATACTTACTGCTTTTTCTCTCAAGTTTCATTCTCTTTGGTGAACTATTGCGTGTAATCAAACAGTAAAATCCCCATTTTACCACCTTTTAACTTTCTTTTCATAATATCAATTATTATTATTATAAATTCCTTTTTATTTTTATTTTTTATAGACATTTAAAATTATGTTTTTTTTATTGTACTTATAATTTATTATATGATAATTGAGTTAATATCTAAAATATAAAAAGTTTATCATGTACATTATATGAGTACAAATGCTAGTATTTATAATTGAAAATCAATTTCATGTATGCATTTTCCTTTTGATCTTGATTATTTAATATCGTTCTCATTTAAATATTCATAGTAAATTCTTAGATTGTTTTTTTTTACATCTATTTGTATAGAAAATTTGAGAAAATACAATATAATGAGGTTGAAACCCCTAATCAAGTTTTAGAGTTGGAAGTAAGAAGCTGAGGCTGCAAAGTTTGCCTATGCATAGTTCTAATAAGAGTAGTAACTTGCTGAATCTGATCTTCAGTAGAGCAAGCAGATAGCAGCACTTTAGCAGTTCCAGCATCTGGATAACAACCACTATCAATCATCTCTTCGAATATCTCAATGCACCTCATATATTGTTTCTTCCTCGAGTATGCCCCCAACCTAGATGTCCAAGTCATCACATCCGCCCTCAAATTCTTGGATGCGATCGACGAGAACACCTCCTCCATCCTCTCCACGAAACCTGCGCGTCCGTACATGTTGATCAGGATGTTGTACGTGCTTATATCGGGCTTGCAGTCCTCCATCGTGCTCAGCACCTCCTCCATCTTCCCCAACTGCCCTACCCGCCCGTACAAGTTCATCATAGCGTTCAAAACGAACGTGTCTGGCTTCATGCCCGACTCCTGCATCCGCCGCACCATTTCCTCGCACTTCAGGACGTCGCCCGCTCTTGAGTAGGCTGATATCAGCAGCATGTGGGATTTCATTGTCGGTTCTATCCCGAGACGCTGCATCTCATCAAACACTGCTTGCGCGCCTAAAAAGCCTCATTGTCCATTAAAACACCACGGCCTTTGAAACGTTGCTGACAAGAATGCATTCAGAAAGAGTACCTTTATGGAGACCGGCTCGACCATAAGCATCCAACAGTATGTTATACGAAGCCCTGTCCGGTTCGCATCCCATTTGTTGCATGAGGGAAAAGATTTCTGCGGCGCCATAAGGGAAACCTGCACGGCTGTAAACATTCACCTCATTAGGCGGGATGCATACATATACGAGCAGGCGCCCAAACGCGATAATTTACCTGTAGGCTTCCATGAGAGCATTGTAGGCATAGACATCAGGCTCAAGCCCTGCTTCCTGTAGCTGTTCAAAAATCTCTTCTGCTTTCTCACATAGCCCATCTCTAGCACACGCATTCACCAAAGCAGTGTATGTGCAAATATTAGGCTTACATTTGTTAGTCCTCATCTCTTGAAACATCTCTAATGCCATATAAGATTTATTCTCCTGCCAAAAATACATAAAAATTTATCAGCAAACTTTTTATGCAAAAAAAAAAAAAAAAAAAAAAAACAAGAATCGTCAACAAAAACTGTACCTTCCCATATAAGTTGATCACCATAGTGTAAGTCTCAGCATTTAGTTCACAATTATCTCTCTTCATCTTTTCAAATACAGCAAGAGCATGCTGAGAATTTCTTGCTTTCATTAGCCCATCAATATAGGCATTATAAACAATGGTGCCTAAAAAACATAAAAAAAAGGCAAATACTCTTAATAACAACTTATGTTTGCTATGAAATGAGCATTAGATATAAAACACTACAAACATACTTGGTGGAAAGCCGTTTCTTCGCATCTCAGCAAAGACAGCCTCAGCATGCTCTAGCTTCCCGCCCTTGCAGTACGCCTTAACAAGAAGTGCGTAAGTGTCCTGTGTAGGGATGCAACGAGCTTCAACGAGCTCTAAGTAGATGGATTCAGCCTTCTTGAACTGTAGTTTCTGACCATAAGCCTCTATGAGCAAATTGTAGCAGATAACATCAGGCTTGAACGTGCTTTGTTGTGACATCCATTCACACATCTAATAAAATAGATGAATCCAATTTCAGACAAAAAAAAAATATATACAAATATGATATGAGAACAACATGTCAGAATGCTTCACATTCTTTAGTCCATCAAGATATGACAATAACACGATAAAAGTGACATCAAACTTTCCATTTTCCCATCTCGAATATCATATAAATTGGGCAAAACATAAGGCTACAAGGAGTATTAGAGTATATACCACAATAATTGGATCCCATTTTTTGTTCAAACGAAATCGAACTGCAATGTTGATGAGGTCATCCCAAGTAGTGTTAGTAGGAGGAAGAGTGTCCAAAGAATACCAAATTCTGCTAACATTCTCTTCTTTTTGCACGAAGTTGAGTATCTCTTCCGCGATTGGGCTCAAAACTGGGAAAATCCCATCTACAAATCCGGAGCCATACTTCCATCCCTGACCTCTCAATGAACCTCCTATACCGCCGTGCAAAGGTTCAGAAACATGTCAGAACAGACAAAAGACCAAACTAGTTAGTTTTTGTTGTAACCTTTTTTCCTCGAAACCTTTTTATGGTTGAAATGTCTCAAATTTCCACGTTTGTCAATGAAGAGGCTGTCCTTCTTCCGCTTCTCAGTAGGTTCAACATTAGCACATTTTGCTCTCAAGTTCAATCCACATTCACAATGCATTTGCTCAAAGATGATGTAGTTTGCATGGTATTTGACAGACAACCTTCACATGCAAAGGGAAAATGAGGTTGATTACGTGCAATTTACAGAAAATGGACTAATCATTGTTGCAAAAGAGAGCATCAAATGATTTTCAACTCTTTTTTCTACAATTCAATTTGAAATTGTGCTTAACTTATGCAGTTATGTTCAAGAAATTACTCATTAAAAAGTAGGCCATCAACAAATAATTTAATAAACTGTTGCAACACTACTTCAGAAATAAACCTGCACAATTCTTCAATCTTCAAAGACATATCACACAAAGCCATTAAAACATCACGCTTTTACGCTATAACATAATTAACAACGCAAAAATATAAAACAACAAAGATAAGAAACTGGAAAACGAATACTTACATGAATACATAAAAATATAAAGCCACTTGATTTTGATTGGAAGGAAGTGTAGGAATAATTATTTTATATACATTACGAAGGCAATCTATACAAATAGAGATATGTTACATGACTAAGAGATAATATGTGTGCCGTGTGGTTACCTTAAAATATCCAATGCGAAAGAAGACAATTGTGATTTTTTTTTTCTTTCTATTTCTAAACTAATAATCATATTCCCCGAAAATATTAGAGGACTAGAGACTATACTCTATGTTTTCAATCAATATTCCTCTACAATTATTTAGTATTTCTCATATAAACTTTATTAAGCTTCATTTAAGTAACTAGTTAATTATTAAAGTAATTAGGCCAAAATGAAAGTCCGTCCAACTAATTAACAAAAGAGCCCCTTGTCGGTTCTATCTCTTCTTCCTTGTTGGCGTCGCCGGCGAGTTCAGCCATCGCCATCTTCTCCCCCATTCTTCTATCTCTCAAAAATGAAGACAATCCCTAAGCGGCGTCTGAATTCCTCACTCTCCTCCTGGAGCAGCGGCAGCCTAGAACCGCTCCACCACTCCGTCTCAAAAATCAAAGTTATAGTATCTTTAAGTTTTAATTTCCATTGGGTTGCTTAGTCTTGTACAGTAGTTGTTGATGTAATTTGTTGGTCGTCCAAAGATATAGTTGGTATACAATTGGAAAATTTTGAGTGAGTTCAGTACCTTGGATTCCTTGTGCTCCTGGTATTATGTTTGGGGAGCTGGAATTAGGGGTGAGCAAAATATCCGAAATCCGAATATCCGATCCGAACCAAACCGAAATTTAAAATATGGTTCGGATTTTTCGGATTTTCGGATCGGATCGGATTGAATTTTAAGCAAATTTCGGATTTTCGGATCGGATCGGATTGGCACCTTAAAAATCCGAAAAAATCCGAAATCCGAATTATATTTATAATATAATTAAGATTATAATATTATAAATAAATATATATAATTATTAGTTTTTAAATAGTTAAATATTTCTAAATTCTAACCCTATACTCCCATTTTGGTTGATTATAATTAATGGCTTGTTAATTATGACCTTAATTTGATTGTAATTATCTAATAAGTTAGGTTGACATCTATTTCGGATTTTTCGGATTTTTTCGGTTTTCGGATTTTTTTTTTACATTTCGAATTTTTTTTCACATTTCGGATTTTTCGGTTCGGATCGGATTTTATCCGAAATTTTTCGGATTTTCGGATTCGGATTTTCGGATAATACGGTTCGGATCGGATTGAATTTTAAGAAAATTTCGGATTTTCGGATCGGATCGGATCAGGCAAAAATCCGATCCGAAATCCGAATGCTCACCCCTAGCTGGAATGAGGTAGTTGCTGCTGGAAGACAAAAGAAGAAGGAGTGATGATGATGATAAGAAGAAGAAGAAGAAGAAGAAGAAGAAGATAAGAAAAAAATGAAGATAGAAGAACGATAATTACCGAATAATAATCTGAGCATGCTGGTCTTTCAATAAAAGAAAAGAAACGACGTGGCCAAGAATGAGAGGTAGAAAAGAAAACACAGGATGTCAAGGAGGAAAATATCAGTACATCTTTCTCACAACTTTGTGGGCTACTATAATTATTTCATAAAATTTAGCCCTAAAGAAATAATAATTTCGGCCCATCAAAAGTCCAATTCTTAATAATAAGACAATGGATGTTGGATCCCAACTATTAAATGTAAAGACCCGAAATATTGTCCTCGAATTTTACATGTCTAGATAATTCAACTTGGAATGTTGTTAGCTTTCAATCTATCAATTTATTCTTCTAGCTCATATGGAATTTTTCATCTCGTTTTAGTTTCACTAGACTATAATTAGAGCAAGGGATTTTGGCAAATAAAATCACGAACTATTTCGAGTTTGTAATTTTAACGCAATTTTTGAAGTGTGGCGAATTAAATCACCACCTTTTTAATTTTTGCAATTACGTCCCCCCCAATTTTTTTTCGGTCGCCAGAGTGTTGAATTGGAGCTTACATACTTCAAAAGTCACGTTAAAATTACAAATTCAAAATAGTTCGTGATTTTATTTGCCAAAACCCCTTAGAACAATCTGCTTAACCATTGGTCAAGTTTTAAATCATAACTCAAGTCTTGCATTAGGGCTACTTCATATGTTTAATTATAAGTTTAGAATCAAACATGTATTTTCTAATTTTGAGACATCAAACACACTATATATGTGTCAAAAGCTTGATGGCAACGTAAACCTATAAGTTATAGAGCATATATATATATATATATATATATATATATATATATATATAGGGTTGGTTTCAATAGAAAATCTCTCTTAGATTAAGAAGTAAGAAACAATCGAACCCATTAATTCTAATTGATCTAACGATCCAGATTTGATGGATTATTATTGCATTTAAGTGATTAAAATTGTGTTGGAAAATAATTTTAAAATCAAAAAAGGTTAAATTTGTCAATTTTGTTTCGTTAAGATTATGGTAAATTTCATCAAATCCCTAATTTTTTGCACCAGCATTGGCAATAAGATGAATATTTCGACGATTTCCTGTTCTACCGTTCCTCAGATTTCTTTGCTCCTATCTTTTTGGTTTCACCCTCATCTGCTCTTCGACGAATTAAGCCATAGATCGCAGTGAGTCAGTGACGAGGTAGGTAAATTTCTGCTTACTTTTTTTATTGCTAAAGATCATGGAAACTATGATTCATCTGCTCTTCTTTTACAAAACAATGATATTCAATTTACGATTAATCCATAATTAATATTGATCGTTCAATTCGTAGTTTTCGATATCATCGAAAACTATTTTAATTCATCTTGCAGGCAAACTGAATAAAAAGGTAGCTTCTGATCCAGAAGACGAGGACTCCTCAGAAAAATCTGGTGATGATGATGAAGAACCAGTCGTGGCTCATTAGGACATGTAGGATTACGAGGTGTGGTGATAACTTTGTTTTATGTTCGTAGGTCTGGCGGTTGAAGTTCAATAGAAGACTCGTAAAGGTTTGTCAAATTTTACACTCATTTTAATAAATTGTAATCTCCATTTTTGTTGTTTTTTATAAATGACAACTTGAAAACTGACAGTATAAATCTCCATTTGGTTATAAGTTCATAAGATTGTGAAATTTCAATGTAGAAAAATATTATGGAGATTGATAAGTTTCAATAAGTTCATTAGAAATATATAATAAGTTCGTCCAAATTGTGAAATTCTAATGCAGGAAAATGTTATGGAGATTGATAAGTTCCAATAAGTTCATTAGAAATATATAATAAGTTCGTCCAAATTGTGAAATTCTAATGCAGGAAAATGTTATGGAGATTGATAAGTTCCAATAAGTTCATTAGAAATATATAATAAATTGTAATCTCCATTTTTGTTGTTTTTTATAAATGACAACTTGAAAACTGACAGTATAAATTTCCATTTGGTTATAAGTTCATAAGAAAGTAATTAATAAGTTCATTGAAATTGTGAAATTTCAATGTAGAAAAATATTATGGAGATTGATAAGTTTCAATAAGTTCATTAGAAATATATAATAAGTTCGTCCAAATTGTGAAATTCTAATGCAGGAAAATGTTATGGAGATTGATAAGTTCCAATAAGTTCATTAGAAATATATAATAAATTCATCCAAATTGTGAAATTTCAATACTTTGTTCGTAACAAAATATTAAAATTTTGATTAATTTTTATTTGTATTTGTTCAAAATCGGTTCAATATAAGTTTAGTGACTTTAAATTAATATAAAAATGATAAAATTAATACTAATTATAAGAATAGAATCAGATACTATGATGAAATATAATACTTGTTAAACTAAAATATTTTGATTTGATTAAGTGTTCAGTATTCGTGTTAGTGGGAAAATCTGAAATTTTGGATACACAATCGAGAAGAAAAATTCAGCGAACAAAAAAATATTTCATAAAACCATTTATAATACCATTTTTTTTTCTTGAATATAATAATATTTCATAAAAATTAGTAGAAGGATATTATGTAGCATTAAGTAAACGGCTTGATTTGCGTGTTAGACTATTGAATTGAATTTTTGTAATTGCTTATCAAAAAGTTAGATTAGGGACCGTAAGCAAATATTTGGTGTGCACAGGACATACTACGCTAAGGCCATGAAAGTAATAAGTATGTAACTAACGATATCTCAAACATATCTTCCAAGATTAAGAAGATTTGATTACGCATAATTAGGGTAATTAACTTAAATATATTAAGTGTAATTTACTATATTATCCTGTGCTTATTTAGTGGCGGATGAAATCTTGGAAATTAGAAGCCGTTGGATTGATTTATATGGAGGGTTGTGATTACTTCTCAATTCTCACCAATATTTGCACTTCACAATTGAACTCTTGCCTCTATATATATATATATATATATATATATATATATATATATAATACTTTCCCATGAAACATATTCCCTAAAAGTATGTGGCATGGGTTTTAAAAATGATTATTTGCTGTAAAATACATCAACTTTCAGTTAATTATGATTTTCCCATGACTTTTTAATTTTAAAATAAAATACACTACTTGCACGATTTGTCTAATTTTTTTTTCATAAATGTCAAATTCCTCTAAATCAATCTTGAGATAGACGTCTGAAATGCCAAAAATTATCAGTGAGAAATTGAAAATAGTATATTAATCCAATTTAAGAGATTTTTTGACACTCATATTAGACATTTCAAGCATCCATTTCAGCATTGATTAAGAAAAATTTGACGCTCATGAGTAAAATCTTAAAAATCGTGAAAATGGTGTATTTTTTTTTTAAATTGAAAAGGCATGAGCAACAACCAGAATTCGCTAAAAATTAGTATATTTAACGGCAAATAACCTTTTCAAGAAAAGCTAGTGTAGATTATTTTAGAAAAGAAGTGGAAAATAATAATAATAATAATAATAATAATAATAATAATAATAATAATAATAATAATAATAATAATAATAATAATAATTCCCTAAATTTGGGCTTAGGCCCAACTAGTTAAACAATTTGTGCAAGCCCAAGTTGTATTTGGTAGCCCAATTAGGAAGTCGAGGCACGTTCTGACAAGAGAGCATGGCTTGCAGCTTTTGACCACGTGACTTATCACTAAGCGGACCCCCACCATATCACGTGACACTTACCCGCCAAATATTTTCTTCCCGCTTTTGGTATTCAACGGTCAAATTATTGGGCCCCGAAAAACCTAACGGTAGGATTAATTATATACTCCTACACTACTTTTTTCTTTTTCGAAATAATATACCAAAATTGTGCGAGGTCCCAAAATGCGGTCAAATTTCATGGGAGATATTCGATATAGTAGTAATATTTTTTTGAGCTTGATATCGCAAAGTTTAAATCATAAATGATGGTAATTTTCATTCAAAATTTTAGATTAATGAATGTCGAAGTATGTTGCAAAAGGTTAGTTATACTGACATCACTACTTTTGATCCACTTTGTATTTATACATTTGAATCGTTTATTGGTATTTCCATTATTTGGATTGTATCCATTTCGATATTTCTAATTTTTCAATTAACATTTACTCATAAAACGTGGTCTGTTTATATTATTAAAAAAAATAGAATAATAAATTGCAAAAAATCATGAAGATTGACATCAAACAACCACAAATCTTCCAGTATTACGGTGGGATGTTTGCTCATAATTCACCAACAAATATTGGGATAAGATCCTCTATTTTTTTTTTATCAGTAAAGTAAAATTTTTATTGAAAGAAAAGGGATCAAGGCATCAGGAATGCCAATCAAAACAATAAAACAATTTTAAAATCTTTGGAACACCAAGAAGTAAAAGGAATCCCTAACTCCACGATTTTGTAGGCCTCGTTCCAGCTCCAAAGTCTCCCCTTAATCTGTAAGACAAGTCTATCAATATCCCAAGCCTTGTCCTGAAAACGACTACCATTCCTGCTTTCCCAGAGCAACCATACTGTTCCCACCCACAAAGCTTTAAGCAGTCTTCTTTCTCTCTTCTTTTTTCCAGCCGCAATGAAAGAAATGAAGTGTTGAAAGATATCTCTCGGAATTGCCGTTTTGATGTCGAGCCATTGAAAGATCTGGTCCCACACCGCCGCTGCTTTCGGGCAATGGAGGAACATGTGTTCCGTCGTTTCCTCACTAGAAACACATGCATTGCACCATCTCTCCTCCACGCTGATCTGGACATTTCTTCTACTCAAATTATCACATGTTGCCAATCTGTTTCTAAGACATCTCCATGCCGTCACCTTGGCTTTATTTGGTGTTGGGGCCTTCCAAACCTTTGTCATCTCCAAAGGTAAAACTTGTTGGTCCTGTCTTGTTTTTGCCACAATTTCATATGCCGACTTGATTGTGAAGCATCCATCTGTTGTCGCATTCCAGTTCCATCTGTCTGTTTCATCTACACAAGGAGCAAAATCAGCAATCACCAACCGGAGATCCTCCACAAGCCCTTTCTCCCTCTCCCTTAACTCCCTCCTCCACTCCACCCTCCAAACCCACGACCCTCCCTCCCAAAACCCGCTTTCACCAACCAGCCTTTTCTTGTCCAGGCTCAAATTATACAATCTCGGAAACACCAACTTAAGGGGTTTGTCTACCGCCCACACATCCTCCCAGAAGCTGGTCTCAAGTCCATCCCCAATTCTTCGCCTCAAATTATTGATGAACCACCGATCTCTCCTTCCTCCTCCCTTATCCACAATTTTTTGCCACCACCCTTTCTGTCCACCTCTTCCCGCCACCGAACATTCTCCCCCTTCCCCCCACACTAGCTCCCCATAAAGCGATTTGATCACCCTTACCCAAAGAGCTTTCCCCTCCCCCAAAAACCTCCAGAGCCACTTACTTAACAGCACCTGATTGAGCCAATCGATATTCCGGAACCCCAGACCTCATGAATCCTTGTTGAGACACAAGGCATTCCACTTAAACCAAGTGATAACCCCCGTCTGTGTACCTCCTCCCCACAAAAATTTTGAGAACAGTGAATTAAGCTCCTTACTCACCGCTTTAGGAATGAAAGCGAGGGATAATTGATAGACCGGGATGGATTGCAAAACCGACTTGACTAGAGTAATTCGTCCTGCCAGCGAAAGATGTCTCTTCTTCCAGCTTGCCACTTTGTTTGAAACCTTTTCAACCAAAAACTTCCAATCTCCAACACCATTGCTGCGCCCCCCACTTTAGTACCCAAGTAGTTACACGGAAAGGATCCGATCTTGCACATGAGGAGCGATGCCCATCTCCTCTCAACTGCTTCATCCACTCCCACTGTCAGAAGACAACTTTTGTCGAAATTTACAGCTAAACCCGAGACGAACTGGAAGAGAATCAGGAGTTTCTTCACGCTCTCCAAATTTCTGTCATCTGCCTCCAACAAGAAGATAGTATCGTCCGCGTACTGTAGATGTGAAATGGGCACTTTATCCTTGCCAATCTTCGCCGGAACCAGGAGCTGCCTCTCCGCTGCTCTTTCAATGAACTCGTTGAGGCCTTCTGCCACGATAAGGAAAAGGAAAGGTGACAACGGGTCACCCTGTCTCAAACCTCTCTCCATTTTGAAGTCTCCCGTCGATGACCCGTTCACCAATACACTTGCCGTTCCAGATTCCAGACTCCCTTTAATCCACTTCCTCCAAACTCCGTCAAAGTTAAGTCGATTGAGAAGCATATCCAAGAAATCCCATTGCACAGAGTCGTATGCTTTTGCGAAGTCAATCTTGAAGAAAATACGGCCTACTCTCTTCTTTTTTGCCTCAAAAATAGCTTCATTCAGGATAACCACCCCATCTAGGATGAAACGACCCTTGACAAACGCACTTTGATTATCAGAGATGATCGACCCCATAACCCTCTTCAATCTCTCAGCCAGGATTTTAGCCACAATTTTATACAAGCTGTTGATAAGAGAAATTGGGCGAAAATCATCGAGCGACCCAGCCCCTTCTTTCTTCGGAATCAGAACAATAAAAGAGGCGTTACCACCTTTCGGTATTTTTCCATTTTCGTGAAATTCCTTCAAAAGCTGGAGTAAGTCCTCTTTAACCACATGCCACGCCGCTCTCCAGAATGTGAAGTTAAATCCATCGGGTCCCGGACTCTTGTCTCCACTACAGCTCCAAACTGCTTCTTTAATCTCGTCCAAGATCCTCTATTATAAATCATTGAGGTTTTTTTTTTTTCCTATATATAAGCATATAAATATCAATTATACATATTATATGCATATATTGACAATAGCATCAAGGTCGGGGATAAATTAGTTTTCCTAAGAACTCATTCTATAACATCAAATCACTCTAAGCAAACTTTGTAAACATAATTTGTTACACAAAAACTAATTTCCCATCTACTACTTTGTACTAATATAAAAAGTACATTAGAAATAAAATATAGATTGCCTATTACTCTCTTCGTCCAGTGAAGCTTGAGCAGTATTTCTTTTCGAATTGTCCTGCGAAGCTTGAACACTTTCCTTATATGGCAAATTTTTTTCTCTTTATTCATCTTTTTACTTTTTCACCTTCCACATTTAACACACAAAATACTAACTCCTTTAAACTCATGCCGAAAAGAAATTGCATAAGTTTTGCGGGATGGAGGGAGTATATCCCTATTACATAGTATTTTATTTTAAAGATAATTTTATAAATCATATGTTATATATTTATAATAATATATTAACTCATTAGATATTACACCAAATCTATTTGATATGTATCTAGATCTTATGTTATCATTATCTTAATTTTTCATTCTTGAAATCAAATCTATTTATAACAATTCAAAAAGAAATGTGAATTCATTAACTATAACTAAACTGATCTTTCACTACATTAAAAAATATATTTATGATTTTCGATGCACTTTTGTACTAAAAGAAGAAGAATCGGATTCGAAAAATACTATAACAATATATTAATTAAATATACATTTAAAATCTATATTCGATTTTATATTAACCTTGAAAATGTTTTTTTTTATTTTGTGAAATTTAATATAAATATTCGATTATGTTAATTTATAAATGTGAAGTATATGGATTGTGTGCAATGCACACACTCTCTATTAAGAAAAAAGAGGCGGTCTCCCATGACCTCTATCTTATGGTGCGCTCCTCCAAAATATATATACAAAACGAATGGATTTTATACCAATTTAGCTGTGGAAAATATGGATTTTTCACTGCCGTTGTGGTCATGGGGAGAGTGATTCTGCTGCAATGCCCACCGAGGAGGACTGCCAGGCTTTTTGGGAAACCTTTCAGATGGCCAAACCCCTTCTTTCAGCGGAGTTTTCGTTGGGGGTGAAAACTGGTGACAAGAAATGGCGAAAACCGAAACAAGGTTCGTTCCGCGTTGATGTGGATTCTATGTTCAACCCTGATAAGAATATTTTTGGTGTGGGTGTTATTATTAGAGACCACATGGGCTGCGTTCTCAAAGCGGTTGCTAGACCGAAAGGACCGTCTTCGAATGCTATGATTTCAGAGGTTTTGGCGGTGGTGGAGGGCCTTGTCGTTAGTATTGAAGAGGGGTTTTTTCCCATTGAAATCCACACGGACTCCATGCTTGCAGCGAGGATCATGGCAACTCCGGATGATGATCGTGCTTTTCTCCCCGCAGATATTCTAGAAATGATTCATGCAGCTAGAGATTGTATGTTGTTGGGTGTCTTCCATTCTTACCGGTCGGCTAATAGAGCGGCCCACCTTCTTGCTAGTTTTGCCGGGAACAATGGCCAACGAGCGAGTTGGAACCATGATGTCCCTGGATGGCTTCTTGATGTTATTGCTGGAGACATTGCTTGAGTTTTAATGGAATGTTTCCTCTTCAAAAAAAAACTTAGTTGGTTGGGGGGGGGGTCGAAACTATGAGGCGGAGATTGGAAGTTCAAAACCCAACGGGAGAGTTTGCAATTTCTAGAGCTTGCATTGTACTGTCTCACCTAATTCAGTATTAATTTTATTTAATTACATATTTTTATATTTTTTATTTTTTGTCGAAGTCATTTTCGATCACATTTAAACGCATCATTTATATATATTAAAAGTGTCATTTTCAATATAAGCATATCCTTTCTGCTAGTTCAACTTAAAACATCACTATCTTATCAAATTCTGATAGAACGTTTAGAGGGGTTTAGAATCAAATTCGGATTACCCAATATACCCTCCCTCTTTTCATATAAGTGCCATATTTGAAAATGACATATACCCATTAATAAATACTCTCTTCGATCCAATGTTTAGTATCCATTCAAGACTGATACGAATTTTAATAAAATGGTTGAGTGTGTTGTAACTTGTAAGTGGAATAATAGTTTCACATTTATGAGAGTGTTAAAGTGATTAAAGTAGAGTAAGAGTCCACATACTTCTATTAAAAATAAAAATAGATACCAAAATAGAGGACATACTAAAATGGAAAGATAGATGATATCAAAAGTTAGGATGAAGGGATTATCTTATTTCAAAATAATATATACAAATGAAGTAAAAAAAATTCGAATTTACCTTTATTATTCAAGAAAATTCCTCAATTGTTTGATTCTCTATGTAATAATTAAGGTTAAAAATATTAAATTCAACCAATTTGTTTATATATATGGTTAATAGCCAAAAAATACACGAACTATCGCCAAATTTGCAAATTGCACATGACCTTCAAAAATAGCCTCAAAATACATCACTTTTCAATTTTGTTGCAATTTGCACATGCGTTGACCATCACCTTAGACGCAGTTGACGTGGCAGCCGGAAATTGCAGACGTGGACTGACCGCCGGACATGTAAAACGACGTCGTTTTGTTAAGTTTTTTTTAAATAAAAAAAATAAAAAAATAAAATAAAAAAGAAAGAGGGGAACGTGGCTGCCAGTCCAGAGAGGGAAAGATGGGCGCGGCGGTGGTAACGTCGCCGAAAATCAAGGGAGGCGGCAGCGACTTTGGGGATCTAGGGCTTTAGGCGGCAACAGTAGGAATGGCGACCCCACTACCGCTGCACAAATCAGCAGCGGCCGAGGGCCATACCCGGCCGCCGCCGCCCACCTCGCCTCTTCGGCCGCTCAACTCCCTCTCCCTCTCAGATATCTCGCTCAAGTCCCTCTCAAACCAGCAAACACAAATAATACAAATCACGAATTCAAATTGATGATATGATTCACAAAAGCAAAAAAAACTCCTCACTCAAATATATCCCAAAATTACAAAAACTCCAAAAGGGAGAAGGGATTATAACATGATTTGCCCCGAAAAGTTGTCGGACGCGGCACCCGAGCCCTAAATCTGAAGCAACCGGCCATGTCTCCGCCCCTAGATCTCAAATCCAGACGCCACACCTTCGATCTGAGACGGAGGCGGTGGCCTTCGGCCGCGTGGGGTAGTGTCGATGTCCAGATCTGAGACGGAGGCGGTGGCCTTCGGTGAGTCCGCTGGAGCAGAGGAGATGGGATGGGAGGGTTGAGGGAGAGGCGATGCGGTGGCTGGGGTTGTCGAAGTTGGGGCGGCGCTGTTTGTGTGTCACCGGGAGAGAAGAGAAGGAGATGAGGCGGCGGCTTGGTGGCTAAATTGATTACAATTAGGGCATGTATAATTGGGTAATCAAACTTTGTTTAATTAGGTGGGTGAAACGACGTCGTTTTGAACGCGTGGCTTGCCAGCGTGTAAAAAAAGCCACGCATAATGTTAAATATTGTCCATGTCATCACCGGTCAAACTTAAGAGTTGCCGGAACTTTCGCCATGTGTAAATTGCAATAAAATTGAAAAGTGATGTATTCTGAAGCTATTTTTGAAGGTCATGTGCAATTTGCAAATTTGGCGATAGTTGATGTATTTTTTGGCTATTAACCCTTATATATATTATTGCAAGTGTTAATTTAGTTAAAATACAGGTGGACGTATCTCAAGTGTTAATTCAGCAAGGAAAAATAAAATATGAAGTATACAACATACCCGAAAAAACAGCAGAGCCCAATGGCCAATGCCATCACTCCAATTCTCAACCAATCACAGTCGATTCGCCGTCTAGGGCACGAAACTCACATTCATTCCATGCTTGCATTCATTACATTCACACTTCACTTATAACCTTAAAAGACCATTTCAAACTATATAATAACTTCAGACAGGGGCCCCACCGTGCACACACACAACACACAGTAGTACATCTCTTGCAGCCCCCTGAGCCTTAACTCACATAATTAGTTAGTACTACTAAATTGAGAACTATTAAAAAAGAAAAAAAAAAGGGGGGGATAAATTCTTAGACTAGTAAGTTGGCATTGTCTAAAGTTGGCCAAATGAGTGTGCAAGATATGCCAATGCTCCAACTAGAGGTGCATTGATGTAGGTGGCGGGTTCCGATTGCTCGTAATCGGACCGTTGATCCGGGAACCGGTCGTTCTGATCGGGCCCACCAACGACCGCTCCGATTAGGATGTTAGGGTTGGGCGATTGCGAGCTCATCACCGAGAAGCCGGAAGAGCATTGGATCTTGGACGGATGAGCATTAACCGACGGGAGGGACGAGCCCCGGTGGTGGATGCGCACCGGATATCTCGAACCGTACCCCACCATGAACGACATTTTCATCGGATTGTCTCCCAGCAAGTAGTCCACCTGCCCAAATCGCAACATCATTACACTCTACACACGCTATATTTCATGAATTTTGCAGGGCAGGATCATCAAAAGTTTCTTGCCTGATTCTTGGCGAATGCCCGAAGCTTCTTCGGGGTGATGATGGCGCCACCGCAGTTCACAACCCTACGCGACGTGGTCAAGTACTTGGCGTAGGTCACGAGAAGGAAAGAAGTGGAAGTCACATACTGCATATTACTATCATTCATCTTGAACAACAGACCACCTGTTACAAAATTAAGGTTGTCAAGACTCATGCATTGCTCGAGATACATGTTTTTGGTCGATTATGGAACGAACCGGGGGTGTATTGAGCAGAGGAGTAGGGCGTCCCCGGGAGCAGAGAGCATATGAAGTTATCGGCGTGGCTTTTGTAGTCGTGGAGAGGCTGGACATTTTGGACGAGATACGCCTGCAAAAACGACAACCAGAAGCATTTTAGGTACTGAGATTTTCTGTTACATTATGCATCTGGGAAAAGTTAAAGCTAAAACAAACCTTGGAGAGAAGGATTCTAGCTCCAACATGCTTGTTGTCCCAACCAAATGTGTTATCAGTTTCATCAGCTCCTAGCGTCTGCCCGTTCGCCTGAATGTAGCTCAGATAAGTCGGGTTTCTCGTCGCTCTGTGCAGCCAAGCAGCACCCCACAACAGCTCATCCTTGAACAACAAAAAAAAAAAAGAACCTCAAACACAGTTGAAACGCAACCACCAAAAATAAGAAGATTTTCAAGAACCACCGTATTCCTTTCTACCTGATAGCCGGAGAAATCGCAGTAATAAGGGCACACGTAACGCCTCAGACCCACGCTATATGCGGCCCGGTGCTTATCAGCAAACTCAAACACCTAAACACAGACCACAAATGCAGCAACATTAGCAAGACCCTCATGCTCAAACAATGATCAAAATCATTTATAAAAGGTTTAAGGTATACCCTAAAACTCAAACATACGAAACACAAACCACAAATCTATGATCAAACACAATGCTTTTTAGCATTCCTTCAATGTTTAATGCACACCATAATCTCAGACACCTATGATCAAATTCAATCGTCTTAATTAAGCATTACTACGAGCTTCAGACATATACCCGAATCGCCCTTCTTGCAAGAACCTTGGAGTAATTAGGATCACTCCTCCGGAAAACTAAGGAAGCAGCAGCAAGAGCAGCAGCAGTCTCAGCTGCAACTTCTGTGCCAGGGGTGTTCTTGTCAATCTTGATCACGCTTCTTGGTGTGTCCATGTCCTCGGGCCTTTCCCAACAAGCGTGATCCTTTCCGGCATCTCCAACCTGCAGCAGATCAAGAAATCAGAATCCCATTTCACATGATCAAACACTCAATCCTGTGATGGTAGCAATGTCTGAACATGTAGGACCTGCACATAGATGGTGTCTGGATGAGCAGTGGCTTTGAGGAGATAGTCAGTGGCCCATTTGATGGCCTCTTTGGCATGCTGCAGCTCTCCCTTCATTAGGCCTCCGAACTCGATCACACTCCACGAAAGCATCGTCGTAGTAAACGCCATGGGAAATCCAAATTTAACGTTGTCCCCTGCATCGTAGTATCCTCCCACCAAATCAACCTGCATTGCCATTTTAAGCCTTCAAATTAGGGCATCAAATCAAACATATATTTACTACAAACCTCTAAATTGGCCCGCATTCAAACCTCAAAATTAGGAAAAAAAGTGCAAGGTTCCAAACATGTTACTACAAAAATCCCCACCTGCATTGCCCTTTGAACCCTCAAAACCAGGAAAAAGCCACTTGAAACACTTGGATTTCAAGTACAGTGGCTGGTATCACTATCATGGTTTGTTTCTTGAAATCAGGCAAAACCCACTTCAAAAAAATCATTCTTTTCGACGAAATAAACTCTTAACAAGAAAAAGAAAAAGTGAAAATTGTTCAAGACAGCCCATCTAGATGTCATTACAAGAGATACTAAGCAAAATCACTCTTTCTCTGACCAGCATTGCGTCTCAAACCTTGAAATAACTATAACCCACCTCAAATCTTTCGATTTCAGACATAATGGGATTTATATATATATATATAAATTCTCAAAACATAGCTAACTCGCCATAAGCAGGCCAAAACAAGCAAAAGCCAATACAAAAGATTACATTTTTCAACACATTAGTTTAAAAAAACAGAGCGAGAGAAAGGCAGGAAAGAGAAACATACGTGCATTGCAGCGCCATCTGAGAGGCCCGAATCTTTCCTCCAAGTAATTCTCTGAGTAGGAGGGAGCTTTCCCGATCTCTGGCCCTCGAAAAACATGATGGATTTGGTGAGGGCATCTCTGTAGTTGTGCGCGGCGGAGCGGGGGTGGCGGTGGTGGCGGAAGGTGGCATTGCAGTGAGAGGAGAGAAGCAGAGCTAGAGAGAGAAGAAGGAAAAGGGAGGGAAACCAGGCCATTTTCTCGGACACAAAACAACCAACCGGCAAGCTGCAGGGGAACCAGACCTCTCTCACTCTCCCTCTCTCTGCAGTATTTATAAACCGAAAATCTAAAGGGGCAAAAGCTGCATCTTTTTCTTTTCTTTTCTTTTTTTCCTACTTTCTGATTTTGTTTAATGGTGTGATTATCTCAGGCTTGTTTTGGTTTTGCGGGGTTGAACACTCTCGTCTCTTATTTCATTTTGTCACTATATGTTTATAGAGACATAAATAATGTGACTCCATACGCTTGAAAAAATGTGAATTCATAAGTTCAAGTTTGGTCTACCAACTTACTATCACGTTTATGATTGGAGGTATGCTAGTATCGTAATACTCATACATTTGTATATGAACATATATTTTTTGATATTGCATTATATATGCCGTAATGTATTTTCAAATTAATATATTTATATATTTTTGTGTTTAAAATTATTGAAGGGACTGTTACTGAACTTTTAACTATCGTTTGAATTTTCTAACGAGTCACTCCATGTAAAAGGAAGCTTCGGCCTACCTGAGTCCTCCCTTGCATTTAGCAGTTTTGTATATGTTGTATGTACATCAATGTATTAAGTACATAATGTTCATATTTAGGCATGCCTAGAATATTTATATCACATAGATACTACATATATTATCATGTATAATCTATACTAATATAAAGAGTGCATTGAGCCTAAAATATAAATGATCAATCATATTTTATTTTAAAGATAACTTTGTAAATTATATTACTCCCTCCATTCGTCCCATTATGTTGTCCCAAAACTTTTGAGCACGATAATTAAAAAAAATGTGTAAATTGGTAAAAAATGGTAAAACCCACACCTTTTTAATGGTTATTACTTCAACTGTCTCATTACAAATGTCTTATTACTTTTGGGTACGGAGATTAAGAAATGTGTAATTACAGTGAATTGGTAGGGAGAGAGAAATAAATTGAGATGTGTAAAAGTAGGTATAGAGAGAGAGTAGATGGTGGGCACATTAGTTAATTGGTCTCTTAATTATTTGCCAAAAAAAGTATGAGACATTTGTAATGGGACATCCTTTTATGGAAACTGAGACATTTGTAATGAGACTGAGATAGTACCTTATGGGGGCGTTCACTTTGGATGATTAACCTTGATAGATGAAAATAGTAAGGTTAATCCCTTGTTTACTTTGATGGATTGCTACTTTGGAATATTACAAGGTCCTTGATTATTTCTATCAATTCAAACTAATTTTGCTTGATTTTTATCCCATGAAAAGGGTGAGATTGGAGATATTCTACCCTTAAGGATAAAAATACTCAATCCAGCATATAATCAATCATGCAAAGTAAACACTCTCTATATGAAAATGAGACAATCCAAAATGGTAAATGAGACAACAATATTGATACGGATAGAGTATATGTTTATAAGAATATATTAATTCATTATATATTGCACTAAATTTATTTGATATATATTTAGATCTCATGCTATTATTATCCAAATTTTTTTATTTTTGAAATTAAATCTATTTAAAATTGCATATGTGTTATAATGAATAGTCAAAATATACAAATTAAACCATACAACTAAACCAAATAAAATGGAAAAACAACTCACATGGCAGTGAGATTTAAAATAAATGAATGATCTGTTGCAAAAGAAAGGTTTTAGTGTCTCAATTTTTTAGCTTGAGCAAGAGATTGTAGGTGGGTGAGGGAATTAATATTAGTTGCAGTAAAAGAAAAGGGCGGGTGTTTGATTATCAACGGTAAGAATGAATAGGACTGGTCACGTGAAGGAGCTCGTTACATCTCTGTTACTTCAATTGGATGGTAACGGTTGCAATAAATTATTCCTTTGTCCTTTTTTTAAATTGGAATTTTGTAACGATGAATATATATATAACATAAGATTTATTTAGTTCTTTAAGTAACGCAAAGCAAGATTTCGGATACATTAATGAAACTTTTCTCTATTTCTCTTGTAAGTTGTAACAAGTAAAATCTACAATGGGTCTTAAAAATGAACTACTACTACTATATATGGATCAACACTATTTAAGTGATAATTTGCATATCACGAAAGAAAAATTAGTGTTTGATAACTTAAGAAGTTACTCAATTATTCATATATACAGCAGAGTGAACTGGACCTCTTCTTCCTAACAAAACAAAAAAAATTATGTTTGTTATTTGATGATACATTCTGGGTAAAATCTATTTATATATATGTAAAATATGTAAAAATTATGTTTGTTATTTGATGATACATTCTGGAGTATTTTTTATTTTTACGAAAATATGGATGGAAATATCCACATTGGTGAGAATAAAAATGCATAGCAACAAATGATATTTGCTTCAATAATTTTCAAAATCTTCGACGCTTCCCATATTTCTCAGAAATTGGTGTGGTCGTATTTTTTTTTTTTTAAACCGGTGTGATGGTATTTGTTAAAGAGGTGGTCTTGGGTACACCCGGGTGTACCGTACACTCGAGTTGACATGTACACAGATCCTAATCTGCATTCTGATCTAAACCCGCATCCTGATTCAAATCGTGTAAATGACATTATTCGGTTATATAAATGACACTGCGTATAAATGGCACTATAACATTATAAATGACATTGTGTATAATTGATACTATTCAAAAATATAAATGACACTTCCTGTAATTGACACTATAAGATTGCAAATGATACTATAATATTTTAAATAATATTATAAGATTGAAAATACATTATAATATTTTAAAATGTTACAGTATTATTTGTATAACTGAATAATGTCATTTACACGATTTGGGTCAGGATCTGGGTACGGATTAATCGGGGTGAACGGTACACCAGGTGTACTGGAGATTTTGTGTTTTTTAAATCTACATATTAACAGATATTATTCATAAATATTAACATTATAGTGGAAAATTCTTTAAGCTCATCAGTCACGGAAAATGAATTTATAAGGGTAAATTTGGTATAAAACCATAATAAATTTCTAAATTTTGGTTTTTCCCACAATCTTCCATTCTTGTTTCAAAATTCATAATAAATCTTTTTTTTTTGAAATTTCCCACGATGACAGATTCCGATCAAAAAATTGAATGACGTGGCAATACAATGTAATTACATGAAAATTATGTGACATGACAATCTAATTTCCCCCTGCGTTTTAACGATGCTTGATCCCGTTAGAGCTACGCATGGGGCGGCCGTTAAAACATGTGGGTGTTTTGCTTCAGTTTTGAAACATTGAGGTAGTAAACAACGTCAACCCTGACGTTAGGGTGTTAAAGGCAATAGGGGTGTCAACGTTGAGGGGGAAATCCTTAAATATGACTCATCATTCAAATTCGGCGCCACGTCATTTAAAAAATTCACCGAAAAGTCACACTATGGGAAATTCCAAAAAAAATGATTTATTATGTATTTAAAAAAAAAAAAAAGTTTGTGGGAAAAACCAACATGTGAAAATTTATTACGATTTTAAACCAAATTTAACCAATTTATAAATATAAATGCCGAATATTTTCATCTTGGTCTTGATCAGGAGCAAGACTCTGACAAACATACTAAGGCAGTAGTATCATTTTTCATAGTAAAAATTTCCACTCCCATTTTTCAGGAACATGGACCAATAAAACACAATAGACTAATAAGTGTAGAGAGAGAGAGGGAATGGGGTTGTTTGTATAAATGTGATTGCATTCTTTGAGTTCAGTGAGTTAGTCAAAAAGTGTCAAAAGAAGCCCATTTGCATGTGCATCTGCACCCACACTTTAATCAACAAGTTGTGGATTATTTGGATTTTGGAACAGACAAGCCCCATTCTTCAATCAATTATCATTACTATTTATATTTTTTTTTCTCTCTTATATTCATCGCCCTTTCATAATAAAATCACAAGTAAAATAGATTCTTAGGTTATACTAGCTGCATGTGAATGAGATCTATTGTTCGTTTTAGAAGTAAATTGCAAAGACAAAAACGATGAATTGTTCAATCCCTAAGCATTTCGTCGTTTCATCATACATTCTACAGTTTACAAATCTAGCAATACACACAACTCGAACTATAGGGTGTGTTTGTTTGGAATCAATTTGGTGTACAATTATAAGTTAATATTTGTACGAAAGATGTAACGTAGTAAAACATTCATCAAAAAATAAAGTACTACTCTGCCAAACATATTCTAAATATGAAGAGATGTCTCAAACTTTTGGCTTCTTCAAATCAAAACGTTGTTTCAAGATGTTTTCATCTGTTCCTTATTCTTTAAAAGGAGTACATATGTACTTAAGGGGAACAACAAACAGTGATTTATGTACTTTAATTGAAAAGAATTTGAAGACAAAAATATTTACTTTGTGACTTAGAGTGTGTGAATAAATGATGTGTCATTGAGTCTTGTCAATTTTTAGAGTAAGACACAGTTTTTTTAGCATATATAATAACATAAATTTTTAAATAGCAAATTTTAACTTTTGAATGGAAACATTGTATATTCTTTATTACTATCATTCCATCAGTTCCAAATATTCAATCCAATTATTTAAATTTAGATCATTTGATCACAAAATCATAAATAATTAACCTTAATTTGTGTAATACTGAAAATGAAACTATTCACGTTTGGTAATGCTTTCGTATCAAATACTAAAAAAATATGGAAATACGAGAGGTTCAATTCCGTGAAATTTATTTTTGGGAAAGAAAAGTTTAACCTCTCTTTTTAAAAAATAAATTTCTTATTCATAGGCTTGATTGATTTCAAGTCGAGTTGGATTAAAAATTATTTGATCCAACATTTTCTTGGACCGGGTTGGGTCGGTCCAAAGTGCCAATTCAACAAAAAAAAAATCGTCTCATTCGGCATGAACCGGTTCTGCATAAAAGTAATTTTTCAATTGAATAATCGGATATAAATACAATGTAGCAATTTTTAAAGCCTATCCATTGCAGCCCGACTTTGCCAATCGGCCTGGCCGGGGCCCTTTTGATAGTGAGTCATAAGAAGTTAGCATTGGGGCAGCTGTATTAGCATTAATACACAAAGAAACTAAGCATATAGTTTTTTATTATTATTATTTTGAGAGAAAAAAGCATATATTGTTAATTAAACATAATACATTGAGGAGAACATGAGCCTAGAAAAGTGTGAAAATAATTGAAGAATGTGAGAAAATACCAAAAGTCACACTTTTTGATGTGTGTGTGTGTGAATTGTGAGAAGAGGATGAGAGCTAGAAGGAGCATGTTTTGTTGGCTGTGTTGCTGCCTTTTCCATGTGCTCTTCTGATATATTTTCACATGCAATAAAGCATCCATTTTTATTATTATTATTATCATTATTGTAGTATTTTCTTGACTTCATTGGCTGACAACACTGCAACGAATTTCCATCAGAAAAAATTTGCAGTGTTTTTTTCAGAAAAAAAGATCACATCTCTAATTCATTGCCAAATGTCGAAACAAAGATTAGAAAAAGAAAGCGTGAGTTGTGCAGATTTTAGCATTATTTCATCCGATTTTTTTAGATTTAGTTATCAATTATTATCATTATCCACAATAAGCTGCAAATTAAGTTTCGTATTATCATTATCATTATTTCTTACCATGCACGCTCATAATAAGTGTCATTTTTCTATGAGTATATTATGAAAAAAGAGCTTATACAAAGTTTCATCATAGTAAAAATGTGCCATAATCTATTTGGTGCGCAATTATAAGGTTGGGATGCCTAAACAGTGTATACATTTACTCTTCTTCAAACAAAAATAATACTCCCTCCGTCCACTAATTGTTGGCCTATTTGTCTTTTTGGTCCGTCCACCAATTTAAGTCCTATCTATTTTGGGTAAGTTTATATTCATATTTTAATCAAAATTGTGGCCTAATTGCATTGACTTTAATAAATTGTGGGTCTCTTTCTCCACTCAATTAATAAAAATATATTTTTTCTTAAAACCCGTGTTTTGCCTCCTAGGCCAACAATTAATGGACCGAGGGAGTAATTAAGTTCATACGTTTTTCAGTGTCTATTTATATTACTTTTATTATCAAGTTATAATTCATGTTTTAATTTTTTTTTTTTTTTAATTAATTATTGAGCTACCTTATGTTGAGCCTTTTAATTATTCGAACTCATAATATTTCAAATTCTCATTATTAAGCTCGGATAATTATGAGTTTATAAAGCGAATAAGCTGAAGTATTTAATTATTTTCTATCGACTACGAGGAGCGGGATTTATTTAATCGACGGATTAGAACACCCTGAAGAGAACGGATTAATTTTAGTTAATTATCCGGAACCATGAGACGAGACTTAGCTTTTGTTTAAATCCGATAACCTGGATTAACAATAGAAATTCCCTGATTATTATTTCAGAATAATAATTCATGCATAAGGATCATGCATAGTTAAATACACATTCTCATTTGAGGATTTTTATTCGAGCAAATATCTTATATATGTACATATATTCTCGTAATAAAGGTCAAGGGCGAGATTGACAATCTATTGAGGAGCTTCTGTACCACAAAAAGTTTCTAACAGGTGGGCATTACTTTCATATATATCAAATGAGTTTAAATATTACGTTCAAGCAAGTTATTTCATGACTAAATTAATTGAAGTTATTTCAAATATTGTCTTGCCATAAAATATTTAAATTTCAGTATGATATCTATCTGATGTGACTTTTATCATGTAATCGAATTCGGGTCTTGAGCAGTTGATAGCTATCCTGCCAGGGCTAGTGTACACCAGTGACCGTGAGTCATCTAGCGGGTTGGCCGGTCAAGTGACCGTGAGAGGTGGCCACCTCTCCGGCACAAAGTTCCAGATATGATAGATTACAAGAGAACTTAGACTGCAGTCGAACTTTAAGAATCACAAATGAATTTAGTAAGCTTGGGCCTTTTAGCTTAATAATGAGAATTTGAAATATTATGAGTTCGAATAATTAAAAGGCTCAACATAAGGTAGCTCAATAATTAATTAAGCAGAAATGGGCCTGGATAGCTAAAATGAAAGGTCCAATTAAAAATAATTCATTGGGCTTAGTAATTAAATAATTCTTGGCCCAAATGATTAAATAATAAATAGTTGGGCTCAAATAAATAAATCATGTAAGGTCCAACTAAATAAAATTTCAGTCCATAATTTAAAATTAGCCCAAGAATAGAATGAATTATTCTGAGCTTAAAATTAAATAAAACTCAGCCCAGCTGAAATATAAATGAGATTAGAATAATAGCCCATCGTAAAATAAGCATCAGCCCAATCTTTAAAATAATTCAAGCCCAATAGAAATAATGGGAATGGCCATTTAAATAAAAGACTGGCCCAATTCGAATTTAAGTGAAAGCCCAATCAATTAAATTGGAAGCTCATTTCCTTTAGAATAAAACAAACCCAAGCTCAAATAATTCGGCCCAAATAATATAGATAAAGGCCCAATTTATGAATTATAAGGGAAGCCCAAAACAATTAAAAGATGAGGCCCAAAACAATTAAATTAGGGAAGGCCCAAACTTAAATAAAAGAAAGCCCAAATAATTAAAATTATGAGGCCCACATAAATAAATTAAACCAAGCCCAAACCCTTAAATTAATCAAGCCCAACTAATTAAAAACAATACATCGGCCCAATCAGAAGCCCATCTCTAAAAATAACTTCAGCCCAAGTGAGGTCCCTCATTGCTCAAACACGGTTTCTCCCTCTCTCTGAAATTCTCGGTCCTTCCCTTTTCTCTCTCTCAAGGAGCCGCTCTCTCTCTCTTTTCTCAAAGCAGTCGAGAACTCTCCTTCTCTCTCAAACCAGTCGATGCTTCTCTTTTTCTCTTAGACCAGTCGATCGGCCTCTCCTCCTTTGGTAAAATCTGGCCGGCTTCGATCTCTCTCCCTCACGCTGAAGTTCCGCCGCCGCCTTGTGAAGGCCGGCGAGCGGCGCTGCTTCACTCCCTCTCTCACTTCACATCTCTCAAGGAAATTCTCGCCTGTTCTTCGATCTGCTGTCGCCGCTGTCGCTTCTCCGAAAAAAAAAAAAAAAAATTCATGTTTTAATTCATCAATATGCACCATTAATATAAGAAACAAGAGATGTGAAGAGTAAATATAATAGAAAATCTCAAATGGTGGAATGATACAACAATTAAAAGAGGTAATGGCACATATATAGATTATAGTAGTTTTATTGATTTATCATGTGTACTTGAACAAATCGTATACTTCCTATATAAATAAGAGCTCAATGTGTACAATTCATTGACAATTTATCGTGGATTCATGTGAGCGAGGTATATCAAACTAATAATTGAACCTTTTCTCCAAGGCTAGCTCCAAGCAGCTCTGATTGGAATCTATCTTTTTCTAGTTGTCACATTCTCTTATTTATTTTTATTTTCGCAATTTTTGTATGAAAGAGAAGACACTAATAAGTGTGACATCATTTAGAAGCACACGACGTATATCAAACTAATAATTTAACCTTATAGTTAACGGTGCTTAATTATTATTATTATTATGCAAACTAATATTTATTATTATTATTATTATTATGCAAATAATTAACTTTTAGGGGCTATAAGGTTGAATTATTAGTTTGATATACGTCGTGTGCTTCTAAATGATGTCACACTTATTATTTTAATAATAATAATAATTATTATTATTATAATTATTATTATGGTTAAGTACCATTTTTCCCTCAACGTTGTCACCTCTATCGCCTTTAACACACTGAAGTCAGGGTTGGCGTTGTTCATTACCTCAACGTGTCAAAATTGAAGCAAATCGTCCCCGTGTTTTAACGGTGCTTAATCCCGTTAGAAAAAATATTTTTAGCAATTCAAAGATTTACTTTAAAATCTTTATTAAAATTACTCAACTATTAACCTCTTCTCTCATTTTGTATATTTGCCCATTTTTCATCGTGATGATATGACATAAATATGCTTGTGTAGCATAAATATGATCGTGTGAAAAAATAGAAATAACATTAATGTATAGTTGGATGGAAACGTCGTAATTTCAGGCCCAAAGTTTGACAAAAAAATAGACAAATATGCAAAATGAGAAAAATTTAATAGTTGAGTATTTTTAATAAAGATTTTAAAATTCATGTACAAAATGAAAAGTTTGACCGAAAAATAGACAAATATGCAAAATGAGAAAAATTTAATAGTTGAGTATTTTTAATAAAGATTTTAAAATTCATGTGCAAAATGAAAAGTTTGACCTAAAAATAGACAAATATGCAAAATGAGAAAAATTTAATAGTTAATAAAGATTTTAAAATTCATGTGCAAAATGAAAAGTTTGACCGAAAAATAGACAAATATGCAAAATGAAAAAAAATTAATAGTTGAATATTTTTAATAAAAATTTTAAAATTCATGTGCAAAATGAGAACTTGTTAAAAGTTTAATACCCTTTAAATTATATCTACCACTTATAATAGCTCATTTGCCATTACTTTTCACCACTATCAATATTAATTACAACACATTTTCACCACTTTCAATATACTCAACAATCTCAACACCTCGTCTTAAAGCCCGTATCACTTTTTTTTTTTTTGATAAATTAACAGTATTAAATAAAAAAAAATTCACCACTTTCAATATACTCAACAATCTCAACACCTCGTCTTAAAGCCCGTATCACTTTTTTTTTTTTTTGATAAATTAACAGTATTAAATAAAAAAATTTAAAAGCCGCGCCACAGGAGACTCAAATCCAAGACCTTTGGCCTTGGACATTAATCCCTTACCGCTTGACCAACACACGTACACTAAAGCATGTATCAGTTCCTCCTATGAAATTTTGTCCATGACAAAGGACGTGTGTGTGTATGTGTATATATATATATATTGAATTTTTATATTGAATTGTGTTTTTTATAGAATCGAGAATTAACAAACGATCTAATTACAAAGTTAGGATAATATTAAAAGCCTTTTTTTCTTTAGGGGGTAATATTAAAAGGCTTTACAAGCAGGGGCGGATCCAGGATTCAACCTTAGGGGGGGCTGAATCTATTGGACTACGGCGTCTGAAAATATTTACACGGGGGTTCGGGGGCGGGAGCCCCCGAAGCAAATTTTTTTGAGCATTCCGTACACTTTATGGCCATGCATTTTTTTAACAATCACTTAATATAATAGATAATTGTTCGCAATTCAATTAATTCAACATCAAGCAGATTGAAAGTATATAAAGACATACTTTTATGCATTTTTTTTTAAGAAAATGTTTCATCTTCTAAACAAATAAACTAATTTTCATAGTTAATAATTAGTAATTTTACTTTTACCTCTAGAATTGACTCAAATTCAACATTAAAAATTAACTAAGAAAGAAAAAATGATAAAAATAATATAAATGTAACAACTCAATGTGTTAAGCAATCAATATGGATAGTTGAATACTATAAACAATGTATTACTATATTTTTCCTTGTATTTCTTATTTATATACACATATATATAGATATAAAATAAAATATATATCTATATTATTAAAAAAAAAAAACTCAAAAAATGGGAGGGGGCTGAAGCCCCCCCTAGCCCCCCCTGGATCCGCCACTGTTTACAAGACTATGTGAAATGCCCTACTCTTGAACAGAGGATATTTAGGCACGAAACCATGAAATCTTGGCCAAAGCGTATATAAACTCCTAAACCAACAAATTTAGATTTTACTAGTGAACAGAAAGTACAATTGATGATAATTGTATCCGTAAAACGTTGAAACAAAGAACAAAAATCTCACTTTCAGTTACCAACATAAGTAAAATTTGCAAATCAACTTTTCCTGGTAATAAAAAATTAACTCAAACCCTGAAACCCCTGCTGTTTCTTCTTCCTCTTGCCCTCTCAAACTTCCTTCCCTTGGCTCGCACGTAAGGCTTCGTGTGGCTGTGTGGCACACCAGGAGCTGGACCGAAGTGCTTCACAGCTTCACGAGCTTTAGGAGAACCTCTCAGGAGTACCTGTAATGCACAAACATGGTTTAGCTGATATTACTTTCAAAGAGTCGCACAAGACAAGAACCTGATAAGGTTTGAAATAGGAATAAATCAATAAATCAATAAAGAGCATAAGACCTGCCTTTTCCCTGCAAGGAAACTCTAGATATCTAAGGTACCAACTAGGATTATGTTCATCTCAAAAATCATGTCATGTTTCTACAGAAGGGTTTTGTTTTTTTGGTTGTTATAGATATAAAGGAACAGAATTTCTATCAAGTAGTTTGTCAAAGTAAAACTAATGAGAAATTGAGGTGCATTTCTTGGCATTTCGGAGACAAGTTATTTTGACATCCAAACCTATGACTCTGAATTTCATGCTATAAGAGCATGAAATATATCAAAATTTGAAATAGGAGACAAAGTTATTTGAAATAAGAGCATGTTATAGATATAAAGGAACAGAATTTCTATCAAGTAGTTTGTCAAAGTAAAACTAATGAGAAATTGAGGTGCATTTCTTGGCATTTCGGAGACAAGTTATTTTGACATCCAAACCTATGACTCTGAATTTCATGCTATAAGATCATGATATATATCAGCATACAAGAAATAGATAATGAGTTAACTTGCTGGAACATTTTCAACATGGTATGTCATCAATTTACAAGCTAGTCAAAAGAGGAGAAAAATGATTACCGTGTTTTGCCCGAGAGGAGCTCTAAGAGCGAGCTGGTCAAAAGTCAAGCATTCTCCACCGGCCTTCTCGATCCTAGCCCTGGCTCTTTCGGTGAATCTCAGGGCAGTAACCTTCATGGCAGGGATGTCATGCACCCGGATATCATCTGTAACAGGCCCTACAACAACAGCAATCTTGTCCTTCTACCAATAACAAAAATTTCAAAATCATTAATTTATTATACACTAACTACAGATAATAACATACGTGATTGAAATTGTTAATATGATCCTTATATGATCACCAAACATACATAACGAGCAGTACCAACACATCATCTCATAAATACATCTCATACAAATGGATTAATCACAACTATTGTCGACCTATGAATTAATCGAAGTTCAAATATTTCGCAATGCTGTAAAAAGCCACTAATTTCCCATTATTGCACAACGATTCATTTTCCATCTTAAAGTGTACAAGGAGTAATTACGCTCTATTTGAATAATACAAACACTATTAATTCAATAAAGTAAGACTAAACAATTTATCTACGAGCAATTGAAGTATAAATAGTTGACAATGCCACATTCTTTGCCGTAATACATGTTCGCAACAGCATAAAAAACAGATTACACATTGATTGATTCACAACGATTCATTTTCCTAATTACAGTAAGATTAAGCCGATTAGAACAACACCAACAATAATTCAACGTAACAAAACTAACTAGAAGGCCAATCCACGACATAAACATAATAAAAAGCGACTACCTTGGTTTCCATGAGCTTTGTGAGCTGAGAGAGCGAAAGCGGCGCTTTGTTGACCCTGCTCATGATCAAACGCTTCAATATCACCGCATTGAACCGGCTCGCGGTCCTCCTCACAAGAAAGCGGTACAACTATCACATCGAAAAATCACAAATCAGATCGATCATACAATGCAATCTCTAGAGAGAGGCAGAGAGAGAAACCTTCACGAGAAGTTTGAGGTAAATGTCATTGGATTTAGGCGCTGTGCGCTTGGTCTTCTTGCACTTGCCTCCGGCGACCAAATCAATACCCTAGACAAAACAGATTAAAACAATTAGAGAAAACTGCTCGGGTGGAAATTTGGAATCACGACGAAATGAAGCTCGAAAAGGAGATCGGCGGCGCACCATGGCTGCTGAGGCAACTTCCGCCGCACCTGCTGGAAATGGGGTGAAATTACGGAGGAAAGCGAAAACTAGGGTTTTGCAGAAGCGACTCGTATAATATATATTTGGGGTTCGAATATGGGTCAGGTTTTAATCGAACCACAATTTTAATTTTAGTAAGCCCATTTACATATACGGATTTGAGGTGCAAGGCCCAAAGTTTAGGACTTCTTTTTTGGTGTGTTAAGTTAATAAAAGTAGGGAGTGTGCATAAGTCAAGCCGATTTGCGAGTTATTTGAGACCGACTCACAAATATTGAATTTGCCTATAAATAAATCTATATAAAACATAAAAATTTTAAACATTTTTATTATTTGTAATTTGGTTGTAGCCCGATGAAATTTGATGGAAATCACTTACTTTGCAATGTAATAAATTCTTTAAAAAAACAATAGCTTCATTCCTAATCCTAAAACAAATAATACGAGGGTGGTAGTTTTGAATTTGGCACATAGGTTGTATTTTGTGTTTTAAAGTTTTGAAAGAAAGAGTTTTATATTGTAGTTTATTAAAAAAAAAAAGTTATAAAACAATTTTAGACTTGGCTAAAGGTTACCTCTCAGTTACTTCACCCACCCACATTCGTTGGACGAGGAACAATACGAAGATAATTTGAAATTATGGGATATGGGTCAAATACTTAGATCTGTCCAAAATGTATATACTCGTACAATAATACCCATTTCGAATTCGGTTAATTATTCAAACCATTTTAAATTTATAAATATAGTTGTAATAATAATTGATTATTTGTCTAAATCAAAATCAAACATTACAAACTAAACATTAATAATGAATATTGTGCATAAATTATGAATGATTTTCTATCATACGTGTAAATCTAATTTTTATTGAGATAAAATAAATAGTAAAATATATTAATCCAAATTATGAGTAAAGTTAATATTACAATAAAATGTTACATATTTATATAGAATGTACTAATTAATTAACATAAATGATGGTAATTTTATATGGTGAGACATTGAATATGCTCTCTTCGTCCATGATAAGTGTGGTATTTTTGTTATTTTCATTTATCTATAATAAGTGTGGTCTTATCATTTTAGTATATGCTTATATTTTATCTCATTCACACACAATATTTATGTATATATAAAAAAAAACCAGAAACCATTTATTAATTAAATAACAAATCAACTCGGTGGGACCATTTATCTATTTTATACACATCTATCAATATTTTATTAAAATATGTACCCTCCCATCCACACCAAATATATTGTGGAAGAAAGAAGTATAATTTAAAATTTTCATATTAAAAATAATTATTGTTGATGAAGAAGATTTGATAAAATTATAATATAGTGCCACATAGGATATGAGAGATATCATTTTATTCTATTTTCATATTTGGTTATAAACAAGGGCGGAGCGAAGATTTTATAACTGGATGATCGAAATTACATTTTTGTATGTAAAACACAAATTTTGACTGACAGAATTACTTTCTTGCATAGAAAACAAAAATTGGCCGGGGATCCCCGACCCCGAGGCATGCCCAGCCTTGGATTCACCACTGGTTATAGATATACACCTGAATATGAACATTCAATTAAAACAGTGTATATTATACATAAATTAGTAATAGGTTTCTTATCATACATATAAATCTAATTTTTGACTAGATGAGATAAATAATACTAAAATTTATTGATCTAGATTATAAGTAAAGTTAATATTGCAATAAAATGTATTACTCGTTTTTTACATATAGTGTGTACAATATTAATTAGATTTATGAAGATTAATATCTCTTTTACTCTTTATATGAGATGTAATAATTAATTAACATAAATGATGGGGAATTTACATGGTACACCAATGAATATATAATATAATTTAACAAAAAGATGAGATCGTAGATTAGCGGGAGAGATATTATTGACATCTTTCTTCTTATATAAAAAGATAATTTTTAGTATTTAGCAATTATTCCGAGCAATTTTTTGTTTTAGTTTTTTGAAAGTAAACGATGAATATTTTTTACTACCAATCATGCAGTCTGATATTTTACTACTAGTACAGTACTATGCTGTTGTGTTGGTATGGTAGCGCCAAATTGGGAATCTTTTTTTTTTTTTGAGAAATTGGGAATCTTCTTAAGACAGAAGTCAGTTAGTTTTCAACTCAACGCCAACACTAGCTGACTCTGCCGCCGGGAGCCATCCCAAGCAACCGCCGGAGCGACCAGAATGCACGGTAAAACGGTGGTGGAGGTCGGAGCCGACGGCGTCGCCGTCGTCGCAATCAACAATCCACCCCTCAATTTGCTAACCGTCGACGGTATCTCTTACTCTGTTGGACCTCTTATCAGTGTTTGTTTCCAATTTCTCCAGTTTTTCAATCGATTATACCGCTTTTGGTGCCGACGACTTTGAGTTAGGTAGATGAGCTGCTTCTAACCGGCATTTACCGTTCAATTCGAGAATTAATTCGATCAATTATGACTAGTGATGATTGTTAGATCAAACTTGATTTACTAACTGTGAACTTCACGATGATTTGTGGAATTGAGTGATATCTAATGACTATCATTGAACCATGATTTCTTTTCAGTAAAAAAAATATAGATGAGTTATAGATGGATGGTATAATTACATTATTGAAAATGAAGATATTATTATTTCGTTGCAGCGGAGTTCATTTAGAATGGAAAGAATGTGGTTTGGCATACAGAGTACTGAATTTCTCCCTAATAGAAATTATAGACGAGAAAATTCATATGCTTAGTATCTTAATTCACTTGGATTAATCGTGTGGGAAAAGTTCTGGACTAAAAAAGACCTATTAAACCTGGCAGAAGCTCTTTGTTTTTCTTGTTATCTGTCTCCTTTTCTCGACCTATGTTATGCGACTTCCATAACATGTTTGTTGTTTCACAGTGATGCTTAGCTTACAAGAGAGTATTAAAGGAGTTCTGCCAAGAGATGATGTCAAAGCGATTGTTATTACTGGTAAGATTGCGGATATTTGTTACATCCAATTATGAGTGTTTCTCTTTTTTTTTTTGTCAATGTAATGCCCTAGTTAACTGAAACAGGTACAAACAGAAAGTTTTCAGCTGGATTTGATGTGACAATTTTCGGTGATAAACAAAAGAAGAGGAGTAAGATGACTCTATTTGTGCCTTCCTGTTGAAAGACTTCATTATTCTTTTAATTTCTTCTAATATGTATAAGGCTGTAACAGCAAAAGAGGAGCTTGGATTTCTGTCTATTCAATTTCTCACCGACACTCTGGAAGGTATTCCTTTTAACCAGATTCTGCTTTACCGGAAGGTCTGTTGGCTATCTCCTTAAACCGATTCTTCTTCCACTGTAGCTGCAAGGAAACCTTTCGTTGCTGCTATTGATGGCCCTGCTTTTGGTGGTGCACTGGAGATTGTTCTTGTATGTAGCATGATACGCTTTGATAGCTTTTCACGATTCTGTTTACAAAGAGCTGTTCCTTGATTCGACATTCCAGCCATTATAAGCCTAACAGTACTGCTCTTTTTTCAGGCGTGTCATGCCCGCATATCAACTTCTTCTGCAAAACTAGGCCTTACTGAACTTCAGTATGGGATCATCCCAGGACTTGGAGGTACTGCATGTTTTAATGGATTATGCTTTCCGTTTGATTCCTTGCCCTATGCCTCATTTGGGAAAAAAGTTCCTCTCATGTTGGCAATGTGAAATACTAAGGATTCTCTAACTTCTGCATGACACGGTAGTTAAGTATTTATGCCATGGAGATAAATTGTGGATAACAGTACCATCTCTCTTCTCACAATTATACCACTTTGTGCATGATAATGTGTGTGAATAGTATTCATTTTACTTCAAGTATGTCTAGAACTTATATTCATTATTTTCTTTCAAGTATGATGCCCCTTAGTGTCCAAGTTATTGTGCATGTATAATGTTTTACTTTTGTTATCTGAAACACATCCCTAAGTGGACCAGCAAATGTGAACTATATATAAATAGTAACCACAGTCCTTTTGATTCGCTTAAAATAGCCAGATAAATCCATTGATTTCTTGGGATAGCAGGACAAACAAAATTCTGCTCGTTGATTCATACAAATACTGATAACAAACTATAATAAGAATAAATCTTCAACATTTAACAAAACTGATCTATAAAGTTTTGGCTAGCCTATCTATATATAATAACTTAATACCTTGGATAAGAAAGATACTTAATATCATACCTCAGATAAAATATTCAAAATGGTAATATTGAAATCTAATACACACTTTAAAGATAATAAAATCTAAATCTAATATTATAAGATAATGTCTTTATCTCTGTGATTAATTCTTGAAACCATATGGGATTTCATAATTTATCTTTAAATCTTAGACATGCTTGATGTCTAGTTGCTTTGGCTGGGTTTATTTGGAGGCCAGGAGAGGTGTAGCATCTCACATAGATTGTGGAGATGTTTGATATTTGTTAAATTTATGGCTCCAGTGGATCCTCTAGGAACTTCATCAGCTATTGTGGCAAACCAAGGTGGACTTCCACAGAATTCTTGGTATCATACATTGTATTTTCTGCACATCCAATGACCATGGGCACAAGGCTTGATCGGATCAAAGAGACATGAAATTTGCTAATATTAACTTAGACAAATCAATGAAAAGGAAGACCCAACAAGTTTTACTTTCTTGACCCCCTTCCCTACTATGTGGGCTCTGCATTTTAATTATTTCAAACATTCTTTAGTAAGCTACTACTGACAGATAATATGATGATTGTACTTTGTTGATCATTGTTGTAATTGTTTTGAAAATGTGATTTTACTCTAGGGACACAAAGGCTTCCACGGCTTGTGGGCCTTCCAAAGGCTCTGGAAATGATTTTGGTATGAAATCCCTTTTTCCCCTCCCGAATTTCAGTTGCTGCTCTATAAATGATTGAAATTATTTTGCGTGTATTAGATGTCAAAGCGAGTAGATGGAGGAGAGGCTCGAGTTTTGTCCCTTGTGGATGCCATAGCTCCAGCTGATAAGCTTATTGAAGTGGCTCGTCGGTGGGCTTTGGACATAGTGGAGCGTACTAGACCATGGGTGATTAGTCTTTATAAAACTGACAAATTAGGAACCCTGGAAGAAGCTAGAGCAGTGCTTAACTCTGCCAGGATGGAAGTCCAGAGACGTAATCCAAATGTAGATTACCCGTTAGTGTGCATTGATGTGATCAAACAGGGCATTGTTTCGGATCCCCGTGATGCACTATGGACTGTAATATATGCTTTACATTTTTCTGCTGGTTTTGAACTACTTACTAGCAAGTTTATGATGATTTGACTTCTGCTGTCAGGAAACAGAAGCTTTCCACGAACTTCGGCAATCTAGTACATGCAGGAGTCTAGTCCACTTTTTCTTTGCTCAACGCCAAACCACAAAGGTTCTGCAAATGTCTGAAGTTTTCTCCTGTCATTTTCTGATAAACAATGCTATCATGACTTACATAATTGTGTTAGTAAGTAAGATTTAGTATAATGACATCACAAAAGACCTATCCAGTTGAGAAATATGTTCCTCTCATAGTAGAAGACTAGAAGTGATGTTCTGGTGAGATGCTTGAATAAGAGATGGTTAGGACGTTTGTACTTTGAATTTGTAGATACTAGATACTAATGATGTAATTTGTTTTGTCAATGTTAGATTTTAACTTTTTGCAGCAAGAATTAATTACCAATATGCCATAAATCTACATCATAAATATATGATAGATCATAGCGAGTAAATGTCTATCTCTGAGTTATTTTGCTTTTAATGTGCTTAAGGATTCATCTAATTCTATCATCCTATTCTTGTATCACTGGTTACTTAATGCTTACTGGTTTCAGATTTCTGAGATGAATTTGCTGCCAAGGAATATAGACAAGGTTGCTGTTATCGGTGGTGGATTGATGAGCTCTGAGATTGTAGCGTTATTGGTTCTTAGGAATTACCAAGTTATTTTGAAGGAGAAGAATAGGGACCAACTGTTGGAAGAGATCAACAAAATCAGAAGTAAGTTTCACTGTTTCTGAAGCGTAAAAAGTCCAATGTTTAGAAGCTATTCTTTTGTGGCAGAAAATTTGCACACCCACTTCAAGTATGGAAAGACAACTCTACAGGGTCTTGAAAAGGCTTTGACTCTATTGAAAGGCGTTCTTGATTATGACAGCTTTGAAGATGTTGACTTGGTAATAGAGGTATAGATATCTGGAAATAATTACTAAATAAGTTTTTGACTTGGTAATAGAGGTATAGATATCTGGAAATAATTACTAAATAATTTTTTACTTGAAAGTTTCTGTTGTTATACTTGCTATGTTCTCTATGCAAGAGCTGCGTGAAAAGAGGAGAAGCTTGTGGCCTGGAACTAAAGAATGAGGAGAAGCTTGTGGCCTGGAACTAAAGAATCTTTCAGTTCACATTTTTAGATTTGTGTCTACAACAAAAATTAATTGCATAACAGAGCCTGCATTTTGAATTGGCAATCACATGAAATGCCACCTGTGTCACATTTAAATATTCTTCACAAGCTTATATAGAAATTGATAATAAACTGAATCCCCTTTTTAGTCTGGGCAACTTGTCTTTCAATTTCAGAAATTACTACCTCATGCCTTATCTAGTCTTTTACTCATTTACTTGAAGAGCAATGTTGATCATTAAAATCTAGTACTCTAGTAATCAAATAATGCGTACATATTATGAGTGATACAACAGAGAAAAACCTTGACGAGAATAAAAATGATATAGTCAGACTTGGGTAGGCAACGGTTGATAGCATGCAATTGGAAGAATCATTCCTCTTGAGAGAGACCATCATAAAATATTAGTCCCTTCCAAGCAATATGTATTGACAATAGTGGTTAATATGTGAAACTGGGGATGAAAACTTCCCTGATTTTTTCCCTTTTCCAAACTACTGGCAGGCTGAGTGCGAGACTTTGTCAACCAAGCAAGATATTTTTGCTGATCTTGAGAAGCTCTGTCCCCCGAATTGTATTTTTGCCAGTAGTAGCTCAACATTCAGTTTGGAATTGATTGGTGAAAGGACCAAATGCCAAGATCGGATTGTTGGGATTCACTTTTTCTGGTAGTGTATGATGTTAGTAAATTGCTCTGACTGCCTGAGTTCTTTTTGAGACCTTTCTCACAATTTTTAATGCAGCCTTTCCCCTGCCGTGCCACTTGTGGAAATAGTTCGTACTGAGAGGATGTCAGCTCAAGCAATGGTTGATGTAATAGAATTTGCAAGAAAATTTAGGAGAACCCCAATTGTCGTCAGTGATTGCAACGGCCAAGGAGTCAACAGCATGGTTATTACATATCTGCATGCAGCAACATTGCTTGCTGAACTAGGTGTGGATGTTTACCAAATTGATCTGGCTCTTAAAAGCTTTGGGATGCACTTGGGTCCCTTTAGGTATGTTGGAATACAGTATGTTAGGTTTGTTCAACTTTTCCACTTACTGTTGTTTTAATTAATAATTCGTGGAGCAAAATCTACTTCATAGTTAGTTATGCTTATCTAAGTTTGAATGTTAACTGGACAGAAGAATTTGCTGTCTATGTAGAACTTTTACCTTATGAGATAGACTTTACACCTAGTTGGAATTCTAAATATGCACAATTCTGCTGCTTTACGTCCACACAATATGTTTACATGTTTTGTATTTCTATTGAATTTACATTGCAGAATGATTGACATGATTGGATTTAAAGCTTTTGCGGAGATCAGCAGGATACTTATTGAGCGTCTCCCAGATAGGTTCTACAAACCTAAATTGATCCCAGTTCTGCAGAATGCTAACCGTGAAGGTAACTTATCAACCTTTTTCTTGGTAACTTCTAGGAAGTATGTGGGGAAGTTTAGGTTTTCTATCGAATAAATTATTTATTTTCTTGTATATACCAGGTGAAAGTACTTG
This sequence comes from Salvia miltiorrhiza, assembly GCF_028751815.1. Lineage (NCBI taxonomy): Eukaryota > Viridiplantae > Streptophyta > Magnoliopsida > Lamiales > Lamiaceae > Salvia > Salvia miltiorrhiza. The sequence continues at coordinate 14,233,901 of NC_080393.1, read as the reverse complement.
TAAGGGTTTCTACGAATATGATAACTCCGGCAAGGCTAGCCCAGATCCAGAGTTAAGGAAGTACACAGTAAAAGCTACAAGTGTAGGGAATCTAACTGCTGACACTGAGGTCTTGCTCTCTCTATCTCAGTGTGTGTGTGTGTGTTGATGAAGTACATGATAAAAGCTAGGAATGTGACATTGACTCCATCAAATGTTGTGCTGTTTTTCATGCGTTCACCTACGTATTGGTGTTTTTCTGACAGGCACAACTGAGAAAACTATCCGATAGTGAGATGGTTGAGATGATCCTTTTTCCCGCTTTAAATGAAGCATGCCGTGTAATCTCAGATGGCGTTGTGATGAGGCCATCCGATCTTGATGTAGCCTCTGTATTAGCAATGGGCTTCCCATCATACAGGTCGGATTCTTCTTTCTTATTTTCAGTGTCCTTTAACTAAGTCTATATATTGTCTCAAGCAGGGGAGGCATCCATTACTGGTCCAACAACTTCGACTCCGGTTATGTATATTCAAAATTGAAGAAATGGTCGCAGGCATATGGCCACTTTTTCGAGCCGTGTGACTACATAATGGAGCGATCTGCCAAGAGCACACATGTGGTGAGTATTCAAACTGCGGTGGAAAGTGGTTGCTTTCAGTTTTATAAACACTTGAGTCATTTCATCTGCATGGAAAAATATATAATAGGAACTTCAGCAGTTTGAACTGTCAACCTTGGCTTCATTTGTGTCTTAGCATATAATGACTTAAATACTCCAACAAAAACCAATAAGTTCGTTCTGGCTAAACAATGCTTTAAGGAAAACTAGTAGGGGGTGTGTAACCATTAACCTTTTAGTTAACATCATATATTTATAATTGAATGTCATATAATATTACATTTAAAAAAAATATGTGGGATATTATTACAATATTACACTGGCCTTAAATTAAATATATAATAGGGTATAACCAGCAAACCAATTTTTGTAAACAATGCTCTTTTTATATAGAGTCGACTAGCTGAATGGTACGTGTGCTGCAAGTAAAAGTATTGAGTTTGAATAATAAATATATATGAAGAATACATAAGTTTTATCACAATTTTCAAGAATTTTAGATACAAATGCCAAAAAAGAAAATCCTTTTATCTCACAAAAAGTTCTGGGCTCCACTACTCTCTATCACTTTTATCCTTTAATCACTCTTCTTCTTAATAATCGTGTCAAAAAATAAGTGGTCATACTTAGTGGAGAATAAGCAAATTAAATTTTATACTCTAAAATATATTTATATAGGTATAGAAAATCGGCATACTGAATAATAGAGATATAACATATTATAGTACAATGACTTGTGGTGGGTTGAACCAGTCAATGAGCCACAGAAGGAACTAGGAGGGCCTTGCCTGGACATGCAAGACCACCGGGCAAAACAATTCTTTTAATAACTATATTTAGGTTGCACTCTGCATCCCCACCCAACTTCTTCAAAATATAAATGTAATATCATTTGTCTCAACTTGTTTCTATATTCATAAATGTAATTTTATTTGTCTCTAACCGTGACCTCTTGTATCCTTTTCAAAATCTTAACTCCATTTAAACTTCAAAAGTGTTGGTGAGATTTAGATCAATGCCTTCTAATCTTGATTTCACTCATTCCACCAACTATGTATCCTATAGATTCTTTTTTATTTGTTTGAGTTATTATAACTATCTGGATCTGAATATTAGCTTTTCACACCTCTTGATGTATAAAATTATATTTTGACTTTTATTTTTTTGGCAGGCCAATGAAAGGAAAAAGCTGATCAAGTCCCAGTTGTAAAATACAAATGCATTATTGATTACTACCCTCTCGATTAATGACTACATAGTTAATTAATACTTCGTCTGTCTCATTAAAAGTGGCATAAAACTATTGAGTACGAGAATTAAGGAGGGAGTGTAGATTATCTATTAAATAGCATTAAATGTTTTTTTTTTTGTGGAAATTTGTAATCATACTAGGGGTAATAGCGTTAAAATACATGAATTTTCGCACATTTTTGGTTTTGCGCATGAACTTAAAATTTTGTCTCTAAATACACAAACTTTTTTTTTCCTGATTTTGCACACGATGAACATTTTCAACAAATTAAAGTTGAATAAGTTTTGAGCTGTCTACACGGCCTAACATAAGTTTTTCTTAATGGTACAAATCAACTAATCAAAGTTGATTATGAGTCAATTGGAATGATACAAATCAACTAATCAAAAGGTAGACTGATACTGATTGATATCCAAGCAAACCTGTTCTATCTGAGTGTTCAGTTAGCAATCCTATTGATTGTTCGTAAACCGATCAGTTGGACTGATAACTAGGATGTGCCGAATGTGGTGGTTAAGTTGCTCACTTAATCAAAATTTTAGCGAAGTCGATTGGCCTACGATTGGGGCATGCGAACGCGACGTCGAACGAAGAAGGAAGTACCAAACATTCAACGACGTGAATTCGAATCGATGTTGTTGCACCATGTGTGACCTAGGTGTCACGGTGACAGGCCTAAACAATGGCGAGTTTCTTAATTCAAGATTTGGCCAATTTTGTTTCATGTAGCTTGGATGGATATGTTCTAATATAAATTGTACAATGTGTTTCATTCATTTTTGGCCACCTGCTATGACATGGGACACAAAATGTTGACACCCATATGTCGTCAAAGAAGTCTACACCAATGAAGCATATAAGTTGCTCCTGGAAGACAATGTGAGTGTGGGGCCCATCAATGGCAAAGTCTTGAAGTGCTACTATTAGGGCTGTCTATCCGGCGCAGGGCGGGTACCCTACCCGAATTTTGCGGGTACCTGATCCCAATTTTTCTGTCAAACATATACTCGCACCCGATTCGATGTAGTGTAGTCGGGTACCCTAATACCTGACGCAGGTACCTGACGCGAGTATTAAGGTGTCCGTATACCCAAAATTTGGTGCAAAACCACGATATGATTCCAACTCGTCAATTAGCCATGATCCTTCATTTGAGTAATGTTTATTACTGCAGTTCCCCTCAGTTACAGGTTGCATGCACTGAACCCTTCAAAATCTACAGTTTCAAGTGCTAATACATCTTTTTTGTACTAATCTCATTTGATACAAATAAGAAATAAAAATTCACCACATCAAACAATACAAGCAAAAATTAGCAACTAAAACTTCAATCAGGCCATCTAAAACTCAACAATGTCATATCGATCAAAACAACCCGTGCACATAAATTTCTCAAAACTAACTGTGCCAAAAGAAAAAGAAAAAATGAAAAGAGGTAAAAGAAAAGAAATTGTAAAAGTGGAATTTCCAACTAGAAGTAGCAGAAAAATTAGTTAAAGAAGCTTGCCGGCAAGACTTTGGGCCGAGGGTGGTGAGATTGTTGCCAGCGATTGGACTGGCAAGGGTGAACCGACAAGGCTCACGCTATGCCGTCTGGACTGGGCATCGGGGTGTGGCCACAAGACTGGGCGACTGGTCCGGTGGCGCGGGGTGACAGTACTCGACGGTGGGAGCGAGTTGGAGTTGTCAGGTAAGGAACTAAGGATTGAGACATTGGATTTTGGGGAATTTCTCTTGAAGGCGAACCTTGGAGTCTTGAACTTGAAGGCGAACCTTGGAGTCTTGAACCTTATGTGCATGGCTTTCATTGATCTTATGAGAGACCGACCTTGCTTTGTCAAAAGCAGTGGCTTTGGAGAAGAGCTTATCAATGTTATCTTCAAGATGAGAAAGATAGAAATTGCAGACACGACGACACTGACCGAGGAAGGAAGTGAACATTCAACGACGTGAACTCGAATTGATGTTTCAGCACCGAGTGTGACCTAGGTCTCACAGTGACGGGCCAAGTGTCTTAATTTAAGATTTGGCCTATTTAGTTTCATTCTCTTTTGTAGCTTGGATGAAAATGTTCTACTAAAAATTGTATAAGGTGTTTTATTCATTTTTGGCCACTTGTTATGATATGAATCAAAAGACGTAAAATATTAACATTGTTATTCAACGCCTACTAAAGTACAAGTTTCATATAGTATCTCATAGGTATGAATGTTAAATAGGGTATCCGGTATATGACCCAAATTCTTTTACACCATGAATCGAGTTTTAACTAACCATAGTTGATCTTGTTTGATCTCGTAAATATTTGCTGCATAGAACTTTTGTTTCATTATCTTTCTTATTTTCCCTATCTCCATTGCTTTATTGTATTCTTGTAATACCCCGTACTTTTCCTCATGTTGTGAGATAGTGTCTAAACACTATTGAGAGTACTGAGATGTCGAATTACGAGACTACTTTTTTTTATGAGCAGATAAGACAGATTGTCTTTTAAATAGAGATACGAGTGAATAAACCGATGATGGAATTAGAGTGATGAGATTTGAGAAATGAGTGGAGATAGAGATGCTGATTGATTTTGAGCTGAGATTTTATTTTATTTCCAACTACCGGGAATAGAGTTACCGGATACTGAATTGTTAGAGATTGACTATCCTATTAAGAAAAATAGGAATACTGGGTTGGAAATAGAGTCGAGGAAGAAAGAGTGAGAAACCTTGATATATAGAGTCGGTCAGAGAGACGTCTAGGTTGTCTGTGTTTGCCGACTGTTTTGATGTGACGTTATGTGAATCTACGTGAGTGAATGATTATGTGATTTTGTGACGTGTGTCAATATGACCATATTATTATGATTTTTATTTGAGACCTTAGCACTTGGAATTTTTATTAAGTTTGCAAAGCGAGTACAGTTTATTTTTACCGGGAAATCAAATGATGCCGGTTTATGGAAAATTTTTCCAAGCATAATTTTTTTTAAATGATTTTTCCTACGAAGAGGAATATTATAATTGAGTGAGTGCACTAATATTAGTGCTATAATTATTTTATTTTGGTCACATGAATATTTATACTATGGTATTTTATTAATGAGTGACTTTACCATAGTTTTGTGATTTTATTTGATCACCTTTCACACACTTTATTTAATTACCCATACCATATGTTATATGCCTTAAATGACTAAGTATAGAAATTGAGAGAGTAGAGATTGAGAGTATATTATGGAGAGTGTAGAGATTAGAGTGAGAGAGAGATTAGAGAGAGAAAGATCATCCATTAATTAGCAAATATTTTCTAAGATTTGCAAATCCCCTTTAAAGATCACAAGATCAAATTCAATCTTGCAAAGCCAAATCTCTCTCTCCCTCACTAAAATTTTCGGCCATCTCTCTCTCCCTCACTTGAATTTTCGCCCAACACACACATACACTCATCTTCTTCATCTCTAAATTCCACCATTTTCCTCCATTGATGGAAACCTTCGAAGCTTCCTAAAATATCACCAAACACTTCAAATCACTCTAATATCCTCCATAAACATATTCTATCCACTTTTAATCAAGAGAATCCTTGAAGAAGAAGCTCCAAAGTAGAGTGAGAAAGTGAGAATTTTGGTGAGAACTTGGGTAAGTGGCCATGTTTTTCTATAATTCTTGTTGAAGGATGTTGTGTGAGTGTATTCTTGAAAGATGAAGCAAGAAAATCACCCCCCCTATTTTCCTTAATTTTCGAAAAAAAAGGGTCTTCACCCCTTCAAAAATTTTTCTCTTTCTTTTCTTGATTTGGGGTGAAAAATGAGAGTTATGTGATGTGTATTGATGTTTGATATATGTTGTGAAATATGTGTCATGAGATGTGAAACTTTGATGGAAGTTAGTTTACCCAAAAATGGGAAATTTTGAGTCAATGAGTTAAATGATGAATTGATGATGTAAATGAGTCTATGAGGTGTATATGATGATGATTGATGGATTAATTTGAGTATATGATGTCAATTGGAGTTTTTGATATGAGTTAGTTTACAAAAATTTGGGTTATGTGTATATATGCCCTTATATGTAAATTGATGGTATAATTATGTGAGTTTATATGATTAAAATTGATAGATATATGATGAGATTAAAGATCCATGTGAGTTTATAAAATTTCAAAGAGTTAGTTTAATAAAAATTGGACTTTCTTGTCTATGTGTTTAATAAGTGATTTGGCTTAAGATATGTGTGATTGAGCATGATGTTAGTGTATAATTATGTTTGATTAAGTCTTTTGTAGGCTAAGTAAAATTTTGACTTGAGTTAGTTTATGAGAGTTTTTGAGTTTTCATATTTGAGAAGTCATCGATTGTTTAAATGTGGTCTATTTTGATCTATGACCATTATGTGAAAGTTGTCATGCTTTTGTTGAGAATTTTATGTTGATATATGAGTTTTTCACTAGAGTTAGTTTACATGATAAAAAGGGAAATATATGTGTAAAATGAGTTACATGATGTATGAAGTCAATAATGAATGATTGAGTGTTTTTGAGCATGAGATTGAGAAGAGGATTAAATTGATGCGTTTGTAGAAACGTTTTCCTTGCGATTTGAGTTTATGATGTAAGAGGAGATTTGAGATTGAGTATGATGAGTATTTTAATGTTTTTGAATGTTTTTTAGTGTTATATGTGTTTAAAATGAGCTTTGATTGGTTTTCTTTGAAGGAATGTTGAATTGAGCATTTAAGAGTTTGAGATGAGTTTTTGGTGATTTTTCGTAGGCTACTGACCTACTGTGATCGACGGGTTGTCGATGTCTAATGGCTTTGAAAATTTTACAGCATGTCCCTACATGAGTGTTGAGCATACCGGTAAAATTTTAAGTCATTTGGACTTGATTTACTATTTTTATAAAATGCAAAACCAAATCTGCACATTTCTACCGGGGATTTCAGAGAACAGGGGACAAAGTCATTCATCTAAGTAGCTTCCTGTGTAATCTAGCTTTCCAAATTTTTATGGTATCAACCTTACTGTATGGTCTAGATATCCACCAAATTTGAGCTCAGTTTGACAACGTTTACTATTTTAAAAAAATCAATGTTTCCGATTGCTCAAAACTGCCGAATATGGTAGACCTTGGTAAAAACGCCATATCTCCCAAACCACTTGGATTTTCTGACTCTACTTTTTTTTAAATGAAACTAGACTCAAATACCTTTCTTTTGGTATGGGTCTGGAGTCCAGGGGATGTCGGAGTCAGAACGTGTTAAATTTTGAAGTTGAGTCAGTGTGAAAACAGAGCATGTTTTGTTGATGTTTGATTGTATTCTCTTATGTGCCTTATGTGATGGTGTTGCCTAAGTGTTTGAATGAGATTAGACGAGTCTTATATGAGAGATGAATCGAGACTTAGAACCATGATTTTCTTGAAACCTATCCTTGGACTTAAGGATTTGAAATGAGTGAAGAGTTTATGTAGAGTTGATTAAGAGATAGAATGTAAGATAGAACATGAGTTAAGGCATGAGATTTTGCCAATGAGTTTCTAATCGAGATTCATTTTCTGACATGAACCTTCGATGATGACGATGATCCCTGAAGACACAAGCAGAGCAAGGAAGTAAGTAACTCCGCTTTGACGGGAGTTTTTGAGTAAGGTCTTCAGGTGGGCAATATTTTGAGTATATGTTTATCATATGAGCTTTCTAAAATGATGTTATGATGTTATGAGCTTATCAAATGAATTGAGATAAATGATGTTTGAGAACTGTTTGACTTGCCAATTTTGATGTTGAGCTTGTATGTTACCCTCTACTGATGAGATGAGATGAGATGAATTGAGTCCTGCCACAAGCAGGGATTTTGTGCACAGAGGTGACTGTGAGCCGTCTTTGGGTCGGCCGGTCACGGTACTTGAGAGGGAGGCCTACTTCTCAGTACCTTTGATGATGAGTAGTGGATGTGGTACATACATGGTGAATGTCTAAACTGCGCAGTTACTTATTTATGATGTTGATTATGAAAACTGCATGCACAGATTCATTGATACTAACTTATTTATGTGTATTGCTGAGATGTGGCAAGCTTCAAACTTATAGCTCTAAGAGCGCCTTTCTTGTTTTTCGGCGTTTGCCCACTGAGTATTATATACTCACGCCCTGCATGTATTTCTAAATGTGCAGGCTAAGCGAGGAGTGAGATTGGTCTGGTGCTGGTGGGGGATCGTTAGATGACGTATTTACTTTATCGTATTTCATTTTTTTATCGATAAAGTCTTGATGTGAAGTTACTTTGAATATGAATCAAGTAATATACTCACAGTTATGTGTCTCCATACATGTAACCGGTTCGCCTTTTGCTGCGATACTCTGCATATTATGTTACCTTATGAAAAATAAGCTATACCTGTTTTGTTTTTGTTCGTGAAATTCCTGATAATTAAAAAGTTATAACGACGTTGACGATTTTACCCTTGGGGTCATTTATGATGATTTTCCTTAGCATGATTTAGTGCGAGCTTCCGCTTGATGTTTGACCTATTCTTCTTATCATTTATTCTTTAAAAATAGTCGTATCGATACTCGTACCCCACTATCACTAGTGTCAGGATTTCGGGCTGCGACAATTCTAAACCTAACTCTTTGAATTAGGGAAGCTTCCTATAAAGTTTCATAACAATTGAGAAATAATTAATTCATTGGCTTCGTTCCGCGCATGAGAATTCTTGTTTTCTCCATTCATGAACCTAAAAATCAATATCACTTGAACCTTCTTCACAATTTGACCAATTTTGTTTCATTATCTTGTGTAGTTTCGATATAAATGTCTTAATATCAAATATACTATACTAGGTGTTTACTGTTTTCACTTCATTTCTGGCCACCTACCAATAATCATAAGACGAGTATTAAATATCAGGCCAAGTTAGTTTTCACAATGAATTGGGTCTCAACTCTTAATCATGTATAGTTCATCTACCTTGATCACGTAAATATATGTTCATTGGGAACCTTCTTATAAAGTTTAAGAACAATGCAGAAGTAATTTATTAGCTTAATTACGCTAGAGAATCTATGCTTTCTCCGTTCATTAATGCAAAAATCAATGGCCACCCACATAATATGATTTAAATGATGCAAAATGTTCACCCTTATTCAACGCCTAATGAATGACCTTATAGGTAGGGTTGTTAAATAGGGTATACAGTATAGACCCATGTTATTTTTCACCATGAATTGAGTCTAAACTGAGCATAGTTGATCTTATTTGATCCAGTAAATATTTGTTACATGGAACTTTTATTCCATTGTCTTTCTTACTCTCCTATCTTTCATGGTATATCGTTTTCTAAACCTAACTCTTTGAATTCGAGAAGCTTCTTATACAGTTTCATGAATCCAAAAATCAATATCACTTGAATCTTCTTCATGATTAGACCAATTATGTTTAATTATCTTATGTAGCTTCAATAGAAATGTATTAATATAAAATGTACTAGGTGTTTCCTATTTCCTGTTTCCCCCTTCATTTTTGGCCACCCGCCATGAATCATAAGATGCAAAATATTGACACCCTTACTCGGCCCCCACCAAAGTACAAGTTTCATATCATACCTCATAGGTAGGTATGTTAAATAGGGCGCTTCAAAAAAAATGTATGTTAAATAAGGTACTCCGTATTCGGCCAAGTTAGTTTTCATCATGAATTATGTCTCAATTATGTATAGTTCATCTAGCTTGATCTCGTGAATATATGCACCTGTTGAAATTTTGTTCCATAGTCTTTCTTATTTCCCTATCTTCATTGGCTTATCAACCTATAAACCTAACTATTGAATTTGGATCCTTCTTATAAAGTTTTAGAACAATGCAGAAATAATTTATTGGCTCATTCCGCTAGAGAATCTATGCTTTCTCCATTAATAAATGCAAAAATCAATATCACTTGAACTTTTTCAAGAATTAGCCTATTTTGTTTCATTCTCTTACGTAGTTTGGATGTAAATGTTCTATTAATATCAATTTTATTTTTTTAGAGTAAAAGAAAGGTATTGTTAATTCACATCGGACCGTACAATATCTATCCCAAATCATTCCATCCTGGTAATTAATAACCGAACTAGCCAGTGCGTAAGCCGCACCATACGCTTCTCTACGCATGTGACTTAACTCGACCACAACCAGTGCGTAAGCTGCACCATACACTTCTCTACGCATGTAACAGAACTCGACCACAATATGCTTCTTTGCATGCTCAAAGGCCTTTATAAGAGTCATGGTTTACTGAACTAGCCAGCGCTATAAGAGTTGTTTACCTCACTTTTGGTTGTAATTTGCGTATTTTGGGACGCACTTTTGAGCATGCTCTGCGCATATTGTTGCTATTTGATACTTGCTTGATGACTTTTGCGTGTTTTAGTGTTTTGCAGGGTGTTATGGCATTATTTTGGCGGATTTATAGAGTTCGGACAAAATTGGACATTTGTTGCGGCCGCTGCCACGCTGCCGTCACCTCCCGCCGCCTCGCGGCACTCTCCGCGCACAATCTGCGTGAGGCATAGGCGGCGGCCAGCCTCCTGCATTTAGGACTTCATTGTTTTCTGTGCGTAGCATGATTAGTCGCCATATTTGAGTCATACTCAATTCCATATATGTTTTGGATCGAGTCAAGAGTCATGTAAAACATGAAACAATTATATATGTGATTATAGTTTATAACTTTTTTTAATAATACAAGTAATATTGTTAAAATCTTGAAACAATTTATTTTCCAAAGAAATTATTGGCACATATTTTCAAATTTCATCTCGAGTGTGTGAACACCTATTGTTATAAATTTTTGAGTAAATGTCATTTTAAGTCTTAAATTATTAACATTGTAATAAGAATTATCCTAAACTATTAGATGTACGGACTACTATAAAACTAACAAAAATATATGGAGGTGAATTTTCGGTGTGGGAAACACTTGAGCTTCCCTATCTCAACTTTTTTAGTCTCTCGCTATCGATTTTTTATTTATTTATTTCATCAATTTTAGTATGTTGTGATTTAGTTTAATTTTACAATTATTATTTTAGGTTCGCCCATTCAATTAAAGTTTATAATTATTTTGTACTTGGCATTTTTATAACTTAAAAAATCATTATTTAGATTGATTATTCCAAAATTAGAGTATAATTTTTAAATTTTCAATTTTTTGTAATAAATTAAGTATTAATTAGAGTTCATAATATAATAGTAAATTTAATTTTATTTAATAATAATTATTATTAAAACGGTTAAATTAATACAAGGACAAGGATATAGTGAAACACTTGGAAAACTCTGGAGTTTGCTTCCATTTCGCTATGATGATAAAAACGACACCATTCGCGCATTTAGTTGCAACCATCAATAGTGCATGACATATTTTCTGTTAAAATGTAAATAATTTAAGACTTAAGTATAGCACACCGTAAATTTTATCTAAGTTGCAACACCACGTAAATATTGCACATTGCAATTGCAATTGCATGAATAGAATAACATGATTGAGAGTCATCAAAGTATACACATTTCCATATGTATGTATATATATATAAGGTTTAAATGAGAATCCTTTTTCAAAATGTGAATGTGAAAATTAGTTTTAGTTTTGGGTCGTTAAGATTTACAATGGATACATCATTGATGAAATGATGAATGAATACGGAAATTGAGTTTGAAAGGGCAAAAATTTTATTTTATTAATTTTTTTCTTATTTTTTCGTGTGCAGTTAGTTTCACGCGTTGAATGTAACAACTTTATAGGTTTAGTGTAGTGTTCTCAGTTCTTACGATAAAATGTACTTTTACCAAAATCATAGTACTCCATCTGTTCACGAAACATCTTTTTTGATGAAATGAACACGGATCTTAAAAAATGTTAATTGCGTATGCATATTTGGTGAGTATAAAATGGATTCCACAAATTAAAAAAAAAAAATAGTGATAGTTAGTGGATTTATGTGGATCCATTAATGATAATATGTATATATGTGTAAATTTTTAAAGAGATATTTGATAAACGAACAAAAATGGAAAATTAGAAAAATATTTCGCTGAGGAAACAGAGTATATATTAATGGAAACAAAATTCCACATGCAACAACTACTTACATATCATTCAAAACACTGCACCATAAAACAAGCCATTTTCCTTGTGCGTTAGTTGGACAAAACTCGGGTATTTAAGTTAGCCAAATAGTTGCAATAAAACTTGCTTCATCATCTCTTCCCGACACTATCAACACACATTACATTTGCATGTAAACTAACATCACTCATATATATTCAAAACAAACGACATATAGTAAAATTAGGAATAGTATTTTGCAAGAGAAGATCCAATGGCTTCGGCCTGGTTCCCCGTCGTTGTCATCGTCCTCGCCCTCGCCATCTCTGGCAGCACGGCGGCGGACACGGTGTACGACATCCTGCGGTACTACGGGTTCCCGCCGGGGCTGATCCCGACGGGCGTGGTGAGGAGGTACGAGCTGAACCCTAACACGGGGCAGTTCGCGCTCTACCTGAACACGACGTGCAGCTTCACGGCGTTCAACTACGACGTCCAGTTCCGGACCCAAATCACGGGCGTCATCCAGAATGAGGAGATCATGAATCTTCGCGGCGTGCAGGTCAGGATAATGAGCTATTGGGCGACTATGGTGTCCGTCGAGATGGTGGAAGAAGACGAAGAAATCGAGTTCTCCGTCGGCTACACGGCCGTCGATATGCCGGCTTTCTATTTCTACGACGTACCCCAGTGCGGCTGTGGCTTCGACTGCCCTTAGTTCTTTTATTTGCTGCCCAAATAAATATTCATGTCTATTCAAACTTCTGTGTTTTAAATAACCAAATATGGATCTTATATTTATCGTCTTTATATACCATGTAATCATCCTTTCGTGTCACCTCTAATCATACAATTTTCTTTTTAGTTTGTCTCATTTATAATTATACTTTTGAAAAATATAAATAGTTAGAGTCACTAACACTCCTTAAATGTTCTTGTGTTCAACTTACTTTACATCATAATTAAGTGGTTTTTAATTACTTTACATTATAAAATTACTTAAGCGTCATCCTTAAAAGTGTTCATTATTTACTTTACCCTCTAAACATCTTATTTGTAAATAAGGAGATTTAGGTCAAATTTCATCTCTTTGTATTATTTGATTGGTAGATGGTGACCTCCTAATCAATTTTAGATATCTAGCCAAGAGCATCCCAGCGCTCTTTTTTGCGTGCCAAACCGACCGCACGCCTTCTGTGCGTCGCGCTGTGGAGGCGGGGGTTTCGTGCTGGGTGCCAAGGATGGTGCTGAGCACAGAAGTGAAGAAAGGCGTTCGCGTGCTGTGCACACGCGTAACTTTAAAAAAGAAAGAAGGCGCCGTTGAGGTTGAGAAAGAGGAGAGAGAGTTGCTCTATTTTTGTTTAATTTTTGTGGGCTTTTTTATTTAATTTTGTTGTCCTATTTAATTTTTGTTGAGCTTTTTGTTTAAATTTAATTTTGTATTAAATATTTTATTTTAATTTAATTAATGTAATGTTTTAAGTATTTTAGTTTATTTTAATTAATGTAATGTTAGAATTTAATTTTAATGAAGTATTGAATTTTAAGAAAGATGTCATCACCCAATCTCGATTAAAAAAGTAACTAATGTAACATTTATAATAACTTGCTGATGAAATGAGTACTTTCACCTATTTGCTCTCAAATTAAGTTGTCTTTCTCAATTTTTTATCACCACAATATATATGTATCCAACAGCTTTTTATTTTGATCTTAACCTTGATCCTTTTTTTTGCTTTATGATATACTTACATGCATATCAAATATATTCTCTAATTATTTATCATATAGTGTCCTTTTGTTTTTGTTTTTATTATTTTCATATATATAAATGCATGCAATACTGTACACGTGAAAGTTTATGCGGCAATGCTGCACCTGCAATAAATTACAGCATTACCAAGCGGCCCGACAAATTAATTTTGAATAAAACGGAAAGAGTGAGCCGAAATATTTTGACAAATACGGGAAAATAAAATTTATTTTGTTAACTTTGGATTTGATATATGTATCTTGATTTAAGAATTAAGATGGGTTCATCAGCTTAGTTTAGGCTGTTAATTACGGATCGAGTAGCTCAATTGATATTCCCTTTGGTCCACTTTGATAGTTCTCTTTATCTTTTTAAAATATTCAAAAATATAATTTATTTTCTAAATTTAAATTATATCGAAAAATATTATTAATAATTTTATTTTATATTTTCAAAGATAATATGTGGAACAATATATAAGGACAAGATAGAACAATTATAGTACTCCCTCTGTCCACAAATAGTGTGTGGTGAAGTGGAGAGTATAAATTTTAATAAAAAAGTTGGAAAATAAAGGATAGTATTGGACCCATCAAAATGTAAAAGTAAATGATGAGTATTTTAAATGTTGAGTGTGAATCAAGTTTAAAGTACAAAAGAGGTTTCTAAAAACGGAAAACACATGATTTTTGAAGAGACGAAGATAGTATTAAACACACGATCTTTGTGGACAGGAGAATATAAAATACATTTTTCAAAAAATAAATTTATTATAATTTCTTTAATATGTATGAAAGAATAATTTAGACTTTCAAAGTGGGACAATGAGAATATGTGGGACAATGAGAATATAATTAATTTAAATTGTTCTTTGAAATTTTCCAATAATTTATTAGTAGTTGGGAAATTCCCAATAACTGATCATGAATTTTCCTTTATCCAATCTAATTAATGATAAGGCATATTTCAATGCATCTAAATGAACAATGTGTCTGTTTTAACTAAATTTTAATTTTTGTATTGAAAATATATTAATTATTTATAATTGAATACTTTATCTAATTAAATATAATTAAGATAGGTGCTGAGATGCACCTATATTCATGTGGACATAAGTTATTGCCTTAACTATTTAATTAATTCAACCTCATTATTCAAACAAAATTCACCGCCATTGACATCATTGGAATAAGTTAGTTTACCTTTTTCAGTAAGCGCAAGTAATTAGAGTAGTAGGTGTAAAAAAGTACTAGTACTATATGCTAGTAGCACTGTTTTCTAGACCTACTTCTACATGCAACAACTACCTTTAATAATCTCTCACAATTTTTCATCAAATTGTAATTATAACAATATTTTTGAAAGGGTTAATTATGAAATTGAATATTCTATTTTTTTATCAATTATAACAGGATTTTATTTCTTTTTATATTTTGATATTCTCAACATTTTTTTGTAATATGCAAAAGTTTATGTATAACAAATTTAATTTTAGGGGTTAATGCCCCTAAATATCCTAACTATTTTAATTTTCGCATTATGCATTTCTTTCAAATTTTATGCCCCAATATGCCCAACTATTTTTCTTACCCAATTTTGCATCCGGCGAAGATCTCCAATAAACTAACTTGTCTACGTGGCAATTTAATTTATGAGGTGATTGTAATAGTAAACGACGTGACAATCTTATTTATCTGAAAATATTACAAATGACGTGTAAGCAGCACACGCACTAGAGCACCGTTATACCAACTCCCAGCTGCATCGGAACATCTCATCAACCTCTTCACGATCTCCACCACACATTCGTATCCTCCCCAATCGCGCCCCTCCACTCCGTACACGTGGCCACCGTTTTCAACATCATCCGCGCTTTCTCCATCACTGCGTGAAACGAAGCCACTCTAGAGAGGGAAAGGATTCGGCCCACGATTCGAACGATTCCCAATCGGATGAACTCCGACAATCCGTCTTCCATCGCCGCTGTATCGCTCTCAGCGGAGGTTATGGTGTATAGATTCTGCAATAGACTTTGTTTATTGGAAATTTTGTGTTGTGATTAAAGATATAGAGCGATTATCTCTAGAATCCTCGCCGATTTCACTTTCAATTCTGCGTTTTCTTCCCGCAAAACCATCGCGAACAACGATAAATGATCGCTTCGGTCACTACACTTCAAAATGAGCTCGTCAACTTTTCCCTCAAGCCAATCTCCGACGAGATCAGATTGAAAACTTCAACAATCAGTTCGTCATCTCGAGTCTTCAACAATCAGTTCGTCAATTTTTAAATTGTTATTCGCTTCATCGGCCGATGCTGACACGTCAATTATTTCGGCTGCCATGTTTGAGGGCAAATTTTCGCCGAATGCAAAATTGAATGAGTAATTTTGTTTAGGTATATTGTAGCAAAAAATTTGAAATAAATACAAAATGCGAAAACTAAAATAGTTAAGGTATGTAGGTGCTGCGTTAATCCCTTAATTTTATACTCCTTCCGTCTCAAATAGTATCCATATTTCTATTTTTATATCTATTTTTAGTAAAAATTGATAGGACTCGTACTTCACTTTAATTATTTTAACACTCACATTAAAGTGTTAATAGGTAAAAATGCCCACATCCTTAAATTTGATAGTAAAATGTCATAAGTTATAAAACAAAGCATTATATGCCCTAATTATGTGAAGTACCTATTTTACCCTTTAGTGTTGATGAGTTTGCTTGGTTTTTTGTGAAAGTCTTACACATTTGACCTATTTGACAGTTATCAGTCATAAAAGATTTTACCGGTCGGACACATGATCTCGTCAGTCATAAAAGATTTTACCGGTCGGACACATGATCTCGCCACCCACCGATCATACGTACTCTTGACTGATAGCTGTCAAATCGTTGACTTTTATGACTGATAGCTATCAAATAGGTCAAATGTGTAAGACTTTCACATAAAACTAAGTAAACCCATCAAATCAAAAGGTATTTAAAGAATAAGGCATAAAATTCTTATATTTATAAAAAAAGACATTTTTACTATAGAATTTAAGGATTAAGGCATGTTAAATTTTCACTCCACATAAAAGTTTAGAGCCTTGCTTCACTCACAAGTCACAATACACTCAATCATTTTATTTAAATTAGTGTCAGTCTCAATTAAATGAGTACTAGAAACTGGGACGAATCGAGTATTCTAGTAGTCGGCTGAATTAAAGTCGAGAAGGAAGGGTGGAAGCAGCTACCCTCTTCTACTCCCAAGTCCCACCAACCAGTTTTGAAGACTTTATCATCCACATATAACAACAAACAGTCAAACTCCTTCCATCCAAAATTCAACTTCATATCCCATCAAAATTTCCCAATTTTACCTCCATTACATTTCCTCCGCCGCCGCATAGCCAATCTCGCCGGAATCCATGTCTCCGACCGCCGCACGCCTCCTCATAATCCTCTCCCTCCTCTCCGCCGCCGCCTCCTCCAATCCCCCCTCTGTCTACGAAGTCCTCCAGTACTACGGCTTCCCCGCCGGCCTCCTGCCCCAGGGCGTCACGAGCTACGAGCTCGACACCGCCACCGGAAAATTCTCGGTGTCCCTGGGCGGCAGCTGCAGCTTCTCCATCAGCGGCTACGATCTCAAGTATAAGAGCACCATCACCGGCACGATCGCGAAGAATAAGATCACTGATTTGAACGGGATTCAGGTGAAGATTCTGTTTTTCTGGATCAACATAATCGAGGTGACTAGCGCCGGCGACGAATTGCAGCTTTCCGTCGGAATCGCGTCAGCTAATTTCCCGGTGGATAATTTCTTCGAGTGCCCGCAATGTGGTTGTGGATTTGACTGTGTGAACTCCGGGAGGAGGAGCAGCGGGATTAGCTTGGTGAGGAGGGTTCTGCCGCTCGTTCAGTATGATTAGCGGCGGCGATTTCAGAGCTCCGGCGTCAGGGGTTTTGCTACGGCGGCGATCAGCAGCTCATTGTTTTTGGTGAGTGGTTGATGCATTTAGGTTAGTAATTAAGGCTTCAATTTCGTAGTTATGGTGTAGCTATTAGGTTTAAGAAAAGTATTTTTAATATTTGGTGCTCTTAACTTCCACATTTTAGTTCCAAGAAATAAAAGTGACGCTTTTAATCTCTATATATCTCATCAAATGTCTATCTATTTTTTTTAGTTTTGGAATGTGTTATTCATGTTTTTCGTAAAGTGTTTTCTTCTTGAATAAATGTGTTGCTATTTGGCATGCTACGCTCATCAGAATATTCTGCAATTGAATAGTTGAGGTTGGATTAGGGATAATCTGTTCAATAGCAGACCCAAATCAAGAATGCGAGGCATCTGGGAACACGTTTAGTTTTGAAGATAAAAATAATTAATCATTCAATAAATTATGAGTGCTTACTCTTGAGTATTAATCTTTATAACTAAAATTACTAAGATTAATAATCTCTTGTTTATTTTAATGCATATATCTGAAAGCTCTTGAGTTCTATCATTTAAGTTAATTTTACTTAATTCATCTCATATTCTTAAAAATGTGGAATTAGAAAAATTCTATACCTAAAGATAAAATTACTCAATTATGTAAAATAAACGGCCTCTTAAAAATTATAGCTTTTGAATTAGGCACAACTGAACATAATCAAGTATTTAATTTGTAGTATAATTTAAAATTTGATTATGTATTCTAGTAATTATTTATCATCCTAAAATTTAATAAATTATTTACTCATCATTTGATTTGATCTATTACGTCCACTAAATTAAACGCTCTTTAAAAATTATGTTCATCGACATAAAAAAAGATTTAAAAACCATGATAAGTATGGTAATTCCTAAACCTTTTAAGAATTATGTTTATGGATAGCAAAGAAAAGAAGCTATAAACTTGAATTGATCCTAAAATGTAAACGTGAAAAGTAAGCCAAACTTTGAATAATAAGCGTGGTTCACTCGCCATCAAACGTCAAATAAATGAGCAGGTGGAGATCTATGATAAAGTTTAAATTAAAGTGTTAAGTTTCAAAGCAGAAATATGACTTGACTTGGTTGCATTTGGTGTGGATAACGAGGCCACCTTACAACCACGAACGAAATTGCCATTTATTTTCACGTTCATATATTAAGACATACATTAAGACATTTGGTGTGGATAATTACTAAATTATTAATTTAATTTAATTTAATTTTACTATCAATTACAATTCCATCTAAACTTACTGCTCTCATTTAAGACTCTCTTTAAGTGGTTAGTTCGTGTGCGAAAATAAATTGTCCAAAACAAGCCTTCAATTTTTTATTTTTATTTTTTGAATTAATCAGACCTTCTTCAAATAGTACTCCTTCCATCTCATTATAAATGTCATACTTTTTATAATAGAATGTCTCATTACAAATGTCTCATTCTTTTTTTGACAATATATATTTTCTCTCTATACCTACTATTTAAATAATTTTCACAAACTCACTTAATTTATTTTCTACATATTTTTTCATCTTCGTACTTAAAAATAATGGGATATTTATAATGAAACGGACGGGGTATAATTTAGCCCAACAACTTGTTGGGCCGTCGGGCACTTTGTTCTTTTGTCAGCTCAAAAAAATTATTTTTGCCTACTAATTGCTCTTACTTATAGTCGGCCTATCACAACTAAGTTAAAATTCGCATTTTCACTAAATGAGATCATTTTGGGCCGTGAGCGTTCTCTTTCAAAGTTTCATCTCTTCATCTTTAAAATGTAAGGAGAAAAAAAAAAAATAATAATAATAATAATAATAAGGCAACTTTCTATTAGAAATTAATTTCAAAATTGAGTGGTAGTTTTGTAGTTATAATAAAATTAAAAAATTATTTATAGACTATATTTTTTCTTTTTTATCTTTTTTGTTTTGTTTTATTTCTTTCTAAAAGTATGAAATTCGACTAATTATAAAATATTTAATATGCATATCAAATTAAAGATCTCGATAAGAACTTTAATTTGATATATTTTATGCAAATGTTTGATTTAAAATGTAAATATTGTATTTATTTAAATATTGAAATTTTAAAACATTCTCTCTCCTCTCTAATCTTTTTTTTTAATAAATCTATTTTTAATTTCTTTTCTATTTATATTTATATTTATATTTTTATTTTCATTTTTGTAACTTATATTTTTTTTGCCTTTTCATAATATCAATTTTTATTATTGTGGTTTTTTCTTATTTTTTTTGTTTTTCAATATTCAACTCAAATATATTTAGTTAAATTAATTTTATATAAATATAGACTATAAAAATATTTTCGTACATTGTACGGTTGCAAATGCTAGTGTTCGTATATTTATGTCCTTGAGAAAACTTCGTCTTCGTCAAGGCGACAAATTGGGATTATTTTAATAAATTAATGAAAATAACTCTAATCATACAAAATTAAAAGATTCTACTTCCTCCGTCCCATGAAGCATGACACACTTCTTTTCGGCACGGGAATTAAGAAATTGATATTTTGTGTGTTAAGTGTGGTGGGTGAAAAAGTGAAAATGTGAATAAAGGAGTAAATGTTTTTCCATTTTTAGAAACGTATCATGCTTCGTGGGACAGACCAAAAATGAAACTGTGTCATGCTTCGTGGGACAGAGGGAGTATTTTAATCAGATCGATTTATGTAGTCAATAGATAATTACAGTTTATAAATTAGAACACCACCTACATCCAATACAAGATAAGAACAAAAAGTAAATTATTGAACCTCGAGTTGGAGAAGGAAGAATTCAAATCAATCACCGCATGCGACCTTTTATTTATTTATTTGTCCTTTTCTTTTATTTGCCATTAGTATATGTTTTTGATTAATTAATTAAGATCGATGATGAGACGCAGTGTATCAATAAGATGTTTCTTTTTCAATCAATAGACTGGGAGTTCCGGTCATATTTAAAGGTGAGTGTACTTTTTCTTTTTTTGGATAATAATATTTCTTTTAAAAAAAATTAAAATTAATAGGATTATTTCCTAAATCAAAAGTTTAGTCGGGGTTAAACTATGCATAAGTATAACGATGTTTTTCAATTTTATGACGATAGACCTCTACACCACACAAATGTGAAAAAATAATTGTACGTAGATGGGATTATTATTCACACAGAGATGAGAAAACTATTTCATATCGGTAGATCTCTACATCACACAAATGTGAGAATACTATATCATATAAATGTGTGAAAATAATCGCACGCAGACGGAATCACTATTCACACAAAAATGGAAAAACTAAATTCAAGATTTCTCATAAAAAAGAGTCTTTTGGTGCCTTAATTTTGTACCTTGAGTTAGGCATCTTACAACTTTTATTGTACCTATAGTATCCTCATTAACTCCGATAAGTATAATTTAAAAAATTTACTCCCCCCGCCCCACGAATCTTGACACGTTTGGATTCGGCACGAGAATTAAGGAGTTGTAGATTAGTGTTTTAAGTGTGTAGTTAGAGCATCCGCAATGGGGTTACATGATAGCCTACTTTATGATGGGGGGACCACATGGTGTAAAGATGTTGCAGTAGGGTTACATGATAGAATTAGTTTTGATTTTTATGCTTTTTACTTAAAACGCGTGCATCACACGCGCCTTACACTATAGAGAAAATGGGCTACACGTTTCGTGTAAGGTGCTCCCGCAACGGTTACACGATAGCACACTTACACGATAGTGCTATCGTGTATGCGTTGTGAGTGCTCTTAATAAAATATAAAAATGATAAAGTAGGAGAGAGAATGTAATAAAGTGATAAAGTAGGAGAGAGAGAGTAATAAAAGTGATAAAGTAGGAGAGAGAATGTAATAATTATTACCTAAAATGGAAACGTGTCAAGATTCGTGGGACGGCCCAAAAAGGAAAACGTGGCAAGATTCGTGGGACAGAGGGAGTAGTATATATTTTATTGTAATATAGTATGGTCAACTTTAATTATTTTTTAGATAGACAAAAACTCGAACTCGTTTTGATAAAATTGAAATTGGACTCAATCAATCTTATTGATTTACTTTTAAATAAAAATTGGAATAATTCGTGAACGTAAAAAGGAAGTAGTTAATATTAACTGACCTTTTCATTTCCTAGGTGACAAGTTGACTTAGTACCTTGTTAAGGGACTCTTATGGTTTACTAGACTATGAAATACACAAGTTGTTTTTTTATATTGAGATGTTGATATATAATGATAGTAAATGGAAATTATAATTTTTAAGGAACGATCAGATACGTTATCCGTAGGCCGTAGCTATACATATATTAATTTGCGCTTCTGATATAAAAGCGTCACTTATATCATCCTGCGTATATTTTACATTAATAAAAATAATAAAGTATAAGCTAGAATATTTACCGATAGTTTTTCTTGTTAGAATTATAAGAATTATCTAATTAAATAAGTCAGTCATATATAAGCGTGACTCATAATTTTTTTTTCCTTATAAATTTATAAGAAATATTTATTATATAATTGAATAAGCAATTCACATATAAATGTGACATCTATAATATCTATATCACACAAAAGTGAAAAATAATTGCAAGTGCACGCTTACATAAGCGGAATTGACCCTACAGTAGATCTTTGGAGTTACGTGCAGGTGCAGCTAGATTATGAATTGGCCGCTTACGTTGCAATTATTTCCTATTTCAACTATTAAATTCTTAAATGGTAGATGATTTTCCCATTTTACTACATTATTTGTAAAGCTTAGAAATTATATATCCTTATATCAAAAAAAAAAAAATTATATATCCTGACACCAAATGACGTGGATATATTACATAACACCAGAACCGATCACCTACCCACCGTGGGCAAACATAATGTGCCCACCATTGATGTGACAATTTTAATTAGAAAAGATAACTAATAAATCTTACTATAATTAAAATGATCTTACTATAATTACAATTGCACACATCATGGTGGGCACATTATGCATGCCCACGGTGGGTAGGTGATGGGTTCTGTACATAACACTGTGATAATATTGAGATAAATATTGAATAGAGTACTCCCTCCGTCCCATCTATTTTGAGACACTTTTTTTGGGGGCGTTCCACTTTCCATTTATTTGAAACATTTCTTTATTGGCAAAAGTTTTACTGTTTATACATTTTCACTTTTTCAC
The DNA here is from genome assembly GCF_028751815.1 of Salvia miltiorrhiza. Lineage (NCBI taxonomy): Eukaryota > Viridiplantae > Streptophyta > Magnoliopsida > Lamiales > Lamiaceae > Salvia > Salvia miltiorrhiza. The sequence goes on along the minus strand of NC_080393.1, from coordinate 14,211,072 downwards.
TTATACACAAAATACTATTTTCTTAATTCTCGTGTCCAACAAAAAGATCTTGAGATAGTCGAAACGAAGGGAGTATAATGTCATAGCTTTTTTCCTTATTTATTTTTCAGATAGAAATTGGTAATCACTATTATAGGTGTGATTATTTGAGTAAACACATCACATGTTAGTCCGCAAATCACATATTCATCTTCATGAATTAATAAATAAATAGAAATCGTACAATATTAATATTTTTGTTTTCTTAATTTTTGAAATTGACAATTATTGTACTACTATAATTTAATTATATGAAACTCAGACCCCATTTCAGCGACTGCAAAATTAGACTTTAGATTCGTAAACTCGGAACTCTAACCTCACTTTTAAATGGAACTCATATGATATTTTTCAGTTCGATACTGAACAACTTAATTAATATATTAAGGGTGCGTTTGGTTTGTTGTAAAACGGATGGATAGCAAAGGGATATAGGTTTATATGGGTGTTTGGTTTCTTGTAAACACATCCAACATGGCCCTGAGAAAAGGGCTGGCCCGGTGTAAATTCACTGTAGTATCAGCAATACCCAACCGGCCACCCCCCTCCGATACATTTTCCAGATTCTAATACTACTTTATTTCTACCATAATTGCCCTCAACTTTTTCAAATTCAATCATTAAATTTTCAAATTCGCATCCCCCAATTCTCTGTGCTTGCTACCGGGAACTTTGATCATCTTTGCAGAAAATTCGACGGAAGCAACTGAATCAAACCAAGGTACGCTTCAATTCCTCGGAAAAATTGAAGTATAACGAAGATATGCTGAATTTGACGTATGCTGAATTTGTCAAGCGGAGGCCTGACTGAGCGTGGATAATATGCAACGATGTTACGGCAGGAGGTGGATAAACTCGCCGGCGGTGATTCTCACTGCTGCTGTTCGATGGGAAGAAAAGAAACAGGGGACGAGAGAAATTTTTTTATTTGAGTAATTCTTGGAGTAATGAGTAATTCTTTGAAAATAGGGAATTTCGTGTTACAGAGAATGAGAGAGAGATGGAGTAATTCTTTGCAAATGGGGTTTCCGATTTGGTGGGGGTTAGGGTTGGGGGTGGGGTGGGGTGGGGGGACACGTGTTGGGGATGGGGGTGTGGGTTTGGAGACTTGGAAACACGTGTGGGGGGTTTGGGGGTTGCCAATGTATTTTTTAAAAGTATTTTTTGAATTAATTTGACTCTTTTAAAAGTATTTTTTGAATTAATTTTATTTAAATTTATATAAGGGTAGAAGAGTAATTTGATTACTTAATCTAGATTTTAATCTAAATCACCAAACAATTGATTCATGTTATCTACATTTTAATCATGATCTACCAAACACTAAGATACATTATTAATTTTACTTTATGCATGATACATATCTTGAATTTTATCTATATTAGCTTATTCCAATAAAGCTATCAAACGTGCCCTAATATTGTGAAGCTAAAAACAATAAAGACCGAAAATTAATTACATCAAATTACATTTTATTGACAATAACATTTTCGAAATGCGACTATACGTCGACCTCAACTTGTATATCGAAAATGTTAATTATTTTGGCCTTCTGATTTATCCATCAAATTAGTAATTAAATACTATTATTATGATATTTTTACTTAAGAAATTGGCTAAAACGATAAGCCAAGTTGGCCCTCAAACCCACAGCCAAAAGTTGCAGTTGTCTAAAACTAATTGCAAAGGGTTGAAGATTATGCATCTGACTGTCGATTTTTAAATCTAATATGGAACTTACGAAAGTTTTCATAATTCGTGATTTATTTCATAATTTTCCGAATTCCGATCATTATTTAAGGATGATCGTGAATATCAATACAGGTCTGCAAAGTGCAATAACAACTTTGATTTGACCATAGACTCGCTCAATTGGCTCGTGAATGTCCGTCTTCTTTTTGTTGGACATCGGGGTTTCCTGCTTGGCTCAGGGAGTGTGTTTCGTTTGATGTCTCTTGATATATAACACGTCTTCTTTCTCAAAAAAAAAAAAAAACTTTGATTTGACCGAGTCTCATTTCAGACTTTTCAGTCAACGTCAATAGAAATTGTACAACACTTGTTCTTTTAAAGAAACGGAAAATACAACGTTCCATTATAATATTATCTTAATTTTAAGTCCATTATAATATTATCTTATTTTTAATCTTAAAATTATAAGATTCTAAAATAAATAGTAAAAAAATCATTTTGTTTAGTACAAAATTCACCTGCCTATATGCAGTATGTTATTAGGACAGATGGATTAAAATCTAAAAAAATTGAAGAACACATTCCAAAATCAATTAAAATAAAAAAGAACCTTGATGACGAGGAACTTTTTCCTTTATTTCAGACAAACATTGAACATAATGAGATCCTCCGATTTCGCAAACATAAAACATACTTCAATTCGTTTCAGTCTCTCCGGAAAACAGAGCACAGAAGATCAGCAGCAGCAGCAGCTACATCATATTTAATTCTGCTCCGATTCCCTCCAACAGGCCGGGTCAAAGAACCCGCATCTTCCAAACGGATCGGATCTAGCTCCGGCGGGTCTTGTTCTTAACGAGCATCTCCCGCAGCTCGGCGGCGTCAATCTCCTTGGCGTGGTTTTCGGGTCGGTAGTATCCGGTTTTCGGGTCGGGCACCCACGAGATCTCAGTGGGCTCTTCGGATCCTTTCTTCAGCATGACGCTCGGAGCTCCGGCCCGCAAGCTGCTGGATACTCCGCCCTGCGATGCAGCTGCGAATCCCCTCCTGCATACAGTAACTCCCAATTAAAAATACGGAAAAAAAAACTCTCTAAAAAAACAAATCAGTATTATATTTCATCGATCGTTACATTTTCGCGATAATTAACAAATAACTGAAAATGAGATGAGTTAATTAGATACCTGGCGACGACGTGTGAGATTTTGTTGGTGATGAGAGCAGAAACTGTCTTAGCGTTGGAGAAAGAGCGAGCCATTTTTGGTTGGTGAATTTGAAGAGAAATGCTACAGAAAATCTTTTGTGAAGTGAAAAATCTTCTGCAGCGGCTCTCTCTTTCTCGACGATTAATTTGTGAGGATTTGTATGAGTTAACGGCGGCTAATATATAGACGAAGCAAGTGGGAAGGGTGGGGGTATAAATGGAAAATTACAAAAGCTGGATATTTCGAGGAGTCGGGCTGGCCGTAAGTCGGCACAACTTTACGGGGAAGTCTCGTTTTTGGCTCATTAAGATTATATACGTAATTATTTAAATTAAAGTTTTTGAAATATTACTAATTTACTGTAAAGAATAGTTTGTGTTAAATCAGCCTATTATAAGAGGTGTTAAAATTTAAATTTATGCATGTCCTTAAAATATAAATATATAAATTGCAATGTTGACATGCATATATCATAGTAAAACAATCACATAATTTTTATAAAATTATAAATCTTTTATTATATGTATATATAAATTCATATATATAAGCATTCATGAATGTGTTCTTTCTAATTGTAAATATATCAATATGACATATATAAATTAATCAATATGGCCCAAATGAAATAGTAAATATATCATTTATCAATTTTGTATTGTTTTGATTAATAAATTAATCATATTGGCATGCATATATATATATAGGGCTCATATTCCATATAGAATTATCTCTTCTGAGAAAATAAATAAATATATACATTTTACGAGCATATCAACATAACTAATGAACATATGTATTTAGAAAATATAGTGAAAATTTCGCCCCGTTCAGGATTCGAATACAACCCAAAATGTTGTTCATACAGTACATTGATTTGTTCATCAAAATTATAGATTTGTTCAGTTTTTTTCCACGTATTCTCTGTTCTCTAAATATTTAGCATTCTCTGTTGAACCACTCTCTCTCTCTCTCTCTCTCTCTCTCTCTATATATATATATATATATATATATATATATATATATATATATGGGTGAGCTAAAATAAGAACACTTTTAAGTGTATAAAATAGAAATAAATCATGTCCATTAGATCTTGGTTGATATTGTGGCTTGAAATTTGCATATTCAGAACATAATTCGTAACAAAAGAACTTCAAATTCGTGCATAGAATATAGTAATTCGTAACAAAAGTATTTTCAATTCGTAATAAGAAAAACATATGAATTGCAAGGGAAACAGTTACAAATTTTGGATCTTCATATAATTTGATTTGAATCATTAATTCACTATCTAATGAACATGATTAGTTCATATTTTATACACTTAAAAGTGTTTTTCAACCCACCATATATATATATATATATATATATAGGGTTAGGTTCAATGAAAAAGGCCTAAATGTAAGAAAGAAGAGAGAAGTAATCTCATCCGTTGATCTTATCTAATCTAACGAACATGATTTATTCATGCCATGTTCAACGGATTTTTTCGTTGAACATTCGTGAATATATACAATATTTTTGGGGGTTCTGGGTTTCGACCCCCCATATGTTCAACGAAAAAATCCGTTGAACATGACGTGAATAAATCATGTCCGTTAGATTAGATAAGATCAACGGATTAGATTACTTCTCTCTTCTTTCTTACATTTAGGCCTTCTTCATTGAACTTTAGCCTATATATATATATATATATATATATATATATATATATATATATATATATATATAGGAATAGGTTCTAATAAAAACCTCTGTTAAAATGAGAACTAGGAACCTAATCTTGACCATTTAAAATTTAGATCTAGTGGTTAGGATTTAATTATTTAAAATAGACGCCTAATAATTAGTCATTAGTGGTTAGTCACGTTTTTTTCTCTTTTTAAGTTATTAGAAGGTTAATTATGTCCTTTTACTATTCTTATTTAATTAATCACTCTAAATTAGTTGGCTAATTTGATTTAGCCGTTTTTTTTCTAATAATATTTTTTTAATTAAAGAGCTTTATCCTTTAAAGTTTCACGTTCCATCTATGTTTTACACGTTTTTTAATTTTTGTATTTGGTACTCTATGTGCAATTACTATGAACAACTATGCAATCATAATTTATTCTATGTAACAATAAAAGAATGTTAATTTATTCTATGTAACAATAAGATCATATCTGTGTAATTACTATGAACAACTATGCAATTATAAAAATAAATACTATATAATTGTGCAAGTAAAATTAATCTGTGCAATTATAATTAATCTAAAGGAATATCTGTGTAACTAAAACTCTATTGAACTGTAAAACAAATTCCTGTCCAAACGCCACTATTGAATTGTATATTTAATATGTGCACCGAAAACAATATATGTGCAACAAAAATTAATTTATACAACTAAAATTTCACATGTGCAACACAAAACAATGAAACCAACACATTAAAAATATTGAGGAACAATTGGAATAAATTAATCTATGCATTTATATTTTCACGTATGCAACACACTAAAATAATTATGCAATTTCAATTTCAAATGTGCAACAAACATATACTAACTGTGCAACAAACACATTTCTATGCACCAAGTTACACTAACAAAATCTTATAGTGAAAAACTTATGTAAATCACCAACACACAATATTATCGATCAACACATATTATTTACTGTGCACAAATTTTAATCTATTCAATTACAAATTCTTTTGTGCAACATTTTAATGCAATCAACGTAGTTACACAGTTGCATAGTTGAAGGTTTCGAAGTTCTGAATTGCATAGTTGAAAGATTAGTAGTTTTTGAGTTGCATAGTTGAAGGATTTGTAGTTGCATAGATGAAGGATTCGTAGTTTGCATAGTTAAGTATTTTTGTAGATGCATAGTTAGATGAGATTATTGTGTTGCTCGGTTGTTGTATTTTATTGCTTGGATTTGACCTTGCACATAAGAAAAATTGTGAAATCTTTTAATATGTTGTTGCATAATTTATTTTTTGTGTTGCACGGATGATTTGTCATGCATATTTGAAAACAATAAATGGTAAAATTAATGTGCGCTAATTACGAAATGAAAGTGTAAAAAAGTTAATCACAAATCTAAATTTACTTTTTTATCCTTATTCCACTTTTAATTTGCCGTGTAGATTTTTGTTTATCAATTCAAAAGTTAATCTGGACCTTCTATTTTAATGTAATCAATGGTATATATTGGTTCCTAGTTTTCATCTTAGGGAGAGTTTCTATGTTAACCCCACCCTATATATATATATATAAAAGCCAATATAGATGCCCTCTTTTTAGTTGTAAATTTACTTTAAGAAAATATGAAAAAAAAATATCATAAAAGAATGTGCATAATATTTAAATTCCTATAATCATATATGCTGTCAGTACATTTAAATGAATTTCTTAATTTACTGTTTCCATAAAATTCAAGAACAAAATGGACCTTAAGCTCATCCTTTTATTTACTAATTTTCATAAAATTATAGAGACAAGGCCGAAGGGACCATTTCTACGATGCTCATCCTTTTTTGTTAATAGTTACTCTCACAGTTCCACTAAACATATATCTCACTAAATGTTGGTGAAAGATTCACTAAAAATTGGCAACAAACCAACAATTTGTTACCACCGACTTGTCCATTTGTCCAATTAATAATTAATAAGATTTTCTTTTGTAATAAGCTAGCTCTGTGGTGAGCAAACAGCCAGCAACGTGTTTGGGAAAGAACACATTGTCACGTCATAGATAATGTCATAATAACAATAACAATTCTTAATTCAAGAAAAAGAACACCAATAATTGAACTGCTTAATTATTCTTATAAGATAAGATGCATGCATAATTCATACGAGGAGGCGATACATTGCACATTATTTGTGACCACTCATAATATATTAGTATTCATTTTCTCATTTTTCCTTTTGTTTTTCGTATAGTACCTAAAAAATTATCATCATGGTTATGAAATGTATAATCAAATTATATAAAAATCGAAGCATTATTTATTAATTTTATTCTCTTTATTTAAGTTAAGGGAAAAAGGAATAAATAAGGCTTTGATTTTACCTGAAATTTGTACATTAAATTAACCCTATACAAAATTGCTGACTATAAGATAAAAATAAATTGAAAAATAAAAATGCAAGATAGTCTATATGGCATCGATACTTACAGTATGCATATAAATAGTGTGACATAGTGTTCCTCTAATACACACATCAATTTCCGTATAAATTTACCACTAATATCGGATAAATCATTATTCATGCAAAATACCTCAACTTAAAAGGTGTTAATAGAATTTGAATTCATAGCTTTAATTTTTGTTACGGGATTGCTACAGCACCAGCAAAGCCAACTCATTATGTAATTGGTTTGACACGTTAATTAACTATTTTATTTGTACGACCAAATCAGCAGTAAATGTTACATTTATAATAGCCCGACATTTTTTTTTGAGGAATATAATAGCCCGACATTGCGTGTGTTACAAACTAGTAAAACAAGTTCCATTAACTTTAATAAGAATACTAATGTTTTCTTTAAACGAAAGTTATGTGATGCCGCCGTCTTTAATATAAACTGGCTACAGTTTAATGTTGTAAGTAACACAATAGTAATGTTATATATGGGATGTTTATTTTTTATGATTGAATATTTTTATTTTTTTTATTATTTTTTTTAATTTTACTTTTTTTAATAAGATATGAATTAAATAAATTAATTCAAATGATAGAATTTATCAGGATTTTTTTGGAATACCCCAAAGTTTCAATTCATCATGATAAACAATGGTTTAGCATGCATGTTTTTTTTAGGTTAGTCCACAAACGTAAACACTTTATATGAATTAAAATAAAATTGAAAGATAAAATAAATATGACAGTCAAACAAAAGAAACTCAAATGAAAAAAAATTATCAAGAGTCATGGATATTTCAAAGTTTTAATATATCAAAATAAAGAATTAATTAATCTTATTATTTTTATCTATCAAAACTAATTCTAAAAAATAAACGCTTATAATCATAAATAAAACCTCTTTTTTTAGAGGAAGGTAAAAATGAATAAAACCTCTTATTTAGTGAGCAACGTTAAACAAATTTCATGATTACGAAGTCATAAACAAAAATTATTGGCCACTTAGAATCTTTGAGGTCAGCCAAGGCAAATGAAATTAGCCTTTCTTATTTGAAAGTAAATCCAAATAAAAGCTTAATTTGCCTTTACCGAAAGTGCAAGGGATAAGTTTGAAAAAGCAAGTGTCTTAATGTCTTATATACGTTATACAAATACAGATAATATTTTATCACAACAGTTTAATAACTTAATTTTTTGATACAACAGTTTAGTAACTTAATTTTTTGATAATTACAAGAGATATTCGTACGCAGGCGGGACATCTACACCATATAAAAATAGAAAAACCACACCACACGCAGAAGAGACCATTATCCATACAAATGTGAGAAAATTATACCACACACAAACGAGTTTGAATCCATAATCTCTCACAAAAGGGGCCGTCGCTCGATCAGAAGCGACAATCAGAACAACAAATCTTGACTAAACAGACTAGGTCGCTGGAGCAAGATCGGCTGCAGTCCATAGCTGAAGGCGCTGAACGATCTGCGGATTCTCGGAACCAGAACAAAGGCTGCATCAACACGGATATACGCAATGGTCTTCCTTCTCCGCACAGTTCTGATAATAGTAAGCTGGAAACTCCGAGCAAATATACTCACCTGTCTAGCTCACTCTCCTCGAGCTCTGGAAGGAGTTTAGGCCCACACTCTCCTCACCCAAAGAAAGTCTTAGCGGCTCGTCCGCCTCTTCCTCAAAATAGAGGTGGACGAAGTGGGAAGACTACCTCTCCCGGGGGTGGCTCTTTCGATCTTAACAGGAAGTCAGGGGATGAAACTAAATCCATTTTAGTCGCCCGACGGGGTCGGTCTCCAGAACCGACTATTTTCTTGGACAAGATTTCGGCGGCTCATTCGGCTGGGGTCTATACACAGAATTTCATTATTGACTCCTCCACTTCTGGAGCGTTCCAGAGTATGTCCGCTGTCTCTGCCCGGACCTCTTCCAAACGATGGGGAGATGAGGATATGGATGATATGGAAGATCCTCTTCAGGAGGATGGCATTTCTCTTAGTTCTCAATGAATGTCCTATGTTGGAATATTAGAGGCATTTCTTCCTCCATGTCTCTTCTTGCACATTACTGCAGCATCTACAGACCGTGTTTCCTTGGCATTCTTGAGCCCAAGTCTAGGTTCTCGGGGATTTCAAGTTCTTTTTGGCGTTCTTTACATCTGGTCCCGGTTCACCAGAATACTCGTGACAGACGTCGCTCCAATATCTGGGTTTTTGCTGATCCGTCTCTTGTTCCGACAGTGGTGTTCTCTTCTGCTCAGGTGGTGGTCATCCGTTGCTCTCTTTTGGGGACTTTATGCACTCTGGCTTTCACTCACGCCTTTTGTAATTATGTGGAGCGTCGTCAACTCTGGTTAGACATGATTCCTTTCATTGGAGGCCCTTCCCTTATAATTGGAGATTTCAATGCGGTTTTAGGGGCCCATGAGCGACGAGGGCGTCGCGTTCCGGCTTCCACACCCTGTGATGAGTTCCGTGCTTTCATTGATGCTCATGATTTGATTCAGCCGGATACCTCGGGTCCTTTCTTCACGTGGACTGACAGACGGAGATTCCCTTCCCCTATTGAGTCGGTTCTTGACCGTGCTCTTTTCTCTCAGGGTTTCGCTGATATTTGGTATTCATCTACCTCGATTGTCCTTCCTAGGCTTGGGTCTGACCATTCCCCCATTTTGTTGAGATGCCAGGACACTGCGAATCCTCCTGCTGGACGTCGGTTTCGTTTTCTGAATATGTGGTGCTCGCATGAGGGTTTCCTTGATCAAGTCCGTGCTTCTTGGACTCTGCCGCTGGATTATCCTTGCCCGATGGTCAGGATTATGAAAAAGTTGAAGCGACTACGACCGACTCTCAAGACCTGGAACAGAGAAGTTTTTGGGAACTACAATACTACTCTTGCCGAGCTTCAACAGGATCTGAGTTCTCTTCAAGAAAATATTGACGAACAAGGTTATACGGAGGACTTTTTCGATCAGGAGGTCAGTTTGCAAGCTCGTATTGGTTCGACCCTCATGCGCAAGTCTGAACACTTGAGGCAGCAAAGTCGGGTTTCTTGGCTTTCCGACGGGGATAGAAACACTCGCTTCTTCCACTCTATGGTCAAATGGCGTCGTTCCAATCAAAATATCAAGCAGCTTAGCATTGATGGGGTTATCTCGGAGGACCCGGTTGTCATGGCGAATCATGTGATCCAGTTCTACGAGGATCTCTTCTCTGAGCCTGTCTATGCGCCTGTGGACAGATCGTGGATTTCTGGTTATGTTCCTGCTTCGGTTACTTCGGCTCAGGCTGACATGCTCACAGCCATTCCTTCGGCTGATGAGATTCATTCGGCCGTTTTTGCCATGGATAGGCATAGCGCTCCTGGCCCGGATGGGTTTAACGGGCCTTTTTTCAGCACTCGTGGGAGGTGGTGGGGGAGGATTTAGTCGCTGCGGTTTGTAGGTTCTTCACCCATAGCTATCTTCCTCATGGTCTGAACTCCAATTTGCTTTGCCTTCTCCCCAAGAAGACCAATGCGGTTCTGGTCTCGGATTTCCGGCCTATTGTGCTGTGAAACTTCTTCTTCAAAATCATCACTAAGATTCTGGCTTCTCGGTTGAATGCGGTGGCTGCTGTTATTGTCTCGGCCAATCAGCTTGGGTTTATCTCTGGACGATCCATTCAGGAATGTATTTTGCTGGCCTCCGAAGGCGTGAATTGCATGGAGCGTTCGGCACAGGGGAAAAACATGGCTCTGAAAGTCGACATTAGGAAAGCTTTTGACATTCTGAGTTGGGATTTTGTGGAGGTAGTTCTCGACAGTTTTGGTTTTCCTCAGATGTTTAGACATTGGATCAGAGTTATCTTTCAGTCTGCCAGAATTTCTATTCTCTTCAATGGGGAACATCATGGTTTTTTTGGTTGCTTTCGTGGGGTGCGACAGGGTGATCCCCTTTCTCCTGTCCTTTTTGGTCTTGCCGAGGAGGTTCTGAGTCGCCTTCTCTTGGATGCTGCTTACAGGGGGTTTATTGCTCGTATGAGGATGTCTCGCTCTCTGCTTTTCCCCTCTCACCTTCTGTATGCTGATGATGTCCTTTTGTTCTGCAAGGCTACTCGGCGCAGCTGCCGGATGATTGAGTCGATTCTTCGGATTTATGCCTCTGTTTCTGGGCAGTTTTGCAATAAGGCCAAGTCTACGATTTTCTTTGGCAAGGGTGTTTATGCTCAGATGCGACGTAGGCTGCAGCGAGATCTTGGTTTCGCCAATGGCTCTTTGCCGTTTGTTTACTTGGGTGTACCTATTTTTGCTGGTCGTGCCTCTGCTGCCCGTCTCACCGGCATTCGTGATCGCATTATTGCGCACTTTCCTAGATGGCAGGGCATGCAGTTATCTATGGCGGGCCGTCTTTGCCTGGTTACTTCCGTCATTCAGAGCGCAGCGGTCCATAGCATGTTAATCTATAAGTGGCCGGCAAAGTTGCTCCACGATTTGGATAGGGCCTGTCGTTCTTTTATCTGGACTGGTTGTACTACCACCAAGCCTAAGTCGTCGGTGGCTTGGAATAGGGTTTTTGCTACCAAAGCATAGGGTGGGCTTAATGTGAAGTCTTTCACTCACATCAGCCAGAGCTTCCTGATGCGTTTAGGTTGGCTGCTGCTTACTGCGGACTCTTTTGGTTTCCATTTCTTCCGTCAGCGGTATCTGGATGAGTGCTTGAGACCTCGTTCGCTGTGGTTTTCTTCTACAATCTGGTTGGGTACTCGTTCCGTCATCCATTCTCTTGTCAGTGATACTCACTGCTCCATTGGCACCGGCTCTTCTATTCTCTTTTGGATTGATAACTGGCTTGGGTATCGGCTGGTCGACAGAATTGGTATTCCGACTGCTGCTCATCATTCTCTTATGCACTCGGTCTCGGACTACTTCTTTGATGATACTTGGCACTTCACCCTGGATTTCTTGCAGACCTTTCCGGAGATAGCTTTTGACATTGTTTCGGTTCCTATTGGAGGGGGGGTGGATCGACGTGCCTGGACTCATTCTCATTTTGGTGAGGTCTCTGCTTCTTTGGCCATGGATTATATCCGTCCCAGTCTACCGATGGTCGATTGGGGTAAATGGATTTGGGCACCTTTTATTCCGATGCGCCGATCCATTGTTACTTGGCGAGTGATTCTGGGCCGTCTTGCTACTGCTAGTTCTCTTCGTCGCTCTGGTTTTATTGGCCCGGGCTGGTGCCCCATTTGCCGGAATGCTTCTGAGGATATTGATCACCTGTTCTGGGATTGTACTATTGCTCGACAGATCTGGTACTCCCTTTTCACTTGGTTTCGGGTGGACATCCCATTTGTTCATGATATTGGGAGTCTGATCCTTTGGGCGATGAAGGATCCGGCTAGCAAGCAGGTGGATAATCTTTGGAGGATTGGAGTCATGTCCACTGTTTGGAGCATTTGGAATATGCGCAACAGAGTTGTGTTTGATGGGGCTACGGTCTCTGCGACTGCGGTTTCGGTGCAGATCAAAGCTTTTATTTTGGAGACTTCTCGTTCCTGTTTGGGGGAGATGGCTAACTCGGTTGAGGAGCTGTTGATTCTTCATGGCCCTGGTGTTCCGGGAAGACCCCGTCGCCCGCTCTCTTATGTCTATGTCTACTGGACCCCTCCCCCTGCCCCTTGGCGCAAGATTAATATTGATGGTTCTGTTCATGGCTCCCCTCTTCATATTCATGCTGGAGGCGTTATTAGAGACTCGTCTCGTGTTCTGGGCTGTTTTCATTTTTCTGCTGGGTGTGGTTGGGCGTTCGAGGCGGAGCTGCTTGCTCTCGTCATTGCTTTGGAGCAGACGGTCTCTCATGGTTGGAGTCATGTTTGGATTGAGACTGATTGCACCTATCTGGTGGATCTTTTCCGGTCGCGTTCTGACACTGTTCCTTGGAGATTCCTCAGCCGTTGGCGTAAGGTCCTCTCTTCTACCGTGAATTTCCATATTATTATTACTCATATCTACAGGGAAGGGAACCGGGTTGCGGACTGCTTGGCTTCTTCGGTGGTGGAAGAAGGTTACTGGAATTTTGCGATCCCGGAGATCCTCCATCTGGTTCGTGATGACAGAAGACAGTTGCCTTACATTCGGATTGTCACATGAGGTGTTTTTATCTCTTTTCTCTGCTTCTTCTTGTTTTGTTTCCGTTTGCTCTGGTTGTTGCCTTTATGGGTTTTCAACCTCTCATTTTCAGACTTTTTACCTCTCTTGCGCTTTTGGTTCTGTTTGGATTTTCGAGGTTCTGGTCTGTGTTTGGTGTGGTGGTTGGTCTGGATCTTCTTGTTACGATTGTCCTTTCGTTGGGCTGGGTTCTAAGGTCTAGGGTTGTCATTAATTGGGAGACTTTGCTGGCCGTGATTTGTCCGGTAGATGCTAGCAGGAGTGTTTTCATTGCAATATGCTTAGTATCCTATATGGTATGTATGGTTTTTTCTGCTGCTGGTCTCTGCTCCTCTGATGTAAATCACATTATGAGCATGGAAACCACACGGGAAGACTTGGGTTACCCCCAATGGCTTCATCCCGCGAAGTTGACCCTCAAAGCATGCTTAAATAAGTGAGTTTCATGTTTATATAATCTTGGTTAAGTATGGATCATAAAAGTAATTGCATTAGAAGATTCACTGCTAGCGGAGAACTGGGTCTGATCGGCTGGCTGGTCTTCTTATGATGGCTTCTTTCCCCTTTGTCCCCCTTTCGTTGGTGACTGTTGGAGCTTTTGGATTCAGATTTGGTTGTGTTTGTTGGTTGTTTGATCCCTCTGATGTTCTTTCTGTTCTGAGGGCGCTTTTGGGGCTGAACTGTCTGTTTTGGAGAGGTTATTTCCTTGGCTAGCAAGAGTTTGTTTTCTTGTGTTGTTTTTGCTTTCTTTGTTTTTCTTTCCTCTCCTGTTGTTGTTTGGTTTCGCAGGTTCGTGTGGTGGGATCGGTGATAAGCTCGAAGGACAGCGTGGAACTTTATTTGCTGGTCAGGTCGCTAGGTCCGGGACGGCTCTGCCGTGGTTTTTCTGGAGCTAGCTTCTCTGCTCTGGCGCTCCTATGCTCTGACGTGCTTCTCTGCTAGGGCGCGCTTCTCTGCTCTGTCACGCTTCTCTGCTCTGGCGCGTTTCTCTACTCTGGCGCGCTTGTCGTCAGAGGAATGGCTTTCTGCTCTGTTCGCACTCATCAGAGAAATGGCTTTCCGCGCTGGCGCACTGGTTCGTACTCCTCTGCTCTGACGTACTTTTCTACTTGAGCGCGCTTCTCTGCTCTGTCACGTTTCTCTGCTCTGGCGTGCTTCTCTACTCTGGCGAGGTTGTCTGCTCTGGCGAGGTTGTCTGCTCTGGCTTGCTTATCTGCTCTGGCGCTTCTCTACTCTGCAGCGCTTCTCTGCAGCTCTGCTCTGGAGGCCGCCTCTGCTCTGAAGGACATCTCTGCCTTGGATGCCAGCTCCGTTCTTTCGGGGTCCGCTCTGGTGTGGGTTTTGCTCGGGCTCGGCTAAACGCTCTTCGTTTTCTCTCGGTTGCCCCTCTTTGTTTTTTGCTTCCTTTCCGTTTGGTTTTGTTGTCTTTTCTTTATGTTGGGTTTTTCTGGCCCGTTCCTTGTTTGCGCCTGTGCTCTCAAGGGTTTTGCAAACTTTTTCTTCAATAAAATTTCTATTTCAGCATAATCTCTCACAAAAGAGAGTCTTTGAATGCCTTAATTTTACCATTTAAATTAGGCTCATTGACGACGACTTAATAACTTATTACTAAAAATATTGCTAGACACTCAAGATTCCTTATAAATAATATTTGTGTGATGTAAAATGTGCGTGTGATCGGGAGCTACTGTAGTAGGAAAAGGCTGACAATTTGTGTATGTAATGTAGAGTGAACAATATATGAATATGATGTAGGATGATAAAGAATGTTTTAAATTAATGAATGATTTTTTTATTATTAATGTATATGTTTTAAATTATTTATTATGAATTTTCAGATTTAATAAAATATTTATTTGAAAAAACAGAAAATTTAAATATAATTGCAAAAATTAAAAATAAAATAAAAAATTCAACGAATAGACGACAAGCGCGGCCACGTCGTCTATGCGCTAATAGACGACACACACGGCCGCGTCGTCTATGCGCTAATAGACGACACACACGGCCGCGTCATCTATGCACTAATAGACTACACCTACATTTATGACAGACGATTTTCTAATAGATGACACGTTTTGCGTGTCTTCTATTAACATTTTTCTTATAGTGAATTAATACAAAGTACTATATTGTGTGGAACTTATCATCTCAATCACATTATTTTAAAAGAACTATTATGTAGCGTATCACTTCTTAGATAAATTGACCTTCAACACGATTTAGATTAATTAATGTAGCACAAAACGGCGTTGTTTTGTGTCGTGTTATTTAAAATAATAAAATATAAATTACACGGTGGTATTCGACTAGTCACACCATGATTTCAAAGATTGGAAAATGGATGTGAGACATTTTTTATATAAATTTAATAGTTTGAGATTTTTAAAAATATTTCTTATAGTTCAGTATATTTTTTATAAAGTAGATATACTTTGAAATTTAATATGATATTTATCCAAACATATAGCATAAATTATTCTTGTATATAATTTGTAATTGTGATAATTTCAATCACAATGTTTTGAAATATAAGAAAAAAAATTAAAATAAAAACAAATGTTGACGTGAATGAAATGTCAATGATGCTCGTAATAGGTGCTCACAAATGATACATATACATTTGTTCTCATCTTAAAATAGTTACTTCAAAAATTAAAAACCTCTCTCACAAAACACACACTCCCCTCAGGGCCTCACCTATAGACTACGTGAGATAGAAGGGGCAAAATAAATTCTGTAAAAAGAGAGAAACAAATGTTACAATATTTAAAGAGGCAACACCTTAATGTAGCCAAAATCTTTTAGTCATAGAAAATTTTAGTCATACAAATAAAAATATGAAAATAATAGCATTTCTGATCAAAATACACGTTTTTTAAAAGTAAAAAAATGTGTAATACTGTATTTTGCACTGTTATACACTTTTTTCGCAATGACACACTTTTACGTTATTACACACTTTTATAAAAAAAGTGTGTAACAGTATATAAAATATACTATTACACGATTTTCGCGATTATTACACGATTTTTGAAAAAGTGTGTAATAGGGTATTTTATAATGTTACACACTTTTTTTTCAATTACACACTTTTGTGAAAAAGTGTGTAACAATATTAAGGGTATAATTGTACATTTATATTAAAAAAGACTAATTTTTATATTTTTTTTCTTTTCTTATACAAGAAGGGCTAATTGAGCCCATTAATTCATATTTAAATCCAAATATTTGAGAACACATTTTTTTGAAAGCTAATCGTCTCAAAGAAAATGGAGGAGCCCTTTTGTGGTTTGGCTTTCTAGGCTACCAAAAGACAATTGATCCACGTGGATGAAATTGGGCCAAAATTGCCAATTAAAGAATATAAAGCAAAGTGGTAATTTTGTTTTATAACAATCACTAGTTGCAAAGATTAATTTAATTGTTGTGGTTCTTCATGATCATCCCACTTGTGGTTGAAAAGGGTTCAAAATTAAAAGCTAAATATGGTGAAGAATTGTTTGTTCTTATTGTGGATATTTTGAAAGAAAATTAGCATTCACAAATAATTCAAACCATCTAAAGCCTAACTAAATTTTATGATGCGACATACATCATGATAGATTGTCAAAGATTCACGCACTTATAATAAGATACACGAATCTATTTTATTAGCAAATGTCACGAAATTGGAATGGCAGTTCGTTCTCATCTACAAAGGGACAAGGGAAATTAAATATTTTTGTGTGTGGGGCCGGGAGCCATGATGAATCGTGTCATGTTTATAGTGAGTAATTAATAACAAAGCTCGCTTAATCTTTTAATTGACTTAATACCAATATATACTCAATCATTCTAAGTCATTATTGAAAGCAATTTAGATGCTACGCCAATCTATATCACCCTATTTTCAGTCCGTCTAATCAAAGTCATTCTACTCCCTCCGACCACAATAAATATAATCTTTTTACTATTTTCATTTTCATTTGTTCATAATAAGTATTTTCACCGTCCTATTATAAATGACTTAAAATTTTTCGACATAAAAAATTAAAAAAATATATATAAATTAATTAAAAATAATAGGACCTTGTTAAATTATTTCATTTATGAAACAGACCACTTATAATGGGGCGATTCAAAATAAAATACATGTCACTTTTAGTGGGATGAAGAAAATATAATTTTTCTAATAAATTATTTATTAAAATTCGCAAACCATTCATTAATTATCCCATCCATTATTTTTTATCACATTCACAAACAATATTTATAAAAAACTCATTTCACAAACTATTTAGTATTAATTATCTAAGAAATTAATTCAATAAAACATTTTCTTTCAGTTTATACACATCTCTCAATATTTTCTTAAAATTCATGTCTTCTCATTCACACCACATTTATCGAGAACGGAGAGAGTAATAGATTTTAATAATAGCTGGACATTTCTTAAAAATCCTGATGCTCATAGAGTGGTGGATGGTATTATTTTTAATACGTGGAGATGGTTGAAGACTTTTTGTCCAAAAACAAGTTTGAATACTCGACCCATGACTGGTCTTTGGATCCTTGTAATTGCAAGATATTTTTGTTGTCTCTGTTGTGGGGTTTTAGTCTTATTTTCACTTGAACGGGCTTGAGTACCCCTTGTACTCCTCTTCCTTTTATTATTATTATTTGATTTTACCTTTCCAAAAAAAAAGGCTGGACACTTATTGTTGAGAAACTGTGATTTTTCCTAGAAACCTCCAACTTGTGTGTATTAGTTTTGGAGTTTCATCGATTTAGGTCGAAAAATAAATGATAGTACTATATTAATTCAGAATCCGAAAGATCGAAATTATGATTTGAAGCTAAAAGATAAGTTATTTCATAATTCAGATTTCAGATCATGAAAGATTGAAATTATGAGATTAGGAATCGAATGATCGAAACTAGCAATTCAAAAAAAATGTGGGTTGATTCTTTCTATTTTTAATTATTTCAATAATTTTTTTTATAAAATTTAATAGATAATCAATAAAGAAATTTTCGTTGAGTCAATTGTATAAACAAATAATAAAAAATATAAAAAGATTCAAAATGCATATTATTTTGGTCCTAGTTTGAATGTTTCAATGGTTCAAGTTCTAAATCGATAAACCTCCGAGATTTTTATAATGATGGTCGCCATATAAATATACTCAACATATATACTCCCTCCGTCCCACGAATCTTGATACGTTTGGATTCGACACGGGAATTAAGGAATTGTAGATTAGTGTTTTAAGTGTGTAATTAATAAAATATAAAAGTGATATAGTATGAGAGAGAATGTAATAAAAGTGATAAAGTAGGAGAGAAAAAGGTAATAATTATTACCCAAAATGGAAACGTGTCAAGATTCGTGGAACGACCCAAAAAGAAAAACGTGTCAAGATTCGTGGGACGGAGGAAGTCCGTCCCAAAATGAATGGTTTTTGAATCATGATGTTGAAGATGCCAAATAAGAGAGATGACCTAACTTACATGAAAGTCAATAAAGAAATAGCTAATGATAATAACAGGTTCTCAGGAAATTGTTGGCAAACACTTCCTAACTAAAACTCAAAAAAAAACAAGAAAAGAATTCTACGACAATATTGGGACACCCCATGCAATTGGATCTGGGCTTCTACCCAAGGCCCAAGGCCCAAGGCCCAATGCAAACACAAAATAAGAAAAATGGCAATAGAATTCTATAATCAATATGGTGTCTATTTAGAGCTCTTCAAAACCATCTTCATCTCCTTCTTCTTCTATCCTTTGAAACTCTCTTCTCCATAATTCCATCTGCAAGATTTTGAATTGTATTCGAAATCAAAACAAGAACGAAAAGCGCCCCTGCAAACTCTAGAGAAACTCGAACACATTATTTCTAACATCAAAGTTGATCACCTGATCATCAGAGAACTGCAGCTGCTCTGCTACGAATAGTATGGTTTTGTAGTCACCGGATGATGATTCTTTTCCGAGATTTCTTGCAATTTCATCATGTTCAATGACCTCCACCTTTAGGCCGTGGG
The DNA here is from genome assembly GCF_028751815.1 of Salvia miltiorrhiza. Classification (NCBI taxonomy): domain Eukaryota; kingdom Viridiplantae; phylum Streptophyta; class Magnoliopsida; order Lamiales; family Lamiaceae; genus Salvia; species Salvia miltiorrhiza. Next base: position 14,191,804 of record NC_080393.1, on the reverse strand, counting down.
TGACGAAGAGCTTGTCCATCCATTCTGGTGCTGTGGTCTAAAATGGAGGCAAGAAACAGATTATGATCTTCATTCCAGATAAAAGGTCGCAGAGGCGATTTCCCCTCCACGAAATTAAACTTGCTCACCTTCATGCCAGTCTCTGTTTCGACTAACCAGCTAGGGAGTTCTCCAAAGATATAGGATCCTTTCATGGCTAAAGAGCTCACAATGCTCAAAATATCTTTGAAGTTGGCCAAAGTGACTACTGGAAATCCCTGCATGATTGTAAACAGAAATCACCATCATGTAACTGTAGAAACAATGCGACATTAGGTTTAGTGATCAAGGAAAGAATTCAATCACCTGAAGAACCCACAGACTAGGACTGGTGCCGTTGTACCCTTTACTGCATAAAGCTTGTTGAATATCAGAGGTTTCGGATGGGACATGGAAGAGCAAGCATCTTCTTGGAATCTTAGCACCAATTTCTAATAAATTAATTTTCATGAAAAATATATACTGTCACTACAGGCTCAATTCTTGAAGATATTAAAATGAGGAAATAAATTTAATCATACAAAATTTCGAAAATGTGTCATATGCTCTCTGGCTAAGCTAAAGTCATAATATCAAAGGAATTAACTTGGATCAAATTTGAATGCCACACCATAATCATCCTCAATTCCATAGTTTCTCATGAAAACTCAGCTAAATCATCAGTCAGTGAGCATTTCAAACATAGTAGATTGTTGATACAAAATAAGATATGGATGCTAAGAAATACTGAAATCTTTTCAGTTTTATAGTCAGACCTTCAAGCTTCTGAATTGATTGTCTGAATATTCTATCCGGAGATATATCGAATAGTACTGTCGATGCTGGCCAGTTGAGCCTATATGGCCGGGTATCCATTCCATCGGTCAAGAAAACAATCTGCAACAAGACAACAACAAACTACATGACTTAGAACTCGTGCAAAAACTTTTAACCGAGCTTCACATATGTTGATGACCATCCGAATCACCACAGAAATCCAACCAAGCCAAGACTATAGTAGTTCACATCACTTTAAGGTATGATACTGTAAAATATGGAAGAAAATCTATTTTTGCTAGTAATTCTCAATGGAATCCCAATGCCCTCTCCAATACATTATTCATCTCTTACAACGACAGGTCTTAACTCAATTACCTATTAAACTTAAAAATCCAGACTTTTGCTTCACCTAATCTAATGCTAGCTATGTTATACTACGAAAAGACAATTTGAATGAGGTACCTGCCTAAGTCCATCGATTTTTTGCGTTGAGGTGATGAGTTTGTCATCAATAAACTTGGTTGCAAGGCAGTGTTTGTGCAAGTTGTGATTCACATCCATTTGAATATCAAGAGGCAGAAGGCATCTGATGTAGGGGTCAGTGAATAAAGGATCTGCCCAAACATAAACAATCAATAACTCTTTCCTAATCCCCTTCTTCAACCTTAAACAATATTTGTCACAAAATGAAGCAGTGTTCCATCACTCACTCCAAGTTTTCAATTCATAAAATTTTGAGCTAATAACATAAATGAAAATCTGATCATGTTGCATTTACTCCAATTTACCGAGAAAAATAAACTCTTTCTTAACATTTGAGGTGGGATTTTTCAAGTCAGATTTTAAACCACCATTTGGGCAAATACAAAGTTTCCCGAACAACACAAAATTGTAGAGAAACAAGCAGTCGAGCGAGCACACACAGATGTTCGAAGAAATGCCTGAAAGAAAATTATGCAGAAAAGCATATGTTTCCGGCGAATAAAAGCATGCCTGGGCGGAGGGTCTCCTGGAAACGCAGGGAAGCGCGGTGTAGCGCGGCTTGGAGAAAATGGTGAGGTTGCGCATTGTTGAATTTACAATTGAATATGGGGTTTGTGGTTTTCTTGGAAGCGAGAAAGAGGCATGGCGTGGGGCATGGAAGACAAGTAGCCATTGCCTGAGCCTCGGGAAACAATTTCATAGTTCCAACACTTGGAGTTGGAGTCGAAGATGTCCCCAGCTCACGGGACGGAGTGGGGTGGGGTGGGGTGGGGCCCACTAGCTATACCAGATTCGCTACTAATGTTTGTTATCTCCTTCAAGATTCTAACCACTTGCTATTTTGGCATAATTCCACTCACTACTTCATAGTATTTCATTATGCTAATGATGGTATCGTTATAATTGTGTATTAATAGAAGGGTTAATTGCCCCTAAATACGCCACCTTTTCTTAAATTTTACAATTGCACATCACCTTTAAAATTCGTCCTTAAATACATCACATTTCCTTGAAGTCTACAATTGCACATCACCTTTAAATCCGCCCCAAAATACATCACCTTTATATTTTTTCTATTTTTGCACATGACTAAAAAATCCTCAAGAAATAAATTAAAGTGTTAATTTATAAATTTAAATATCTTTTTAGCAGCGGAAATATAATAAAATAAAATTCTTTATAAAGTTTAAAATCATATATATATATATATATATATATATAAGTATTTTCGTAAAGAAATAAATTCTCTAATAAATTTTTAGAAAGAACTTGAATTAAAAAAATAAACAAGTCATGACATTAAGAAAATAAAATGAAACTTTTATTTTAATAAATTTCACACGAATTCGATGTAATTTGGAATTTAGAGTTACAATAATCAAAAGTACCACATGAATAATATAATGAGTTTGAAAGAAACATTTTTATTTTTATTTTTTTTAAAGAGGTTCGACACGCCCATTCGACTCTCCACGCACCTCCAATGTCATTTACCTGAAATATTAAATATGGGATAAGCATACATAGTATACTTAGAGCATCCACAATGCTTGCACCCATAGTGGGTGCAATAGAATGTGTCCCACTTCTACTGCACCCACTCCAACAATGGTATTGCACCCACCCGGGTGCAATAGATTTTAATTTCATTTTCTCTTTACTTTTATTCTTTTTTCAATTTAAATTAAACAACTTCAATTTTAACAACATAAAATTCATTCAACTAAAAATCCAAACATTACAAATAAAATTAAAAAAACAACAAATATTTACTTGCATTTAAAGTCGTCGAACTACGGGTCAACCGGACCAAAGCGTGCCCATATATGCTCAACCAAATCGTCGCGGATGCGAGCATGCAATCGTGCATCCTTCAAGCTTGCATTCCGTGCCAAATAGGCGGCGAACTCCGGTGGTGCTCCGGAATTGAATTGTGTTTGAGGAGTAGAACTTGGTCCCTCGCCGTCGTCACCGTCAAAATTACTTGCATTTCCACATTCTTCCTCAATGATCATGTTGTGCAATATGATGCATGCAAACATGATCGAACTCATTTGCTCCGCCTTCCACAAACGCGACGGTCCTTTAATTATACCCCACCGAGCCTGAAGAACACTGAAAGCTCGTTCCACATCCTTCCTTGCAGCTTCTTGCATCACCTTGAACCTCCGCTTCTTCTCATCGTTCGGAAACTGGAAGCTCTTCACGAACACCGGCCAGTCCGGATAGATGCCGTCTGTTAAGTAGTATCCTCGAGTGTGGTGAGAATTGTTGGCGAGGAAGTGCACAGCCACTTCATGCCCCGCTAAAACATCGTTGAATAGCGTGGACTGGTGGAGCACGTTGATGTCGTTGTTGGACCCAGCGACTCCAAAGAATGCATGCCAGATCCACAAATCTTGTGAAGCAACAGCCTCTAATATAATTGTTGGCTCGCCTTGATCCCCTCGAGTGTAGGCGCCGTGCCAAGCCACGGGGCAATTCTTCCATCCCCAATGCATGCAGTCTAGGCTCCCCAACATTCACGGGAACCCATGGCGGGCTTCGTGCATTGCAGTGATGCGTTGCACATCGGCAGTTGTTGGCCGCCTCAAATACGTGCCGCCAAAGATACGAACGACGGCCTTGCAGAATTTCTTCAAGCATTCCAACGCCGTCGACTCTCCTATACGGAGATATTCGTCACAACAATCAGCAGAAGTTCCGTATGCCAATTGTCGAACAGCGGCAGTGCACTTCTGGATCGGGGAGAAGCTTAAGCGGCCAACAGCATCCGAACGTTGTTGGAAGTAAGGATCGACTTCTAACGCATTGACAATGCGTAGAAACAACTCCCGGCTCATGCGAAATCGACGGCGAAAGAATTGTGGCCCATAAACAGGCTCGACGGCGAAATAATCGCGATGGAGGCGCTCGGCTCCACCTTCACGGTCACGACGAATCACTGCTCGCTTTTTCGTCGGGCGTGGTGGAGGTGGATCGAAACGATATGAACTTGCCACTGTCATAAAATTCACAGCACATCTCATAAAAAATAAATCGGGAGCTTGAGTAGGATCGGGAAGAGGAGGAAGTTGTGCGGGATCAACATGAACTTCTTCGTCGGATGAAGAATTTGAGGAAGAATTATTGTTGGAAGAATTGGTGGATGAAGACATTTTTTTTAAGAGTTGAAGAGAATTGGTGGATGTAGTGTTTGTGATTGAGGGAATGGGATATATATAGGTGAAAAAGGAAAAAAAAAGAAAAAAAAAATTCGGCCGAAAGACCGTTGCCTTCAACGGTCAAATGACCGTTTAATTTTTTTTTTTTCGGAAATGGGGCGCGTGTAAAACACGCCCCTCCTTCGCTCCCACTATGCACGAGTGCGTTCGAACGCCCCCTCCCTTCGCTCCCGGGTGCGGCAACGGCGCTGGGTGCGATAGGCCGGGTTCGATCCGGCCATCGCACCCAGCGCTGCAGATGCTCTTAGTGTGGGAACATGCAATTATTGTCCACGTTAATAAAATGGTAACACATACGATCATAACATTCAAAACGACACAGTTTTGCCAATCTGGAAGCCACATCATTTAAAATAGTAACACCCTAATCTAATTAAAGTGTTAAATATAAATTTAAATATCTTTTTAGCAGCGGAAATATAATAAAATAAATTTTTTTATAAAAATAAATAAAGAATTTTATTTTATTATATTTTCGCTGCTAAAAAGATATTTAAATTTATAAATTAACACTTTAATTTATTTTTTGAGGATTTTTTAGTCATGTGCTAAAACAGAAAAAATATAAAGGTGATGTATTTTGGGGCGGATTTAAAGATGATGTGCAATTGTAGACTTCAAAGAAAGGTGATGTATTTAAGGACGAATTTTAAAGGTGATGTGCAATTGTAGAATTCAAGGAAATGTGGTGTATTTAGGGGCAATTAACCCTTGAATAACATATGAGTTAAACAAATACTACAAAATATAGATATTGTAATCATGTAAATGTGGACTTGGTTACGTAGAAAGACTGAAATATATTTATATTGCATGCGTGAGAATTATAGATAGTATAGATAGTTGATTTCTTTTTGAAATACAGGATATAACTTTCTTCGGAGTTATAACTTATAAGTCTTCTATTCGGCGTGAAAGATCACAAGGTGCAATAGTATGAATCATTTTCAAAACTTTCATTTTAAAAAATTTGGAGAAATGAATTGTGGAAATTGAACCTTCAACTTCGTATTAATAGAAAAAGTTTTCACTGACATTAATCATTTTTTTAGTTAGGAATTAATTAGTAAACTACTCCCAAAATATATATTATTACACCGTCAAACATAATTCAATTAGTGTGCAGATCCAAGTAGTTTAAGGCAAATTTGAAGTGCAGCCAAACTCTAGCGCCAATCGAAGCATGAGGAATAATAGTACTTTTTCAAGTCCCATAATATATTCTGCCCACAAAAAATATACCTATTTCATTGAGAGACTACCATTTACTACAATAACTTTTCTTTTCCCTTTGCTATTGAGAAAGTAGTAATGTTGTATACATTTCACAGGACAAGAATGCCTATAAAGGGAGAAACTACTCAAATAACACCTGAAACTCGCAGAGATGATAATGTAACAAAAATAAGCCACAACATCATAAAATAAATGCTAGTAATCCACGCCCAATGCCTCGGGCCACCTAGCTCCGCACCCAATGTCATACGTCGGAACACTAGAACAACGATACAGCCTACCGACGTTGCAAAGAACATGAGCAAGGAGAAGCTCAACCCCCCTGCATTCTCTATCCTTAACGGTTCCTTATACGCGATGTAGTTGTACACCGTGTTGATGAGCCATGGCACGCCAATGCCAACATATATATTAACCGAATTGCTGCATCAACATAAACAAAACCACGTATGTTTACAGATAATATAGCTGTTGGAGTTCTCATGGAAAATGTAGTACGGAAAAACACAGGAGTAAGATTTAAAGGAATCTTGTAATTGATAATCTTCAGTTATTTTATTATAGTTAGAGATTTTGAAGGAAGTTGGGGAAGCATATTTGAAATCATATACTACTTAATTTAAGTATTTGATGGTATGTATGAGAGAGAGTAAAGAACCTGCAAGTGATGTTAGCTATGGCAGAATCTGCTGTTATCTGCCGCTCTGCTGCAATCTTGCTTGCAACTAAATCAGGCCACGACGTTCCAGCAGCTAAAGCTGTTAATGCAATGGTGTATGGATGAATACCTGCACATTGAAATTGTGTATAAATTTAGTAGCTTAAGAGTATGATAGGACTTCTGAATCTAACATGTATGGATAGTTGCAAACCTGTGACACAGCTTATTAGATCTGTGAGCTTTGTCACGATATAAGCTATCCCAGCGATGAAAGCTAGAGAGAAAACAAATGCAATCCATCCGTGAGCAATCTGATACGGTGGCACAAATGCAAACAGTAATCTCCATGGTGCAATGAGCAGCTTCCAAAAAGCCTTTGCAAGGTTGAGGCATGGATTGTTTAGTTTCCTTGATTCTGCGCTCTCCAACTGTTCAAGGAAGAAAAAATTATTCAGAAAAAAATGAGATATAAATGCCAAGAAAGGCAACAAAGGAGATTGGTAGGTTTCCAACTAAATGATGTATGATGCATCATCTGAATAAAAGAATCTCATGCAGAGAGATAGTCATTGGTCAAAAATAGTGTTGCTGTGTGCATGATTTCACATATGTGTGTTAGAGGGTGGACGAGCCATTTTCAAACGAAGTGGAAGGAAAAATCTTAAGAGTAGATTGGAGGACCCCTGCTGTTAAAAGTATCTAGTGTTGCCATATACCACATACAAAGTAAAGATTAGGTAAAATAAGGCTAAATAGATTACCGTGACAGCATCAATAAACTGCTGCTTCCAGATGGAGAGCAGATCATCTTTCTCGGGAATGTCATCTTCAAGAGATTGTTCTGAGGAAAATTCAGCAACGTCGGTATTGGGCAAATTTTCATATTCAATGACTGAAGTTTAAATGTCTACAAGTAAAAACCATAAAAGTTGCTAGAGACAAAAGAATTTAGCCATTGTGATAGCCAACAAAGGCCTTGTTAGCAGTGCATCTTCGTAGCATATTAATAAACATTACAGGGCATATAATATATATCCCATTGGCAGAATCAAGCAGATTGCATTTATAATGTTCCAATGAATCGAACTTCTTTGACTGAAATCCTCAAACATCATGGCACGAACCCTTATTTGGCATCCTACACTAAGAAGCCATGTCTTCTCATTTCATTCTATACAAAACACTATCTTGAGTGCACAAGCTGCATTTCACTATCTGGAAAATGATATAGATCTAATTACAATCCTTTGCCTTCTGTCTACATAGTACTGGTGAAGTACTGATACTGGATCACTTTCCCGATATTACAAAAATTACTCTAATGTATGGCAGCAACATCTACTCATTGCTTCGTATCGACATTATCAATTTCCAATAACGGTAGAAGTAAGATGGTAGCATATGGTCACGAACAAAATTGCTTGCAACTAAAGGAGCAATTATCCAGGAAAAAAAAAAAAGGAAAGCACAGAGAAAAATGGTAAATCAGGAAATAAACTTCACTAACAAGGATTACCTTGGTTACCAGAATGGACAGAGTATATGTCGACAATATTCCTGTTTCTTACTTCATCACCTTCATGTATTCCAGAGTACTTATGAGGAGCTTCATCTCCTTTCCTGCACCGTGGAGTTTTTTCTGGTACCCAGTCTTCCGGCCTTTCATCTCTTTTCCTAATTAACACACGTGATGGAAAGAGCAGAACTTGGATTCATTTATCCTTTAAAAGGATAATAATAAACAAAAAGGTTCTAGGCTGTTTAGTTTTGCGGAAGAAAGAAGATAATATAAAGCATACAAACCAAAGACCTACATGGGTAAGGATACGTATGGCCAACGTTTATCTTGAGCGTAGGCATGTATAAGCAGAAGACCATATTGCACTACGGTGAACAGCGCTTCCCAGAGAGTAATCACATTTGGAGTCCATATCTGCAAAATTAAAGTTATTCTTTTAAAGAGAGTTTGTGATGCAATTAAGGAAACATTCATTTATGTAGCATAGATCCAAAATGATGAGTGTATGTTATATGAACACTAATGAGAGAGTAATTGAAGTTTTAGAGGAGTTAGTCAAATAAACCACTCACAATAGAAGTTACCTCCCAAGTTTTGAGTCTGCAGTGAAATTATTTCAGACAAAAAATATTACCTTTAGTATTATGTATAGCCAAATGTAAGCCCAAAAAGACCAAAATAGCCCTACAAGCCACACTCCAATATCTGCTATCTTTTTAAGTTCTCCAGCTTTAGGAACAACAACACAAACAGCATGGATGGGAAATAGATCAAAAGCAGCAGAACCAACAAGTGTTCCTGGACCTAAACCTGTTCATAAAATTGATAGGCAGTGTTTACTATTTCGAGTAAACCCAATATTTCAGTAGAAATAAGGCAACTCCTAGGCTGTATTGCAATTTAAACAGGAAAAAGGAAGAAGTCGGATTGAAAATGCTATAAATCACCACATTTCTATTAGATTCTTGCCTCAGTTCGCAAAAACAAACATCAAGACATCACAGACTCTCAATCTCATCAGAATTAATCGAAACAAGAAAGATCATGACTTTACCAAAATTTAGTTTTTCACCATTAATAATCGAGGTTCTTTTTCACACATCTTTTTGAATCAAGCCAATACTACATTTGGTGACATATTGCTTGATCGGCTTTCTATCCCAGAAGCAAGTACATATTCTATAGAAAGCCACAATTAGCCATGCATAAGTCTGTCAAAGATTCTAGAGCCTACCAACTGACAGAAAATGAAAACTTTCTTGTAATGTTCATGGTAAACAATTGGTATCTCAAAAGAGTAAGAATTCAATAAACTACTGAAAATAATTGATGGCCAAGAAATAACATGTTACTGGAAATGAGTGATTCAAGTGCTCAAGAAAGGGAATTATAAAATATCACAACAAATAAAAATCTATGAAGAGAGGAAGAAAAATTTAAGCTTTCACAGTTAATTTGTCACTGAAAGCTCAGTGGCACAAAAGGTTCTATCACAAATATTGAAGAAAGTTGCAATTGTAAAAAGGGGCAAACCTCCAGCATACAACTGTCCAATATTTCTTATGGCATCAATTGTTGCCAATGAAATCTGAGGAAAACTAGTCCCGAATGCCAGCAGAGCTATGTCAGCTACTGCATAATTCCAAACCTTTTTGTTTTGAACAACTTTAGCATTAGTACTAGGATCTATCTCTTCCACAGCTCGAGATTGCTTGACCACAGTTTCCATGGACCGGAAAAAAACGATCAGTAATAGCTGATAATCCAATAAAACAGTATGCAAGAGCCAGGAAATATAAGAAGCCCCTCAAACCAAGGTCAAGTGTGGTCTCATAATGGAAAAGCAAATAAAAATGGCATTTCTCATGGCCAAAGGTATTGGAACCTCCATGCATGCTCTCCGAACTGCTATTATTTAGTGGGGCCATCTAAATTAATTAAATAGTTCAGATTTCACAGCTCAACCATGGCATCAGTCTTTCCTCCTTAACAACTAGTGTAAAGTGTACCTATATATATATATATTTCATATGAAAAGTTAGGAAAGTTATACTCATGAAAACAACATACAAAAATCAAGAGTTCAAAACGACATGAAATTGCATCATATAGTTTACATAGCATGGAGATGGAATATATTTTTGCCCGAATCAACGAAAACTTGCTTGGACTCAAGACTCCACAGAGGGGTTGGTACAAGATGTCTACGATAGAGGAAGATAGATCCAAGTAGACTATGAGTAGAATAGACTATAGATGATATATGAGAAGGACAAGGTAGCACTTAGACGCGACCAGAGCTAAATTATGTAACAAAAGAGTAGACAAAAAATGCTCCTTGTGATATGATTCTCGACTACTCCCTCTCCAATATACCACCATAATTCATCTATATGCACAGCTTGGAAATCAATTAATTTGAATTATATGTCGCAGAAGAGAGTTAATTATCACAAAATTAATCTTGAAAAGTGCAGTTACCAACAACTTCTTGTTATATGAATTATTTATTCTCCAAACCAAGTTCATGAAAAAACTTGTGTCATGCCATTAGTTTGGTTTAGCTTATACTAACTTGGTTATGGATTCGTGCACGGTCTATTGTACTACCTTAATTAATTAATTATAATATGTATTCATTTCATTATACAATTTGTATCTGAAAAAAAAATGTCAAGTTACACAGGCCCACGCAAAGAGTATGCAAATAATAGTAACTAGTTTTCCGTTCGTATTGGAATATAAAATACGAGGATTGTAGTTGTACCAACAAAATTAAACACTCGCCACAAAAATCTGGAAAAAAAAATAAAAGTGGCAAAAAAATTCACCTGATGCGCAAACAGCCACAGAAACCGCACGCTCTTAATCTGACTAACAATTTACATATGAGATCATAAATTGACGGCATTTAATAAACAAGGTCCCACCACCAGCAAAACTCATACGTTCAGTTTGACTGCTCCCATTCGTAATCAAACAAGCCCAATAATTATAACAAAGCAAAATAGAACAAGAACAGCAAACGCAATCACACACCGAAATTCTAGAAATTCCGAATTTTATGGCAGCAAAAAACACACACAAGTCCGACGACGGAATAATAGCTAAAACTAAGAAGCGGCGACACCAAAAACTCACCGAAAAACGGAGATTTTCGGCGGATTCGCAGCGAGCAGATCTACAAATCGGCGGCGGGAAGTATTTGGGGGAATGCAGAAGATTATTTATGTGGCATGTGGAGATAGAGAAGCAAACGTGCATGGACTGAGATAGCTATCTGAATTCTATATATATAGGAAAATTAAATAAGTGTTAATCCAATCTCTAACAACTTTTTCAAATTTTGAAATTTATTAATTCTATTGTAGTTTTTAATTTGTATTCATTTAATTCTAGTTCTATGGGAAACAGAATTCTGAATAATGACCATATTTACGGGTCATTTACTTTATATGATTAATTTTTCCAATTCACTTACAAATGTGGTGTAGATGAGATGACACAAATTTTAAGAAAATATTGGAAAATGTGTATAAAATAGGGAAATGGTCCCATCAAATTTGAATTGTTAGTTAATTAATAATAAATAGTGTGTAAAATGAGTTTTTTGTAAATATTTTGCGTGAATAAGGGTAAAAATACAAAAGTATATATCCTAAAATGGAAATATCACACTTATTGGGGATAGACGAATATGACAAAAATACCATACTTATCATGGATGAAGAAGTATGAATTAAAGCAAAACTAGCTCAAATTATAAAATTTAATTATCAAAGGTTTTTGCAAATATCTCAAAATGTCAATCATTCTTAAATTAAAGACTAATCTTACTATTTTTAATCAATCTATATTCATATTTACATATACATTTACTATTATTTTAGATAAAATAACATGTCATCCACTAACCCAACACGTTACGATTCAATCGCGAAAGAAACTCTAATAATAAAAACAAATACAAAAAATAAATATAATTGCATGTTTGCAAAATTTATTATAAAATTGATAAAATCTTTAATATTTGAGGTAGTAGTCTCGACCAATAATCCTAAATCAAAATGCGCATTAATTTGATTTTGATTCGATTTCACATCCTAATATTAATATACTAATATATATGGGGATCTAGTCTTGTGATAAGACTTACATGCCATTATTACTTAAATAATTAAATAAATTGTACTCCTGTGATAATATGAGTTTGAATTTAAATATGATTATCCTTTCACATATATTGATCCACTGAATGTTATGCAATACACGTTTGTTTTAGGTTATTGAAGCAATTTGATAATCTTGAGCCGCCAAATTGTTTGTATAGTTTAATCAGTGAAAATCAGACTTGGGTGTTTTTAATTAAAAATCTGGTTGTGACCAACATGAGACGATGACACGGTTGCTTTCAGTTTTATTTATTATGTTGTTATTATTATTTTTATTTTATTTTTTGCATACTAATTGATATATATGGAAAAGACACTAAAGCTGCATAGAAATGATCATGCAGCATGAACGTTGAAATACATCAATCTTATAGATATTTAACATTAAGAAGCAAATATAGTATTATCATGCCCTGCAGATCCCAAAAATACTGTCTACTATTTCATTTTTGTACGTCTCGAAATTATAAGCATAATTTTCTTAGGAGGTGTGCATTAAATTTAATTTTTTTCTTTAATATATTTATATTTAATTTTCCTTTAAATTGAGCCTTTTGTTATCGATGAGTAAATAAGGTTTTAGTAGAGCAACTTTTTGTACTTTATTGGTCTAATGTACAAGATACAACTATTATTGGGAAGTCGACCATTGGAACATATTGATTAGTTGCTAATACTCTTTTAAGTTGGACGTGTTTAATCATTAGTATTACTTAAGTGTGTTTTTCTTTATAAAAAAATGTGACTATAATCAGGGACGGAGCCAGGAATTAAATTCGGGGGGCTGAACTTGAACGGGGTTCGGGGGCGGTAGCCCCCGAGAATTTTTTTTTGGGCATTCTGTATATTTAAGGTATTTTTTTTTATTAAAAAACGAGCATAATACTAATAATAACGAACAATATTTTCATAGATTATATAGTTTCAAACTTTCAATATATCACAAAACTTTTTTTGGACGTTCCGTATATTTAAGACATTTTTTTATTAAAAGGCAAGCATAATAATAATAATAATAACAAACAACATGTTCATAGATTATATATTTTCTATATATTACAAATTAGTTTCAATACATTATAATTTTTTTTAGCATTTCATACATATTAGGCATTTTTTATTAAAAGACAAATATAATAATAATAATAACAAACAATATTTCATAGATTATATAGTTTTAAATAACAAAATTATCCTTAAATTAAGTATACATGAGAGAATTTAATAACCAAATACTCTTTTATAAAACAAAATTATTTTATAATAGGTATAAATATATATTTATATATATTAAAAAAAAACTCAAAATTTGGGAGGGGGCTCTAGCATAATTACATCGAGTATATATGTTACTCTCTGTATATGTTAGTATAGGTGGAGTGTGATCATGTGTCCGTGTATACTAAAATATATACACATATATATAGATCACAAAGAAATCTCATACTTCAATCATGAATATAAAAACCATTTATCATATGGAGTATAATGATTCTATTCAAAATTCCCTATAAAATATTATTAGTTCGTCGTAAAAAATTATGAATTTAGAAAAATAAATTTTTTGTGACTTACAAAATTTGAATTTTGAACCATAAATTCATTTAATAAAATCATGATTCCACCATATAAGATCTTCACGATTTAAAAACTCATAATAATTCTTATTTTACATGATAAATATTTGAATTTATTTGAACCACTTTATATATATAGAGCCAACTTGTGAGATAGCCATATTGAGCAATTAAACTCAATATTTGGCCACTCATCTAAAAAACACAAATTTAAGCTATTTTTTTTACGTTTTATAACTTTTTTGCCCTTAATTAGGCGGACTGGGTTAGGGTTACGCAAATAGGTTGGGCTTCGGATCGGGTTGGGCTCGCCGGTTATGATGGTACAAATGGCACTATTAGTGTCAATTGTGTCATTAATTAGGTATACTTGGCACAATTAGTGCCAATTGTGCCAAGAGAAAGGGCACGGCCGGCTGACTTTCCCGCGGCCACTGGCAGTTGGTACAAATGACACTATAAGTGCCAAATTGTGTTATACATTAGGTACACTTGACACAATTAGTGTCAATTGAGCCAAGAGAAAGGGCGCGGCCGTGAAGAGAGGCGCGACCACAAGCAGTTGGTACAAATGACACTATTAGTGCCAATTGTGACATTCATTAAGTACACTTGCACAATTAGTGCCAATTGTGCCATTGATCGCTCAGCGGGGCAGTGAGCAAAGGAGAGAAGGGGTGCGCGAGCAAGGGTATTTTGGACCGAAATTGTAAAAAATGACCATAATTTGTGTTTTTTCAGATGAATGACCAAAAATTGAGTTTCATATGAGTCCACCTTTCAAGACAAATAACATGGAGCGTTAAGAATAGAAATACAAAAAAATGTATTCAGCAGCCGTATGGACCCAACACTTTCTCAGGTATGCCTCTCGTCGCTACTCACCACTCGTCGCCTTGATTATGTATATAGTTGAACACAAATGTACATATATATAAACACAAATATGCATAACATTACACACAAATATATATAGGATGTGGTTCTAGAGAGAACTACATTATTTGTGAGAACGTTAGAACCATCAAATCTAATGCATCAACTGTTAAAATTAATGCACTAAAAGACATAAAAAAAAAAAATTGCTCCCTTCAGGATTCGAACCCAGGTTCTGCATTCATCCAACAAGATGATGCATCCACCGTAGATCTTGATGATCGAATAACTGAAAATGATTTTCCGTTCTTTTTTTATTTAATGGTTCTTTCTTGAACCTCTCCCTATATATATATATATATATATATATATATATATATATATAGAGAGAGAGAGAGAGAGAGAGAGAGAAGGGTTCAACAGAGAAGTTAAATATTGTGGAGAATAGAGAATTCGTAAAATAAAAACGAACAAATCTATAATTTTAATGAACAGATCAATGTACCACATGAACAGCAATTTGCCAAGGGTTCGAATCCTACTGGTGGCGAGGTTTTCTTTATTTTTACTAAATACGACTGTTCATTACTTATGTTGATCTGTTCGTAAAATGAATAGATTTGTTCATAATGAATAAAAAGATAATTCTCTATTGAACTCAACCATATATATATATATATATATATATATATATATATATATATATAGGGTTTGGTTATAATGAGAACCACACTTATCGTGAGAACATAAGAACCATTAAAATCAATGCATCTGCTATATAAATTAATGCATTCGCTATTAAATTTAATGCATCCGAAAATAATAAAAATTTTGCTTCCTTCAGGATTCGAACCCAGGATCTGCATTCATCCACCAAGATGATGCATCCACCGTAGATCTTGATGATCGAATGGCTTAAAATGGTTCTCCGTTCTAATTTTATTTAGTGGTTCTTATTTGAACCTCTCCCTATATATATATATATATATATATATATATATATATATATATATATATATATATATATATATATATAGGGGAGGGCTAGAATAAAAACACTCTTAAGTGTATAAAATATAAATGATTTTCAGCCCTTAGATCATCAAGATCTACGGTTGATTCGTAACCCTTTTGGATGAATTCGTGGTCCTGGGTTCGAATCCCAAAGGTAGCAAAAATTTATTTTTCACAATTCGTAACCATGTTGGATGAATTCGTAACCATGTTGGATAAAATTCGTACATTAAAAAACGTTTATATTTATATTTTAAAAAGTGTTTTTACTGTAGTCCTCCCCTATATATATATATATATATATATATATATATATATATATATATATATATATATATATGGGAGCGCTGCAATGAGATCCCCTACATGTAGTGAAATCTTATGTTGATTTGTGAGTATTGATTTTATGTATCCTATGACTGATATTTATCTAGAGGGCGAAATTTTTTACCAGGGTTTGAATTCTAAAGGAAGCGAAAATTTTATCATTTTTTTAATATCGTTATTCATCAATATATACTGCATTATTCAACATTATATATGCCTTATTTATTGTACTCATAATCCCACGAAAAATAGCAATCTCACGAGAGTGCACCCCTATATATTTAATTCGGCCAATTTAGGTTGTTCATTTGATTTAATTATGTACATCTAGATATTTAGTCATGAGTTTTGATTGTCATATTGAATTTTGACCGTTTGAGTTTTCTATATTTGCACTTCGGATTTGATATTTGGCTTGAAATTTTTATTTAAATTATATTGAACAACAGGAATAAATATAAATGAGGTGGTCTCCTGTAAAATCGATTTTATAGTGAAACCGCCTTCACAATGATATTACTTCAACATACAAATGATACTTTAACATTTTAAAGTATCTTTTGTATGTTGAAGTAGCTAGTATCATTGTGAAGACGGTTTCACCACAAAACCGATTTCATTTGAGTTTTTGTGAATACAATATATTTATAATAATTATAAATTTGAGTTAAAATTAATTATGAGATCAAAATTCGAATTATTTTTCAAAAATGATTCATAATTCGACATATTTTATGCGGTCATTCGCACGAATACGATACGAATCACTACATATTTTTGCGTAATTATGCTAGAATATATGAGTGCTTCGTACTGTGCGTGTGTCTGCAATTTTTTATTTTTTTTTGCGTAATTCTAAACCTTGCCTTTCCTTTCTGTTTTTTTTTTTTTTCAATTAAATGCCTTATTAATTGCCCAAGTATAAAGTTTATTTGTTGTTATTTATTTTGACACTTCACATGTGCTATCGTTATTCCTTAAATCTTGTAGAACCCAATCACCACTTCACTTTTAAATTATACTGCACTAGAAGTAATGGGTTGCTGCATATCGCAAAACCAATAAATATGTACTAAAATTAATGGGCGGTGTGTGTCCTAAAATCAATGAATTGGTGAAGCATGTGTATTCTCTTCTCCTGATTCTTCACAAAAGAAAAAAGTGAAGTCGCAATGAAAATTTCTTATTTTTGATCTTTTCTTTATTTCTTGAAAGATTAAATCATATATATAATTTCAACATTATTTATTATTGTTGGTTCTCCTTTGTCATGGATAATATGTATACTGATTTTATAAAATTAATTTTAAAAGTCCCTGTAAATTTGGTGACACTGAACTTAGCGGAATGCTATTGTTTTCATGTTCGAACACTTGGAATTCATTAAATTTACTTTGGTATAAAATAAGTGATTCGTTGACTATCAATTTTTTTTTTTATTTGTGATTATTAAAAGAAGATTATAGTTGGAGATTTAACTTCATAACTTCGAACAACTTGTCGAAGTGGTGATGATGTGATTCTGATGGAATATGATTAGGGTTATCTTTTATGTTATACTCACTTTGCATTAGCGTGTTCTTTTTATTATTATCATCCATTCACAAAAAGTGAGGCTTAAACAGGTAATTATCAACACTATTATCTCTGAATGCCAAAGTGCTTTTGTCAAGGGGAGATACATTTTGGATGGCGTCGTGGTGCTCAACGAGTTGATTGAAGAAGCCAAGAAAAAGAAGAAAGGCTTGACTCTCTTCAAAGTTGTTTTTGCAAAAGCTTACGACTCGGTTGAATGGGATTTCCTTGATGAAATGATGGAGAAAATGAACTTCAGTCCTTTATGGAGGAAATGGATTGGTGAATGCCTTAGTTCAGCCCGTATCAACGTTCTGGTCAACGGAGCCCCCTCGGGCGAGTTTCAGTTGGAGAGGGGCCTTAGACAAGGCGACCCCCTTTCGCCTTTCCTTTTCTTGATTGTTGCCGAGGGTATTCATCTTCTCACCGAGAGGGCGGTCCAGAGAGAGCTTTTGGTCCCGTTCAAAATTGGGAATGGCGAGATTTGCATTTCCCATCTTCAATATGCGGACGATATGATCTTCACTGCTTCAACTGTTAGAGAAAATGCATGGGCCTTCAAATGTATTCTCCATCTGTTCGAGCTGTTATCGGGGCTCTCGGTTAACTTTGAGAAGTGCAGCATTTATGGTCTGGGTATGGAGAGTCAGTTGGGTGAAAATATGGCAGCTCTGCTTAACTGCAAACGGGGAGAATTTCCAGTTAAATATCTTGGTATTAAGATTGGAACAAGTCTCTGCTGTGCATCTGAATGGGATTATCTCATCGAGAAGGTGAAAAGAAAAATCAGAGGTTGGAAAAATAGGAAATTCTCGTTCGCCGGGAGACTTACTCTTTTGCGCTCTATCCTCTTTTCTATTCCGATTTATCAGCTGTCCTTCTCCAAGGTCCCGAAAAAAGTTATTTCTGAGATTCAATCTTACATGGCAAAGTTTCTTTGGAGTGGGGACATGGAGGAGAGGAAGATCCATTGGGTCAAGTGGGAGGACTTGTGTGTCGAAGTTGGCCGAGGGGGGTTAGGTCTTAAGGATCTGGAGTGGTTTAATACAGCCCTCATGGCAAAATGGATGTGGCGCTTGCTATCGGAAAAAGAGTCTTTGTGGGTTAGGGTGATTAAGAAAAAGGCACGGGGAGGTTAGGTGGGATGGCAGCGGGCTAATCACTGCCGGGAGGAGGGTGGTTCCGTCGGGTTGGTGGAAGAACGTTCTCGGCATTAGCCAGGGGGAGACTGGAAGGTGGTTCAGAGAAAACCTTAAGATTTTTACTGGAGAATGGGATCTGTTCTCATTTTGGCATGACGCCTGGATCAGGGAGAGATCCCTCAAAGAGCTCTTCCCTAGACTGTTCCGTCTTAGTTCTAACCAGGATGGTTCCATAAAAAATATGGGGTTTTGGGCAGAAGGCTCGTGGTGTTGGAATCTGGAATGGTCTCGGCCTATTTTGGAAAGAGAGCAGGATATGGTCCATTGTCTCCTTTTGGCTATTGATAAAGCTCGTTTATGTGAAGGACAACAGGACGGATGGTGTTGGAAAGCTTGCCAAAGCGGAGCCTTTTCAGTTAAGTCGGCTTATAAAGAAATCAGCTCGAGGAATGACAACCATGCAAATCGAGGTTATGAGGATTTCTGGCAGATGATTTGGAGAGCCCCGGTTCCCCATAAGGTGATCACCACGGTCTGGAAAGCCCTTAGAGGCCGAATGGCCACTTGCGACAATCTTTTGAAGAGACGAGTGGCTATTCAAAGCGCTGATTTGAAGTGTGTGAACTGTAAATTGGAGGATGAGACGGTCGAACATCTGTTTTCCACATGCCGCAATTCCGAGGAGTTATGGAAGGGCTTGCTTCTTTGGCTTGGGAAAAGTTCAATTTTTCAGGCAACGATTAAAGATCATCTTCTCGCCTTTGTCAACTTGGGGACTAAACAGGATTTTCAGCTTCTCCTTGGGGTCTGGATGTGCACGATTTGGTGCATTTGGAGAGGGAGAAATAACAGCAAGTTTAATCTTGGAAGCTGGAGCAAAGATAAGCTGTTGACAGAGGTAAAAACGAGGCTTTGGAGCTGGAGGCTGGCGTTCAATCTGCAGATTACTTCTCCAAATTTTGGAAGCTGGTTTGGAGCTGTGAAACTCCATGGATAATTCTGGCAGCATCGCTCTTTTCTTCCCCCTGCTTGGTTTCTCTTTTCTTCCTATGTTCTTGTTTCTTTGATGTAGGTACCTCTGGTACCGTTTTCTTTTTCCTCAGTTTTCAATATATCTCCCTTTTCCTGAGCTTAAAACATTTCTATATTTCTATATTTTTACTCTCATTCACACAATATTTACCAAAAAAAAATTCATAAACCATTTGTTAATTAATTACCTAACATATCAATTTTGGTGAATCCATTGCCCCACTTTATAAACATCTTCCAATACTTTCTTAAAACTCTTGTCTTTCAAATGTTCAATCCACTACACTTCCAATATTTTATACTTGCCTAGTTTGTATAAAATTCTCCTTAGGGCTTGTTAGGCGATTTAACCTGGCTTTTATAGACAAACTATCTGTGAGGATATTTGTATATAGTTATTAAGAGGTTATTAGAGGTTAATTATTTGCTAATTACAATTTAATAATTTCAAAACAAATCTAACCATTCTTAAAGTTTATAAATACATGAACATTTTGCACTTTGCAATTCCTACATGATCTTCAAACTTCAATCAATTAAACATTCACTTTTTTTATTCTTCTTACAATTGTGAACCATACGGGATCATCCCATCAATCACTATATTACAATTAAATTAATCAAATTATAATGAAATATTGTAATACTAGTCATACTTACTGCTTGAATTTAGAACTGTGATTATTGATCAGCATTAATTGCTTCCAATTGAAAACGAACCGACCAACAACTCTATCAATTTGGGGGCCACCCAATATTCGACATGTGACACAAAATGTTGAATAGAGGCCAAGTATTGCTAATTTGCTATATATTCAATAAACGAAGGCTGTACCTAATTCTAGACAGTGATTCCTTGATGCTATATTGAGAAATAAAGCATATTATTGGAGACTTGGAGTATATAGTTATAGCATATTTATGATAATATACTAGAGTGTAGGGCCGGGTATACTTGTTATTACTATCAAGATAAAAATATGAAAATTGTGAGATTCTAAACCATAATTACTTTTTGGTTTTTATCACTTTGTGTCGATATCATGATTAAAAGGTTATTGATTTAAATTTTTGTCAATATATTTCAAGTGAAAACATAACAATTCGGCTCTAAATTTGAAATTATTCTCGAACAAGCGGTTCCATTTCTGCTTGAAATCTCTCGATTTCTAATGTGTTTTGGTTCTCTCACGTTCTCACCGCTTCGAAGCGCTACCAACAATCGTTCCTTATTCTTGCGTTGTGCATCGACAATCACTCTTTATTTTTATCTGGAATGTCATATAAATTGAGATATTCTAATTCGATTTTGTGCAATTACTTGACCTAAATGGTGTTTACATGATTGAAATTCACAGTCACTTGTAAATTCATTTGATCTACTAACTACGTCATCACAGGGACATGAAATGGGATCTAGCAAATGCCATCGCATAAAATCTTGATTGGTTGGAAGCCGTTATCTCTTGTCAAGAAATTATCCACATGTAAGTGATGTTTTTTAATATATATATATATATATATATATATATATATAGAGAGAGAGAGAGAGAGAGAGAGTGGGGCTATAATAAAAACACATCTTTTTGTAAAAACTAAAAACGGCTGAATTTTATGTAGAACACGCATGAATTAGCTGTGTAACTGTATGAATTGTGAAAGGTCCTGAGTTCGACTGAATTCTATGTAGAACACGTATGAATTTCGCAATTCATACAATTACACAGCTAATTCATACGTGTTCTACATAGAATTCATACATTTTAGTCGTTTTTAGTTTTTACAAAAAGATGTGTTTTCACCCTAGCTCAACCCTATATATATATAGGGGGGCGGTTATTCAATAAACCACCCTTATTTTAAGAATTACGAACCAGCAAAAATGCATGAATTTTATGTATAACACGCATGAATAAACTGTATAAAGGCACGAATTGCGAAAAATAATTTTTTGCTACCTTTGGGATTCGAACTCAGGACCATGAATTTATCCAACAAGGTGATGAATCAACCGTTGATCTTGATGATCTAAGGGCTGAAAATGGTTCCTAATTTATATTTTAAGAAGCGTTCTTATTTTAGCCTTCCCCTATATATATATATATATATATATATATATATATATATATTTTTAGAACCATATGTAAGTGATGATTGATCGGATAGGAGCACTATATTTTTTTTAAAATTTGTTTTTGGAGTGAGACAGGAGCACTAATTATGAACAAAACATAGTGACAAATGTTGTGCGGTGGCCACATCATGCGCACCAGTTTGGTTGGCTCAAATCCATCCCGAAATTCGACCCGTACCCTCGCTCAAACTATGACTCATATTTCATTATATAAAATTGATCATTACTATTATAAATAAAAATGACAATATGAATAAAAATAATTTTTTATTATAAATCAAATAAAAGTAATAATATTTTAGGGTAAATTGTATGAAAATACCCGACCTTATACCAAAATATGATTTTTTTTTTTTTTGATAAACTTTTTAATTGTATCAAAAAATATATAACGACCTTGCAATCGGTTGCAATGTCGGCCCGAAGACATCTTCCGACTAAATTCAATTAGGGTCTACTGCTCACGTGTGGGCTTTATCCGATGTGGCAGAAATTAATTGTATTTGTGGGTTGGTGTGTGTGCAATGACTGAACCACGTCGTTTTCGATTGAGACCAAAACGTTTTTCTAGAAATTGGATGAATTTCTGGAAGAATTTTGTCGAAGGCGAGGGGAGAACGATGGGAAGAGGAGATTGTGAGATAAGCTAGATTGAATCCTTAATCCTTATATGTATTGCAATCGATTTATTTCTTGCTAAAACGACGTTGTTTTATGCAAATGGAAACGACACGTTTCATTAGCCGGTCCGACTAGTCATCTCAGCTTTCCAGAGATCCACCTCAGCATCAATTTGGGGGGAAAATGTCTCCGGACCGACATTGCAACTGATTGTGAGGTCATCATATTTTTTGCTACAATTAAAAAGTTTGTCAAAAAATCAGATTTTGGTATAAGGTCGGGTATTTTCATGCAATTTATCCAATGTATTAAATAAAAGTGACGATTATTACTCTTCAAAGCGACAGTTGCAAAAATAAAATTATTCTTAATAAAAGTGACAATATTAATAAATAAAATTGACAGTTCATACACATAAAAATAAATTAATCAAATTCAAATTGGGTTTTAAGTTGGGTTCCAACCGGACCCAACCCAAACTCAAGTCCGAGGCGCACGTACCATAAGGTTGCGCATACAAAAGACCGGCCCAAACATGACTTGTTCAATTATTCTTAATCCCCACAAAACTTCAGATTTTTTATGGGGCTACACCATGTTTTAATAGACCACAAAGGGTCGGATCTGACCAATCCATCTTTTAATGAGGGGTTTGGTTTGAATGAAAATGCATGATTGATAAAATATTTAATTTAATTTAATATTTTGTTTTTATAATTTGACTCGTGATGCAAAATCCGGCTCACGCTCTAACCAATCAATTGGAACCATCCAATTAAATGATTATTTATCATCCCAAAATTAATTAATTGTTTTTAATCATTCTCTAATCGATTTGCAAAATTTGCATCTGAATTTTGAAAGTTAAAAATCTTTACATTTGTACTTGCAATTCTGCCATATAATTAAATTACGTATCAAAAGTTATACATATTGAATTTGCTTGGTTTAATTATATATAAAGTTAATAATATTAATTTATTATTTATTTAGATGGATTGAAATTTTAGAATATTTCAAGGTCTTTGATAACTTTCATAATTTGTGCTAGTTTAATACTTCCTTTGTTCCACTTTCATAATCTTATATTTCCTTTTGAAATGTTCCAAAATATAATTCACTTTTTAAATTGAATTACATTAAGTATAGAATAATAAATAAGCACAAAAAAAATTACATATAAATTATAGATATTTTAAACATATTAATCGTACTTTCTTAATATGTGTGGAGAAACAATATAGACTATCAAAATGGGACGAATGGAGTAATTTCAGAGACAAACTCATCCCACATGAGTTATCTAGTCTAACGTGACCCCTCGTCTACAAAACATCTTCTTAAGTGGATGCGGGTTTTAAGAAAAACAAGTTGTGTATTTGGTGAGTGGAGAAAGAGTCCACAAATTAAAAAAATGATAATAGTTAATAGAGTTGTTTTAAAAATAATGGGTCTATTAGTGACAATGTGTGTAATATGTGAAAATTGTAATATGTGAAAATTATAAAGGTGATAATTATTGGAATTAAGTTTAACAAAAAAAAATGTTTTATAGACGAACGAAAATGAAAAATAGGTTCGTGGATAGACGAAGTATTAGAATTTATCCACAACACATCCACAAATAATAGCTATAAGTTTCCTTCATCGAGACGATATAATTTGTACCAAGTCCTTTTACAATATTAATTATCACTGAGTTCTTAGTTTCACCATTCTCATCTTAACACATTCATAAATAGTTTCGGATTCTCCTCGTCTAGAAAAAATAAAATAAAAGGAAAAGAAGAATATTATTGAACAATTTCGTAATATACTATTATTTCCACCACGCGATTCCACAAGATTACTTGTCACTGAATTTTTAATTTCTTCATTCTCATCTTCTTCACTTATTTCTTAGTAGTATTTCCTTAAATGCGGACCTAATCATGCTTAATGTATGTTAATGGGGAATAAAATAACCAATTCTAGCACATTTTGTGGTTATGCATGGATGTGCCGCACGTTAGTATATAGCTTAATCAATGTATTCACGTTGTTAATTACATTATCATGCATAAAGAAAACGATGATTCTTTTCTTGTTACGGCACTTTATGCAGGTATTTAAAATATTTTAATGTCTAATTAAGGTATGTTAAGTTTTTGCACGACATTTGTCATGGAATTTAATTGTGCATTTGTTTTTGGCGAGTGTTTTCCGTGCTGGATGGGGTTACTCACAAAAGGTATAATATTGACAAAATTAACCGAACCACATTACCGAAGTGGACTTAATTTTCACGAAATTAAATTATTCCAACAACGACTTTTTTATCTTTGGATAATTTTTTGGGGAAAAATTGGTTTGCCACCCAAGCTATGCTTATCTTTTGACTTTGCAATACAAATTTTTGTTACAAAAATTAAATTGGAATTTGCCCATTTTATTTGATTGCAACCTATGTTGATTTCCGCCCTTTTGTCCCGTTGAACGGCCGTTTCTAATGTGTTCGACCACATTTTAGATTGAATTGCAAAGACCAATGAATAACATGGAAAGATCATTAGGTCGTTGAAAAGAAAATTTAAAACACAAACTTCTGAATTCAGTTTGTCTAATGGAATGATTTCATGGAGGTGCAATCAAGCATGTTAACTTTTAGATTGTTAATTGTCGTCTCAACTTCACCCATATAACATAGATTTAATTTTAAGATTAGTCATGATAGATAAAAATTGTAAAACTAATCCTTTATTTACTTAAATGAATTGAAACTTTGAAATACCTCAACGCCTTTAATCATTTCTATCATTTGAGCTAATTTTACTTGAGACATAGCCCCTTAAAATGAGGGGGATTGAAAACATCCTTCACTTATCAATCATGCAAAATAACCAATCCCTTACTATATAATAATAAAAGCAATCCATCTATTTGATGCAGGAAACATAAATCCGCCACAACAATAATAGACAAAGCAATCTTTTCGAATTTGAAATACAACATACTTTAAAAAAAGATAGTCAAATTAGGATCTAAAAGTAGGTCATAGCAAACATGTGAATAACACTAGTCCATTATGAAATGTAATGTACGTATCAAAAGGAAGTCTTGGTTTTGGATCCAAAAAAGTAAACGGCACTATACATTTAACATCATGTATAACACTAGTCCATTATGAGATGGAACGGACCTATCAAAAGAAAGTCTTGACAATGGATCCAAGAGTAGATGGCACTATACATTTAAGTTCACTATACACTTAGCCCACTGACCACCGGGTCCTCACTTAAGTGCAATGACCCGAGTTCGATCCCTCTTGGGAGCGAATTGGAGATATAAGGTGGATTTTGGTGAATGGAGAGATAAGGTGGTTCTTGGAGTGGATGGGGGAAACTAATTACTAACATCTAACATGACTTTGTCCGATCAAAAAAAAAAAAAAAACTCAAATATGGATATATAAAAGGGCGTTTACTTTGCATGATTAATAAGATACATGATTGAGTATTTTTATCCTCAAGAGTAGGACTAACTTAAATGATAGAAATAATCAAAGGCTTTGAGATATCCCAAAGTTTCAATCCGTCGAAGTAAACAAAGAATTAGTCTTACTATTTTTATTTATCAAAGCTAATCATCCAAAGTAAACACCCCCAAGAGTAGACTGCACAATACATTCAACATCAAGAATCAAACTACAAACATGACTAAAAAAAAAATCAAACTACAAACGAAGCAAAAGAAAGTCAGAAAATTGATCCAAGAGTAGACGGCAGTATACATTCAACATCAAGAATTACGAACGCAGCATCTTTAGAACAATCACATGGTAATACTTTGCCTATAGCTCGTTAAATAGCACACATTATATCAAGAACTTAGAGAAATACCGGACAACAAATTAGGAATCAGGTGATTTACGATAAAAGCTGATCCTTGCATGCTCCAATGGGAAAATAATCTAAGACAACAAATCAAAGCAACGGGACTGAACCCACATTACTATCCTATAGCACCGGTTCATATAATCATAGCACAAAGGAAATGATATATTGCTACAGTTTGTAACTAAGTAGAATAAAAAGCAAATGACCACATCAAAATTCAATCTCATAAGCAGCCTCAAAAATCTTAGAAAAATAGAACAAACAACATAAATTGATCCAAAAAGTGGTTTTGAAAATGTTGGCACAGCATAAAAGGAACATGAAACTAATCTCTCTATATTTAATCTTCCTCCTCGCCTTCTTGCTCAGCAATGTTGAAGTAGCGCAATTCATACACGTTCCTTTCTTTGTTGGAAGAAATCACACGAAGCCAATCTCTCACATTATGCTTCTTCAAGTATTTCTTTGTCAAATACTTCAAATACCTGCACATCAACAAAAATCAGAATCTCGTTATCGAAAATGATCTTATCAACAAATGAAAATGCAAATTTATGCTAACGATAACATCAGCAACAATATCTAAAAAAAAGAAACTAACAGTATGTTCAACACTATATAGTAGTACCATTTTTCTTCGAATGAAGAATAACAAATTCCACGCGGCAGCTTTAGTAGGAAACCCACATTTCATTCCAAAATTTAATTCAACAAAACTGAAAATTTATGCTAACGATATCCCCAATATTTCAATCAACATACTCTTTTACCGATATCATCAAAGGTAGCTGCTTTAACAAAGCCCACGGGAGCAAATCAAAACAAACGCATCGACACACATGACTATGCTATGCAGTTGTTGAAAACTAGCTAAAAAGAAATGTTTATTATTCGTGAACACCACTCACAACTAAAAAGATTTAGCAATTGATGCACATGTTACTGCGAATGTAATGGAATTAAAGTAATTTTTTTGTTGATTCGGCATTTCATTCTCAGCTCAAAAAGCCCATCCAAATATGAAAATCCACAACATTACACAAAAAGACAGTTAATTAACCCACCTTTTGGAGAAAGTGGAATCCGCGGTGACGGTGATCTTGTTCTTGTCGCGGCTGACGGTAACGGAATCGCCGAGAGCACCAGCTTTGCCGCCGACCTTAATTCTTTCCTGCAAAAACTTCTCTAGCGAAGCGATCTCCATGATCTTATCCTCCACCGGCTTCGAGCAATCGATCACGAAGCTAACCCCCTTCTTCTTCCCGCCCTTTGCCGCCGCAGCCGCCGTGCCTTTGCTCATCTTCGCGAAGTTCTTTTTTTTTTCGCCTGCAAAAATCAAATCGAAAACTTCGGAATTAAAACAAATCGACGTAGGAATATACTGAAAATGGGGGAAATTTTCTGAAAATTGCGGGCATTTGCTTACAGCTGTGGAATGGAACGGCAGAGTGCGTGAACTGTGTGTAGAGAGTGAGCGTCGAGGAGATGAACGGATATATTAGGGTTCCTTGAGTTAGTTGAAATGGGCTTTAGGGTTTAGGTTTTGGATCTGACTTCAGAGAATGAAAATCCAGTAAGCTTGGGATTATTCCATAGGCTGAGTCTTAAAACTTTGGGCCTAGTTTGTATCTCATAAATTTAACTGATCATTTGATAATTTAGATTTTTTTTATTTAACAAAATTAATATATATATATATATATATAGGGTAGGGTTAATATAAAAACCCCTCTTAAGATGAAAACTAGGAACCAATTTAAAACCATTGATTTAAATAAAATAGAGGGCTGAGATTAAACTACAGATGCACAATTTCGATTGCATAGATGCACAGTTTCAATTGCATAGATGCACAATTTCGATTTGCTTGAGTATTTTGCATTGTTGGTTTCAATTGCATAAATTGCATATTTTTTAATTGCACAGTAAAATATAATAGATGCACAGTTTCTTTTGTTGACTAAATCCTAACCATTAGATCTAATATTTAAAAGGTCAAGATTAGGTTCCTAGTTCTCATTTTAACAGAGGTTTTTATTAGAACCTCTTCCTATATATATATATATATATATATATATATATATATATGTATGTATAAGAATTAAAAAAAAAATATTTGGGGGTAGGGATGAAAATGAATCAAATAATTTTGGTTCGATTCGGCATTCGAATCTAATTTTTTATATTCGAATACGAAATTTTATAATTTGAATACGAATACAAATAATTTTTTTGATTCGATTAGTTATCAAATACAATTTGAGAATTACAATATTTGATTCGGTATTTGAAAATATTTGATAATATACGTATATATAATATTTGAAAAAATAAATAATAAAACAAATATAAAGTAAACTAAATAAAAAATAATATTTATTTAAATACAAATGAAAAACGATAATAATAATCAAAGCTTTAAAATGACTTTGATTCTAGATATAATTCATACGGAAGTGTTTTATATGAATATCAGAATTGGACTTTATATTTCTAAAAAAAATTGTTTCAATTTGGACTTAAGATTTAATTATTGAGCTTTTAAAAGAAAATTTTATTATATGTTGTTTCAATTTTTCTTTTGGGCCAATAAATATATTACTCCATCTGATGAATCCAAATCTTACTTAGAGAGAAGCCCACTTCCTGATTAATTTAACCATTTTTTTCACACAAGTTTTAATCTGTTACTTGGCTTATCGAAGTTGATAATAAACAAATAGTTTAATTGTATGAAAGTGATTGATCCACGCCTCCACCAAAGTTATCCAAATTCTTCACATTTTCCAAAACGTCCATAACTTAACTTCCCCAAAGTTATCCAAATTCTTCACATTTTCCAGTCTCAATTTTCATGTGAACAGCTCCACATTTTCATCAATTCTAAGCTCGGCATCCAGTTCATAATTTCCTCCCTCAGTTGGTAAACAAAGTCTCCCTAACTCGACTTAATCATCTCTTTTCTTTTCTTTTTTCCTAGAAGAGCTATTAATTGTATCTCATTATGTTTTATGCAGAATAACATCAAAATCCTGTTACAAGACAAAGGTTTGCTTCCTTTCATTCAACATGAACACACAGTCACACACTCGTACCACGTACATGAACCATTTCAAAACACAATAACATCACCACCAAACTATAACCAACATGTTCCGAGGCATTTATTTCATAAATGACATGAAGTTGCTTTTGAAACAAATAAATGAGAATTAGAAGCTAGTTTATATATATATAAATATAAGTTGCTGTTGAGTCGATCGGTGGTGAGCCGGAAAAGAGGGAGCAAGGGGGCTTGGCGGAGTTAGCAGCGTCACGCCAGCCGAGCTGAGTGAATCGGTGGCGGCGGCGGCCTATTGGCACCGTCCGCTCGTCGATGGCGAGAAAGGGGCTGGGCTGCTGCTGCTCAGCCGGTCGATGCGTTACTGCTGCCGCGGCAGCCCCGAGAGGGAGAAAGGCGTCTGTGTTTCTGTTAGAGAGAGACGCGTAGATGAGAGGGGGAGAAGTTTTATTTTAATTTCTTGGGCCTATACATGCTGATTTTTGGATGATTAAAGAATTGTTTTTTTTTTTTTTTTCATTTCAGCTTGGGCCTCTATTTAATTAGTGAATTGAATTCGACTAAAGTCTATTATGCATTAAGTATGAATTTTTACATCATATATTTATAACACAAGAGTGTGTTCCGTATAGAAAGTATTTTGATAAATTGGTTTGCATAACCAAGTTAAGTTTCAAAGAAAAGTCGGTTAACTACTGAACTAAGATTTATAGTAGCTTTTTAGATATGTGAGTTAAGATCAATATTTCCAGAATAATAGATTAAACTATCTTGGAGGTGCTTATCACTGTTTTTAGAAGGAGAGAATTGTGCATCTTTTATCTAAAGGCTTGTCCTATTAAGGTGGATTTTTGTTTATCAAAGTATGCTTTGAGTTATTGAACTCTAAATATTTTATGCAAATTCAAATGAATGCCGACATTAAAATGTTTTGATCTCTCTATTTGTTTAAAGTGCTCCTATGTTCTCTAACAATCGGGTCCTAGCCGACGTAGCGACTGAATCGCCCTAGTTAGGATTGTGTACACACAAAAGAAAGGAATATTGTGTGGGAGCAGCCCACACGCATGCGCGGTAGTGAATCTATGTGGGTTACTCTCACATGTTCACATTATAGGTGAAACAGCAATAGAGAGAAGACTGAAAATGGATGTGTGCGTGTGTTGGTCAAGCGTTAAGGGGTTAATATCTAATGTCAAACGTCTTCATTTAATATTGTTTGTTTTTATATATATATATATATATATATATATATATATATATATATATAAAGACTGAAAATGAACCTTATTACTGATTTTAAGTATGCATGGAATGCTATTAAATATTTCTATGTTGTACTGTTGATAGGATGGACTATTATTTTAGAAAATGAATTTTAAAATGTTTTCAAATGCCTAAACCCACTGAGTATATTAGTACTCAACCATAATATTCACTTAGGTGCGTATTATTTGAGATTGATTATTTTAATATTCTTAGTTAATGAAATGTTGAATTAAGAATGTGTTGCCCGAATCTAAGGGTATATCACATATTTTATTCAAGCAAAATTTAGAAATCCCATTAACTAGCCCATTTCTTTTTTCCCGAGAATCGGGGCGTTACAATTTCGAGCGCATGTGGCTCGACAATCCTTCATGCAAGACCGCGACCTTCACCGCTCACCTCAGATTTAAAGGAACACATTTGGTCTCGTTTTGGTCCGATTGAACTATAAAAAATAGTGTAATTTTATTTTTAGTTATTGTATTTTATTTTATTTTAATTAATGCAAAGTTAAAATTTTAATTTTAATGAAATATTGAATTTTAAAATAAAAAAGTAAAAATGAGATTAAATATAAATAAATATTATAGCGTGTCTTATATAGCTAATGCACTGGATAGGGGAGACGATAAAGTATGGATCGCCTTGTAGCGCCTCATCTTAGCGCCTTCCACTAGAGACTAGAGATGCTCTAAATGCCAAACTGTTAGACCAAGTTGACCCAACTATCCGAGCTCATCGGCCCCAATGTGGGAAGTTTAGTCAGCTTAGCACTTTCAGGCCTCCTTTTAAAAATATAGCCGAACTACCTCGAAATATTGGATTGTACCACATTTGGACTATATTTTAATCAACATTAATTAGAATATAAATAAGAATCAACAATTATAAATATATATAATTAAATAGATGTACCATACACTTAAATGCACACAAAAAATTTACTATAAATTATTACTACATACTAATAAATTTACTCCAATTCAATCACCGATTCTAATTTTTTCGTCACCATACATAAATGATTTACCTTTAAAAAGTAATATGTATATACTAATATGATTACATTTTGAAAAGCATTTATTCATGTGTGTAGTAGGGTGGGGGAATAAAACTGCAAGCCCAATTCATGAACCAACTAAAATAAAAATTAGTTATATGCCATAGACACGTGCAATTGAAAGAACCATAGCCGGGGACTATAAGTTTCGAGATTCGTGATGAAGAGAAAGAGAGAGGGAGGAGGACAAAGAAGAATGGGCGTTTGGCTAAAGAATCATCATCCTCAATTCCAATGATTCATTCACCCCACATGCATCCTATAATATAAAATTATTCGACTTATACATCTAATCTTTGTTTGCTCCCATACGTATATATGCACACATCTCTATCGCCTGTTTTACATATTTGTATGAGCTTTTCCTCATACACGTAGCCTCACCGGAGAATTTTGAACTTTTCCAACGTCAATTTGATCAATATCAATATAGAAATCCACATCAAATCGTCTCATTTGCCTTGCGCCTTATCCAGCTCTCTCTTTCTTGATATTTGGAACTTAATTTTGGTTAATTTGTTAGTCTTAAATTGTTATTTTCGGACACAGGACTTCGCTTTTTTTCGTCAAGGAATGATTGTGTTTTGATTCTGGGTCTCATTTTCTGGTAAAGGTTTGATCTTTTTGCGTGGAGCTGTAGATGGATGTTGTATATTGTGAGGTGGGCTTTTGTTTGATTTTATGTATTTTTTGTGTTGAGAATCTCTAGGTTGTAATGAAATGATGGGTGATTGCTTATTGGAATGTTGTGTTTGTTGAATTTTTAGGAGTATATAACGAATTCTAGAGGCGTGGAGCTCTTTACTTGCAGATGGTTGCCCATTTCTTCTCCAAAAGCTTTGGTTTTTCTCTGCCATGGTTGTTCCTCTCTCTCTCTCTCTCTCTCTCACACACACACACACACACACACACACACAATAAGTTTTTTATTCATCATTGTTTGTATTTTGAGTGGTGGTGATGAATGAGTTGCAGGTTATGGCATGGAATGCAGTAACTTCATGAAAGGTATGAGTCTGTAGACAAATCTTTTGTTATCAACTTTGTTTCATCTTCGAGCATCACTTTACTCGCGTGCGTGTATTTGATGACATTATATATACATATGTTTAGGATTTATTAGTACTGACATTTGACATGTGTTTGGTGGAAATGAATTATTTCCTTAATCTAGTTTGGTATCTCATGGCCTATTTCATTTCTTTCTATTGAATTTATTCTTGATTGGCTGAAGTTTAGTGTTATTACTTACATGAAAACAATCAGCTGGTTTCATGAAATCTTTGACTTGAATGTTGTGTGTAGAAAGAAACATGTGATTGTTCTTTTTGCATCCAAGAATTCTATTTTTCTGCTTAAATTTTCTGTTTTGTTATATCTCTTCTCTGCCACATTTTTTCTTCAACTCGGGTGAACTTGCACCTCGTGTTGCGACTGTAGTACAAAACTCTATACCTTAGTCATACGAGCAAGAGGAAGAATTTGAGCCAAATAACGTTTAATGTTTTGAAAGACTAGATAACTCAATAAATGTGATTCAATGTCAAGTATGAGGTTAGAGTGTTGATAGTTGGTTGGCCAAGAAATTGTTAATGTTGGCATGCTGTCAAGTGCTGGTTTATTAGGTTTAATTAATTGGTATTCTGTACTATGGCTAGATTTAACTAGTTGCATGTTGGCCGAGCACTATGTTGATTCAGGCATTGTCAGGATATGATTCCTTATGACTTGTATAGGTTTAACGATATGTAGTAAGGAAAACCCTAAAAGGATGTTTTAGATCTTTGTACATAATCTCTATGTTGCAGTTGAACATTTGATCTTTTTTCTTATTATTACTATTATTAGGTGTTGGGATTAAACTGTCGAATCATGGCTATGCTGTGTTTGGAATTGATTATGAAGGCCATGGACAGTCCTCAGGTGCTCGATGTTACATCAAGAGGTTCGACAATATTGTCAATGATTGCAGTGAACATTTCAAGTCAGTATGTGGTAAGTTACCAAACTCTGGTGGTGTTAAATCATGAATTGTGTAGAATGAATCTGATGATTGTAGTATAAGTGATGCTGGTTTTCTTGAATTTTTCAGCGCGGGAAGAGTATAAGGAAAAGAGGAGATTCTTATACGGAGAATCAATGGGAGGGGCAGTTGCTCTGCTAACACACAAGAATGACCCTAATTTTTGGGATGGCGCCGTTCTAGTCGCTCCTATGTGTAAGGTCGTGCACCACGTTTCCATTTCTCAATCACTACCGATCCGGTCCACATCTTTTGTGCAGCAGAGAATCGACTTATTTTGATCTTGGTTTCGTTGAATTGTTAGATATCGGAGAAGGTGAAGCCGCACCCTATAATCATCAGCCTTTTGACTAGGGTGGAAGATGTGATTCCTAAATGGAAGATCGTTCCAACGAAAGACGTCATTGATTCAGCCTTCAAGGATCCTGTCAAACGAGAAGAGGTGAGCGTTACACATCCGAAATTTGAATGGTTTTGTAGTGAAATCATGAATGTGGCGCGACATTTTTGTGCAGATTCGTGGCAACAAGTTGATATATCAAGAGAAACCGAGACTGAAAACGGCTCTTGAACTTCTGAGAACTAGCATGAACCTCGAGGACAGCCTCAACGAGGTCCCTGCTTTCAAGAGTTTTTTTACTATTATTAATTGTTGCTACTTTGATGCATCGAGTGCTTTGTTTCATACTATTATGTGGTGTTGTTGACGAATTCAAGATTGTTCAAGTATGCAGATGATGAACACAACATACTAAATCCATTTAGTTGAGGTTGGACAGGTGACGTTGCCATTCTTGGTGTTGCACGGGGAAGCGGACACAGTGACGGACCCGGAAGTAAGCAAGGGATTGTACGAGCAAGCGAGCAGCGTGGACAAGACGATGAAGATATATGCCGGGATGTGGCATGGCCTAACGTCGGGGGAGCCAGACGACAACATAGAGATCGTCTTCTCGGACATCCTGGCGTGGCTGGACAAGCGGTCGGGAGAAGACGCCCCTCGTCCTAGTCTCGACCCGACCACAACCACAACCACAACCACGGCGCCTGCCGAACAAACTCAATGTGAAATCCGGCCCAACGCCAAGAATTCGCATGGCTGGAAAGGTCATGGCTTACTCCATTCAGCAATGTAACAAGAAAATAATTGAACTTTGGACATATAAATGGACGCAATTCTCGAAATATTACTCTCAACTAATTGACTGCGCGGATTTATATCATTCATAAGTAATTTCGTTTTTTCATTCTTCTTTTTTGCCTTTTTGGGTAAGTGAATGCAATAAATAAAAATGAAGGTACAAAATATAGGGAAATTTTGTTAACTGACTCAAAATTTTCATCGTATAGGTCTGCTGGCGGTCGGAAAATCGCCCTTTTTAGGCGGGTCTATACGTCCAGAAAAAATGCCCGACTGATTTCTTGGATCCGATTGGTTGCCCCGATTTCTCGCATTGGTGTGGCGTGTCCACCTCTACCTCTACTAATTCTCTGCCTCTGGTGTGAATATAACATAAATGTTAACTATAATATAATTGATATTTGAATTTTCTTGGTGTTTGGTGTGCTTTGATCGGGATATATGATTACCGTATATTATAAATCTCAACTTTATATAGAATCATATATATTACAGGCCACCGAGATATAAGTATGATTTATGAAAGATAAAATGAACAATAAATACAAAACAATCTAATTTGATAGTTGTATAGTTTACTTTTAAGTTTTAAATAGGGCATTTTTTATATATATTTTTGGAAAAACGTGTAAATTTCCACTAAGCCACGAAGTCACGGTTTGTTTTAAATTTGTACATATACCTTCATAGTGGGTTAACCGCCCGCACACAATAATTTGCGCAAAAGTAAAGTAATGAAGTTTGACAATAAATAAGAAGAAAATTTTTGATTATTCAATTCAATCCACTCAATTTTAGGGCTAGTTTTATTGAGCTCGAACTATTTTCGATTCGGAACATTCCGATTTTTTTTATTTCAAGTTTTTAAAACCTAACTTTCCGATACATCCGAGCTCCTGCGTTAATTTCAAACTAAACCAAAACTAACAGATGGTGCAAATGTCGAAATTTTTATTAATAAACAAAAAATCTCTCTCTCTCTCTCTCTCTCTCTCCCCCTCTCTCTTCCCCTCCCAACACACATTTACACATTTACACACACACACACACACACACATATATATATATATATATATATATATATATATATATTGGTTGCTTAGCGAAACCACAATTTGAAATGAGAATTGAGAATATTAAACTCACGTGTAAATTAAGTTATTACATTTGTCCAAAAAAATATAAAAATTCTGTTTCCTTCAGAATTCGAACAGATCAACATAAGTAATGAACAGACGTATTTAGTAAAAATAGAGAAAAACACGCCACCAGCAGAATTCGAACCCGGGGCAAATTTCTGTTCATGCGGTACATTGATTTGTTCATCAAAATAATAGATCTGTTCATTTTTGTTTCACGAATTCTTTATTCTCTAAATATTTAGCATTCTCTGTTGAACCTTTCTTATATATATATATATATATATATATATATATATAGGGTCGCATTCTATGGAGAATGATGTATAAGTAGAGAATGGAGAAACATTGAATATGTCAATAGAAACAGTTGAACATACGAATAATTTCGTTGAACGTTTGGGGGTTCGGACCCTGTATAAGTTCAACATAATTCCCGTTGAACGTTAAACGAACGAACGCTGACCGTTAGATTAGATAAGATCAACGCCTGAGATTGTTTCTCCTTTATTTGCAAACATTTACATCTCCATTGAACCTTTTCCTATATATATATATATATATATATATATATATATGGTATGATTCTAGTGATAACTATAGTTTATATCTAGTGTAAAATTAATGTAATCCGCCACTAAATTTACGATATTCAAAAAAAAAAAATCACTTCATTCAAAATATATATACCATGTTTAGAGTCTTGCTTTCCAAGTATCTTAGGTAGCTTTCCCATATTCTTCGACTTTATCCTTAGGCTACGTTTGGGAGCCTTGAAAACCGCAGATAGATTAGTTACCACCTGTTTGGTAGCCCATAAACTTAATAGCCCAGGCCCGGAGTTATGCCAAAGTTCGGTCCAAAATCACTGTTCAATATGGCGTGTGGGTCCGGCCAACACCCGCGGATACGGTTGCCATTTTTCTATAGTAGCTCATATTATATTTCTATGTTATGAATTTACCCTCTCATCCTGCCATTTTCAAATTGTGATTTTCTTGAAGAAGAAGCCATTATGAAAACTATTTCTTAATTTATGGGGTGAGGCTTTGGTCATGCAGGGGACAAGAATAAATGGGGGAGGGAATTTGGGTTGCTAGGGTGCTGGCGGTGCAGCGCTGCAAGTGGGGGGCATCTGGGCTGCGGCTTTGATCGCGCCGAAGAGGAGGGGTTGTGGCAGTGTGGTGCAATGCCGTTGGGGGGAATCTGAGCTGCGGGGGTATGCCGATGCAACGTCGCAGGGTCATCTAGATTTTTTTTTTAATACTAGTAAGTTTATCGTAGCACCGGCAGAGTGAATCTAGGTTGCAGGGGTGTGCCGGTGCAATGAAGATAGGAAAGATTTTGCAGTGGATAACTATTTTTTAACTAAAGAAGACATCTCCTCAAGATGAGAACAAAGACTTACACCTTAAAAAAAAAAGCACTTAAAACTTAAAAATGACGTAAACACCTTGCAACAAGTCTAACAGAATGGGAATGAACGATAATATGATAGCACCCAAATATTGGGGACACAAGAAAGAGAAAAAATTTCAACTTATTTTCAACCTCAAGGAAGGGGGATTGCTATGGGTAGGGATGTCAATGCAGCCCGAAACCCGTGGGCCGACCCGAATAACCCGACAAAATTAGAGGGTTAGGGTTGAAAAATCGCAACTCGAAAAAACCTCCAGCCCGATTAGCCCGCACCCGACTAACCCGGAACCCGATAGGGCTAGCCCGAAAATCCGATGGGCTGGCCCGGTGGGCTGACAGAATTGTGACTGATGCATCCAGTTACAACTTCTGCTATGTTTAGATCTATGGTATTTGCTTAAATATATATATGTAGCCTCATTAAAAAAAGTGAAATTAATTAGTTAGAAGAGTCAAAATGGAAAGTACCCCTTTTCAAAGACAAAAACAAAAATGTACCCACCCTTTACCAAACATATAAAATCTACCCATTCAAGACAATAATACCCCTATGCACATTCTAGTATGTTGCTCGCCAACAAATAAACGAGCGCGTCGAGTGCGTCGAGCAATATACAAAAACCACATTTAAACCTTTGAACAAATGATTCTCTAAAATTCATTATAATCATTTATATTTATAAACAGTAATCAGGCCCAACATGCTTCCGTAAACACTTCGAAATAATTCTTAAATTAAACCAACATTATACCTTCGTCGACTGGTCTTCTTCAGGAGTCGGTCTTGTTGCGTTTTACGGCTCGTCTGCCTCCCCGGCACGCACCAACCACACACTCGCAAGAGATGGTTGCAACCCTTCTCCTTCACTAAGTGCCGACTAAATACTTTGTTGGAAAAATAAAGAAAATATTTTTACTCAACCCGGAATAGTTGGACTAAAACAAAGCGTTTATAGAGGAATTATATAATAATTAATTTTATTTCATAAAAACTCCCCAAGGGAGGAGACTAGCTTGTTTAGCTACTCATAGTAGCTAATCCTTGTGTACATAAAAATAAAAAAAACTTAAACTAAAAACGAAAAACTTTAAAACAGAATTTAAAAAAAACAAAGATAATTTTTCTAGAGAGAAGATGTGTGTTGTGTGAAATGGGTGTGATTTTTCTGATGATCTTCTTCTCTCCAGCCCTCGTGTTTTTATAGAGGTCTGATACCCTCTATAATTGCTTGGTTGTTGGCCTCGGATTCCATCTTTGTGGCCAGCTTGCTTGAATATGACATCCACCTTCTTCTGTCGGCCTTGATTGCCGACACTTTGTTAGTGGCATCACATGGTGCTGGACCCCTGCTTTATCTTCTTGTGATAATGCTTGGTAGGGGCCGGCTGCTTTTCCCTCCACTCACTTTTGTCCTGAAGCTTTTGGTGAGTGGTTCTCCTGTTCTTCCACCCACTTTTGTCGTTTCTTTTGTGGGTGCGGTCTCTGCTGTGAATCACATGATTCACTTTGCTCTGTCGGCCACCTTACTTTTTTGGTGCCCGAGGGGTCCTTCCCTTTGGAGTCTGATGTTTGTCGTGTTCATCAGACCGGAACCTCCTTCTGTCAGGTTTCGGGAAGAAACCTTTTCCGAATTCTGGCTCCTTCTGCGACGAACATTGATCGCAGATTTTCTCGATCCATTGGCCCGAATGAGCCATGTTACAGAATTTGCGACGAGTTTCTTTGCTCCCCGCCATCTTGTTGTCCCATATCGTTTGCCTCTTTTTCTCGAAAGATTTTTCGGCAAACTCGGTTGTTGTCCCTGTCATTGTGTTTACCAGGAACGTTCCCAGATCAGAACTTTGAAAGAACTTGAATCTGGACTTCATTTTGTCCATCTCTGTAAGACAGACCCATAGTCCCCATGCTCGTCTCGTGGAGATTTGATCCTCCGTAAATGTTGAGGCGATCGGGACTTGAAAATCAGGAACTTTGATCCGATTCAAGGCTCCTGTATCTGGTCTCCGAAGCTTGATGAAATGGAAAGCTTCATAGACTCCTTTTCCGACAGGTTCTGGTGCTGCGCTGAAGAAGTACAGTTCCAGAACGTCTCCCCGTTTAAGGGACTCGTTGTTCTCCCAGGCTTCAAACACCGTTTTCTGGATCCACTTGGGTAGACCCTTGATTTCGTTGAAGGCTGGGGCAGTGGTATAAACTGAGGCCAAAGCCCCAAACTCATACCATTCCTTGATGTGGTCTGGATTGGCTCCTGGAGTTGTCCAGATCCTAGGGTATCTCCCTGCAACATCAACCCGGCAATTTCCCGGATTAATGCCCTTCCTTGTGATGAGTTTCTCCCATCTGTTTTGATAAATCTGCCAAGAAGGAGAAATATCAATAAAATTAGTATCAACCTTAAGTTGGCCAGTCATCGGCCTAAGATTGATCTCTCCCTCTTTTACCCCAGAGGTGGTGGGTTGACATGTTGGTTCAGGGAGTGACCCCTTAACAACATCTTTTCCTCGAGCGTCCGGCCGTGAAGCCATTCTCTCAGGACTTGTGCTAGGGGTACTTGAATCCCCTGCTACAGGTAATCCGCCCTGTACGGAAAGCATTGCTTTAGCCCGATTTTCACGGACAACGCGCAAAAGCGGCTTGTTGAGTACCTCCTGAAGATTAAACATCTTCATGAAGCAATCATCGATTTGGTTGGATACTTGGGCTTCGTCAGCCGCTTGTATCTTTCCAGCCTGTTTAGTGCGTAGTACACACTTCTGCCATTCTTGTTGTAGCAGCTCTAGACTTGCAAAGAGCTGCCCCTGTATTGCCTCGATGGCCTCCACTTCAGGGAGCTCCATCCCTTGTAAGGAAATCTGCAAGAACATTCTGATCAGATTTTAAAACGACAATATCATAATCATAATATTGACATTCGGCTTGCCATCTAAGCAATCTAGATTTTTCAG
This sequence comes from Salvia miltiorrhiza, assembly GCF_028751815.1. NCBI lineage: Eukaryota > Viridiplantae > Streptophyta > Magnoliopsida > Lamiales > Lamiaceae > Salvia > Salvia miltiorrhiza. The sequence continues at coordinate 14,151,480 of NC_080393.1, read as the reverse complement.
GCTTAGATTCAATCTTTTTTGTTAAGAAAGCTTTAACGTTAGTGTTATCAACTTTCAAAACAAATTTCTTAGCAAGTAAGAAAAGCGGCCATTTTTTAAACGCCTTTCGCACTGCAAAGAATTCCTTTTCGTTGATGTGCCATCGCACAGCTTCGTCGTCGGAGAAAAGACCGCTACAGTATCTGCAAGGTTCTTCTCCATAGGGGGTGATTTTTGTAAGCACAGCTGCCCACCAGAAATCACTCGCGTCGGTGTAGAGGACCAAGTCATCCTCGTCTTGTGGTATTGAAAGTTTTGGGAGATTTTTACAAATCTCTTTTAACTTTTTCATACCCTCCCGATGCTCTTCTTTCCATATGAATGGAACATCTTTCTTCAGTAACGGACTGAAGACTTTCCGGTACTCTGCAAGATTTTTGATAAACATTCCTGCAAAGTTAACAACTCCGAGAAAGCTTTGGAGCTGCTTCTTTTCTTTGAGATCCTCTGAGAAATTCTGAACTTTTTCCACAATATGTTCTTGTAGAATAATTCCAGATTCATCGATCTCTATTCCCAGGAACTCCATCTTCTGGGTAGCTATGACTGCCTTCTTCTCTGACAGTACTAGTCCTTCTTGTTGGCAAACATCCGCAAAGATATCCAGATGCCTGACATGTTCATGAATGTTTTTTGATGCAATAAGAATGTCATCAATGTAAACAAACATAAACGAAGAATAATCTTTGAAGAGATTATCCATCTTTCTTTGGAATATCTGAGGCGCGTTGGCTAACCCCATTGGCATGACATTCCAGACATAATGTCCTTGTGGAGTTGAGAAGGCTGTGAACTTCTTACTCCCTTCCTCCATGCGAATCTGGTAGAAACCCGATTTGCAATCGAACTTTGAGAATACCCTTGCATTTCTGATGCAGTCGATAAGGTGTTCTCTACTTGGGATGAAATATCCATCAAATTCAAGAATGTCATTAATCCCTTTATAATTAATGACCAGTCTTGGTTTTCCTCGCTTGATCTCCCCATGATTTCTTACCAGAAATCCAGGACTGCTGTATGGCGACCTTCCTGGTTCGATCAGCTTTAAATCAAGGTGTTCCTTGATTATACTCCTCATATCCTGTTGATCTTGAGTGTTCATCAGGATAGGTCTGAACCTTACGAACTCATGCTCCTTTCCAGTTTTAACCTTCAAAGTTGCTCTGAGCTGGTTTTTGTCCCACCATGCCAAAGGATCCTCGTGATAACACTTCTGGATTCTTCTTTTGACGTCGGCAATGGACACCTGTTCTTCTTCCTTGATATCTTGGTATGACATCAGGGAGACTTTGAGGATTTGAATTTCCTCTTCAGAGAGTTTTGGGAATCCCCCCATTCTGCATTTGAGCAAAACTTCTCCGAATCTCCTTTGATCCTTCATTTGAGGTCTCCGGAGTCTGCCATCATCACCACGCTTGCTGCGAAAGTATATTGGCATCGAACGATGAAAAGCTCCTTTGAGCCTTTGCACAATGATCTTGTGGTCACAGTTGGTTGTGAACACTAGCCGCCTGGCCTCATTGTCTTGTATGTACCGCTTGAAGCTTTGCAGAAAATTATTTCCGAATAATATATCTGCTCCGGTATCATGGAAATAAATTGGTGGAGTTTTGACCTTGTACCAAGGTGTCTGTCCTGCTCCGCCGATCAATATTTCCGTTTGTTTTACTCCCTTTGATAAGAGTAAAATCTTCTTGGAGAAATCCCTTCCTGCAATTCGAGGTAGATCTTCTTCCACTTCTGTTGGAAAGACTCCTCGTTTTGCTGTACAGATTCCTGCTCCCGAATCCACATAAGCAGCAAAATACTCTGCTTTGTATTTCTCGTATAACATCCCCACTGAGATGTATATCGAGAATGGACTTGTCATTGGATCATCACTCTTTGTCTTCCAATGGTGATCTCCATTCCTCCTGATTTCCATGACCATGGCTTATATTTGTCAAGGAAATCTCGTCCTAGGATCAGGACGTCCTTTTCTGGTCCGGCTTGGCCTTCGGTCTGGATTTCAAAACCTCCAACCTCCAGAGTTCCGATGTATCGGTTTTCGCCTGGATTTGCCAGATAATACAACATACTGCAGGGAAACTTGTTTTCCATGCTTGTTGTATCAATTCTTGTGGAAACCTGTCTCCATCCTTCGGGGCATTTGAATTTGACCCTTATGTCTGGAACTGGTATTTCCTGGATCGCCCTTCTTTCATAAGAATGAGAGAAACTTCTTGATATAGGCCCTGAAGTAAGCCTATTTCCTTGGAATGATAGCCTTGGTGCTCCCAGTCTGAGACTTTGGGTATGGCTGAGCACCGTTTTGTCTCCAATATCGATGTCTATTCCTCCAATCTGAGGAATCTCCACTCGGTTTGGTTTGACTGCCTTGGCCACTTCTTTAAATATTTCTGGAATTTCGACGAACTCTTTTCCCAGAAATAAATCTGTGTGATGGGAATTTGATAAGGCATACGAGACTTGATAAGTCAGTGAATATGGCCTATTCCCGTCTGTCAACAGCTCCTTCTTTTTGTAATCCTGATATAGGGTCAGGGCTCTGCTGAAGGATGAATCTTGTAAATTATAAGCGATCTGTGGATAGAATTCGGTTATAATTGTCTTGGCATAGAGATTGCCTGAAAAGGCTCCCAGAACTGATGCTCTAGTATCTCTGATTCTTTTGTCGCAAAGTGCGACATCAATTGGTTGGTCTGTCCCTGGAGAAAGGGACGATTTGATTACCAACTGAACTGCTCCAATATGAATCCATTTCATCGTGCTTGCGACTTCTGGCTTCATCTTCTCAAGATCCTGCTTAATATCGTCAGCAGGAACCAGCTGGATTTCCACCTGATTACTTGTAATCTCCATTGGAAGCGCCATTTCTCGGTTTGTGACACCAAAATAGACGTGATGCTTCCTCTTGGATGGTATCAAGCTATTAAAAACTCGATTCAATCTTCCATTAGAAAACCCTTGGTATGTTTGTACCTCTCCGGTTTCCTTATTGAGTCTTTTCACGAGCTTTTTCACCACTTCTTCCTGTGGAATCAGAAAATGGCTAATAAATCCATTCTGATCCTCCTTCTGGATGTGGTGGATCTCGTGTTCTTCTTTAGTCTGACTCGGCTCCGGTTGATCCATCGGTCATCTCCGATTCTTCAGAACTAAAGATCTCTTCTTGTTCATATATACTCTCATCAGAGGATATATCTTCGAATTGATATACGGGTATCAATTTCTGGTAGAAGATTGCGTCTTCGATATCCGGGGTGGATTCGAATCTTCTCATCTCCCTTTTCTCGTTGTCTGGGCAATTGGTTGAAATATGCCCTTTTGCACCGCACGTCCAGCAGTTGCAATCCTTGAAACTTTCATTTGCTTTGGCTTGAGTGCGCCTGAAAGTTTTTCTCGCCGGGATTCTCTTTTGATTTGAGAATCGGTTTCTGGATGGTCCGCTCCGTTGGCCTGACTTGTAGGAGCGTGCCTTCTGTCTGGTCCACATGGTCCTTGGCTTCCAAGAACTTCTTCTGGACTTTCTTTCATAGGGTTGGTACCTATTTTTCTTTCGGCTCCTCCTTTGATACAACAACTCAGCACCAATCTCTGTTGGAAGATCGATGTTATCGCACATCAATGGAGATTTCTTGTTGAGTCTCCTCAATTTCTTGAGATTCCTCAGGTCCGCCGCCTTCTGGCACCATTCGGACAGCTTCTTGTGAACATAAGACATCCTTCTTGATGCACTATCAAGAGGATATTCTCCTGGTGAAACATATTCGTTGATGAGCATCTCCCTCCATGGACTTGGAAACTTTGTGAAAAAGAGGTCCTTGGCGGTTGTATCATCAACTACCCCCATATGAACATATAGGGTATAAAGGCGTAGAAATTCATCAAGAGCTTTTGGCTCTAGCACCATTAATCTGAGATTGTACAGTGCCTGATGATATTTCTTGCGCTTCTCCTCTGCAGCTCCTTCGAAAAAACCCATTCCCAAGAAATGGATTTTTATCTGTTTAGTAGCCTCCTTAATGATTTCATAAGGTTTTGTACTAGTAAACAGTTCTTCTCTTACTGAGATCTCGATCTTATCCCAGTATTGTTTTGCCATTCCTGCAAGACTTGCTTCGAAGATTTTGGCAAACTCCTTTTTATCGTACTCAATTGTGGTGACTACGATATTCAATGATGAAGCCCATTCATCGATCAGATCCTCCCAATCTTTAAATCTGGCTTCGTCTAGGTTGAGAATCAATCCATAGGGATGGATTGGTTCGAGTGTGGCCTTTCCTACAGGAGTATCCCGCATTTGTGGCCTGCGTCTTTTGGTTCGTTGGTAGTGGCTAGCATCATCTGAAGCTCCACCCCTTTTTGACGAACTTTCTTCTTGGTGCTCGGTTTTGGGCACCTCATTTCCTTGGTTCATCTTTAGATCAACCATGTTGAGGTTAGCAAAAGATTCTGCTAACTCCTGTAAATCTTCCAATCCGACTCTGTCCAGGCTATTCATAATATTTGCCTTTCATGATTCGGATTATGTCCTTCGGTTGCAACTCCTTGGGTGCTGCATCAAAAATTGGGGAATTCGTCGGGTCGTTGGTCCATGGCTTCCGAATTTTCCCGGAACATGGTTTTCGCCTTTCGATTTCCTCCATTCTTTTCTGGATATCACGCAAGAGGGTTAATATTTCCTCTTGTTTGAGTGATATTCTGCTCAGCTCCATCGGTAGATCGTACAGCTTGACGCCATAATATTCCACCGTCTTTTGGATCTCCCGCAAGTTAACGTTGTCGGAAGAGCTTGGCTCGATCTTTTGGTAGCCTGGAAAAGCTACACTCGCCTTGTCTTTTGGTTCCATCACTCGTGGGACTGATGGGCCTCCTCCATTCTTTGTTCAATTCTTGTTCTGGCTTCCGCCATTCTCATGAGCTGCTCATGATATCCTTGGATACTCGCAATAATATTGCGAATTAGCTCGATCTCTCCTCCTCGTCGTATGTTGGAAACGAGGACTCGATTGTTCCATCGGAGGTCACTTAAAAAATGACCTATTTCTATCTCCAAATTCTGGAGAGAGTTCCTGTAATGAACACATCTCGGACACTCGTCCGGATTCATACACTTTTAATGGAGTCTCCTCCCATATGGGTTAATCCAAAAATAAACTAAAAATTATATAATTCCTCTATAAAAACCCGCTCTGATACCATTTTCAAACTAGGATCTTTAAACACTGTTTTTTGCTTAAAGGTACGTGGCGTTGTCTCACAGTCCAGACCCAGATTACTAGGTAATCTATCGGGCACGAGGAAAGTTTCCAGCCGATATACCTTTCAAGCTCAATTTAATGCATATAATGAATTATAGAGAAATTCTTGGAAATAGCAATTCAAAGGGTGGAATTAGCTAAAGGGCAAAAATGTCCTAAGTGGGTATATTTTGTATATTTTAAAATAGGTGGGTACATTTTAGGTTTTATCTATGAAAATGGGTATTTTCAACCATTAACCCTAGTTAGAATATATATATGTGTGTGTGTGCGCGTGTGTGTGCAATCTCATTAAAAAAAGTGAAATTAATTACGAATTTTTTGTAGAAATTGATTATTAGTATCTCATTAATTAGAAATTAATTATTAGTATCTCATTTTAAAATGATACCAATTTTTTTTTTCTGTCAATGAGACGTGCATGGCAAATCCACTAATTATTCAGTAATAATCCAGATTGATTATAGTGCATTGATACATGTTAAATTTTAGTATCTCATTTTAATATAATTTTGTTTATGTAATCTTGAATATCTTATATTTTTACATTTCATGCTTTGTTATATAATTTATATCTTTAATATCTATGTATATTTTATACATTATACATTAGATCATTAGGAATAATAAAATACAAATGATAATTTTATTTTTACGCCTTTAACCTGATTAGCCCGATGGGCTAGCCCGAAACCCGAAAGTTTAGGGTTAGAGTTGAAGATTTACAACCCGAAAAAATCTCCAACCCGATTAGCCCGCACCCGACTAACCCGGAACCCGATAGGGCTAGCCCGAAAATCCGGTGGGCTGGCCCGATTGACATCCCTAGCTATGGGAGTGCAGCGCTGCTGTGGGGTGGTGGTGGGAGTGCAACGCCTCTTAGGGAATGTGGGTTTGTTGCATTTGGATTTTCCTTTTTCCATTATTTTAATTTAAGTTTAGCAATTAATTTAGCTTAAGGTTAGAATTGTAATTAATTACCTAATTTAAAGTTTGATCTAAGCTACCAAACAACTTATTCACAATATCTATATTTTATGTCTTATATACAAACACTATATAATATATTATGATATTAATCTTATCCATTATACGATATATATCTTAAATTTTATGTATCTTAACTTATCTTAACTAGGCTACCAAACATGCCCTTAGGAATTAGGATATAGCTTAATACTTCCTCTATTTTGCGAAAAAAAATAAATTAGATTGATGAGATAAGGTATGATTAGGGATGTCAAAAAATCCGAAACCAACGGGTCGACCCAATAGACCGATTAAAAAGGAGGGTTAGAGCTGAAAATTTTTAGCCCGAAAAAAATTTAGCCTGAATGACTCGAACCGAAAATAGCCCGAGCTCGTTAGGGTTGGCCCGATTAACCGAATATTTTCTTAATAATTGATTTTTAAACTTTAATACTTTACTTTTTAATTCGATAATAATATTTTGATATTTGTAGAATATGTTTTGATTTTTTTTCAACAGTTAATAACAAACATCCATGATATAAAAGTCAAAGAAAGATAGTTATTTATGTTAAATCTATATACAATTTTTTATTGAAAATGAAATTAAAGTTAAATATTATATAAACTTATGTTAAAACAACACAATTTTTTGTATATAAAACAAGGCGAAATGTCTTAATTTTAAAAATACGACATATTTTTATTACAAGAATATGATTATCTATATAATAAATTAAATATATAAAAAAATCGTAAACTTGCGGGCCCGAACGGGCTATCCCGAAACCAAGTGGGTTAGGGTCGAAAATTTTTAGCCCGAAAAATAAAAAAATCGACTAGCCCAAACCGAAAATAACCCGAAACCGAATGAGCTGGCCCGAAATCGAGTGGACCGGTACGATTGACATCCCTAAGCATAATTATATAATTAATTTATTTTGAGATGATAAATAATTATTCAATTGAATTATTAAAGTGCAAATCGAGTTATTCAATACTTAATTAAATAAAATTATTTTATCACTCCCATCAAACCACTCATATATATTCTGTTGTTGTTTTTTTAATTTTATTTACCTATCAAAAGAAAATTACTCACGCGTCAACTAGAAAAACAAAATACACTTACTCACACGTGCGGCCTCACATGTTAATAAACCAATTTAATTCGCGAACGGAATTAGGAAAATTAGGGCATTCCATAAAACCCTAGCTAACAAAACCCCCGTACTCGTCATTGGTGAGTTCGTCGTTCTTTCAAATTAATTGCTTTCAGGCTGTAAACTTGTAATATCACTTGTCTTTTCATGCTTAATCTCAATTTTCTTTCTTTTGCTTTGCTTCTTTGGAGTTCTCTTTAAATCCTAGTTTTGTTTTTTAGTTGGTTGGTTGAAGTTCTACATTCGTTGAATCTCCGGTGAAAATGAGGTAAGTATTGAAGTTATACGTCTAATTCGGTGGTTTCGATCCGGTTTTGTCTAATTAGGTTTTAATCGGTACACTTTGTGGTTATTTTGAGTCGAGAGTTCACCGTCACTCTCGATTTGCTATGCATTTGAAAAATGTTAGTGGTAGCTGAACATGCCCAATGTTTTCTGGATGTTTAGTTTTAATGTTTTAGCTATGATTTGTAACTGAGGAGTACTATGGACCTTTAAGATTTTTCTTGCACTTTTTAATATTGCTGTTGTTTTTTGTTTTGCAGTCGGCCAATGGAAGAAGATGCTCCGGTTAGTTATTTTCTCATATCTTTGGTTCATTATGCTTTTGTAATTTGTTGTCACATGGTTTCAGCTGTTTATTGAACCTTTGTAGTAAGGGGTAGCGAGTTTGAATTATGTCTATTCTGTTGAACATTGATATCTGTTATCGTTTCATATGGTAGCCTTCCAGGAAAGTGTCACTGAAAAAGATATTTCAGCATTGTCAACCATACTTGGTTTTTGCTATTTATTTTATTTGTACCAATTTTACCCCTAAAATCAGTTATTTCATTTGATAGAAAAATTATCTTCAACATGTTCTATGGAGCTCTAGCCTTTTACATTTATGCAGTTGACAGTGAGTGTAAGGAGTATGATGGGAAGTTTAATTTATTATCTATTTCTTCTCATGGTCAATGATTTGTTGTGCTTAACCTTTATCAACAACAAGTCCACTTTCTATTAATTTAACATATTTTGCCCTTTATTTCTTCTCTGTTAAAAGGTGGATTTTTTTTGTTGTTATGAAACATAACTTTGTGATTTACCTTGGACGATGTTTACAGGCAAAGAATGAGGAGGAGGAGTTCAACACTGGTCCACTTTCTGTCTTGATAATTGTTGAGCTTTTCCACTTTCATGTGGATGGTCCCCACAAGCCCACACCTTTTGACATTGAGGATCAACTTTTGACAATGGAGGGGGAGAAAAAAAAAAATAGCTGCAGCCTACGTTTTCTCCCATCAACAATTGCGGCAGTTATCTTCAACAATTGCTGCTCATTCTTCAACAAACAACAGCTCAACTTTCCTATAAATTGAGCTCATTCTGCAGAAGGAAAGGTGTGCAGAAGTGCGAGAAGTGTGAGGCAAAACAAGAGAGAGTGTGGTGAGTGCTTTTTTGAGAGAAGAAAAGTGTGAGGAAAAATCATAGGATTTTTCATCTCTCTTAAAATAGTAGCTCAGTCCTCTTGTGTTTTCCAAGTTATTAAACTTGAGATTTGTGTTTCCCCTATTTTGTGTAGGGAGAATTTTGTAAGCCTACTATATACATAGTGGAAGATTTCTAGACTACGGTCTCGTGGTTTTTCCCAATTTGGGTTTTCCACGTAAAAATTCTTGTCTCATATTTTTCTTATATTTTGCACCAAATATGTTTCTTGGTTTGGATCCCATTTTGTAATCCAGCAAGAGGGAAAAGAATTATCCTGGTTCCGCTGTGCAAGTGTCATTTATTTTGGACACTCGTGAATATTTATTCACCACTTTTCCCAACAAGTGGTATCAGAGCCACCTTGGTTCTGAGGCGGATTAAAAATGGAGGAATCGTCGTTGCTTGGTGGTATGTTCAAATTGAACGGATCAAATTACTCAATTTGGAAGCCAAGCATGTTGGATCTTCTCTATTGTAAGGATCTCTATTTGCCCTTACATGGAGATGATGCCAAACCAAAGGATATGAGTGATGATGAATGGGTCATCATGCACAGAAAAACAGTTGGTTACGTCCGGCGCTTCATTGAACACAGTATTTTTCATCATTTTGCTAATGAGGAAAAAGCTGACGTTCTTTGGAAGAAAATGGAAGCTATGTTTGAAAGGAAAAATGCTTTAAACAAAGCTTCCATCATCAGAAAAATCGTTCGCTTGCGATATGCGGAGGGTGCCAACATGACGGAGCACCTCAATGCATACCAGGGTCTTATCAACCAATCCACCAACATGGAGATTTCTCTTGATGATGAAGTCGTAGCTTTATTGCTACTTAGTTCGTTGCCGGACAGTTGGGACACTCTTGTAGTGTCAATCAGCAACTCGGCTCCAGGTGGAGCACTGACCTTGCAGATGGTCAAAGATTGTCTTCTTAATGAAGAATCCAGAAGAAAAGATCAAGAACGTTCTTCTGAGACAAAGGCGATGATTGCTGAAAACGGAGATCGAGGGAGAAGTAAAAGTAAAGGCTCTCAATACTCGAGAGATAAATCCAGGGGGAAGTCTAAACCCAGAAAAGACTTCAAATGCCATTATTGCGGTGGTCCAAACCACTATGAGAGAGACTGCAGAAAGAAGAAAAGAGATCAAGCGCGTGGAAATAATGAAAATGCTGAGAAAGACACAACAGCAGTTGCAACTGATGGCGATGTTGTCGTAGTTTGCGATGATGCTCTTGTGAGTTCGTCATGCCAACAAACAGACTGGATCGTTGATTCGGGTGCATCATATCACATTACACCACATCGTGATATGTTTGCATCCTACACCGGTGGCAGCTTTGGCAAAGTCAGAATGGCCAATCATGGTGTGACAGAAGTTGCTAGTATAGGAGACATTGTCCTGCTTACTAACACTGGATGTAAGCTTATCTTAAAAGATGTCCGACATGTTCCTGATATCAGACTCAATATTATTTCCACTGGCAAGCTCGACGATGATGGTTACATCAACCATTTCGGCGAAGGAAAATGGAAGCTAATCAAAGGCTCTCTAATTGCAGCAAAGGGTAGAAAGCAAAATTCTCTCTACATGATGCATGTAACGTTGTCCAATGGAGAGGTGAATGCAGTCGTCAAAAATTCCTCCATTGAGATATGGCATAAGAGGCTTGGGCATCTGAGCCAGAAAGGTCTGGAGATCTTGGCTAGAAGAAGCCTCATCCCTGAGGTTAAAGGAATGCACTTGGAAACCTGTGTTGATTGTTTGGCCGGAAAACAACACAGAGTTGCATTCAAGAGCTTCTCTCCCTCAAGAAGAGCTCAACCTCTTGATTTGGTGCACACAGATTTGTGCTACATGAAAGACAGAACTCTTGGTGGCGCACTATATTTCGTCACTTTCATTGACGATTTTTCGAGAAAAGTCTGGTGTTTTGCTTTGAAAACCAAAGACCAAACGTTGGAGGTCTTTAAGAATTTTCAAGCAAAAGTCGAGAGACAAACAGGAAGGAAACTGAAGTGTGTTCGTGCAGACAACGTCGGTGAGTACCAAGGCCCGTTTGAGCAACACTGCAGGAACCATGGTATCAAGCTTGAGAAAAGCGTCCCAAAGACCCCTCAACACAATGGCGTGGCAGAAAGGATGAACAGAACAATTTGTGAAAGAATCAAATGCATGCTGTCGCACTCCAAACTGCCAAAATCCTTTTGGGGTGAAGCTATGAGGACCGCAGTTGACTTGATCAACCTTTCTCCATCAACTCCTCTGGGTGGTGACATTCCAGATAGAGTTTGGTCCGGGAAAGACGTGTCTTACAAACACTTGAGAGTGTTTGGCTGCAGGGCTTTTGTTCACATTCCAAAAGATGAGAGATCCAAGCTTGATGATAAAACCAAACCATGTATCTTCTTGGGATACGCTCATGAAGAGTTTGGTTATAGATTATGGGACCCAGTTAACAGGAAAGTCATCAGAAGCAGGGATGTTGTATTCCTTGAAGATCAAGTTCCTGATGATGCGAAGGAAAAGCCTGAATCTAATTCAGAAGTTCCTGTCAACTTAGATCCAGTTCCTTCACCGACACTCCAGAATTACGGGGGAGATACCCAATCGGAGCATGGTGATCCGGTTGATGATGAAGCAGGTGACGATCAGACTCCACCTGTACAAGATGATGTCCCTCCAGTCAGAAGGTCTACCAGAGAAAGACAACCTTCTACCAGATATAGCCCACATGAGTATGTAATGCTCACTGATGGAGGAGAGCCATAGAGTTTTGTAGAAGCCATGGCGCATGACCAAAAGGAGAAGTGGTTAGAAGCCATGAAGGAGGAGATGAACTCCTTAGTTGAAAATCACACCTATGACTTAGTGAAGTTGCCAGCCGGCAAGAGATCGCTGAAAAACAAGTGGGTCTACAGATTAAAGGCTGAGGAGAATAGCTCACAACCAAGGTACAAGGCGAGACTGGTTGTGAAGGGTTTCAGTCAGAAAAAAGGGTGTTGATTTTGAAGAGATTTTCTCACCAGTGGTGAAGATGTCTTCAATCAGAGTGGTGCTCGCGATTGCTGCCAGTTTGGACCTGGAGATCGAGCAACTTGATGTGAAGACTGCATTTCTGCATGGAGATTTAGACAAAGAAATCTACATGGACCAGCCTGAAGGTTTCAAAGTCAAAGGAAAAGAGAACCTTGTATGCAGGTTGAAGAAGAGCTTGTACGGCCTGAAACAAGCTCCCAGATTATGGTACATGAAGTTTGAGTCCTTCATGTCAACCCATGGCTACAACAAGACCACCTCAGATCACTGTGTTTTCTTCAAGAAGTTCGCAGGAGGTGATTTTATCATATTGTCTGTCTACGTTGACGATATGTTAATTGTAGGCCATGATGCCAGCAAGATTGATAAGCTGAAGAAAGAGCTAAGCAAGTCTTTTGCGATGAAAGACTTAGGCGCAGCTAAGCAGATCCTTGGAATGAAGATCTTCAGGGACAGGAAGAGCAAGAAGCTCTGGTTATCTCAAGAACAATATATTGAGAAAGTTCTTGAAAGATTTAGAATGAGCAAGTCGAAGCCAGTCGCCACTCCACTTGCGGGTCATATGAAGCTAAACTCAGCACAATGCCCGACAAGTGAGACAGAAAAGAAAGAACTGCAAAAGATTCCATATGCTTCTGCGGTGGGGAGTCTAATGTATGCTATGATATGCACTAGACCTGACGTCGCTCACGCAGTTGGTGTGGTAAGTCGATTTCTCTCAAACCCAGGAAAAGAGCATTGGACAGCAGTGAAATGGATATTTCGGTACTTGAGAGGTACTTCTAAACTTTGTCTGAAGTTTGGTGATAACCATATTCTACTTGAAGGATATGTGGATGCAGACATGGCTGGTGACATAGATTCCAGGAAATCCACATCTGGATACCTGATGAGACTTGCAGGGGGAGCTATCTCGTGGCAATCGAAACTTCAAAAATGCGTGGCATTATCCACAACGGAAGCTGAGTACATTGTTGTGACGGAAGCTTGCAAAGAGGTGTTGTGGTTGAAGAAGTTTCTACAAGAGTTGGGCTTGAAGCAAGAGAAGTATGTGCTTTACTGCGATAGTCAAAGCGCAATTCACTTGAGTAAGAATTCGAGTTTTCACTCGAGAACGAAACATATTGATGTGAGATATCACTGGATTCGAGATGTACTTGAAAGAAAACTAATGCAGCTCGAGAAGATCCACACCGATGAGAATGGTGCAGATATGTTTACCAAGTCCTTACCCCGAGATAAGTTTGAGATCTGCAAACGTGAAGCAGGTCTAGTTGAATCTCCACATGACGTGGAGGGGGAGAATTGTTGAGCTTTTCCACTTTCATGTGGATGGTCCCCACAAGCCCACACCTTTTGACATTGAGGATCAACTTTTGACAGTGGAGGGGGAGAAAAAAAAAATAGCTGCAGCCTACGTTTTCTCCCATCAACAATTGCGGCAGTTATCTTCAACAATTAATTGCTGCTCATTCTTCAACAAACAACAGCTCAACTTTCCTATAAATTGAGCTCATTCTGCAGAAGGAAAGGTGTGCAGAAGTGCGAGAAGTGTGAGGCAAAACAAGAGAGAGTGTGGTGAGTGCTTTTTTGAGAGAAGAAAAGTGTGAGGAAAAATCATAGGATTTTTCATCTCTCTTAAAATAGTAGCTCAGTCCTCTTGTGTTTTCCAAGTTATTAAACTTGAGATTTGTGTTTCCCCTATTTTGTGTAGGGAGAATTTTGTAAGCCTACTATATACATATTGAAGATTTCTAGACTACGGTCTCGTGGTTTTTCCCAATTTGGGTTTTCCACGTAAAAATTCTTGTCTCATATTTTTCTTATATTTTGCACCAAATATTTTTCTTGGTTTGGATCCCATTTTGTAATCCAGCAAGAGGGAAAAGAATTATCCTGGTTCCGCTGTGCAAGTGTCATTTATTTTGGACACTCGTGAATATTTATTCACCACTTTTCCCAACAATGTTGAGTGTTAAGAATAACACACAGGTACTGATTTGTTCAAGAGAACCAGGGTTACTATATATGACCAGTTAGTATGATTATGTGAATTTTATCTGAACATATGAAGCCTTTCAAATTCTTGTATTGTCATTCTTATTCCATTAGGGTGCGTTCTCTTTGGTTGTAAAATTATCATGAGAAAAGGATGGAAATGAAAAGGTGGGGAAATTTTATCATTTCCACTCTTGTTATCTCATGTTCTCTTTGATAATTTTTTTTTTATCCTATACTTCATTTATCCTATACACATGTTCTCTTTGTGGGAAAATGATGGATAAATTGTTAAATGACAATATTACCCTTATTATTGACTTACTTATTTTATGCCATACTTTCAATTTTATTTTATGACATACTTCATTTTTTTTATATAATTTTTCTCGCCACCTCCACCCCAACCCCACGCTCCCACCAACACCCTCCCCTCCATTTTTTTTTTTTTTTTTAATTTTTCTCGCCACCTCCACCCCACCCCACTACCCCACGCCCCCACCCACCTCATCCCCACCCCCCCACCACCCCCCCACCCCCAAAATTGTTTTTTTTTTCTCGCCACCTTCACCCACCCTCTCCTACCCCACGCCCCCACCCCCCCTCCCCACCACCCCCACCCCCAAATTTTTTTTAAAAAAAATTTTCTCGCCACCTCCACCCACCCTCCCCTACCCCACGCCCTCCCCACCCCCCCCAACCCTCAAATTTTTTTTTTAAATTTTTCTCGTCATATCCACCCACCCTCCCCTACCCCACGCCCCTCCCGACCCCCCCCCCTACCAACCAATTTTTTTTTCTCGCCATCTCAACCCACCCCTCCCTACCCCACGCCCCCACCGACCACCCTCCCCACCACCCCCCCACCCCCCAAAAAAATAATTTGGGGGTGGTGGGGAGGGGTGCGTGGGGTAGGGAAGGGTGGGTCAAGGTGGCGAGAAAAATTAAAATAAAAAAAAAATTGGGGGGTGGGGTGGTGGGGAGGGGGTGGGTGGGGGCGTGGGGTAGGGGAGGGTGGGTGGAGGTGGCGAGAAAAATTAAAAAAAAAAAAAATTGGGGGTGAGGGGGGGTGTGGGGAGGGGGTGGGTGGGGGCGTGGGGTAGGGGAGGGTGGGTGAAGGTGGCGAGAAAAATTAAAAAAAAAATTTGGGGGTGGGGGGGGGGTGGGGGGCGTGGGGTAGGGGACGGTGGGTGGAGGTTGCGAGAAAAAAAAAATTTAAAAAAACTTTTTTTTGGGGGTGAGGGGGAGGGCGTGGGTGGGGGCGTGGGGTAGGGGAGGGTGGGTGAAGGTGGCGAGAAAAATTAAAAAAAAAAAAATTGGGGGTGGGGGGGCGTGGGGTAGGGGAGGGTGGGTGAAGATGGCGAGAAAAATTTAAAAAAAAAAATTGGGGGTGGGGGGGGGGGTGGTGGAAAGGGGTTGGGGGGGGGGGGTAGGGGAGGGTGGCAATAAAAAATTTAAAAAAAGAAATTTGGGGGTGGGGGGAGGGGGTAGGTGGGGCATGGGGTAGGGGGTGGATGGAGGTGGCGAGAAAAATTTTAAAAAAAAATTTGGGGGTTGGGGGGGTGGTGGGGAAGGGGTGGGTGGGGGGCGTGGGGTAGGGGAGGGTTGGTGAAGGTGTCGAAAAAAATTAAATTTTTTTTTTGGGTGTGGTGGGGAGGGGGTGGGTGGGGGTGTGGAGTAGGGGAGGGTGGGTGAAGGTGGCGAGAAATTTTTTTTAAAAAAAAAATTGGGGGGGGGGGGGTTGGGGGGGGTGGTGGGGAGGGGTAGGTGGGGGCGTGGGATAGGGGAGGGTGGATGGAGGTGGCGAGAAAAATTTAAAACAAAAAAAATAATTTGGGGGTGGGGGCGTGGGGTAGGGGAGGGTGGGTGAAGGTGGAGAGAAAAATTAAAAAAAAAAAATTGGGGGTGGAGGGGGGGGGGGGTGGGGGCGTGGGGTAGGAGAGGGTGGGTGGAGGTGGCGAGAAAAAATTAAAAAAAAAAAAAAAATTGGGGGGAGGGGGGTGGGTTGGGGCGTGGGGTGGGGGTGGGGAGTAAAATTAAAGAAAAAAAAATTAATGGTTTCGATCCGAATAAGACCCACTCACTGACATTCTCAATGTGAATGGTAAAATTGGAAGATCAAAAAAATATACATCATGGGAAAATTTTATCACACGTGCAGGTCATGATAATATTATCATGATTTGGGATGAAAATGTGGGAAAATGGGCTGTTTGGGAAAATTTTCCCTCCTGCCCGGAGAAAATTTGCTAACAAAAAGAACACATTAAAAAGATGAAAAATGAGGAAAATTATTTGTTTTTCATCCTTTTCCCACAAAGAGAACGCAGCCTTAGGGTATTATGTCTAGCATTTATTAGCAGTTTATTCTTTTACAAAATGATGTATTGTCCCGATTGTTTGACAATTTTTGTTGCTTGTAGGTGCTCATCAGCTGCCGTAACAACAAAAAGCTTCTGGGCCATGTGAGGGCTTTTGATCGCCACTGCAACATGGTCCTCGAAAATGTCCGGGAGATGTGGACTGAGGTTTGTTTATATCTAGGATTGCTTCCATATGTCTATATATTCAGTATCAAATTGTTAACATATTCTTTATGCTATTGGGATATGTTTCTAATACCTACATCAAATTGTATCCATTACATAGGTGCCTAAGACTGGTAAAGGCAAAAAGAAAGCTCTTCCAGTTAACAAGGATCGTTTTATTAGCAAGATGTTCCTCCGAGGGGATTCCGTGATCATTGTCCTCAGAAATCCCAAGTGATGGGTATGTCTCAATACTTTTGCTTATTGAGCAATATATTTCTATAGATGCTTGCCTGACTTAGGTATCCAGGAACCTATACCTCCTCTAGGTAGTTCCAGTATGAGTCGTAGTTTACTGTTTTCTCTCTTGTGTTCTGGGGCATCCTTTATTTATCAAATTTCAATAATTAATCTTTTATGGATCTGCTTTGGTTTCATCTGGATTTTAAAGTTTTAGTAAGGCATGGTTGTTTTTTTTTTAATTGATTTCATAAAATCTGTTTATTCTTGACACTTTCTTTGTTCGACCCTGATTTAGTGATTCAATATGGGATTTATATTTAATTCAAGATGATTTTTGACTTCAAATATGGACTAATTATAAACTTTGGATGCTGTTAACTTGATGTCGCTGCTGTAACCCCAAATCCACCTTTTTGTCAAATGTGTATCTTTTATGGTTGTATTACATAGATTTTGGAACTGAAGTTGACACCATAACAAAGCAACATGATATGCAAATTATCTGTTTGTTTTTGTGGTTATCTGTGTTACGTAATTTGCTTTGTTACCATGGTTTATGGATTTGCGACATGCTAATTTTTGTTTCCTTTTCATTCTTGCAGGTGGAATTACTCTGAATGTAGTGTGAGCTTATTTCTATTTTGAGCATATGAGGCCTGCAGCTTATCGATGATGATGAGGTTTATCTTTCTTAGGTTTATCTTCTTGGAACTCATCTTCACTACCTTAGGTGCTTTTAACCCTTGATAATTATAGTATCGAGAGTATGGTGTATACTTTATCCGTGGCTGATTCTTGGTCAAATTTATGTTCTGTCCAGTTATTTTCTTTTACGTGGCAATGTGTAGGTTCTACCACCTCTATATATCATATGATGAGATTAAACACTTCATTTGATATTCTCAGATGCTCACTCTCTGTTCATGAAGATCGAATTTGAATGTTATTTTTATGTTAGTGGCGTCCAATAAGCAAAAACCAAAGAGTAAAGCACAGAAAAAACAAAGAAATTAGCCAGTACTGTGCCCCTTCTAGTGAATCGAAGATGTAATATAACATGAAACTGCAAATCATTGGCCTTTTTATTTCTTTGTGGTAATTAGAGATTGATTGCATGAAATTCAAGACCATAATGGGGCGACGTTTATGCAGATGTACTTTAGGCTTCCAACCCAGCAATGTGTTTTCCTTGGAGGCGTCAGGTCCCCTTTTTTTTCTGGGATCATCGTCTGTGTTCGGTCTGAACCCTATTTTAGCATCTGAATTTATAATTTCTTCAACTATTTGCACAGGATGAGTAGCTCGAGTTGTAATAAATTTCATGAAGCATGTTAAGAAGCTGTCTCATTGCATCACTGTGTTTGAACTATAAGTTTGATCTCGTAGGCATAATGATAGGGAGGTTACATTATTTTTGAGTTGAAATGCGGATTTGGAATCAATGATTCATAGGATTATGCTATGATGGGTTTTACATTAAAGATAATTAGCTTGAAATTTTGATGAATTTCAAAACTACACGACGCTAGTATATATATAATTTTTTTCCCCCTAAAATCAAAGCTTTGATTTTGTTTGCATGCATCTTACTTGATGCACGCTGTTTATGCCACAGCCACACCTTTGCACCGTGCACAATGCGTGCTAGTGAAATGAATGACGAGATGTAATTTGTGATCTGTATAAGATCGGTAAAGGTTTCGTACGCACAATGAAGCTAGTGAGGAATAGAGTCGCTGCATGTTGGAAACGAGGTTTCAATTTTCATACAAGTAGTTAGAAACATGGATTTAATTTTATCTTGCGATGTTGTTGGGAAGTTGGCAACCTGACTTCCTGCTTATCATTTCTACATCATCAAAATGACATTGTTTTATGTGTTTTCATTCAACAAAAAGGAATAATATGAATAAAACAATGTTGACTGTGCACAATGCAAGCTAGTGAGGGATAGGCCTGTCGTGAGTGTGCAGTTGTTCGTATAAGTAGCCATGAATGCACTCTACGGCTGGCGTCGAGAAATAAGTTGGCAATTAAGCTTCCCTTGTGGCATTTCTACTCGAATGAATTTTAACATGAAAATTTTGAGTATTCTGCATCACCAAAATGTTCAGGGAAAGAAAGGTTAATGTGTGTTTTTGTTGTTGAACATTCATTTTATATATATATATATATATATATATATATATATATATATATATATATATATAAATTAACACTTAAATAAAAAATTTGAAAACCATGTTATGATGAACTCGAACCCAAAATCTGGTTTTAGGCATTAACCATTCTACAACTAGATTAACACACACACACTAAACATTTCATTTTTGCTTTGACGCGGCGTCGTATGAAGTGAGCCTTGTGAGTAAAAGTCACAACTTTAATTCTCACATACTTTTTCTACAGCACTTGTCATACTTCACATTCTTCGAGCAAATTTCATTTTCTTTATAAACAGAGTATAAAAAATGGTCTATTATCCCCTAAAAAATGGGCTATTATCTGAGTAAATTCAATGCAGTCACACCTCAGCCACACACCTAGACAATAAATTTTTATATTTACAATTTATTATCTGAGTCTGTACTTTCCTCAAATCAGTAACCTCTATCAAGTAACATAATATTAATGCGCCAAAATTCCTCAATTGCAATTACAGCATTGTGATAAACAAAAAATAAAAAAAATTAAAGAATCAGCATTCCAAAATGAATGTCATGGCATATATGTGTTTACTCTTCACATCTTGATGGGCAAAAGCTGAGGAACCACTATTGACTAGGAAAAGCTGCAGCAGTTATCTTTACAAAGGGATGATCTTTGATGCTATGATCTTTGAACTAAAAAAAAGGAAGTACATTTTCCTTGGAGACATAGTTCCAGAAGACTAGCATTACATTATCACAGATCAAGAATGCCATTCTAATATGCCTTCCTTTCTAGACCCTAAACCTAGGTTAATGCTTCTTTCCTATCAGTGCCTTTTCTCATTTGACTGCCTTCCATCTCTTTGTTTTTGCAGTAGTAATAGTTATGTAAAATGACACTGAGAAATGCATGCAAAAACTAAACTGCAGCCTTTCACTTTTGTGTAGATGGGGGGAAATTGGTATAATTTGAACTCTATCAGAGAGATATACAAAAGCAAAAAAGGGTTGTACTCAGCTATGATTCAAGATAAAGAAATGGACGTCAGCCTATCGAGAGTGAATCTATATCACCTAATGAGGGCTCAAATGTATTAGATAAAGTTGTGCATTTACGCATCAAGTCATTCTCAGATCTTGCTTCTTACGCCGGCAGCGGTGGTGGCCTTTTTTGCAGAGATTTCCACCGATCATTTCCAATTGTGAAGTATTCTCTGGTGCAGTCCAGGCAAATAAATTTGATAAGCACTAAGCAATAATCCCAATAAAACAAGAACTACACATATTGTCTATTGCGTAGTGGCATCAAAAAATGCTATCAATTCTCCAGCCCTGAATTGATTAAAATGACCTACAACGCTGTAGCAATTTGACACATGATCAATTTATACATCATGCTTGATGCCAGAAGAGTAAGGACAGGCTTACTCTTTTCATACTGACACATATACTCCATTTTCATAAGCATAGTATCAAAAACATAATAACAGGCCAAGAAAGACATCAGATGTCAAAGCATTAAGATGGAAACAAAATAAAACTTATAGTGATGCTTTAAGAAAAATACTATTTGTTTCAAGATCGTATAGGCTCCCATTATAAGAAAAAATATTGAACATCCATAGGCTATCATACCATTTTCACCAAATTATAAGAAACATGTATATACCAGTTTCTATCAAAGAGTTCCAGTTTCTTATACAAGATTGTTGTTTGCTATTTTAATTTTATTAACTATGGACAATCCAGTTAAACCATTCACTTAAAAAGCATCCTAAGCTCATCAGATTCAAATTACATGAATAACTGCAGAACTGATTCCGCTGTTAAAAATTAAAGAAACACCAAAGTTGAGAACTTAATTCCATTAAATACCATCATAAAGTTTACATAAGACGCTTAGCTAGTGATCAATAATCATAATCAATTTCCATTTAAACAAGAAGCAAAGTACCTCCACATTCATCGCCCCAAAACAGGGACCGTCCGTCATCCTCTTCCACATCAAGCTCGTCGCCATATTCAAGCTCCACATCTCCTTTATAGCCCGAATCACTTCCATAACCAGATTCATTCCCCTGGATATCACAATTACTAACCAGCCCATAACCAGAAATCACAAACTCCCTCTCCCCACGCCCATTCCCTTCCTTGTCTCTTCTCAAATTCCTCTCACTCTCATCCGGCACCCAGCGTGCCTCTGAAAACAGCTCCCCGCTCGAATCAGTACTCTCAGCCGTCATTGGAAAATCGGAGCAAGTCACATTCGCCGTCGACACGCCCACAGAGCGGTACCTCCGATCGGAGCTCCGGCTAGAAACCGATCTGGACCCTCCGCGCCGGCGGCGCTTGCGTGCGAAGCTCCTCCCGTGCGCGGCGGGGAACGCGGGGGGTTTATCGTCGTCGAAGAAGCAGAGCTTCGACATGTCCAGGACAGAACTGAAGGGGAACGACGTCCTGCGATCGTCGCGGCAGATGCGCTTGTTGGCAGCGCCGCGCGATTCGGCTGAATCGGAGCCTAGGGCTTTGCCGAAGGGGCGCCAGCTGCGAAGCTGCAGCCTGCATGATTCTATGGCGCGTCCAAGAGGCATTGAAACGCACAGGGTTTGCCGATTTTCTTGGATTAATACGAGCTGTTAAAGAATCGATTGAGGAGTTTATTAGGGTTACAAAGATCAATTTGGGGATTTAGGAGTTTTTGAAGGAAAGGAATTAAGAGTTCAACTCAAAAACAGAAAGAGTAATCGATAGTTTGAAAATTGAAGATCTGGTGTTTATATATGGGGAATAAAACCGTTAGGAATTCAGCTGATTCAACGCTCGATTGACGGCTTGATGCAATTTTGACCCGACCCGTTGTCTCGGATAATATTTTATGGACTATCTTTATCAACAACCTACAACAACCCTATTTTTAATAAAATATTTATTTCTCTCTCTTTCATATACACAATTTATATTTTAACAATTTTTATGTTTTATTAATAATCTACTATAACCTAAATACTTTTTTTCTTTTTTTTTATTATTTGTTATCATATTTTTTAATTATAAAATGCCAAATGGCATTATCCCATTTGATTGAAAAGGTGGATGACTTGGGTTGTTCTGCAAATTTTTTGACAACCCATTATTCACTTTGTTAATATTTTAGTATTTTTTTGATTTAATTCTTTTGTCTTCTAGTGATGACCGATTGTCATTGGTCATGAATAAATGTAGTCTGAGGTGTACGTGATTTCTACAAGGTAAGGGGTTGGATACGATCCATTAAATATAAACTTTTTGTATTCATTTCAAATTCAATTAAAAATAATTGTTCTAGTGTGAATTGTTTTATATATTTGTAGATTATACTTGCAGAATAAGGTATACATAGAGTAATACACGTTCAAAAATTGTAATAAATTTATGAATAGATATAAGATTCCTAATACAAGTGGAATATATATCAAATATACTTCAACACGTTATCTAATCCTACGAATCTAATCAACAACATGTATAGAGTATTTTTTGTTACACAAAATCTCCTATACACCCGGGTCGTACCCGACCAGGATCCTAACTCGAATCTAACCCAAGTGAACTATTATACCCGAATGTCAAGTTTTATTGTCATTTCGCTATAGTGTTAATATCATATACATATAATGTTAGTGTCATTTCAATATAGTGTTAGTGTCATTTTACACGTAGTGTTAGTGTCATTTCAATATAGTGTTAGTGTCATTTGTAAAACAAAATAGTGTTAGCGTTACTTTCGAAATAGTGTTATTTCTAAAATAAAATAGTATTAGTGTTATTTCAATATCGTGTTAGTGTTAGTGTCATTTTAATAAAAAAAAATAGGTCAGGATAGTCCAATTGAGTCAGGATCCGGGTCAGGTACAACCCGGGTGTACGGTACACTCGGGTGTACATGAGACCACCTCTTTTTGTTAAGTTGTCAGATCATGCATTATGTTTGTGATTGTTTGAATTGTGCAATTTATATAAAGTATTTTTTATGGAGCTGTCAGATACAATATCAATGATGAAACAAAATATTAGCGGAATCAAGAAAAACGATAAAGAACATAGTTTTCACTATATTTCGTGAGAATAAATTTACAAGTTTTCTGCTACTGAAAAGAGAGAGTCCCCCAATTTACAAGTGAAGATGTTATTTATAATTTACAAATAAACCCTAATTTTAAGGGCTCATTCATTGGTCAATTGGGCCCAAGCCTCAATTGACCAGCTGACTTTGACCAGAGCTGGCTCCCAAAGTTGACACAAACAGGGACGGATGCAGAGTGGGGCGGTGGGGTACAGCTGTACCCCCAATTTTTTAGTAATAGTATGCATGTAACTAAAGAACTTGCACAACAAATTTCTTTAATTTTACTTGGACTATGGTGGGCCTCAATTCACTTTAAAATGACGGCTGAATCAGATGGTGTAGAAATAGGAATGGTTAATTAATAAAAGAAAAATACTACTCACTAAATTTAAAATATAGAAATTATCATTTGTGAGAGTCCAAATGACAAATTAGATAATTATATAATTTCTTTATTTTTACATTTTTGAGTAATGTTTTGGAATGTACTAGTTTTAGTGTTAAAGTATCTTTTATATTTATATTTATGATGGAGTATTATTTTTTTGTACCCCCAATCAAAAATTCTGGATCCGTCACTGGACACAAGTGTCTTGTCTTTCTTCTTTGATACTTTCCCTTCATCAAGTTTGACTCTTTGCCCTCATTCATATATTTTATTCGTTAAACTTAACCCAAAAAATGTGCATAATATTGTCCTCATCAACCAGGTCATACATTGTGTTTATGAGCGATTGTTTGGATTGTGCAATTTTATGTTATACAAGTGGAATTATACATTGCATATAATTCAACACATTATCTAAGGCTACGAATTTGATCAGTAGCATGTATAAAGTACTTTTCGTGACATTGTGTTTGTGAGCAATTGTAACTCAAGACCTCTTGCAAAGGAAAATCTCGTGGTGCCTTAATTTTACCATTGAGCTAAGTCACATTGACAAATTTGTAAAATATTTAAATAGTCAAATACGAATTATTACAATAACTTAACTTTTTGTTCTAATAAAAAGTCGAAACTTTAAAATAAATATTAACAATAATTAATATTCCCTACGCCCACGAAATAGAGTCTCGTTTAAGGATGTACACAGATTTTAATAAAGTTGTTAAAGTTGTTGTAAGTAGAATAAATGTACAATTTGTATAGGTAATGTTAGTACAAAAAAGTAGAACAAAAGTACATTATTAGTTTAAAAACAGAATAAAAGTATAATTTATAATTAAGTAAAGGAGAAAAAGTATGTTGTGATGGTTCAAAAAGTTGAATGAGACTATTTTTTTCGTGGACACAAAAAAAGGAATAAGTAGAACTCTTTTTCGTGGACGAATGTAGTAAAATAATAAAAGTTTGATAATTGAATTTCAAGTATAAAATTAGAAATTATACAATTTAACTTTAATATTATGTATATCTAAAATAATAACAGTTTTAAAAAAAATATATCTAAACTAATATTCTAAATAATCAAACCAAACATGTAGATGATATTTTAACTTCTCAAATATTCTGTCAATCTTTTTTCATATAATATTTCCTGACTATATATTATAAAAAAAATTACAATGAACATATAAATATCAATAAAAAATATTTATAAAGTTGTAATATTATCACTTTATATAAACTAATGAAGATGAAATTAAGGGTCTCCTTTTATAAGGAAAGTCTAAGATACACGAAGTACATTTAAGGCTAAAATATTGACATAATTCAAACCATAATATATCACGAGATCGTTTTCTCCATTTATTGATTCATTTTCAGCTTGATTTACTCCTTGCCCATGTTTTCCCCAACAACTTTATAAAGAGATCTAATAATACAGCTCGCACGATGCAAGAGTTGAGTTATCTACACAATTGTAAATATATATAACCTTTGATACGAGTATATCACTATGAGAAGAAAATAAGTAAATGGCTACATTGCAAATAAAATCAATTATTGTATATATTCAAAAGCAGTAGTGAGAGATAGAGGCATCAAAATTAATTTGAGAAGCCTAGTGTTTGATCTTGGGCTTCTTGACTATCATCACTGAGCAGTGAGCATGGTGAGCGCAGTAGTCACTTACACTGCCCAAAACAGCTCTGCAAAAACAACGCTTCTCATTTTACCGTCTTTACTTATATCAATAGATTAATTAAATAAATAACTATTTTATCTTTTGTTTAATTATAATTTTGCACATAATCTAAAAACTTTCACGTTCAAATATAGAAACTTTCAATTGTTTTATTTTTCAACAAATTAACGTGATGACGAGGAGGAGGAAGGCGTTTACCTCTTTATAGCTCCATAACCATGACTACCGACGACTAGGACAGAGGCATGGTGGTTTTCGACGGCATCGCACAGGGCGTTCCTAGCATCGCCCTCCGCAACCTCATATATCACATCATTCACCTACGTACATACAAACATGATCATTTTAATTACATCTAAACAGAATTGCCACATGTGGATGTGGGAAAATAAAATCCTACCCAATTCGGCCTATCGAGATTCATAATCATTTTCTCCACTTGCAAACTCCTACCATTTTAATTTAACGATTTTTCATAAACAAAATTCGTTAGGGCGTGCCAATTATCTCACACTTCCCCATTAATTACTTATACTCTCTCCTTCCCGTTAAAAGCGGTCACGTTCTTTCGGGCACGGAGATTAAGAAATAGATTGTTATGTTTTGATTAAGTGTGGTCCACCAAAATTAAAGAATTAATTAAGAAATCAGATCCCACGTTCTGTTTTGGCCGCCGATGGCGCCCCCCTCGCCCCTCAATCAAATCACAAACCAGATCCCACCACCGGGCATCTCAAATCTAGCAAAAATCTTCAAGAAATCTCAAATCACAAACCAGATCCCACAGAGACCCAACGGAATTCGTCGCCGTCGCCGGCGCCCCCTTCTCAAATCGCAAACCAGATCCCACCACCGGGCATCTCACAAACATGCAAAAATCTTCAGGAAATCTCAAATCGCAAACCAGATCCCACAGAGACCAGGCGGAATTCGTGATTCAGCATAAAATGAAAAACTATTATCATTATTATTATTATTATTATTATTATTATTATTATATTGCTATTCCATTAATTACAACAAAATAATATCAGTCATTCACTCAAACTTTCGAGATCATATTTTGCACAAAATACCCTCAAAGTAGCCTTAATTCGGCATATGCGAATAACCAATCTTACGAAACCAAACCTTGAGCATGCCTGAAATAAGACTATCCATATAATTAATCACAAAATAATTATATAGTTCAAATACTCCCTCAATTCCATTAGGCTTGTTCTATTTCTTTTGGATATGTCTATTAAGAAGAATATAACTAGTGTAGTGAAAGTGAGTAGAAATGTGAGACCATATTATTTGTAATGTAAAATCATTACCAAATATAGAACCATGACAAGATCAATGGGACAACCCAAAAAGAAAAAAAAACCAAGATCAATGGGACAGAGAGAGCATAATTTATCACATAATAGAATTTTAGCCCATAAGACTATCCATATAATACATAAATTAAAATAATAATTAAAGTATTAAGCAAGGAGAAAAATTTATAAAGAGCGAACTTCTATAGCAAATCTTCGCACCACTTTTACAATGGTTTATTACAAGGAAATAAGCAACGGGAAAGAAGGGATGTCCATTCCCTCCGACACTACACCTATTTATAGCACCAATTTGGTTCAATTATACCACAAGAGTCAAAAAGAAAATTATGTACGTTCTTTAGAACAAATAAAATTCAAAAAACATCATTGTACTTATCTTGATTTGCTATCAACTAATAATACTCATTTTTAAAATTTGTGTAAGCATTTTACTTATTGGATTTTCAAAAGGCAATGATGTTGCCTTTATTCAACATTATTCTCAAACTGATATTCTTCTGCTATGTTTTCCTGTATCATTCCTTCATTTGGTGTATCGCATCCTTTGGTTTGAAGAAGATGAACATTCTCCTCTTCTGAGATTTTCCAATACTATATTGCTACTTTTGATAAAATTCTTTTATATGAGAACAACAAAAGAAAGCATTCTTAGTTTATAAAATTTTGTTCTGAAGTTTATAAACATGATATTCTAATATGATTTATCAAATGGTGTCAATATGTTGGTACTTTTATAAATATTTTACCAAGAGTTTAAAAGAAATTTTGAAAAATGGGTGAAGATTTCACCAAATATTTTAAAAAATGAAGAAAAAGATTTTTACATAGAAAGAATATCTTCTTTATATTTTTTTACTGAATTCTCAATTCCATGGTATATGTAAATGGACACCTAATTTTGGTTATACTGAATAAAAGGTCCCCTATATCAAAAGAATCTTTCATTCAAAATTTTGGGATAAAATGATAAGAGAAAATCCAGAAACAAAAAGGCCATAGCTTAGACACCATGTGCAAAATGAAAGAAAAAAAATCACAATATGAGAAACCAGTTCAATTAAGATTAGGGACATAATAATTTGAGTACATCTCAAGAAGGCTGAAAATGCAATCAGGGACTATCAAAAGAAAAAAAAAATAGACTTATGTTGAAGTAATGAAGAAGCATTTATTGTCAAGGTTTGAAGGTTTGAAGTTCATGAGACAATATCTCAAAAATTTGAAAAATCAAATACTTCCATGGCTACTACTAGTCAAAATAATTTTCAAAAAGTTTAGGATCCTAATGAATCATGTTTTCGGAGCAATCAAAGACATCTTCATTGAAAATTTCAAAGAAGATAATGTTTCTGTTTTTCAAACCAAAAGTTGCGATACACCAAATGAAGGAATGATGAAGGAAAAAATAGCCGGAGAGTATCACTTTGGGAATAATATTGAATAAAGGCAACATCATTGCCTTTTAAAAATCCAATAAGCAAAATGCTTACACAAATTTTAAAGGGATTATAGCCAAAAAATACACGAACTTTGATAAAAGTTGCAATTTTCACCTGAACTTTCAAATTGGCCAAAATATACCTGAACTTATATTTTTTGTTGTAAATTTCACCTGAACTTGCAATGATTGAACTCCGTCGAGGTGAAATTTACAACAAAAAATATAAGTTCAGGTATATTTTGGCTAATTTGAAAGTTCAGGTGAAAATTGCAACTTTTATCAAAGTTCGTGTATTTTTTTGCTATAATCTCAATTTTAAATAATGAGTATTATTAGCTCATAGTAAATCAAGATAAACATAGTGATGTTTTTTGAATTTTGTTTTGTTTTAAAGAATGTACATAATTTTCTTTTTGACTATTGTTGTATAATTAAACCAATTTGGTGCTATAAATAAGTGTAGGGTTGTAGGGAATGGACATCCCTTCTTTCTCGTTGCTATCTTTCTTCTTTCTTTCCTTTTGTTATAAACCTTTGTAAAAGTGGTGCGAAGATTTATTATAGAAATTTGCTCTTTGTAAATTTTTCTCTTTACTTAATACTTTAATTATTATTTTAATATATGTGTTATGTGGATAGTCGAATAGGCTAAAATCCTATTATATAATAAATTATATTTAAATTATATAATTATTCTAATCATGGAATATGGTAGAATAGAGGTTGGATCAAAATAATTTCATGCATGCTCACGGTTTCGTAAGATTGGTTATATGCACTGTTCACCCATTTTATGCCGAATTAAGGCTATTTTGAGGGTATTTTGTGCAAAATATGATATGAAAATTTTGAGTTGATGACTAATAGTATTATTTTATTGTAATCAAGGGAATTTCTTTATTATTCCTCCAATTATTTTACCTTATTAAATTATTGTGGTATCTTATCACTATTTTCCTTTTGTAATAAACATTTTTTACTATATTTCCTTATTATTATTATTATTATTATTATTATTATTATGAAGGATATCTTAGTTCAATTTTAGAAATATGATACTCCATGTGGTACATATCTTAATAATGTATATTATTGTGTTACTAGATATGAATATTAATTATAATTTCATTATTATATCTATTAATTAATTATATTTAATTAATAAATAGAAATTTAGAATACTAACAATCTTTTTTGATAATTTCAAACACAAAATAAGAAATCAGTCTATGAAATCATTTTTTACAAATAACATTCACACTTAAAATAACTTTCCTAACTACCTAACGTTATTGATGAGTTTTGCTCGATATCTATTTAAGTGAATGTGGGTTGGTTTTGACCCCATCGAAAAAGAGAGCGCTTTTGAAATAATTATTTTAAAGAATGAAACACAATATTTGGCCACTAATTGAAAAAACACAAAATTTAGCTATTTATCACGTGTGAAGACTATTTTTCACGTGTGAAGACTATTTTGTCCTTAATTAGAGCGGACCAAATTTAGGTCGAATTCGGGTTTTCGCACATGTTAGGCACATATGGGACTATCAGTGTCATATGTCTCAACCGGAAAAAAAATCTAAGTATATGGTACTAATGACACTAATATGGTCATAAGTACCATTCATGCAACACTACATAAGAGAGTATATGACACTAATATGGTCATAAGTACCATTTGTGCAGCACACTAAATAGAGAATCTAAACCCTAAATGAGAATCTATACCCTAGCTAAATGATAATCTAAATCCTAAATAGATAATCTAAACCCGATGGGGAAGTATTCAAAATGATCGTATATGACATTAATGACACTAATATGACCATAAGTATCATTCGTATGACACTAATAACACTGATATGGCCATAAGTATCATTCGTGCAACACTGAGTGTATGACACTAATGACACTAATAACACTGATATGGCCATAAGTATCATTCGTGCAACACTGTCATGTGTGCATAATTTGCACGGAAACTCGAATCCGACCCGAATCTAATCAACCCTAATTAGAGGCAAAACGGTTCTAAAACGTAAAATATTGTCAAATTTTGTGTCTTTTCAATTAGTGGCCAAATATTGTGTTTCCTCCTTCAAAATGGTCATGTGAATATATTGTTTCGTACAAAAATATCACCTCCCGTATTAATAAAATATTATTCTTGTCTCATTTAAAATGTTGTACTTTTCAATTTGAAAAGGCTTATTTTATTTTGAAACATCCAAACGCATAACAACACTCTCAATATAACTTATAAATTATGTAACATTTTATAAAAAAGTTATTCTGTTATTTATATTTCTCTTACTTAATTTGAGATAAATATCCCAAAAAAAATATTTTATATAGTTTTAATTTTATTATAAAAAATCACTTTATATCCAAATCGCATGTAGTTTAATACCCATACTAAAAAAAGAAAAAAGAAAACATTTTATGTGAGACGGAGTATTAATTTACCGATAAATTTCAGCAATATCAAACTGCAAAAATGCAAAGCTAACCGATTTTGCAGCACAAATTTCCTTGGCCTTCTCAATAACCCTAGCAGCAATCTTCTTCAAATCCATATCCACATACGGCAGCACATCAGCAGCACCTACTAAATTAATATTATCAACAGAAAATCAAAAATCATGAAAAAAAAAAAAAAAAACACTTTGCCATTAAACATCCTAATATCATTGGGTAACCGGAAAAGGGCGGCCGTACCGGGGCCCGCGAGGCCGACAGTGGCGAGAGCCGACGGCTTGGCGTGGACGACGACGATCTTGAACGGAGAATTCTCCGGCGAAGCGGAGAAGAAGTGTTGCAGAGTCCACTCCAAAGCGTAGAAGCTGTGATCGCTGTCATCTATCCCCACCACCATTACAGATTTCTCCATGGGTTAATTTTTTTATTGAAGCTAAATTTATAGCTAAGAAATTGAGTTTGGATTAAGTGGAGAGGCTTTTGGTAAGTGGATTCTTAAATAGAAATATGAGTCGTGGAAGCTAGGTGCGTAAAACCGGTACTCCAATCAGCTGCTTGTTTTGCTTCGAGATTACCCGAAGCTTCTAGTTTCGTGCGCACTCATTTGATACGGGTAGGACCAGATTCTCTGTTCTAAATTTTAATCATCCAATTCAATTTTTTAATATTCAATTATTTTATCTTTTTTACACGTAATCAACTTTCATTCTAATCCAATCACGTACTCCCTCTATATCTATATATATATATATATATATATATAGGGGAGGGTTAGAATAAAAACACTCTTAAGTGTATAAAATATAAATGATTTTCAGCTCTTAGATCATCAAGA
Source organism: Salvia miltiorrhiza (assembly GCF_028751815.1). Classification (NCBI taxonomy): domain Eukaryota; kingdom Viridiplantae; phylum Streptophyta; class Magnoliopsida; order Lamiales; family Lamiaceae; genus Salvia; species Salvia miltiorrhiza. The sequence continues at coordinate 14,120,332 of NC_080393.1, read as the reverse complement.
TCTACGGTTGATTCATAACCTTGTTGGATGAAATCATGGTCCTGAATTCGAATCACAAAGGTAGCAAAAAATTATTTTTCACAATTCGTAACCATGTTTGATGAATTCGTAACTCTATTGGATAAAATTCGTACATTAAAAAACGTTTATATTTATATTTTAAAAAGTGTTTTTACCGTAGCCCTCCCCTATATATATATATATATATAGAGAGAGAGAGAAGGGTTCAACAGAGAAGCTAAATATTGTGGAGAATAGAGAATTCGTAAAATAAAAATGAACAGATCTATAATTTTAATGAACAGATCAATGTACCGCATGAACAACAATTTGCCCCGGGTTCGAATCCTGCTGGTGGCGAGTTTTTCTATATTTTTACTAAATACGTCTGTTCATTAGTTATGTTGATATGTTCGTAAAATATATAGATTTGTTCATGATGAATAAAAAGATAATTCTTTGTTGAACTCAACCCTATATATATATATATATATATATATACACATATATATATATATATATATATATATATATTAAATAAAAAAATTAAAAGATCACGCCACAGGGGACTCGAACCCAAGACCTTTGACCTAAGACATTAACCTCTTACCGCTTGACAAACACACAACACACAACTTCCTCCATATCTAGTAAAAAAGTGAATGAATCAGCTTATAAATTGTTTAAAAATTTATAATTTCTTTCAAATTATTTGACTAAATAAGCTCATAAAAAAAATTATAGGTTGTAAAAATAAGTCCTAAAAACTTATGGCATTTCCAAAAAATTAGTTCATCTATTTCAGCATATTTTCACATGAGAAATTTTGAGACAAGCAAAATGAATCATGGAAATCAATTTATAGCCACTTTTTCAAAAATCTTAAATTCTGGCCATATTTTTCAAATTCGGACGTTTTTACCCTTAACGAGGTGGACCAGGTAGGATCGCGGGTCGCGTGTCGGGCCGGGTTAGGCACTTATGGCACTATTAGTGCCATAAGTGCTAACGAAAATTCAAAATAAAACAAAGTAAAATGGTCTTTTTTTGGCACTTGTGGCTAGGGCTGTAAATTCGGGTTGTGGGTATCGGGTATACCCTCACCCGTCCCGATACCCGCAAATTTGAAGAGGAGGGTCGGGTGAGGGTATCAAATTCTCAAAAATCGCGGGTAAAGGGTACCCGCGGGTACCCGCAATAAATATTTAAAAAATAAAATTAAATAATTTTATTTAATAATATTAGGAATTAAACCAATTAACCAAAATTAAATATTATGAATTAAACCAATTTTATTAGGAATTAAACCAATAAATATTAGGAATTAAACCAATAATATTATGAATTAAACCAATAAATATTAGGAATTAAACCAATAAATATTAGGAATTAAACCAATAATATTAGGAATTTTATTTAATAATATTAGGAATTAAACCAATAAATATTAGGAATTAAACCAATTTTATTTAATAATATTAGGAATTAAACCAATTAACCAAAATTTAAAAATAAAATAATTTTATTTAATAATATTAGGAATTTTATTCGTCACAGGTTTTATGGATAATCGATGAAATAGAAATGATATTTTCAATTTTTTTGTGAAATGCGGGACAAAATACTCTCTCGCGGGACGAAAAATCCTCAAGCGGGACGAAAAACCTGCAAAATTACAATTTAAAAAAAAAATTGCGGGACTGTGAGGGTACCCTCATACCCGCAGCGGGTATCCGCTGCGGGTATTCGGGTACCCGCATCGGGGAAGAAGGTCGGGTGAGGGTGCGGTTTTCGGCAGTTTTCGTCCCGCGGGTACCCGATTTTACACCCCTACTTGTGGCACTAAGTGCTAACAGAAATTCAAAATAAAATTAAGTAAAATGGTCATTTGGGCACTTATGGCACTAATAGTGCCATATAATGCCATACGTGCAGCACAAATACAGAAACAACAACATCATTTAAACCCTAAATGGATAATCTAAATCATAAATGGAACATCTAAACCCTAAATGGATAATCTAAACCATAAATGGAACATTTAAACCCCAAATGGATAATCTAAACCCTAAATGGAATATCTAAACCCTATGGGGAAGTGTTTAAAATGGTCTTTTTGGCACTTATGACACTAATAGTGCCATAAGTGTCATACGTGCAGCACAAATACAAATCACATCAGATCTGCCAATGGCTGAAATCGAAGGAAGTGATGGCTACTGTTGCAGCGTAGATCAGATCTGCCGATGGAGAAGGCGGCGCAACGATGATCTGAAGTCGAAGGAGGCAGTGTAACGTTCGTCGCGATGACGATCTGGAGCCCGAATCCTCCGCCGCCGCGTTTTGACAGAGGACGAAGGGTAGGAAGAGGGAAATGGCCACCACCTGACCAGTGCCTCCTCCACGCCGCCGATTTCAGAGGACCAGATCTCCTCCACCGCCGCCGCCTCATCCTCCGCTCCGACGACTTTTGCCCAAGCCGCGAGATCTACGTGCTCGGCGCCGCTGCTACGCAGCCACTGGAAAAAGAAAGAGCTACGGTGACTTCTGCTCGGCGCCACTGCTGCGCAGCCGCTGGAGAGGGAGAGAGAGGGAGATGAGAAAGAGATAGGAGAGAGAGAGAGAGGGAGATGAGAAAGAGAGATGAGAGAGAGAGGGGGAGATGAGAAAGAGAGAGAAGAGAGAGATAGAGAAGGGTAGAATAGTCATGACATACAAAAAATGGCCAAAATTTATCTTTTTTCAAATGGTGGACAAAATTTGATGTTGTATGTTGAATAGGGCCATTCGGCACTATTGTTTATTTTCTTATTATCTTATAAGCAACATTCATTTTAAAATAAGGTTAATTGCATATAAATTACTGATCTTTCAACAAATTCTCATTTTGCATACGAACTTTAAATTTTTTATTAAAATTACTCAACTATTAATTTCTTCTCATTTTGCATATTTTTCCATTTACCGGCCAAACTTTGAGCCTAAAATGACGTCGTTTTCATCCAACTATACATTACAATGTCAGTTCTATTTTTCAACACGGTCATATTTATGGTACGCAAGCATATTCATACCAAGCGAGTATATTTTTGTCATGTCATGATGATGAAAAATGGACAAATATGCAAAATGAGAAGAAATTAATAGTTGAGTAATTTTAATAAAGATTTTAAAGTTCATATGCAAAATGAGAATTTGTTGAAATTTCAATAATATATATATATATATATATATATATATATATATATAGGGGTGGGCTACCGTGAGAGCACATCTTAAAATAAGAAATAAGAGCAAATTTTTAATGTATGAATTTTATGTAGAACACGTATGAATTCGTTGTACAAAGGTATGAATTGTGAAAAATAATTTTTTGCTACCTTTGGGATTCGAACTCAGGACCATAAATCCATCCAATAGGATTACGAATCAACCGTAGATCTTGATAATCTAAGGGCTGAAAATGATTCTTATTTTATATCTTAAAAAATGCTCTTATTTTAGCCCTTCCCTATATATATATAGAGAAACAATGTAGTCAAGTGGCCATAATGAAGATTGAAAATCAATTTTTGGCCCCTAATCTTAAAACATCAAAATATGGTCATTAATTAGGTGGTATGCCTAATTTACCCTTTTTACTCGGCCGCTGGGGTGATTGCGCGGCCGCTGGAAGCTTATGGGTGAGTTGCACACTCGCGTGCCATAAGTGCCATACGCATCATTTTATTACTTAGTTTTATTTTGGATTTCCGTTGGCACTTATGGCACTATTAGTGCCATAAGTGCCAAAATGACCATTTTAAACACTTCCCCGTGAGGTTTAGATGTTCTATTTAGGATTTAGATGTTCGATTTAGGATTTAGACGATCCATTTATGATTTCTTGATTCTATTGCTGTTGTTTCTGTTGCACGTATGGCACTTATGGCACTAATAGTGCCATAAGTGCCAAAATGATAATTTTACTTGATTTTATTTTGGATTCCCGTTGGCAATTATGACACTATTAGTGCCATAAGTGCCAACAGAAATCCAAAATAAAATCAAAGTAAAATCTTGGCAGTGCCATAAGTGTCTAACCCGATCCGGCACGCGACCCGCGTGCCTGATCCTATCCGGTCTGCCTCATTAAGGGTAAAAACATCCAAATCAATGAAAATAGCAAAATTTTACTTTGGTTTTACGAGCTCATGATTGAGAATGAAACAGTTTATCCAAAACGCGCCAGATTTCGCTCGAAGTAGTGCATCTCACTACATGATCGAGCATTGATTCACTTATGGAGGATAGCATCCAGCTCATTAAAAACTGATCTCTGCGCATCTATTGAAGATAAGCTGGATTTGGTATTGGATTTTCAGTTTGAGACGGGAGATATGGAGGTGGAGGTGCAGCCATTGTGGAGAAGAACTCTTCAAAATCGTGCGCGCGCACGGTAGTAAGAACTTGCATCCGCCAGTAAGAGTAATTGTTGTGATCCAATCTGAGGATCATAGGGTGTAGATTCGGAAGAAAATTTGCAGAATTCGCGGAAGCAATTGACATGATAACCAGGATCAATTTTAGAAATCAATCGAACAAAAAGAAGAAGAAGGAGAAATCAGTGAGTAGATCACGAAAATCGCAGATCTAGCTTCAATTGGAAACTGATACCATGTTAAGAGACAAACTAAGCTATGAAAAGCTTGAGAATTGATTGAGAGAGAAAAGTGATTTTCTATATTGATTTCAACTGTGGAATAAAATTACAAAGAAAGCTTATATAGCTCGCCTACAGCTATGTATACAAAAGTCTGTTGTAGCTAATCTAACTAACTACTTAACTAACTCTAAGCTTAACTGCGCCTAACAGAATCTGTTTTGCTCTGTTAAGAGCTTAAGCTTAGTTAAGCTTAAATAAGCTAATTATAGGTGGCACACCAAAGCAAATCCACAATGGAGCTTTTAAACAAAAAATGGTGGAGTAAATTATGCAGTAATCATTTTCTTTCATACCCAAATCAAAGCAAAGAGACATAATAACGACATCATCAGGCAATGAGAGTTTGTTACATAGTTTGGGTCGATGTGATCAAGTTCATTTTATGTGGTTAAAAGTGTCATTTGTAGTGCAATATTTATAAGTATTATTTTTCGTTCATTTGAATGTACCATCTACATGCATTTTATGTAGCTAAAAATGTCATTTGTATTGCATTATTTATAAGTATTATTTTTCGTTCATTTGAATGTACCATCTACATGCATTTTATGTCGTTAAAAGTATCATTTGTAGTTCATTTGAATGTACCATCTACATGCATTTCAAGTATTATTTTTTATTATTAAAAGTGTTATTTATAAAAAAGAAATATTATGAAGATATTAAAAATGTTTATTATCAAAAGTATCATTTGATTTTATAAAAAATATTATTTCTGAAGTATCATTTATACATATTAAAACTCATATTTTATGTTATTAAAAGTGTCATTTGTAATGTATTATTTGCAAATTATCATTTATCGGTTCATTCAAAAGTATAATTTTCATGGATAAGTACTGTTTTCTTTTATAAAAAGTATCATTTGATTTATATATAAAAAAATTCATCTACGAAGTATCATTTACACACATTAAAAGTATACTTTTTTATTATCAGAAGTGTCATTTGTAATGTAACATTTGCGAAGTATCATTTATTGTTTCATTCGAAAGTATCATTTATCATGAACGAAGCATAGTATCATTTACTAACATAAATAGTGTCATTTACATATAGTAATTATATCATTTACATATAAGAATAGTATCATTTATATATGTAAATAATGTTATTTATATATTTTGAAAATATCATTTATTTATATGAAAAAGTATCATTTACGAAATCAACAAGTGTCATTTTTTACATGAAAATAATGTTATTTATATACATTGAAAGTGCCATTTATATACATAGTGTCAACTTTATCTAAAGTGTAATGATAATTGTAGTTATAAAACGTCATAATAAATAAATAAATCCTTTTATACACAAACATAAATAAAAAGTCATATTTGAAATTATATTTTTAATATATATAATTAATTATTCATCTATAGAGTTATATCAAAATTAATACAAAAAAATTATTTAGAAAAAGAATTGTTTAATGAACCGATATATTTTTCTTCACCTATGTTACAGTCTACACTATTTTTTAATTTAAAAAATACGTAAAAACACAAAATATGGTATCTGAGTATCTACTTATTTTCTCTTTAAAAACACAAAAATAAAAATAAATACACATAAAAAAATTAATATAGTAGAAAAAAAAGTAAACACGTCATTTAGGAGAGAGGATTTAAAAAAAAAAGCATTACAGAGAGTAGAGAGGAAATATAAAAAAAATTGTTTTACAATTTTAAATTACCATAACTTATTTATTTTATTCTTAAATTTAAAAAGTTCTAATAATTTATATGAAACCGTAGCAAAAAAAGTTACAATTATGTTTATGAAATTTTAATTATAACATAATCTTAATTAAACATGTTATGTATAAAAAATAAGAAGATAAAACCGAAAAAACAAAAGAAAACAAAAAATATATATATGTCTAAATGAAAAAAAAATAAGTAAAGGATACAACGAAAACAAAATAGAACAAGTCAAACAAAAATAGACCATTTAAGAAAAGGAAGTAAAATAAGAGAGATGAGAGAGAAAATAATTTAGTTTGAAACATTAAATTTTAATATCTTTGTTATCTTAAATCTATTTTATACCTATTATATATCAAATCAAACCTAATCTCATGATCTTTAATTTGATATGCATATTAAATATTTTATCGTTACTCAAATTACACGATTTAAAAAAAAAAGGAAAAGTAAAAAATAATAAAAGAAAAAAAGAAAAAGAATTTTATTTTGAAAGAAAAAACTGCTCTTTGATCGAAAAATGTTGTAGAAATGAGTTAGTTTAGAAAGTAATTATAATTTTAAATTATAGCAGAAAAAATAACCTTTAAAACTTTACATATATATACTTAACTTTTATTAAAATTCGTATCGCCCATTGAAGCAGTGACAAACCAAAATACCCTACAAGCATTAGCTCTGCCTGAAAAGGAGGTGATATTTTAGTGATGGAGGAAGGAGTAACTAAAAAACTATAGAAAGTAAAATGAGAGACGAATAAAATCGCCTAATTAAATTAGTCCAAGTAATTACCTATGTAAGAGCCCAACTTGCTGAAGTGTGGGCTGGGCTCACTTTATTTCATATCACTATGTCATCAGATGTTTTGGGCAATAGTTAGTGTTAGGATATTTATATTTACTGTTTCTTTTTTATGTTATTATTAATTATTAATATCAATAAATAGTAAGATCCACGTGTGAGGGTTTACTCGCTTCCAAAATATATTCGCTTCGAGGGTTTAAAAGGAGCAGTTGAGAGCAGCTACTTTGCTACGCTCTTTACTTTCTCTCTCCATTTCTTCGTCTTCTAGGGTTTCTACTACCTCTCTCTGTCCCTGCAAATCAGATTCGAATATGAGGTCTGAATTGTTCTTCGTCAAACGTTAACTACTTTTTTTGTTATCGTCGTGATGCTGATCTTTATAGTCGAATTGTGTAGCTTTTCGGTTTACTTCGCATTTACATTTTTTTTTTTGTGTGTTTTGTGATATTTGTTTGAGCTTTCGAGGGCATGGTTGTTTGGATTTATTTAGCCCGTGTTTATTTGTTTATGTGCGTGTTTAAAGACGTGAAAATTTAATTTATTATTGCCCGATTTATGAACGCAAAGAGGCGATAAGGTCTATATCGGTTTAAATTGTACCTTTTAGTTTTCGTGATAATTTTACGTGGTCAATTATTGTTTCTAGCATGGTTTGCTATTTCTTTTATTTTGTTTGGGTTTTTTAGGGGTACGACTAACTTGTTGATATATGTAGGTTAGCTAACAAATACTAATTTTCTTTTAATTAGTGGGGTTTTGATCGTTGTGCTTCTGATTTGTTTTAACATTTTTCTTTATATCGGATTTTGTACTAACTTTGAGCTGTATACGAGTGTTATTTGTGATTCTGCAGGTTTCTGTTTTTTCTCTGCCCGAGTAAATGGTATATGTGCTTCTAGGAAATTGAGGGAATTAGTAGAAAATATGTCAATGAGTGTTGATTTTCAGAATTGAGTTACATGTCGGTGTAGAGCAGCCTGCTGCATTTGGTGAAAACTACACGCAGCATAGAACTTTGCCATACTAATTAATGAAATGATATCAGTGTTTGCATTTTTTAGCTGGTTTGATCAACTTTACATGTCTAATATGATACTATTCTTGTGCGCGAGATTGAGCCACTAGCTAAAACATCTTCTACATTTGTATAGCCGACACCCTGAAGTAAAATGGGCCGAAAGGGAGGACAAGATCTATCTCACAGTGCTCCTGGCAGATGCGAAAGACCCTAAGGTCAATGTTGACCCCGATGGTACATTTACATTTTCTGCTGCTGCTGGGACTGACAGTAACATTTATGAACTCAAGTTGGAGCTACTTGATAAAATTAATGCCGAGGTAAGACGCTAGCAGTCTCTTTTGTTTTCATTATAAACAGAACTAATGGTAAGAGCTCTGTAGGTTAGTCCCTACAATTACATTGATTTTCATTGTTCTGAAATGAATCAAATGTGATATGCGTCAAAAGCATTTCATGATTAGCCATTTTTAAATATACTGGAGCCTTACTTTTACCTGACTGAGAAATAGTCGCTGAAGATTCTCATTCTGTAGGAAAGCAAGATAAACATAGGCGTGCGCAACATATTCTGTGTATTGGAGAAAGCTGAGAAGAAATGGTGGACAAAGTTGTTGCGTGGAAATGAGAAGACACCTCACTATGTGAAAGTAGATTGGGATAAATGGGTAGATGAAGATGATGATGCTGGTATATTTTATAATTTATTTGGCCATGAATGTCTGGAGTTTTATTTGCTCTACTAAATGTAATTAATCTTTCTGTATCTTGCCATTCTATCAGGTGCACCTTCAGACTTAGATTTAGGTGGTATGGATTTCTCGGTAAGTTTATTCTTGTTTCTTGTATAATGATATTTGTTTTCTGTATTACTGCCTCTTTTAATGGTTTTCCACATGAACATCTCTTACAGAAATTTGGTGATATGGGTGGCATGGGAGGAATGGGTGGCATGGGCGGCATGGGCGGCATGGGTGGCATGGGTGGAATGGGTGGCATGGATATGAGTGCCTTGGCTGGCATGGGCGGCATGGGTGGAATGGGCGGCATGGATATGAGTGCCTTGGCTGGAATGGGTGGCATCGAAGATGATGCTATGGGGGATGACTTTGAGGACAGTGATGATGAAGGTATTTGTTCTTTAGTTTTTGGTTTGTCTACCAAGTTTGTTTGCTTAAAGAATATGTTAATCGTTTAGCTCTGCCATTGGGATTGAGTTTAGTACTGTTTTGGGAATGATTTTCTTAATTGGTATTTTCTTGGGCTACTGATGCTTTTGGATTTTGGTTTTGTTTTTCCTTTCTGCATATAATCTCTTATTAGTTATTGCATTTCTGTGTTGATTTTCTCTATTGGGTATAGAGACATCAAAGCATGTAGGCACGTCTTATTTATTGAAGTTTAATTTAATTATTGCATCTTGCGGTGATGACCAGTAGTGACTCACAACATTGATGTTCCTGGTTTACTGTGATGTTTGGACATCAAAGGTTAGGTAATCTTGGCTTGAATTGTTGATTTGTGGGGTGTATAAAGGATGAATCCATCGTCTTAACCTTTGATGACCAAAATCTCTTTTGATTCTAAAATTATATTATTTGTAGACAGAACAACTAACTACTGATGTGGAAGAGTGTTGCAATCATGTATTCACCTTTTGCACCATAACGTTTCTTGTCATGGTTGGGTCAGAGAAAGGAAACATTCTGGTTATAGTAGCTTTAACATATGAAATATGGTTGGTTGGCATTTTCTTCCAATAATCTTTGATGCATAGTTTGCTTGGTTGTCATCAAAATCGACCCTCTTATTTGTGTTGGAAGCTGAGCTTCCTACTGTTAGAAATGTATATAGGTTTTAGCACCACGTTGTATCCTATGTTTGCTTAGCAATTGGAACTCAATTTGGTTTCCCCATTCATAACAAGTTCCCTGAATTTTTGCAGAGGTGAAGAAACCCGAGGGGGAGGCAGTTCACAAGGCAGAAGGAGAAGCATCTAAGGACAAAGCAGAACCCTTGCCGAGCTCATGAATGAGTATTTGATACAGACTGCGCATGTTATGCGCGTGGGTTTCCCAACTTTTAACTGATTTGTTACGTAGGCGTGCTTTTTGTGAGAGAGAGATGGTTTCTTTGCCTGAATTTCTTTACTGCTGAACCATTTTTATTGTACTTTCTGGGCAGAGCAATATTTCCATCCAATCTATGTTGTATTTTTAAGCCTGGTTTAATGACTAAATACAAAATGGATGAGAAAGCCTATACGGTTTCCCCATTTTTGGATTTATTCATACGTTTTACTGGAGTTTCGCCTCTTATTTTAACCGGACCATCCATCCTACATCCTATCCTCTGTGGTAATACAAACTGCTCCTCTTTTATTTGGGTAAATATCATATTAAATTTTAAACTATATCATCTTTATCAAAAATATTTTGAAACTTTTGAAATGCTCTCTAATTTATCAAATATATCCTGCATTTCTTTTCCAGATGTGACGTGGTTCGTCGGATGCCACAGTGTAATTTAAATTCTATTTTTTTTAATCCATGTCAATTATTTTTTCTCTTTTTCTAATCCATGTCATTCTTTTATATTCTCTTTTATTCCGATCAATCGAAATGGCGAAACGCTTAATCCCAACCCTGAATAGAGTGCTGGCCGTAGTTGAGTATGGTGGGACGCAAATCAAATTAGGCGAAAAAAGAGTACCATTTGTACAGGGATGAAGATATCTCGGAGATTGCACGATTAATTAATCGGAATGTTAATTCTCTTTTATTTTGAAAATTAAAATACACGGCCGGAGCTCTTGCTGCCAACAGCAGCGGCTAACGGCGGCGCTCCTCCAATAGGGCGGTCAACCCGCCGATTTGAGGAGGCAGTAGAAGCCCCACGCGGCGTTTCAGGGGGCGGCAACCTCGACTCCGGGCGAAGCAGCAGCAGCTCCGGGCGTGGTAGCGCGGCGCGATAGTGATCGAGAGCGAGAGAGACGAGAGATGTGTGTGGGTGTGTTTCAGCGATGGAGAAGAAGAAGGGGCGTCGGCTCAAGCAGAGAGACGCCGGCGTGGAGGCGGACGGCGCCGGTTCGCGCCAAGCATTCGCCGGCCTCATGCGGCGGCGGCAGAACCGAGAGAAGGGAAGGAGATGAGCTTCGTACTGGGTGTGTGCGTGAGTTGGGTAAAAGAGAATAAAAGAGAACCGTGAAACAATCGTGTATTTTAATTTTCAGAATAAAAGAGAATAAAAGAATGACATGGATTAAAAAAAAAGGAGAATAAAAAAATGATATGGATTTAAAAAATAGAATTTAAATTACACTGTGGCATCCGGCGATCCACGTCACATTTCTGGTGGCCGAAAAAGAGATGCGAGATATATTTGATAAAACCCTGATACTTTGAGGGTTTAGAGAGCATTTCAAAAATTTCAGGGTATTTTTGATAAAGCGGGTATAGTTCAAGGTTTAATATGATATTTATCCCTTTTATTTTATTTTAATTTAATTAACAGTTATTGCAATTGCAATTTCAATTTGTGCATTTATTTATGAAAACTTGAAAGAGGAAGTTACATTTTCCATGCGTTTTTGTATACTTTTATTTATTCTTTATATTTTTAAATTACGTATTGAATTCGAATTATTATTGGCTATGTAAAATTTTTTGTACTTGACTAAATAAATTTTAAAACGGAGTTTGGACTGTGTGAATTCTAATTGAGTGCCATCATTAATCTATAACCTATATGGAATCTTAACCATTTCTTTTTTCAAATCTTATGTTATTTATATTATGTATTATTAATGTTAATTTTATATATTGTAATGTTCAATTGTTTTGTATAACAATTATATTTATGAACTTAAACGAGTTTAAGTAATTAAATGAATTTGGGATGGGTAATATATGCATTTTATTAGATGGTACCTGATTATTTTTTTATTTTTAATATTTTGTTAATTGGGAGTATTATTTATTTTATTTTGTATTGTTTGAGCATTTTTTAAGATGCATAAACAATTATTTTAATAAGGGTTAATTGCACCAAATATCACCAGCTTTGTCCGAATTCCATTTTCCCCATAATTTTAAAAAAATTCATTTTTTTTTTATCACAGATTGAATTAGTCGTTCATTGTTCTCACGATTTTTAGCTCCCCTCAGATCGGAGATGATGTGGCGTTGATGTGATTCGCCGGCACACGCCACACACCACTCCGACGATTGAAAAAATTGTGTTTTTTTATTACACCAAATATCACGAACTTTGTCTGAATTCCATTTTCCCCATAATTTTTTCTTTTTTTTTTCATTCTTCCCAGAATTCCTCTCTACCTTACTAAGTGTTTTTTTTATTCTTCACCCACCCACGCACCCAGAATCCTATAAATCCATTCTTCAAAGTAAAATTATAAAGGAGCTATTTTTTCATACTTAGTCGGAATGATAGTATCTCGCAGCTGATTGTGGATTACATGTTAATAGGGATTCTGGTATATATATGGGGATTGGCTTTTGCGTTCAAAGACTCGATGGTTTACGGGATTCTGCAATTCATATCAAGTATCACATTTCGCTACGTTCTTCATCGATGCGAGAGCCGAGATATCCATTGCCGAGAGTCGTTTTGACATTTGATAGACATCCAATCCCCCCGCGCGCACCGCGAACGGAGCACGAGGGGCGGACGCTTCGATCAGTTTTCCTTGGCGCATTCCGCGCCGGGGTTCGTTAGCCCGCACGACACTGCCCGAGGACGCGCGCCGGCGGGGGACCGAGTACATGACGGGGGTTGCCCCCACGCCACGCACCCGGCAATGTTAAACACGTGTTCGCGGTCTGCTTTGCAGGTTTCGACAATGATCCTTCCGCAGGTTCACCAACGAAAACCTTGTTATGACTTCTCCTTCCTCTAAATGATAATGATCATGGACTTCTCGCGACGTCGCGGGCGGCGAACCGCCCACGTCGCCTCGATCCGAACACTTCATCGGACGGGGTAGATGTTTCTCGTTTGGTTTATAAAATATCATCAAAGCCTTGATATTAGAGTTTCTAAAGTAGCTCAATCAAAAAGAATATTATCAATAGCTCAATCAAAAATTTCATCCAAGCCTTAATTAAATCTTTTGTGGTTGATGCTCGATCACTTGTATTTCCAGACCTTCCAGCAAATAAAATCCAAGCCGATTTCAGCCGATTAAAATATGAATACACATAGAAATCAAATAAAATGCAAGCAAATACACCAAACATCAATCCTGTCACGACATTTAATTTGCTTACATTTTATCAGTCGTATATATTCGATCAAATATGAATACACCAAACTACATGTAGGCAGGTCCAAATCTGTATCAAATAGTTGATACAGCTGATAAAATGTAGGTTAGTTCAAATAAAATCCAAATAAAATGCAAGCCGATTTCAGCAGCTCTTTTCACTGTAGTTTCACCGCTCTTTTCACTTATCAGTTGCGATTTCAGTCGATGGAAGAAATAGGATTGATGGGTGGCGGCTGACGAGATGGATGGCGGCGCGATGGAAGACAGGCGGCGGTAAGTGTCGACGGCCCCGACGAGACAGCGAGATGGGTGGCGGCCGGCGAGATTGGAAGGGAGGAGAAGAAGACAGCCGATGGATGGAGGAGAAAAAGATAGACTTTTTTTTTCTAATTCAAGTGATATTAGGGCTTTTTTGTGTGATTTTGTTATTTGAGTAATTTTAAATTAATATATATTCTACATCAATGTTATGTGTAAATTTAAATCAACATCAGCGCCACGTCAATTTTCCGGTCACTGGAGCTAAAAATCGTGGAAAAAATGAACGACTAATTCAATATGTGATAAAAAAAAATTAAAAATTATGGAAAAAATGAAATTCAAGCAAAATTGGTGATATTTGGTGCAATTAACCCTTTTAATAATTTATATTTATAAATTAAAAAACGTTTGAGTAATTTGCACATATTACCTTTAAAACTAATTAAGATAAATACGAATATATAAATCTTAGATTGGAAGAAATAATATGATATTCTGTTGATCATATTTGGAACGCATGCAAGTATATAAATTCTAAATAGGTTCATCGATCAATATATCTATGTGATTTTTTTTTAATTATAATTACTACTCCCTCCGTCCCGCGAAGCGTGACCCACTTTCCTTTGTGGGTTGTCTCACGAAACTTGACCTATTTCTAAAAATGACAAAAAATTTACCCTTTATTTACCTTTTCATTTTTTCACCTACCACACTTAACATATAAAATACCAATTTCTTAATTCCCGTGCCGAAAAGAAATGGGTCACGCTTCATGGGACGGAGGGAGTATTATTATGCAATGAAAAATACTCTCTATTATATCATCACTTGGACTTAAAGCGTCTTGGCTTTTTAGTATGATTCTTGTTTGTTCTTATATCAAGTACTCCCGTTGAATGAGATCAGAATATTGTTAGAGTCTATCATCAAAATTTTATTATCTGCTTTCCATTTATGAAACTGCAAAAACTCGCTTTTTGGTTCCATATTTTTTAGTTGTAGTTGCACAGTATGTTCTATTTTTAATGATGAGTTATCCATTATTGTTTTTTTGATAAATTATCCATTAAATTTTTATGTTTCTTATTTCCTTGATCAATTGCTTTTAGAATACTAAACATATCTTCATCTTTTTTCTCTCTCTCTCTTATTTGTACTTTTTTGTACAACTTCTAGATGTTGTGTTTATCTAGAACCACTGTCACTACAATCATTTAAATTGATACTAAAAGAAGACAAACCATCATAAGGTGATAAGGGATTCCAGTGTTATTCTGATCGGAATGAAGACCTTTGTGAACTACAATCAAACTCCACAAAATCATTCATAAATGGGCCACACATGCATGACCAAACTGAATAATGAATAACATATGTTAGAAATAGTAAGATAAATAAATAACTAAACAAATTGTAAACATAACTCCTTACAATATATTTTTAAAAAACTCCGACGATTATTCTTGAAATCGTTGTCAATTACTTTGTTCGTCCGCTAAAAAGTATGTTATTTTTTGGCTGAGCACGAATTTTTTTAATAAAATGGTTGGTGATTTTTATATAGTGGAGAAAAGGTCTCACTACTGTATGAAATGAATGGTTGAGAGACTAAATAAGGCGTGATTTGTTTTCATAAATAATGAGTATTTGTAAAGATAAATGATAAGGAAAAGATGTAGATCATTTTCTAAAATGAAAGTGACATACTTTTCATGGATGCCAAAAATGACAAAAGGGACATACTTTTGGCGGACGAAGGGAATATGTTATTTGAGTATGGTATGTGTACTTTGGTGGGCCGAGATCCAATAATGATATAAATGTAGTGGTGTGCAAAATTGAACCGGCCGATGAAACTTATCAAAAATGGACTGAACCGATCGATTTTCGACTAGTTTTGAAATGGTGGTCGGTTGGTTCGATAAAATTTTTTATAATATAAAATTAAAATTTTCAATCGGTTGGATTTTATGATTTTTGGCTCGATTTTGACCGAACCGACCGAATGGGTATATAAATTAGAAAACCCTATTTTCTTTTCTACTTTCCCCCCTCTCCCCCACCCCTAAAAAAAAAAACTCTCGTACAAAACCCTTATTTCATTTTTTACTTTGCTTCATTGTGCCCCCCTCCTCCTCCCCAATTTCACGTTGCACTCTACAGCCGCTCGGCCTCAGCATGCCTTACTTGCCTTACTTCAGTGCTGCTCCCCCCTCTCTTTTTCCCTAATTATCTATTGCGACACAAAAGTCGTGTAAGAAAGATGTAGAACATGCATTTAAAGTTTTTCAAAGCCGATTTGCAATTGCTCCAAATTCGGTTCATTTTTAGATAAAAAAGCATTTAGAGCTTATAATGAAATTGTGCATTATTATGCATAATATGATAATTGAGAATGAACGAGATCTTTCTACACCAATTCAAGATGTGAGAGACGTTCCAACTCCAGATCAAAATGGTGCCAATAAAACAAGTCATTTCAAGAATTTCTTGCACGCAATAGAAGCATCAAAGACAAATCAGCTCGTCTTTCACTTCGTAATGCATAGGTCGATCATTTATGGGAAATTTATTCGAATTTAGAAAACTACTTTATATTGTTATGTAGTTTATGTTTTGGCAAGTATTATGTAATGTTAGTTTTGCTATTATTATGTACTCCCTTTATCCCAACTTTTAGTATTCATTTGAGAGTGACACAGATTTTAGTAAAGTGATTGAGTGTGTTGCGGTTGGATTAAGGGGTCTCACCTTTTAGTGTTAAAGTAATTAAAGTGGAGTAAGGATTTCACCTATTTTTACTAAACATAGAAATTGATACCAAAATGTGGGACAAACTAAAATGAAAATATGGATAATAAAAGTAGGGACGGATAAATTAATTTATACTTTTTGCAAGAAATAAATTATTATTGTTTTGCAACAATTTAAATATAGTTCTAAATAAAATAAATCATTTTAAATATATTTATATTATATTATAATTAAATAAAATTTAGCATAAATGTAAATATAATTATATATATACAGGGGCGTAGCCAGGGGGGCTAGAGCCCCCCCCCCCCCCCCCAAATTTTGAAAAAAAAATTAATAATATGTCTAAAAATGTTGTTATTATTATTATTATATTTGTATTTTAGTAAAAAATGTCTAAAATGAATTGAATGCCCCCAAAAAAAATTTAGTAAATGTTGAATTATCTATGAAAATGTTGTTATTATTATTATTATTATTATATTTGTATTTTAGTAAAAAATGTCTAAAATGTATTGAATGCCCCCAAAAAAAATTTTAGTAAATATTTTGAACTATATTATCTATGAAAATGTTGTTATTATTATTATTATTATTATTATTATATTTGTATTTTAGTAAAAAATGTCTAAAATGTATTGAATGCCCCCAAAAAAAATTTTAGTAAATGTTTTGAACTATATTATCTATGAAAATGTTGTTATTATTATTATTATTATATTTGTATTTTAGTAAAAAATGTCTAAAATGTATTGAATGCCCCCAAAAAACAATTTAGTAAATGTTTTGAACTATATTATCTATGAAAATGTTGTTATTATTATTATTATATTTGTATTTTAGTAAAAAATGTCTAAAATGTATTGAATGCCCCCAAAAAAAAATTTAGTAAATGTTTTGAACTATATTATCTATGAAAATGTTGTTATTATTATTATATTTATATTTTAGTAAAAAATGTCTAAAATGTATTGAATGCCCCCAAAAAAAAATTTTAGTAAATGTTTTGAACTATATTATCTATGAAAATGTTGTTATTATTATTATTATATTTGTATTTTAGTAAAAAATGTCTAAAATGTATTGAATGCCCCCAAAAAAAATTTTAGTAAATGTTTTGAACTATATTATCTATGAAAATGTTGTTATTATTATTATTATATTTGTATTTTAGTAAAAAATGTCTAAAATGTATTGAATGCCCCCAAAAAAAAATTTCCAGGGGCTACCGTCCCCGAACCCCCGTAACAGTTCTGCCCCCCCCCCCCCCCCCCCCAAAAAAAAAATCCTGGCTCCGCCACTGTATATATATATATATATACACACACACACACTAATATAACAATTAGATAAAAAGATTAATTTAATAATAATCAAAAGTATAAATATAGAATATTTCATTGTAGAGTAAAACTAGCATATACAATCGTGCAATTGACGAAAAATATTTTTATATTTATTTGTATATAAAAAAATTGATACCAACTCAATTCTCATATAAATAATTATAAATATAATAATAAAATATAATTTTAAATAAATATATTTAAACTGAATATAAAAAAAATAAAGAAGAATTCACAATGATAAAAACTGATATTAAGAAAGCAAAAAACAAAACAAATAAGTTTAAAAAATGAAAATAAATTTATTCAAAAGAAAGAGTAGAGTTGAGAGATAATTTTCTTAAATTTAATCTTTAAATAAATATAAATTTTACATTTTAAATTTAACATTTACACAAAATATATCAAATTAAAGCTTTTGTCGTAATCTTTAATTCGATATCTATGTCAAATATTTTATAATTAATCGACTTTCACAATTTAAAAAAAAAATAGAAAAATAAGATTATAAAGAAAATACTTTACATTAAAAATATATTATAAATTGTAGATTGAGAATTGACTATTGAGGAGCAATATGAAAATACTCTACATTTCACTCTAACAATAGAGTGAAGTTCACTCTAATGTAGAAACTATTGGAGTTGCTCTTAGGTAATTAAGAGTGGCATAAGAAGCTGAAATGGACTAATATTGTCAAAACATATCTCTAGGCATAGAAGTAATTCTCATGTGTAAGATTGTATTTCAACATGGAAAGAAGTACCATTCCATATCCTGAATAATTTTCATAATTTTGCTAATGTTTGATTATACGAATGAATATAACACCGGTGTTTAGCTTAGATGATAAGATAAAATTAATCCACCACATACTTTGATGCATAAATAAATTTTGAGCTTGCTTCATCATATGCATAATGTATTACCAATCTAATCGATCACTCAAAATAAGCAAACAATATACACAGCACATTATTTCACAATACTAACAAACTCAAAGTTCATCCAAAGAGAAATTCAAATGTAAATGCACAAATTCAAGAAAATAAGAAACATAATAAACAAAGGCTGATAAACGTTTTAAGTAAAAATTGACATGTTTCTCTCTCTCTCTCCACACACACAGACACACATCGAAAGAGAAGACAAGACGACACAAGTCACACAACGAAGAGGGTAAAGAACATGTATACCAATGAACATAGTTAATCTATACTAATGATGAAATCAGAAGAGAAGTATATTTGAATATATTTATTAAATTAAACAAGAATATACAGGCAATGATGAAGAAGGAAAAATCAGTAGAATAAGCTAAAGTGATATTTTTTTATCTGGTGGTGACAGAATTACCCATGAACTACACATATGATGATGCACAACGCCGAGGTTTTATAGGTCGGACGAACCTGTGATCGGATTTTCACGAGCGCAGGACCCCGTCTCACAGAAGGAAAAATAAAAAAAAGAGCGAACCGCCTAGATGTAATATACTATACAGCTCCTGTATCTCCCTCTACATGAAGTAGCTAAGTGATGTCTTCTTTCTTGATCCACCCTCCCCGTATAATTCGTTCCACTGTTGAAGCTCGTTCATGTTTTGTGATTCTGATGCAACACTTGCACATACCTACATTTCCATCCAATACACCAAACTTATTATTATTATTTCAGAGAATGAAAGTAAATTATACTATATCTCTTGTTATCAGAATATACTCTATTTCATATCTGAAGAAACATCATTCAAGATGTAATGCGACAAAAGAAAAGTAAAAGCCATGAATACTGAAAAAATTTAAAATCTTAATGAACCGTGCGAATTGATATATTTGACAATTCTAAGAAAATTCAAAATCAACCAACAAAGACTTCTGTATTTATGCATTTTAATCATTAGTTAGGAACCGAATGAAAAAGAGAACCAAAAATCCACACAACATCAATTACAAAGGGAAAATTCAAAGATAAAAATAGAGAATAGATATTCGAGGCAAGTAAAAAGTAAAAGAAAAAAACCAAATTTAACAAGACCAACATCAGAATATATATATATATATATATGGTTTTATTTTATCTTTTTTGTATATCCACAATACAAGCGTACCTGTTCGTGTGCGTGTTTGAAGTCATCCATACTCAGGCACCGAACATCAGAACAGCTATGCAATGAAGGCAATGGTCTGTTCTCAGCCAGAGCCAAAGCTTTCTCCTACAATATTGCAACCATCCATTTATTATATTAGCTTCTATGTGAAAACCAACATGACATACAAAGCTAGTCGTCTAAACAACTTCAGAAGCAACTAGAAGACTATATATCTAATGAGTAGAAAATATAGCAGGTCTCAGCACAACTATATTTTGAAATCAACATTTTAAGATGCCAGGACTATACACTAAACTGGAAAATCGCACTAGAAGAAAGTTTTAATAAAGTGAACATACCTTCTTCTCCTTCTCCAAAATTTGTCTTATTGGGTAATGTGCAGCTGCCACACAAAGATTCTGAGAAACAGGCACGTTTCCCAAATGAAGGAAGTGAGAACATGAATATTTACGGGATTACAAGCCAAAACCAAAAAATGTTTAGAACTTATGCAGAATACGAGGCAAAGTGATCAAACCTTTAGATCACTTCCTGAATACCCCTCGGTCATTTTAGCAACTGCTTCCAGATCAACATCTGGACCCATCTCTTCTGTGGCTAATATCACCTTCAAGATTTTCTCCCTATTTTGAGCTTCGGGCAGACTGACCATCAACCTGCTCGAATGTCAAATAGATCAAGACTCAAGAAAACTGTCGAAAAATGCTTCTCGTTTAGATAATCAAAAAAGCTGTTTGAAAGGGCAAGGATAACACCTCCTGGGAAGCCTCCTGATTACTGCCTCATCCAAATCAAAAGGCCTATTTGTTGCTGCAAGTACCAGTACACGTTCCTTATCCTTTGTACGCAAGCCATCCCAGTTCACCATAAATTCATTTTTCATTTTACGCATTGCTTCGTGCTCTCCTGGGGTTTCCCGTCTCCCTAACATACTGTCAACCTGTGGCAACATACATATAAATGATAAATATTACATAGAAATATTTATTGAGAAGACCATAATAAATGATATCACAACAACAATAACTAAAGGAGGATTATATTGACCTCATCAACAAAAATAACGCTAGGCGATATTTTGCTGGCCAAAGTGAAGACTGCTTTCACGTATTTCTCCCCTTCACCAAACCACTGAGTGCAAAATAATCACAATGAGCAACAGATAGGGTAAAACACACGATAAATGACTATGTTCAAGGGATAGTGAAAACTTTACCTTTGACGTGATGCTTGACATGGATATATTGATGAAATTTGCACCAGCTTCCGTTGCTACAGCTTTTGCAAGCATTGTTTTACCTGTGCCGGGAGGCCCAAAGAGCAATATTCCCTTACAAGGCTGCCAAGGTAACAGTTAGAACAAGAACGTGTCTATTTCATGAAAAATGGAAAGAAGAATGCTCAATTTTCTGATATGCTTTAAGCACAAAAGGCATTTACTTTTCTAAGCTGTCCTTTGCTGAACAACTCTGGCCTTTGCAGAGGTAGCATCACTAATTCCTTCAAAGTTTCCTTCACATTTTCCAACGCTCCAATGTTGTCGAAACTGACTCCAATGTCACCGGGTGGAATGACCTCAGCAAGGAGCTTTTTCTCGAATTCATTATCAGTGACCACGTCCTGAAACATAAAAAGTTATTTCATGTACCATGTTACGTGAAACGGTAGATAGTATGATAGTACAATGGAACAGTTCAGATTACGACAAACACAAAGATCAAAATTCCAAACTTCACCTTGAGAGATTTCTTCAAACTCTTGTTTTCATCTTGGATGCCTTGTAGAATGTCGAGCCCATATTTGATACTGTAATATAGTGCAGAAAGAATAGTGCTAAGACTCTAACCCAAAACCAACTACTCTATTCTCAGGCCCACAGTGGGAACAGGAATAGTTGAGACATAAAATTACCTTGCACTTGAAATAACCATTTTTTTATCTATGAACTTTGGGAGAGTGTAGTGCATGTAGTGATGAGTTACAGCCCAGCCAATAGCTCTTTCAACATCTATCACCATTAGAAAAAGCATCAAGGAATATCCAATTGAAAATCATTGACACCTCATTTAAAGATATTAAGTAAATTATGACTGACTTTCACCAGACAAAGCTTGATCCTTAATGCATAATGTTTCCAAATCAGGACAAACAAGGCTAGTCCGACTTAGCACCTGAAATTTAATGTGAAAGAGAGAAATAGAATATTAAGCCAAGAAAAAATACAAGAAGTTCATCCAAATATCAATACCGCAACAAAGTCAAGGCACAGATACTTATGAAGGGATGAAGGAACGACGGAACTAACCGAGTGGAAAAGGGCAATATTTGACTGTGATTTCATTGTCTCAACGTCTCGATCTAACTTTTGTTTCCAGTCCTCCAACATGGCTTCGTCCTGTCATATTTGAGCAGCATTCATAACTTGCTCTTGAAATAATCTTAGTAGCATCATATAGAAGCCAAAAATAGTGATTACCTGGGGAATCTGTATAGTCACTTTGTTTGGGAAAAGACGACTGAGTTGCTTCATACTTTTTAGGGCCTCTTTATTTTTATCTTGCAATTTACCAAAATTATCCTATCAAAAAACAAAATGTGCTCGTTAAGAGAAATTGATATGCACCATTGTAGTCATCTTCATGACTGTGTCTAGCAATCGCATAAATTGGATGTAATTAAATCAAATGAGAACAGGGAATTAGGGCAGAATAAATAAGTTTAGTTAACTCGTACCCCGAAAGCAATGTCGAAGAATGCTGTTTGGTTTGATAATTTTGTGAAAAGCAATCCACCAGGTTGTGGCTGAACCCAATATGCAAATTACAGTGTCATAAAATTATATAAATAAAAGTATATATATGTTTGTGGGAGTTCTTATGTAGAAATATTAAATAAAAGATCATCACATACTTTGTCCTTTCGGGTGTCTGTCTGAGTATGTGAAGCTATCACAACAACATTATCAGGCAAAGCTTCCAGCTTCATTTTGAAGGCTGTATATGCCTCCAGATTCCCGATCACCGATTTCTCGATGTCTTTGACAAACAAAATTAACGAGCCCCTTTTACTTTCCATCGATGCAACCTACAAAATTACAATGCATGTAAATATTAAATACCACATGGATATACAACATAAGAGAAAGCATTCTAGTGTGCCATTGCTAATACTTTGTATTTACCTCGAAGAGCTCATTAATGGCAAGCTCATCTATGTCATTTCCGTTGGAGCTTTCAGGACGTAGTGAATCGGCTGCACATTAAGAAAATAATCACAATTATAAATGAACGTATTCTAGTTACCGCGGTTAAATAATACAAGGGAACATAGGCCAGTCAAGTAAACTATTACCTGAACAAAAGAAACCATGATCTTCTTCGCAGAGGCCCCCAAGATCATTACCTTCGGGAACTGCTCTATCGAATCTAACCCCAATCTTAGAATAGCCATTTCCTTCAAAAGCAAGAACCACCTTGCCTCTGGAACCATAAGTTGGACCCCTGCACAAAATCTTACATTATCCCACATACAAATGAGGAAAACTCGCAACACATCAATATAATCATGCCAAGCAACTGGTGCAGCTCATCAACCCTGCATTCTCATAATTATGCAGATGATCGAATATCAAGTATATCCAAAGGCGAGGTGAGTTAAACAATGACATGAAAAGCATCAGAATCACATTCGCTCTTCACATCACTAACATAGATAAATATGAGTAGAAGGGTAACATTATTGAAGCACAGCAAAAGGATTCAAGTTGAAAAATCTTTGTCTTGAAGTTTGTACATCAGAAGGGGACATTTGACTAATAAGTAATAATTCGTCACTTATGCACTTTCATGCAACCGAAATCCAGTAAAATGACAAGTTAATTCATAAGTACATTTTATAGAAACATTTATCAGCAAATTTGAACAACAGTTTTCCACACTTTACCTAAATGGAGGGGGAAAGCCTGATGCTAATGAGCCCACGAACTTTACTCTATCACCTGCCACAGACCACAATCAATTAACCTAAGAGATTCCGAAACCTAAATTTAGACAAAAATGGAAAAAAGCTTTGAGTATACCTTTTCTGAAAGTGTAGTTCTTTGATGTAGCGGTAGATAGTTCATGCTTAGGCTGAGCAGGAGAGGCTATAGCAGAAACCCCGGTGATATTAGCCTCCTGACTTGACGCTGGTTTCTTATTGTGTACAGCAGCAGTAGTTCGCTTAGCAAACACACTAGCTCTCTCGGGCTTTGAACTTTCTTTTAAGGAATCAACTTCCTTTGTTATTGGTCCCTAAACAATTTTTTTAAATCACAAATGAGAAAATTAATTGCACAAAAGAGCAACAGAACTAACTGATGAAAGAAAACAGACGATATTTTTGCATTACTAAACATTTTTAGTGGAAACTTACACCCGGTAATGTAATAGTATCAACTATAAGTAGTCTCACGCCAAAAAACTTAGCAAGTGCCTTAGTCAATGTTTCCTGATATATTTCAGAACCTGTGAAGAAAAGACGTAATGTGATGGTCAAGATCAGCCAACCAAGTAAAATAAACATACTTAAATATTTGACGTATGGAGATATACTACCTCCTGGACCTGACAACAAAATTCTTGGGCACACCGTAGGGAGCTCTGAAGTAAGCTTTCCCAAATTTCCACACTTCAAATGTATGTATGATGAAGCAATAAGGACAGTCTTGGTTGTCTCACTGTCGGGGAAAATAAAAATTCAAGTAAGCAGCCGACATAGCAAATGGATAATCTATCCTATATGTTAAAAAAGGTAGCAAGTCTATAAATGGTTAAAGTAACATAGTACACAATAAGCAAGATCCCAGTAGATAATTGACATATACCTTAGATAATAGGGAAATTTCTCAAACGAAACATCCAGATCTTTCACATCTATTAATCCTTGCCGTAAGCTCTCTTTGAATTTTTGACGTCTTGACGACTGTGGAATCGGAGGACGAGAACCCTTTAGTTGATCTCCTCTGCCTCTGTTATGCTCATCAAGAATTCGCGATAGGCCTATATTAAACTCAGAAGCTGAGGGACCTGCTAAAAAATGCAAAACGGGTCTTAAGTCATTGTTTCCACCTACAATCTTCCCAATTTCAGCGTCATTGTTCAAGTTATCATTGGCAATATCAGAAGATGGAGCACCAGTATTCCCAACAACTGCTGCAGAAACATCGTCATTACAGGCAGAGGGACCTTTCATTTCGGTGTCAATGATACAATTGTCTGACACTTTGCAAGCAGAAGGTACCGATGAAATTTCAGACCCTTGCTGAACATCCTCACCATTCCGAGGTGATGGTGGAATAAGAGATAATTCATTTGTGAGATGCGAGAGTGAGGCCAGAGTTGACGCAACGGCAACTGCAGAAGTATCACCTGATCTAGCCTCGATATGTAATCCATTTGTGGATCCACCATGAGCTTCTAATATGCTGACTGAAGGCGGCTCGCTAGTTGTCAATTCTCCGGTGTTGGTAAGGAGTTGGAAAATCTAGTAATATGTCAAGAAAATAAACAGGTACAGCAATATAAATTGTACTAAACTACTACGAGAACAACACAGAAATAGAATGAAATTGTGTTGTGATAGGATACATAAGCATGTTTAGTCGATGAGCTAAAGACCACCTCATCACCTCCATTTAAAGTGATAGTGGAATCTTTTGCGTAAGCCGTTCCATTAACTTGAACAAGTCCTTTATTTCCCTTGATTTCAAGGAGTGTAACTGATTCCCCACCCTATGAAACGGGATAAAGAAGTGAAACAAACAAGCATAGAATCAGTAAGAATGATATAGGAATCCATGCATTAAATACCATGATAACAAAGACTCACAACATACCTCAGACTCAATGTGCTTCAGATTACACAACAACTTACTGATTAATGGATCTCGTACCCACAAGTCACACTGGCGGCCTTGACCAACACTAAATGTAGGGCCATGCATAACAACATGGGAATTCTGGGACGGGAAAATTGCACCAAACAAGTCAAGATAGAGAACTGCTATAAACAGAAACCAGAAATTATTGGAGCTACACGGATGCATGCATTTAAAGAAATTGAAGGCGTAGGCATGTAAATGAAGAGTCGCTAAACCCCCTACAAATAGCCTTGTTACTTGTTAGACTTCAACTGGATATGCATAAAGCTTACATACCCAACTGATTCCACAAAAAATATTCAATCTAAACCTCTCACTTATCAGCATAAAACAAACAATGTCTTGTAACTGTCACTAACAAAGGACCAGTTCAAGTTCAACTTTTTAGTATAGAATACATATTCTCGATGGACCTAGACTGTTTATGATTCCATATTGAGATTAGTAAAGTTTTCAAAGACCCTGCTTTTACATTTCCATACATCAAATTTCAGAGATGGAAATTATCTGACACACAAAATTCAGAAAATACTCAAAATAACATAATTAGACTAAAATCCAGACCAATACAAATGTCTATACACTCAAAATAATCTAACTGTTGTGAATCTCATTCCGCGAGAACCAAAACCAAACCAATTTCAACTACATCAACAATCCATTTTCATCTTTTAACAGTTCAACAAATTGTAACCACAAGAGAGCATATAGAGTAAACACACACCTGTGAACACTGAGATAGGAGTTTGCCCCATGCATCCCCAGTTTCAGTTTCATTAGATTTCAGCTGCCGCTTTCGCCCGACATTTATTAGCATCCCACTCGACTTCCCTTTATTAGCATCTAAATTGGAATCACCTGCATCCACCGCCATCGATTACCACAAGTAAATTTTCATAAATTCACCAAAAACTCATAAAAGAACTAAATTTCTCCAACATGCACAGAATTCTAAAGTCGTCTAGAAAGCAAAGAAAAAAAGAAAAGAAACAAGAAAATCCTCACCTTCGGCCACCGCCTCAGCCGCCTTCCCCGGCGGCGGCGTCAAGTCATCAGGCTGCTTCAAGCTGCCGCCAGCCAGATCAGCCGATCCGGCCTCCGAATCCTTCACCACGGCGGCGCCCACCACTTCCTCCGACGCCGACGAATCATTCATTGATGAAGCCGACGCCTCAGCCGCCTGCATGCACACAAAAACCCAGAATTGAAAACCGCCAAGAAACACAAGAAACGAAAGAAACCATCAAAGAAATCATCAAAAACCCCAAAACGCAAGAAGGGGAAAAAAATAAAGATTCAACCTTGGATCGCTTGGCGTTTTGCAGAGGAGGTGAGGAATCACTTAGAGTGCGCTTCGAGGCAGACGAGCTCCGCCGCGTCTCAACCATGGCTCCTGATCTAATAATTCGAAGAATACAAACCTCAAAATTCTCCAATTTCGATTGGGAATTAGAGAAAATACTCCCTCCACCAAGACAAAAAATATAGTATAATATATGCAAGCTAGAGAGAGAAAGAAGAAGAAATAAGAGAAGAGAGGAAAAAGTGAATGATTGCGGGAAATGGATTATATATATACAATCTGCTTTTGTAATTCGTAGTATTTTTTGTAGAATATAAAAAAGAAAACAAATTGTGGCTGATGAAAGGGCGGGGAGTAGGAGGGAGCGGTTTTGGTGAATTTAAGACTTTACAGTGTGTGTTGTGTGTGTTAATAATGGTTAGGTATTGGGTCAATGGGCCCCCTTTCGGAAAAGGGGTAGGCCCACCTTGATTTCAATTCGAGTCCACATCCTCTATTTTAAATGGACTGCTGGCTAAATATCTGTTCCACGAAACATGAATCGTATTTCTTTTTAAGTCATTCCACAAAATTTGTTACATCTCACGAAATATGAATCGTATTTTTTTTAGACTCGTCTTAAACCTTAAATCTCATTATTCACATATAAGAGTTCGCATTGCTTAGTGTCTCCTTAAAGACCAAATAACAATATTCTTAAGAATGCTATTATTGACATAAACGATGATATGTAGATCTTAATACTTATATAACTTCGTTTCGTGAGTAATATGTGTTATATTACACATTATCTTTTTATACGTAGGCCCAAAATTTATGCCACGCCCGATCGCTTACAAAATTTGAGAGTAACTATTTTGCTACAAATTAAAACATAACTAGTATGACCATTTGTGTTATGCACGTCGAATATCGAAATTAAATGACATGTTTAAATTAGTAAGTATATATATTAAATATAAATAAATATAAAATATATTTTAAAAATAAAATAAACACATCAATTTCTCAATAAAATTTTAAATTTCAAAACATAAATTTTCAATTTTGTATAAAATATAATGATAATTATAGTTATTAAATAATTTTAAATTGTTTGATAATGAAAATTAACATTTCGCATTATTATTATAGAGTATTACACGTCATAATAAATAATTAAATAAATATTCTCATACAAAAACATAAATAAAAAGTTGTTAAATTTTAACGAACAATGAAAATAAAATATTTTAAAGTTTTCATAACTTATTTATTTTAAATTCATTTTTGATGATATTTGTACCATATTAAATATTTTGTCACGAGCTTATATATAAAATGCATATTAAGTATTTATTTATAAATCAAATTTGATGATCTTTTGAAAAGAATTAAATTATATAAAAAAAATAGAGATAAAAATAATGAAAAAAATTGATAGGGGAAGAGAGAGAAAAAGAGGGAAAAGATGGAGAGAAAAAAATCCTCTTTTATATATTATATAGATTTTTAAAGCTACAATTTCTATAAAATGCGTCAAAATCAAATGACCCATCATTAATCGTGTATCATCTTTATTCCGGTATTATTGTTTAGATATGTTACATTAAACATTATTTGTTACTTGTTAGACTCACACACACACACACTAACTACAATTTTTTTTTTTTGAGAAGGTGAAGATAATTTATTGATACATACCTATCAAACTCCTCACGGAGTTATAATGTGAACTCCAACGAGTAGCTCCAGCTCGCTGTAAATTACCAATTTGATTGGCACCACTTCCAGAAACAAGCTCTTCTGCAGTCAATAAACTCTGAATTTCATTTCTTTGAGCAGCGTGTAGTTGAGAGACACGCTTTGGTGAAGAAGTTATAATGTTAACAACATTATCTAAGTGAGAAATGAACTCTCAAACAACACCAATATCTTTAGCTGTAGAAAATATTGTCAATTGTAGTCGATGCGCAAAACAATGGATATAATAGGCATGTGGGCAATCTCTAAGAAATAAAGCCTGAAGTCCATTCCATGAACCATGCATATTACTAGCACCATCATATCCCTGACCTCTCATTTTCTCAACATGTAGATCATGATGAGAAATAACACGACATATCTCTTTTTTCAAAGTTAATGAAGTGGTGTCACTAACACTTTAAATTGCAAAAAAGCGTTCAGTTAAAATTCCATGATCATTGACAAACCTCAAGATAATGGTCATTTGCTCTTGCTTGGAGATATCTTGTGCTTCATCAACAAGAATACAAAAATATTTATCTCCAACTTCTTCACGAATCATTTGACGTACTCTGTTGGCCATAATATTCAAAAGCTCTTTTTGAATTTCTGGAGCAATATATTGGGCATTTTTCGGAGCATTATCAAGAACAACTTCGTTTACCTCCTTATTCATATTTGCAAAAGCCTTCATCAATTCAATAAAATTCCCACGATTCGATGAAGATGAAGACTCGTCATGACCTCTAAAAGCACAACCTTGAAGTGCAAGCCATCGGAGGCTTGTGATCGAGGTCTTCAAGCGCAGTCGATTCCTCTCCTTCTCAATAATCGTTTGAGAATGCATCACTTTGTCTATATGCCCAACTGGCCTCATCAAATCTTTTGCACGTCTTAAGCACATAGTATGTGGTGATGTAGCTGCAGAACCAACATGAGTAAGGAATGCACAATTTTTTCCTTGATTTATTCTTTTCCAATTGTCAAATCCTTCCTTGACTAATGCAGAAGAGCCAGGCAGATTAACTTCACTGATGAAAAGAAAGCAATAAAAACAATATGCCTTATTTGTGGAAAGCGAATACTCCAGCCAATGAAACTTATCAAACCATCTCTTCTGAAAGTTACGATTTTGAGTGCCAAACTTTTTAACAGGATACGCTTCCATTTTCGGTTGATAAGGCCCAGCTTTTAGATATGCACGTCTTATATCATCTCGTGCATTAACAGAATATTCACACAATTGTTTCCTTTTACCCGGATCACGCTCAATACATGTAACTGAATTTTGCTCCATAGGAGGTGAAGGAGATTGATTAGTTTGATTTCCAGCGGCCATGGTTGAATTTGAAGATTCCAAGCTATCTTCATTGTCTTGAGTATCTTGACGATCACGTTTCTTAAAGAAAGAAGATATAAGTCCTTTTCCTTTCTTTGCAATATGTTGATGCTCCATTTAAATTATTGAAGAACTACAACATATAAAAAACATTAAGAATTTCATTACATTTATTTATATATATTTAAAATATTAATTGCAATTTACAGGAGAGTTTCAAATAAAAGATAAGAAATTCTTCTACCTCTATTTCAAGTTTCAATTTCATCAGTAAAATTCAACAAAAATAAACTTAATTTTAATATTAATTCTAATTTAGGGTTCTTGAATTTACATATCTTGAATAATATGAGACGAGAATAAGTGAATAAATTGGAAGTTCAATTCTCCACAGCCACAATAGGACAAATTATTGCTTTGCAATTGCTCAGGAGAGAGGGACGCTAGCCTATTAATTATGTTTTCTGAATTTTTCTACTGTGTGCGTCGACTCTTTGACACAGGTTAGAATGTTTTTATGTTTTCTTTAGATAGTTGGGCTGGGCTATGGGTTATCTATATATATATATAGAAAAAATTTGGGCTTTGCACTGGGCTGGAGCCCAGTGCAGCCATAGTATACATCCGCCCACACGTGTTTCCGTGAAATTTCGTGAGATGTGAAATTAATGAATAAGTCAGTATATAGTTATGAATAAACTGGTATATGATGTTGAGTAACGATACTAAAAAAATTAGTAAAATTTTTGTTTCCTCCAGAATTCGAACCCAGGTAAAAAAAATTTCATCCAAATTTATTAGTTATAAGATACATTAAATCAACACCTACAAATTAATCTAAAATCCCACTCATATCTTTTTGTGAGAACGGAAAACCATAAACAAATATATAAAATACATGTATTTTATCAGATGGGATCCTCTGTCCCAGAATGTAGTGTGTACCACTCTTAATTTCTTTATTTTATAATTATTTTTATAAAAATAAAAATTATTATTATATTATGAAGTCTAATTAATATTTATCACTAAAAATTGGAATTTAAAAAATTATATATCCTAACTTTGAATTAATGAACCCAAATAATCTATTATTAATTCAAATAAATATAAAAAAATAATTATAAACCCTAATTGGATGAGTGAACCCTTGTTAATTATTTTTATATTATATTAAAGCATAATAAATTAAAATTGAATAACAAATAATTAAAAATTATAAAGAAATTAAGAGTGGTACACATTACGTTTGGGACAGAGAATCTCATTTGGTATTTTATGTATTTGTTCACGGTTCTTCGTTCTCATAAAAAAATGAGTTCTCATAGGATCCTAACTCTACCTATATATATTTTGCACGAAAGAGAGATGAGAGAGAGAGAGAGTCAACATGCTAAAATCATAATCTAATAGTAATATATATTTGCTCATAAATTCACATGCATGCACCCTCACAAAGTGGAGAAGTGTTGAAGACTAATCAAGACTTAATAATCATTATTTAATTAGCTGGAAACATGTTTAATACTTTGTGAACAATCATTCCTACCTATGCCACATATAGTATACTCAACTCACTCCCAAATTTAATGCTTCAAGGCTACTTTATAATTACCTTATATGTTTTTTTGTGAAGGTCATTGTTGGGAAACTCCTCATAACTATAGTCTCTATGTCTCACCAAGACATATGCATTAGGCAGTCATTGTCTACAATCATATCAGTTTGCTTAGGCGATATTGGAAGTAAAAGTGATTCAAGAATATTTTTTTCCATTTAGAAAAAGCCCAAACAAATTTGCAAAGGGTGATTCTATACATAGCCTCCAATTTTTTACTCTTCATAATTTCTTTTATTTAAAAATAATAAAATATTAATAGATTTATAATTTTATCCCTATAAGCCACAAATTAAATAAATAAGAATTACATAGCAAAGATTTGAAGAAAGAAATACGCGAATTGAGCAAAAATGTATAGCCACCATAAATTTGAAGAAAAAGAAGAAAATGATGAAACAAAACAATCTTCTTCACAAATCTTTGACTATATTGTTTCTAAACTCTCCTGCACAAATTTATAAAGGGTTAAGTACCAAATTCCCCCCTATCGATGGCGTTCCTATCGCGTACAAGACCCTATAGTCAGGATAAGCGTTGTTTACTACCTCAACGTGACAAAATCGAACCAATTTCCCCCCGCGTTTTAACACCGTTAAAATGCCGTTAGAAAAAATTATTTTTAAAATTTTTAATTAAGATGGGCCACATATCTTCTTCTCTCTCTCAATTCCGGCAGGGGGGCATCTGCTCAGTCACAGCTCGACACAGCTCAGTCACTACAGCTGCTCCATCGCCCCGGCGAGAAGCGCCGCCACCGATCACCTTCTTCTCCCCGACTCGACCCCAGACGCTGCGTGAACCCTGCAGTGGCCGTCGCCACCCTCTCTCATTCTGGCGACTGCAGTGGCTAGCAGAGTCAGCCACCGCCCAAAGCCCCATCTCTCTCTCTCTCTCTCTCTCTCTCTCTCTCTCTCTCTCTATTCGAAGCAGTGGTTAGTGCACGGCGCCTAGCTGCTGCTGTGAGATAGGGAGGCAGGGGCTAGGACATGGCGGTCGGCGGTAGCTCGGAGCTACTGTCCGGCCGAACGAAGGGAGATGGAGACCAGAGCGAGAGGCGGCGACAGCCTTCGTTGTTGCTCGCCGGAATTGAGAGATGAGGCGACGGCTGGTTGCGCGGCGGCTTTTTCCGCCGCAGAATGTGAATCGTTGCCGGAAAACACAACGATAGGGGCCTTGACTATAGGGTCCTTTACGATTAACAATTAAAAATAATAATTTTTCTAAAGGCATTTTAACGGTGTTAAAACGCGGGGGGGGGGGGGGGGGGAATTGGTTTGATTTTGCCACGTTGAGGTAGTAAACAACGTTTATCCTGACTATAGGGTCTTGTACGCGATAGGGACGCCATCGATAGGGGAGAATTCGGTACTTAACCCATTTATAAAACCAAATTTTTGGACTACCTTGTTCCTAAATAAGTCCAAGATTGTAAACATCAAAATCATGTTCAGCAATGTGAACATCAAGAATTAATTAACCATATCTAGCAAGACTGCAAACACGATTTGGAGAATTCAAAATCTAGTAGTGGAAGTCGGAAAAGATAAATGTGAAAAGCAGTTTTTTCTTGAGATGGGGTTATATATATACTCACTACTAAAAACACGCTCATGCATAACAGTGATTTTTCGTTATCTATGTACCAAAACAAGCGTCATATATAGTGGTGTTATGTATGAGGGCGCTCATACATAACGGTAATATACCGTTACCTATACTATGTATACATAACGGCAAATGAGGTATAATAACACATTGATTACCGTTTTGTATGAATGTAATACATTACGGTAAAATCTGTTATAAAATATATTTTTTCCGTTATGTATGATAAATATACATAACGGTTTTTTATATCTTACATAACGATTAATTACCGTTGTCGTATGATAGCAAACATAACAATTTTTTACTATTATAAAGCTTATTTTTTTCGTATAAAATATATTTTTTATATATTTTATTGTTGTTAAGCATAACATTTTTTTTTTATTTTACATAACGGTCATTTCCGTTATGTATTTTCAAATGCGCAATTCGAGCATATTTTTTTTCCTGTTTTTATAATTTCCTAAATACAAATTATACAATACACAAACCCTATATGATACCTAATATGATATGAACTTAGGGTTTAAATGATAATTAAAAAAATCATTTATTTTTAAAATAAATATATTATTGTGAAAAAAATTATAGATAATGAAAAATTATAAAAAAGTGAAATTAACGTGGAAGAAGAGTAGTTGTAGTTTTGGTGTTGAATTAGATTTGGTGGAACGAAAGAGTGGCGGGAGAATAGATATGTTATTTGACTTTTTTTTTTTTAATAAAAACATACTATAATTGTGTATTAAAAAAATTGAAAAAACAAATATAAAAAAATACTTATAGATAACAGTAGGCAATAACGGTTGGAAGTACCGGTATAATTGATGCTGATACATAACGGTAGTCTTGACGCTGAAATAACAGTCGTTAAATAGATGCTCATACATAACGAATGACTTAACAGTTGATAACACACATGTTTCCATGGTTTTTAATGTTGATATGATGTCAATTTTATAGGGAATTGAGTGTTTGATGATTGTTTTGTGCTTAAATTGTTTTATCTTGTGAAATATGTTACTTGCTCGTACTTTGATGAATTTTACAGAAATATGAAGTCTGAATTTGGACCGATGGTTTTAATGAAAGTTGTAGATCATCTCTATACGAATTCGTAGGCGCAAACGGTTCGCAAATCCAAGTTCGGATGAGAAAGATATGGCCAGAACAAGAAAGTCACACGCAGCTGTAAATAGTGTCCGACGGGAATTTCCGAATTTTCGGAAATTTTCGGAATTTTCTCAGTATTTTCGAGTCCTACACTGTATTTTTCTCTTGTGCCTATATATAGGTCCTCTTTTTGACCTATTTATGGTTCCGAGCTTTAGTTTTTCGGTTTTATAGCTTTAGATTAATATTGTTTTCCAGTTTTTAGAACTTGGATTGGATTTCTGCAAGGATTGAAGATTCAATATTTTTCATTTAGTTTTATTTAATTCAGTTCTTTCAATTGTTGTCTTTTTAATTATGTTTATGTCTTTACTTTATTTTAATATGTCTGGCTAGTTTTCTTTTCTGATTATAGGGTTTGTAAATAGTTAATTAGGTTCATGTATTTATTTGTTAGTACCTATTTACCTTTCAGTTTATGATTCATAATTCCTAGTGCTTGTTTTCTTGTGAATTATCTGATCAATAGTTTGCATGTGTAGTTGTTCGGCTTGAGACCTAGCGGAGATAGCTATTTAACGGATTCAGGAATGTATGATATGATCTTAACCTTGAGACCTAGCGCAGATAGGTGGATCATAGAGTGTTATTCTTATAAGCTATTGGGAGTTAGTAGATTTTCTTGAGACTTAGCGGAGATAGGGAATTTACTAATCTATGATCGTTGCTGCTCTAGCGAGAGTAATTGATTAATTAAGTGACCTCTCATCATAACTGGATTAAATTGGTTAATAGGATTAATAGATTTATTATGTGGATTTAGTTAATGAAATTACTACCCTAGGATCAGTTGTCTTTATTATTTGATTTTTCTACGTCACTTTATTTGCTGCTGTTTGAGTCTAGTTATAATTAAATCCTCCTTATTATCGTTTGCCTATCTACTGTTAGAGTTTGTTTAGGGAATAGATAGAGTTATTTCGGTTTTTCAGTCCCTGTGGATACGATACTCGATTACTTGTGGCTTACTACAATTACCTGTGTTAGTTGCAATCATTCTTGTTGCTAAGAAATTAGTGATCAACAGTTCAGTAATACTAACGCTATTACGTATCGCTTAACTTAACATTGTTATAAATACATTTCAACAGTACATACATAACAAAGCTCTGTAAAACCGTTATGTATTACTAAATTGGTGCTCATACATAACGGTTTTTTTAAAAAAATCGTTATGTATGAACTGTTACACCTATGATTTTTTTTAGTAGTGACTTATATATACTTAGGACGTGTTTGCTAGCTTTGGTAACGCCAGACTATTATTTAGTCTGATGTTTTTCGCTGTTTGCTAGCTTCTGTTATTAAGCAAGGCAGCCCGACGGAGCCCGATGGCCCGCAGTTAAATGCCAGAAATCTCTCGGTTAATTAGCCAACGAAAGGTGCCGAATTTAGTGTCTGGAGGGCTTCAATACCTCAGACTAATTTTTTGAATTTCAATACTACCCCCAAAAATTATATTTTCGAAATAAAAAATGACCTAGTTGGCCTTGGATACTCCGCCATTCCCATTGAACAACAGTCGTCGTCTTCAAGCTTCCCATAGAACAGCAGCCTTCGATTTTCCATCCAAAAACGACCTAACCAACCTTGGACACTCTGCCATTCCCATTGAACATCAGTCATCTGTGCTCCTTTTATAGTATGTGTGTGCGCGTGCGTGATGGAGAAGACTCTGGAAGCTCTGAGCGAGCGGACTAGTGTAACTAAGAAAATGGTGGATTTTCTGCAAACAAAATGTTCAGAAATTGAGTCGAGGAAGCGGAAATTGGATGCAGCTTAGGGCGAGGTTGATTTTCTGAGAGAATTGTTGGTCAAACAGGAGTGGGATTTGGAGGAGAAGATAGGAGATTCTTCTTGTTCGAAGAGAGGAGAAAGAGGGAACTGGCGTCTGAGGCAGAGGAACTGAGGTTGGAGTGGGTTAGGTTTTACAACAAAGTTAGGATGAGAGAGGAGGAACTGGACAGGGGTAGATAGTGTCTCTTTATTAAATTTAAATGAGGGTAGTACAGTAATTTCGGTGCCTATTCTTGAATTGTAGAAAGGGTTACCAAACGAAAATCTGTTGATAAATGACAAATAAGCTCGGTATGCAAACACGAATTAAGACTAATAATCAATTCTTATGAATAATGAGCCTTACTAAAATTATTAATCAAGCATAATCTTGCATGCCATACTTAGCAAACACACCCTTAGGGTTTATTAGAATTAATGTTAAAACAAAGACTATATGATAAAATATGGGATATGTATAGAATAACCTTGCAAGAAAATATTTATTTGTAAAATATTTAAAAAATGAAAGCCCAAATTTTAGAACATAGATCCATTTTTTCTCAAAAAAAGAAAAAAGAGGGCATAAATCCGGGATGAGATCCAGTGTACCATACTTATATCTATTATTTTAAAAAATATTTGTTATAAAAATAAAATTTATTATAATACTATAAATTATATTTAATTTTTATTTAAAAAAATTAATTTTTTTAAAAAGTATACACCATGACTTTGAATTTATCAACCTAGGTTTCTTCCTTTTGCTTAGTTGTTCCTCTTGTCCGAGGAGTACCGAACGTGTGAATGTGATTATTCCAACTAGATTGAGTATCATACATGTAACGCCGAATTGTTCTCCTTTTCTGTTGCCCCTGGAGCTGAACTCTTATTGGATTAAATCTATGAAATAAAAAGCGCTCAATCCGGAGTACTTGTACTCCTCCGGACCAAGAACTCAATCTTGATTTGGCACTCGTGGCAACGAGGGCTTCCCTCGCTCCAATTCTCCTCCTGGGTAGCTTGCACAGGCTAATACGAGCCGACCAGAAGAAGCAAGGCTTAGATTACCAGATCCTGGACACAATCTTCCTAGAGATGGACTCGCCTTCTTGCTTACCTAGCTCTTGTCTTAGTGACTCTTCCTCTTTTCTAGGTTTTTTTTCGTTTTTGTTTAGTTAAACCTTGTGTCCTTTGAGTCCCTTAGCTGCACATATTGGTAGTGAGGGGACGTTCGCAAGAATGAAACTCAAAGGAATTGACGGGGGCATGGTTAATTGGCCGGCTTCCCCACTACTTGGATTGATTTCGTCCTCCTGTATGCTATGTACCGCGTGCTGGCTTCACTCCACTTTCAGAGAGTCTCTTAGTCACCAGTCTATTAGAGAGTTGAGAGGGGGTTCGTGTGAATTCCCCAGCGGCGAATTCAAAACTTGTGGGGCCCTTTCTATTCCATCTCTCGAGCCCCAAAGAAAACCCCCCTCCCCTTCGGACTCAATATCTCTTTTGACTCTATATATGTGGGCACCTGATATCTATGAGGGGGAAAAAGAAATTAATATTAAATAAAAATGAAGTAGAAGAAGACAGATGTAACTTGTCTCTAAGTAGCTCTTAGCGAGTGAGTGACCTACTAGTTGTAGGGCACGAACGCTCTTCCAATTCGATCTTCCGAATGATTCATGTCAAAAGACGGGGGTTGGTGACCCTCTTGTACGTCGAATTCGTGATTGCACAAGTCTCGTCACGTCAATAGGGTCGATTCTCCATTCATAGCCTTTATTTGGGCTTTATAATTTTTGAATCAATATTTTTTTTAGCTTTTTAAATTATGAAAGTAATAATTATTACTTATTTATTTATTAAAACTACAAATTTAAGATAATTACATTAAATTTAGTTTAATTCTAAAATATTGTAAATATATAATGCTCCCTCCGTCCACGAAAGAACTTCTTATCTTTCCTTTTTGGGACGTCCACAAAAAAATTTCCTACTTATTTTTGGACTATACCCCACCACTTATAATCCCTTACTTTTCACTTTTCACAACTCTCAATATTAATTATAACACATTTTTATCACTCTCAATGCACTCAACTACCTTTTATCCACTCTCAATACACTCAACAATATTTTTTCTAAATACCCGTGCCACTCTCTCCTAGGAAGTTCTTTCATTGACGGAAGGAGTATATAGGTATTGATATTGTGTATATTATGTAGAAATTACTTTTTTCCTATATATATGAATAAAATATGTCCAATCCTCAGCAAAATGAGCGGGCGCCCTAACATCTTGTGCCGAGTGGATGACACCCGACAAGGAGCGCAGATGCATGACTCCAAGTAAGGGTCACCCGACGCCATGGCAACGGATGTACGGCGTATGA
Source organism: Salvia miltiorrhiza (assembly GCF_028751815.1). NCBI lineage: Eukaryota > Viridiplantae > Streptophyta > Magnoliopsida > Lamiales > Lamiaceae > Salvia > Salvia miltiorrhiza. The sequence goes on along the minus strand of NC_080393.1, from coordinate 14,081,477 downwards.
CATCCAATACCAGATATACAATCCTAAGTGATAAACACGACACTTGACTTTAAAATCATAAGATTATATCGAATTGATCAAAATTTAATATATAAGTTATGTAATTAATTGATATAATAGTGAGAATAGATCACATGTTGACATATTTTTTGATTATTTCATAAAAGTATACTATTATGTAAAAGATTATAAGATATTAGTGAAATTGATAGTAACAATTGAAAAATTGAAAGAAATAATAATAACTATTAGAATTGCACGCGTTGACCACATCGTTCAATTATTTCATAAAAGTATATTATAATACATAAAATTATAAATACTAGTGAAATAAAACTAAAAAAATTGAAATTGATATAATATAGATTATATTTTGACTATATAATTATTATGTAAATATAAATTTAAACAAAATTTACAACAAAGGATATATGTTTGTATTATAAAATAATTTTAATTTTCTAGTAAATATACATTTGTGTGTGTTTTTGGTTATATATAAAAGTACATGTATATTTTTATAATTTTATTATTCATTTAATATTATTAAAATAATTAATACCTTAAATTAAATTTTGATTAACTTCAATCTAGATCACACTATAATATACTTCATCCATCTCCCAAATAACTTTCAAAGAGAGAAGGGCACGAGTTTTAAAACAAAATTATTAAATGTATTGGAAGCAGTGAAAAATGTTATACTAGTATAGTAAATGTTGAAAATGTGCTATAATTAATATTGAGAGTGATGGCCGATGAGGCCTTGCTCTAGTAGCAAAGCTGAGGCACCCAAAGACTCTCCTAAGTGAGAGGTCTTGGGTTCAATCCCACCTGTGTGCGGGTAGTTTTCCCACACAAGTATTCTCACCTTAATTTGTGTGAGTCGTGTTCCGCTTGCGTGCGGCTGTTTTTCCATCTTTGTGTGGTGTAGAGGAGAGTGATAAAAAAGTGAAAAGTAAAAGTAAATGAGGCATTATTAGTGCTAGGGTAGTGTCCTAAAATGGAAAGAAAAGTTATTTAAGAGAACACAAAAATAAAAGTTATGAAGTTATTTAAAGTGACGGAGGGAGTATATACTTTTATTATTATGTAATTCCATCATATCATATATAGTTAAAGAAAATGTGTTTCTTTTATTATTCGACGAAAAAACAAAGGTTTTCATCAAATAGAAGAAATTAAAAATGATACTATAAAAAAAAAATTAAACCATGACTCAAATATATTATATGCATAATGAGAATTTTTATAGTACGTAATTTTTGTAAAAGCTAAGAGATTTGAAGTGACGTAAATATTGAACATATAAATATAATACCTAAATAGTAATTTTTTTACAAGTGTTAAATAAAATTTTACTGTATTAATTTGAATATTATATATAAAATATTTAAATTATTTAATAATTATAGTTATCATTACACTTTATACAAAATAGAAAACTTATGTGTTTTTAGATTCAAGTTCTTTATTGAGTAATTGGTGTGAATTATTTTATTTATTTTAAAATAATTAAAATTCAAGTATATATGAATTTTCAAAAATTATAATTAAAATATAAAATTATTACATATAAAGATAAATATAAAAAAATCTGAAATAAATATAAATTCTAGTACTTATTTTGGATATATAATAAAAATAACATTACTAAAATAAATAAATAAATAAATAAATAAATAAAGTACAAAAATTTAGGATGCCTTGAGTGGCTCCTTGTCACTTTGCTGAACCTATTTGATGTTTCGCATCTGTTTGTTTATTAAGCTTTAAATAATAAAATATATAGATTTGTTAAGTGTTGTAAAAAATTTGCGGAAGATTAATTATATAAATATAAAAAAAGAATCTTCTATTATTATAAGAATATCATAAAATCAAATTTCAAAATTTGATGATATTGTAATATGCTAGTTGCATTAAAACTTAGTAATAATCGAATTTTTTTATTGTATTATAAATTGACAAATTTACCCCAATTATGTATATACATATTATTAGGGCTGGGAATTTCGGGATCGGGTAATCGGGTACCCGATACCCGACCCGAAAAAATCGGGTATCGGGTACCCTATACACGATTAATTCAGGATCGGATATTTAGGGGCCGAAATAATCGGGTATCGGGTATACCCGAATTACCCGATATTTTAATTAATAAATTTTAAACTATTTAATTAAATTAAATATGAAAACTAAATGACTAAATTTAAACCCTATTTAATTAAATTAAATCTGTTCTGTTTCTGCGATTCTCATTCCCAGTCCCCAATTCCCAAATCATCTGATTCTCATTCATCCCAATTCCCAAACTCAGCCCCGCCCGCCGCCCGGCCGCCCCACTCGCCACTCCAGTCTCCAGCGGCCCAGCCCGGCGTGGGAGGCGGCGCCCCTCGCCAGTCGTCCCAGCCTCCCGAGTCCCAAACTCCGACGAGGCCGCAACTCCCACCGGCCACCGCGACCCTCGCCCGTGGCCCCAGTCAGCGGTCGCCCCGCCGTTCGCCGCCGCAGCACCCGTGCAGGTGCAACCCCCGAGCTCCGACGACAGCGTCGACAGGAGCGCTTCTTCTTCTTCTTCTTCTTCTTCTTCTTCTTCTTTTTCATACAGATTTCGAATTAATTTTCCAGATTTCCTTGTCATTGATGTCAATATGGTTAGAGAGACTTGTTAGAATTCATTGTCATTTCCAGAATACCCGAATTTTGACCGGGTAATTCATCCCAATTCATCCGAGTAATTCATCCCAATTCATTGATGTCAATTCGGGTAATTCTGGAAATTCATCCCAATTCATTGATGTCAATTTTGACCGGGTAATTAGGGTACCCGAATACCCGACTCGGGTACCCGAGTCGGGTATTAGGGTACCCGATTTCTTTTTCGGGTTCGGGATCGGGTATAGGGTTTTGGTGATTTTCGGGTTCGGGTACCCGTTTTTTTCGGGTAGGGTACCCGAACCCGACCCGATTCCCAGGCCTACATATTATGTAAATTTATCACTACTCATGTGGTACATTGAATCTCAATTCCATAAATCCAAGGTTCTAGAAACTCTTCCAACAAAATGTCTATATATTTCAAAAGATTTTTTGTGGTAACTAAACTAATATAGGATCAAATACAAGTTCGAAAAATCTATATCATAGATTTTGGAAATTTTCAAGTACATATATGGGTACTTGGCCCCATTTTGTACCAAACCAAACAAGGCACTAAGAATAATGAATTAATTTGTTTTATAGAAAGCTTTTAATACAATGACTAGAGAACTTTTTTGTGAGATGAACCCTCCATATCCGAATCCAAAGGGTATTGGATTCAAATTCAATTAAATATTAGTACGATAGAATAAATTAAAGATGAAAGGAACTCCTATATTTTAACAAATAAAATTATTTTATACAATAAAAGAATGGGAAATTTGCACCAAAATACACAAACTTTGCTGAAAATCCATATTTGACGCGAAGTTAGGAATTTACATTTTAATACACCAATTTAAGAAGTTGTTCAATTTTGACACATTTTTCAATTCCGGCGACCGGCATTCTGACGTGGACGCCGGAATGCCACATCATCACCACGTCACACACACACACACACTTCACTCTCTCTCTCTCACACCCCACTCTCTCTCTCTTTATACACGTCACCTTCCCCCTTCTCTCTCATCACTCTCGCCGCCCTCCACCCTCTTTCTCCCTACCTCTCTTCCCTCTTCTCTCCTGTCGGCGCCGCCGCCTTCCATTCCCGGCGAAATCGCCACCAGCTGCCACCACCACCTTCTTCCCCTCATCAAACTCACTCAAATCCCGTTCTTTCATTCTCAAAACCGAACCAGATGAAGTAACTCATGAAACTCTCCCCCTTTTCTCTCAATTTCCCGTCGACAGACGGCCGGCGAGTGCCGCCGCCGCTCTCTCTGTCTTTCCTTCCTTCCCCCGACTCTCGCTCTCTTGCTCGTCCCCCTTATCTCCTCCCTCACAAAAATCCCCAAATCCACAAATCACTCTCTCTAAATCCCTAAACCCTCTTTCTCCTACGATTTTCGGCGAGGTTACCGCCGGACTCGCCCCCTCTGCTCCAGCCGACAGCAGCAGTTGCTCTCTCCGCCGAACAGCCCCGCTGTCCAGTTGCCTCCCCTCACTCTCTCTCTATCGACGGTGGTGGTGGGAAATCAGGTTGGTTTGGTTGGTGGAGGTGGCGGGTGCGCCGCTGTTCTGGGGAGGGGGAAGTGGCTGACGGCGAGAGGGAGGGTTTGTGGCTGTGGGGCTCGACGGCGGTGGTGCGACGCAGTTCTGGGGAGGGGGAAGTGGCTGATGGCGGGAGGCTGGGCTCGGCGGCGGTGGTGCGACGCGGTTCTGGGGAGGGGGAGGGTCCGACGGGGGGAGGGGGGAGGTGACGTGTAGAGAGTGAGAGAGAGTGGGTGTGTGACGTGGCTGCGACATTGGCATTCCGGCGTCCACGTCAGAATGCCGGTCGCCGGAATTGAAAATGTGTCAAAATTGAACAACTTCTTAAATTGGTGTATTAAAATGTAAATTCCTAACTTCGCGTCAAATATGGATTTTCAGCAAAGTTTGTGTATTTTGGTGCAAATTTCCCTAAAAGAATAATCTCTTGAAGGGTGAAGCCCATTTAACTAAGGTTCACTCCTAGATATTGATGCATCGATTATAGGTAACATTAAGGTTGGAGCTCGATTTTTCAATTATAACCTCACACCCTTGCTACTTCAAACAATTAATATACACCAAATAAAAATTGTAAACCAGCATTCGAGTACTACTGTACATTTTGATTAGGAGGTCTCCAACCATTATCTTGTTTTATTGATTCTTTTTGCATGTTGATAAACACAAAAAGCAATTAACAAAAAAATAATAAATTAAATATTATTATACTAAAATATAATAAATCAATCCATTGCTAACAACACAGTCTATGCTTTGCTTATATGGCCTCTTTGGAATACCATATAAGCTAAGATGTCAAAATAAGTGCAGATGCATCAATAGTTGCAATGTAAGCTATTTTACATCATCCCATTAAATCTTTAATTTTTATATCAAAATAACGTTGTCCAACGTATTTTACATAATCCTTTAAATCTTTTTATAGTAAAATATAACATACTCCCTCCGTCCCGCGAGTCTTGACACGTTTGGGTTCGGCACGGGAATTAAGGAATTGTAGATTAGTGTTTTAAGTGTGTAATTAATAAAGTATAAAATTGATAAAGTAAGAGAGAGAAGGTAATAATTATTACCAAAAAAGGAAAGGTGTCAAGATTCGTGGGACGGCCCAAAAAGGAAAACGTGTCAAGATTCGTGGGACGGAGGAAGTATCAATCATATATGATTTTCTATTTCTAATTGTGTTATATTTTTAATTTCTATATATAGTTTTAAATGCACGCACATCATCACATAATAAAATTTGCATAGTATTATTCAACTTAGTTTATTTACATCTCGACGCCCATGGAAGGAGCCATGAAAAATGTAAAAAAAAAATTAAATAAATAAAAGATCAACAAAATATAAATAAATAACCAACCACACATCAATTTTATTTAGGAGAAAAAGTGTAATAACTATGTTAACGAGCACACCTAACTCATGTTTTAGACATAAAAGTAGTTAGACAACTAAAAGGTGTCACTTTTAGGTTTCCCATGTTAAATTTGTAAGGTTTTAGTCACTCAATAGATTATGTAGACAATTAAGCTTCCAATTAAGCACCACTTTTCCATCCACGTGCAATGTGTGTCAACACATGCATGCACATCTACATTACAATCATATTAGTGGGAATATAAATAATGTGTTCTAAAAAAATTAAGCGATATAAATTAATTAATGTGTTAAATTGATTGTTATAAATTGCTAACTCGTTTCCTTTGTACTTTGGGGCAACCTTCAGCCGTGAGCTTGGTGCGTAACATTGATAATACTGAAATTATACAAATGCTATTTATTTAAAGTAAAAATAATAGATTATTATAAATAAAAGTTTAAATTCTAATCATGTCGATACCGACACATTCATTGTGAATTAAGTAATCATTTATGTCCATGCATGTGTGTATAATTTCATTTTATCCTGTGCCTCTACTTTGAATTACATTTTGGGGAAACTACAAATGCCTTTATTCGATATTTTTGTTTTGCCCAAATTTGCAATGTCTCAAAACTTAGCTACAACATTCACATACAACATTTTAGTTTGGCGAAAATGTGTACGTGCAGGATATACGGTGCATTCGTTTCTATTATTAGGGTTCATTAATTTTTAATTAAAATCTATTAATTTCCGGTCATAATTTACCAATCATTAGTTAGAATTATTAATTGCTATATGTATATAATAATCATAATTAGAACTAGCATTTGCACCCCGAGCAATTTACGGGAAACATTATTATATTTTTATAAAATTGATACTAACTCAATTATCATATTTATAAATATAATAAAAAATTGATTTTAACTTAATATATTTGAGTTGAATATTGAAAAGAATTCACAATAATGAAAAATGATATTATGAAAAGGCAAAAAAAAGTTGAAAAAATGAAAAATAAAAATAAATTGGAAAGTATATTTATTAAAAAAAAGGATATGCTGCTTAAATATTTCATAATTAATTTCACAATTTTAGAAAGAAAGAAATAAATAAATAAATAAAAAGAAAACAATACTCCAGTTTACAAATAAATATTTAATATTATTATAACTACAAAATTGCCCCTCAATTTTTAAATCAATTTGAAATTTATCTCAAATTGAAATCTTGATTTTTAAATATATTTAGTATAGATTTAATTATGGCATGCATATGCACAAAAATTGTACTATTAGAGTGCGCTTACTTTTATTGTAAAATTTTCATTAGAAATAGATGAAAAAAAATTCTCCTTTTTTCGTAAATATAAGAAAAAAAAATATTTGAGCCTTTATCTCTATATATACTTATGTATCTATCAAACAGCATAAAATATAGTAGTAATAGGATAATGCAAACCACTTGTGCGAAGTGGTAACTAGTTGCTAACTAGTTGAACTTGACGGTATGTCGACAATCAGTCAACTCAACTTGCTAAAAATTTGCGGCTATTTCGGATAAGAAGTGAAATGACTTTTTGGATAATTAGCTCACAATTTCAGAATCTTAGATTATAATCTCACAATTTAAGAGGAAACTAGCATTTGCACCCCGTGCGATGCACGGGAAACATTTTTATATTTATATAAAATTGATACCAACTCAATTATCATATTTATAAATATAATAAAAAAATTATATTTAATTAAATAATATATTTTAGCTTAATATTAAAAAATAAAGAAGAATTCGCAAGAATAAAAATTGATACGATGAAAAAGCAAAAAAAAAAAAAAAAAAAACTAAAGGTTAAAATGAAAATATTTTTTTTTTAATTTATTCGAAAAAAGATGAAAGCTGAGAGATAATTTGTTAATTTTAATCTTTCAATAAATATAACTTTTACATTTTAAGTTAATTGATATATTTACATAAAAATATATCAAATTAAAGCTCTTATTTGATCTTTAATTTGATATGCATATTAAATATTTTATAATTAGATTAACTAACAACTAAAAATAATTTTTGTTAAATATATTATTTTAATCGAAGTAGTATATAATAAAAATATTATCAACTCAATGAGTATAATATTAAATTTAGTAAGTACCATAAAATAATAATTACATTATGTCGAAAAAAAATAGAATTACGATAAGGTAACTCAATTTTAAAAAAAAATTATGTACAAACTAATTGTTGCATATTAGTACAATAGTCAGTATATTTTGTATGTAACTAAAAGTAAAATAGTTATACCACATAATTATTTCAATTTTGTATTAAAATTTAATATGTAGTGAAGAATTTGAAAATCTTAAAATAAATAAATGTAAACCATTTTTAAAAAAGATTCATTTTTAATCTATATAAATATCAAATATGTTTATATAAATAAATAAAATGTTATTAGTACGAAAACATTACCACAAATTAAATAAATTTAAATCATATATATATATATAAAACTAATTTTATTCATCTAAAAAACTCGAAATACTTTTAGATATAATTGCATGAGAAATACAATTATGCACATGATATGCTGTTCTTTTTTGTAAAAAGATACCATGATTTGCAGATTATAAAGACACACGTTATTTTGAACTAAAATTTAAAAGAAGTGGTCAAAACCACGTTCTTAGAATTATGCATAAATTTTCAATTAGCCATTTATTTTTTCAATATTCACAAAATTGCCATTCAAATCAATTTGAAATTGATTTTCAATTGAAAACTCCCTTTTCAATATAGTATAGATAGTTGATTTTTCAGTTCATCCTCGCCGACATATTTTGTTTTTAGTTTTAATTTTGGTTTTATCAATTTAAAGTGTGAAAGATGCATTACCTTAAAAATTAAAATTAAATTAAAAAAATGCATTACTATCAAGTCCTGACTAGTGTATAACCTGTCGAAATTCGACGGGACTTTAAATTTTGATTTAAATTATTTATATTATTTTTAATTAATTTAACTTGATGTAATAGAGTTTACGTTATATTAATTTCAACTATATTTGTCAATTAAATATTCATTTTTTGCTAGAATAATAAAAATACTTTTTTATATAAATTTTGTATAATTTTTTTATATTGACGGATAAAAATTAATTTAAGATCTCATATGTCATATAAGCATCATCCCATCTCAACTCTATAAGACCAGAGGATCATCAAGAACTCGAAAGGCAATATTTAACTTTTGAACGCCAAACTTTTGAGGATTATCTCATCTGGACCCTGACACAATATATCTGACTTTTATGCGTCAATCGTTTGAACATCACTATTTGATACTTTAAATATCATAACTTACTTCTAAATATTATTTTCATTAGGAGCTTAAAAGACCAGGACTGATTTGTGAGATTATACAATCTGAAGCTTATAAGATCATAACTAACTTTTAAATATCATCTTGTATGGAGCTTGAAAAATCATAACATGATTATGTGCATCATCTCATTTGGAGTTTAAAATATCATAACTAACTTCTAAACATCATCTTGTATGGAGCTTGAAAAACCATAACATAGTTATGTGCATCATTTCATTTGGAGCTTAAAATAGAATAACTGAATTTCAAGCATCATTTCGTTTAGAGTTTGAAAGAATAAAACTGGCAAGTAAGCATCATCTTGTTTGAAGTTTGAAAGACCATAACTAAGTTTTGAGAATCATCTCGTCTAAGGCTTAAAAAAATTGACACGAGATTCAAATTATATTATATCAATTTATTTAGTATTTCAATTAGTAAATTTTCATAAAAAAAAAATCAATGTGGAATGAGAAGATTTATATAAATAAGAATTAATAAATATGATTTTTTTATTTTTTTATAGAAATAAGATAGATAAAAATGCAAAAATATGGTGATGCTACATAGGAGTATTCCATTTTCTAATTATATATGTGATGATATTAATATTATTATCGTCCCAAACCCATATATATACATATATATATATATATATATGTGTGTGTGTGTGTGTGTATAATACCAATTAATTTCTTGAATTTATTTAAATTTATAAAATATGTATATAAATAAACAAAATATAAATCAATAATTGGTTAATAATCTCGACATAATTTACACGAATAATCATCTCGTTAGTTACTCCAAAATATCTATATCCTTAAAAACTTCTGGATTGAATGCAGTATGCAATATACTCCCTCCGTCCCATGAAGCAAGACCAAGTTCTTTTTGGCACGAGAATTAAGAAATTGGTATTTTGTGTGTTAAGTGTGGTAGGTGAAAAAGTGAAAAGGTGAATAAAGAGTATATTTTTTGCTACTTTTAGAAACTGGTCTTGCTTCGTGGGACATACCAAAAAGGAAACTTGATCTTGCTTCATGGGACGGAGGGAGTATATTGTAATTTTTTTCTTTTCATTATATCAATTTTTATTATTGTAATTTTTTTATTTTTTCAATATACATTTCAAACATATTAAGTTCTCTAGTAATGATAGACTACTATAAATTTGATGTGGTATTGGAGAAGATATGGATAAAAATGATTAAAAATAAGGAATAGAGAAAATCGTATAATCATACATGTTAATTTTTGTCCCCAAGGGGACACCAAGCGGTGCGACCTCCACTGTGTGAACAGTGAGATCCCGGGTTCAAACCCCACTGCTCCCCCTTCACAGCTCTCCCAAATAAAAAAAGCAGTAATGCTTTACTATAATCAATACATGTTAATTTTTTCTAAGAGAAGTATATTGATTTTATCTTATACTATCAGTTTAAAAGTTTATGTTTCATAATTCTAATAATCTTTCAAATATTTTCTTCTAATTATTTGCTCAAATATTTTGCATACGGTGAAACGCAATTCTATATTTCTTCAAGTCATTTACTTAGCTAATTAGTATTGACATCTTAATAATTGGTCAAAATATTTTTTTAGTAAAAATAAAACTATTTTTTTTTGGAGAATAAAACTATTTATTTAGTCAACTAATGAATTGATCAAATTTATTTGGAGGTGCAAATACTTGAAATATGGGAAAATACACATTATATCTAATCATTTTATATATGTTCTCTAGTAGGCATAGACTACTATAAATTTGATGTGGGATTGAATAAAAAATAATTAAAATGAGGACTTGAGATGAATAAAATTAAAAAATAGAGAAAATCATATAATCGTGGCAATTTTTTCTTAGGGGATACATCAGTTTAAAAATTTATGTTTCAAAAATTATAAAAATCTAGTAAATATTTTCTAATTATTTGCTCAAATATTTAACATATGGAGAAATGCAATTCTACAATTCTTCAAATTACGTCAACTTACAATTTTGTGAACTTAAATATTTTCTAATTAAAAAAAATCAATTACTTAGCCAATTAGCATTGACGTTTTAATAATTGATAAAAACAATTTTTTTTAATAAAAATAAAACATTTATTTGGCCAACTAATTAATCGACCAAATTTAATTGAAGGTGCAAAATAATTGAGGGATGGAGAAATACACATTATATCTAATCCTTTTATATGTGTTCTCTAGTAGTCATTGACTACTATAAATTCAATGTGGGATGAGAGAATGTATAGATTAGAATGATTAAATGAGGATTTAAGATAAATTAGAATAGAGAATAGAGGATGTGCCACATAGGATCTTGAATTAAGGGGGGTCCTTGAATACGTAATCTATTAAATAATAGATAGATTTGTGAGATATACAAGTATAGAGTTGAACCCGAACGATTAAAACTATCAAGATGAAACTAAAGTAAATATTAAAAGAGTCGTGTATTATAATTATTTGTTTTTAAAATTATTTTTAAAAAAATTAATCTCATTCTAGTTGTTGGGAAATCAAGATCGTGGATCGGCAACACGATGAACGAGTATAATGTACACAACAAGATAGCTCGAAACTAAATCAACAAGAAAATAAGTAACACGAAGCAATTTACGTAGTTCGATCGATTAAGATCTACGTTTACGAAAGAGTGAATCTATGATGTTATCTAGTGAATTCAAGAGTGTTTACAATGATCATAGAAACAAGATGAAGACTCTCACTTCTATCTCTATCCCTTTACTTACAAATCACACATGTCACTCTCTCGCATACGCATATAATTTGTTACAGTGAAGACATCCAAGCTAATATATATAACTACTTTCCACTCCATCGTTACCGTTCATCATCAACGGTTTCAAGCTGACTTATAAACTCCAACTAACACTTGCAACTAACTCCACACAAAATAACTGTATTACAAATTAATAAACCATTGGCTCATGCATGAATTGTGTAGTTTTATAGCAAATCTCCACCTTAACAAATAATTCATCACACAAACAACACCATAACAAAAGAATTCATCTTCAACATTACCCCACTACCAGGCTTCCAATACTATTTCATTGAAGAGATAACAAGTTCACCAACAAAAGACAATGAATAAGCTTTGAAGTTGGCAATATACTTTAGTTAATACATCTACTGTATTTTCCTCAATCGGCACTTTCCCCATCTTAATTATCCCTTGTTCACTTCATCCCTCACAAAATAATATTTTGCATCAATATGTTTGGACCTCTCATGAAATACTTGGTGCTTAGTTAAGTGAAGAGCACTCTGATTATCACAACTAATATCAACATAATCTTGAACTATCTCAAAATCTGCCACCATTCATTTCAACCAAATAACCTCTTTAACTGCCTTAGTTATTGCTATATATTCGGCCTCTGTTATTGATAATGCTACTGCAGGTTGGAGTGAAGACTTCTAACTAATAACCGATCCAAATAGATTGAAAATGTAATCAGATTGAGACCTCATGTTATCAACATTAGTTGCACAGTCATAATCAATATAACCTTTAAGTGCTTGTTTAACTCTTTCACCACTTCTCTGAAATAATATCCCCTTATTTACACTTCCCTTTAGATACCTTAGTATCCATTTTAAGGCTTCCCAATAATATTTACCTGCATCTACCATGTATTTTACTTGCCACACTTATGACATGAGAAACTGAGTCTTATACACACTAATATTGTGTAAATGATACTGCCAACAACATTCGAATAAGGAATTTTAGACATATATGACCTTTCCTTATCTATTTTTGGCTTATGACCATCTGACAACTTGAAGTGTGTTACCAATTGAACAACCACAAACTTGGTATTATACATATTAAACCTCTTTAGCACCTTATGCACATAATCATGTTGGCATAATCACAATTTTCCAGTAGTCATATCTCTTAATAAACTTATTCCTAGAATTCTATTGGCATCCCCAATATCATTCAATTCAAAACTGCTCCTTAAAATCCATCTTGATTCTCTGGACCAAAGGTTTGTCTTTGCTTGTAATTAACATATCATCCACATATAATAAGAGATAAGCCACTATCTTTCCTTCATCCATAAGATATACACATCTATCATAGTTTAATTTTGAGAATCATATCGAAGTCATATGCTCATCAAACCTTTTATACCATTGTATAGAACTCTACCTCGATATAAAGATTTATGTAACAAACACACTTTGTCCTTGTGTCAGAAGGTATAAAGCCCTATGGCTGAGCCATATGAATATTCTCTTCAAGTTCACCATACAGAAAAGTTGTTTTAACATCCATTTGTTGTAATTCCATAACATATTGAGCTGTGGCACAAGCATAATCCTTATTGAACTATGTTTACCATTGGAGAGAAAACCTCATTGAAATCTCCACCTCTTCTTGTGTGAAACCTCTTGCTACTAATCTAGTTTCGTATCTGATTTGTTCATTTCCATCGATAAATTCCACATTTCTTTTGTAAATCCATTTACAGCTGGTCATTTTTTTACAAACAGGTTTACTAATTACCAATTTTTAGGTGCCATTATTCTAAAGACTCAGTTTCTTTTTTCATGGCTAACAACCACTAATCTTTTTAATTATGGACTTCTCGTTGCTTCTGAGTATGTCCTATGTTCTTGTATCTCTAACTCTTCAGCTACACTGAGTGCATATATAGTGTATCATGTTTGCATGTCCACATCTGCTAGGTGGTGTATGTTTTTTCTCTTTCTATATTGCAAATAGACCATTGGCTCATGCATGAATTGTGTAGTTATATAGCACTAGTACGTAACTATTTAATTAAGTAAAGTAATTAAAATTAATATAACTAAAAAATCAAAATATATTAGTTTCGAGATCTTGTATTAATAGTTCCAATCATGCGTCCTTAGTCGATAATTTTAAGATTTCAGATATCGGGTTGATAAAAATCATGTTTTTTGGACCCTAAATCAACAAAAATTATTTTTTCATATGAATTTTATTTTCAGTAAGGTCACAAACCATACATGTGATTAACAATCAACACTATGAAACAGTTTACATAAGATCACATTCCAGTTTCTAATGGATTTTAAACTTGAAATTTGTTATTTCGTTAAGTAAGAGTTGGTGCTCTGTCAAAATAGAAAGGAAAAGTAAGAGAGTAAGAGTTGGTCTGAAATCCTATAAAGATTTTCACGATCAAATTGAAAATCATTTGAATATGATAAAATGAAAATAATTATAATACATTAAATTTGGCCGTGCTACTCTCCGAGCAGTGAGAATGTGTCGTGTTGAGCATAGTAAAAGAAAACGAGACTTTATTTTCACAAGGTATTATTATTGGTAGATAAGAAAATTGGGCCCTAAATTTAAACAAGAACCTAATTCTAAGTTAAATGGAGCTCAATAACATCAACAAGGGTGGACTTGGTGGGTGGTATACGTAACCCCTTCTTTATAATTATAAAAAGGTAAAAGTATATGAGGTTTTGGCATATAAATTATAAAATCATGAATTATTTTGAAATTGTAATTTAAGTGTGACTTTGAACTGTGACGAAGTAAATTATCCTTTTTAAAATTTTTACAATTATGCTAGCTCTTCTATTTTTTTTTTTTCGGTCACCACAGTACTGTAAGAACATCCAGTTTCATGTTCTTTTGTTGTGTCCTTCTCATTGACAGTTTTAGCATGTCCTTCTTATGCCTATTTGCAGTAACTTTATTTGGCCTTCACTTTAAAATAATTGAAGAGACAAAATTGCAAAAATTAAAAAGGTGATGATTCACCACTTCGAAAGTGATGTTAAAATTACAAGTTCAAAATAATCCATGATTTTATTTGCCAAAACCCCTAAAAATATTAAATTGACCTGTTTTATATTATAGCCCCTTGTTTAAGAATTTATTATAGAAGCACACTCCTATGCACATCGACTCACTATGCGCGTGGATTCGATTCAACATTTAATTCGGATTCGACCCATTTATTTTTATATAATGAAATTGTCACTTTCATTGATGATCAACATTATCAATTTTATTAAAAAATAATTTATTTTTATAAGTTACTTTTTTTACTAGAATTATCACTTTTATTCCTGCCGTATTATTACTTTTATGTACGATAATTGCCACATTTATTTATAATAATAATCACTTTTACAATTATTATTTTTAATCATAAAATCTTTTACTTTTATTTATTATATATTATTACTTTCATTCGTATATATATAATTGTTACTTTTACATTATGGGTCATGGATGAAATTTTGGGTTGAGTTTGTTATGAACCCGAGCTGCGAGCATAGTGAATTTGCACATATAGAACTGTTTGTGTTTTTTATATGTATTTTCAAGTTTGAAACAATGTCAATGTGTAGTAAATAACTTCACGTAAAAAAATGACGCAAGAACTACATGGAAGTTTTAAAGAAAAAGTCATTTGCAATTGTTTGGATAAAGGAGAGAGTATTACATTATTCCAAGTAAGTATAATTTTTTACTTAATAAAACATCAATTTATTTTTAAAAACATGAACGATTATAAATGATTCTTTATTCACTATTAAATCACCATTAATATATGTCGAGTGTGTAAAACAACCACCTTTCAAAATGGTCATAGTAATAAAGTAAAAAAAAAAAAAAAAAAAGATAAGATAAAATTGTTGGTAACATAGACATCCAACTCGAAATCTCAAAACTTCAATACGGCAGGAAGACAAACTCAATTAGAGATATTTGAATTCAAACCAAATATCAAAACAATACAAGGAAGCTTTGGATGATGTATGCCATCCAAACAAATCTTTCCACAATCAATCCAAATAAGAAACAAAAGATTACTAAGAAACGGCGACGTATCCAACATTGTTCGAAACATCTGGCTCGGTCTCGGCTCCGAACATTTTCGCGATCCTCTCGACGGGGATCATCGGAAAGTAATGCGACAGCGCGTAGCCCTTCTCCGCCGCATCCGCCACACTCTGATTATACTTCTCCGCCCAATGCGCGGCCGTTGGGACCATGATGTGAGCCACTTGCGCGAACAACGGGAGGTCGTTGAGCGCGCGCCAAACCGCCACCGCGTACTGCTCGGCTACCGGCTCGTAGTCGGCGTAGAGCGCCTTAGCCGTGGGCCCGTACTCCACGCATGCGTTCTTAGCCATGTTCGAAGCCGTATCGGCTAAGCCTTCTCGTTGCACCTCCGACGCCAGCCCCTGAGCCGCGGCCCAGGCTCGGCTCGTGAACTGCTTTAGAAGAACCGGCACGTGATGGTCCAACTCGGTCACAGACTCATCCACCTGCTCGTCACGTGACAGATCACATAATTAAATTCATTCCCTTGTACAATACTATAGTAAAATACATCACACTTCACAACACATGATACTAATACCAAAAAAGAAGAAGCAAATTACAACATAATGTAAAAGGAGAGTTTGTTACTTATTAAGTCTTAATCTAATCCAAGTATTTAATTCGTAGTATTTTAGTAATTTTACCAAACATTACTAGTTATTGTCCAATATCTTAATCTGGTCCAAGTTCCAAAACTTTACGTTAAAAACAAGATGAGCTTCGGCAACTTGGTATAAAAACATTTCTTTTTGTGTAACACTTTCGAGTTTTGTGCGTGTGTGAAAACTTAATTTTAAATACTGTAAAACATAGTAATACTTTACCATAAACAAACGCATATGCAGATTTTTTTTTTCACAAACACTCGATTCCAACATAAATCAAAATACAAAACGCAGTTATACTTATACTAAACAAATACAGACAGAGAGAGAGAGAGAGAGAGATCAAAATTATAATTTTGTAACATTAAATATTTTAAAATTTAGTAGGAGTATATTCTTTTGTCCAAAACTTTACTTTAAAAACGAGACGAGCTTCAGCGACTTTTATAAAAAATAAAATTAGTATTTTTGTATTATGTTTAACATCATATGAAGACTTAATTTAATTTTTGTAAGACAAGTATTTGATACATAATAGTATACCATAAATAAAAGCATAGAGATTCAGATTTTTTTCGATTTCAACATAAATCAAAATACAACACTCAATTCTACTAAACAAACAGATAGAGATCAAAATCATAATTTTGTCAATATTGCTCGAACAATAGCTATGCTTAAAATTTAGTAAATGCTGGTCCAAAACTCACGTTAAAAACAAGATGAGATTGGATGGGTAAGCAAACCTTGCGATCGACGAATCTGAGGAGGTCGGAAGGAACGTTATGGAATTTCTCGTAAACCGGCCCGATGACAGTTCTGACGGTTCCTTCGACGGTCTGAACTCCGGGTCGCAATGGACCGGAATTCTCCTTTGCATATTCATAGAGCGTCGAGAAGCATACGACGACGTGCGCCGCCGCAACTAGAACGAAATCCAGATATTTCAGCTTCTTCTCCTCGTTTTCCAAAACCTTTAATTACAAAACATTCAAATCTTCGATCTATCAACACATTTCTCGAAAATGAAAAGATAATTTGCAAAGGAAAAAAAAACAAAAACAAATCACGTATCATATATAATTACAGAGACACGTATATATCTATATATAGTTTTTCGACTGTATTTCATCAAGCGCTACGACATCAACGCGATCGTTTAATTACCGGTTGATCGGAGAGCACTGGAGTGGCTTCCGGTTCCGCCATCGAGTTGAGAGAAAAAAAATGAAAAATCAAATAAAAATAAGTGAGATTTAAAAGAGAGATTGGCGAGATGTGGGAGTGGAGTGAAGAAGTTAGAAGATGACGTTGTTTTCGCAAATTTATAAGGAGGGTTTTCTCCTCCATTTGTGTGGGCAATCAAAATATTAGTTGAGGGCAAAATGGTGAAATATGTTTTTTTGTTTTTGTTTTCTTAAACATTATTTTAAGGGAGATAGGGCACACATATCAAGGCCGTCTCATCTAGTGGTCCTATTATTCTGAAAAAGTTATGGGCTTTTCCCTTATTATTTTGAGGGCCCACTAGCATACCTCTTTCCACCAAAAAATGCTCCACTTACCTCCTTTTTTTTTCGTAATTAGAGGTGCCAAAATAGTTGGAACTTTAGATTATAGAATTTGGACTCTAACTTGTAATTAGAGGTGTCAAAATAGATGGGTCGAATTTTATTTTATTTTTGAGCAAAAGGTCGTATTGATAATTGATATAGTATGTTTCGGCGAGTCAACATGGAAAACGTGGGTCGACGCAGTTGACAATTTGGAAAGATAAGGCCGTCAGAATGGGGCCGTGAAACTATTTTTACAAGTTGGGTTGGGCGGGCCTAAGGACACGGCCATTTAGTTATTTCACAATTTTCAACGGATTAATATTGACGTGCCCGTTGGTTTTCGTACTGAACTGATTTGATTTGATATATACATATATATGCTTATATAGGGAATCAACTAAAAGTCCTAAGACTGTGTCTATCACCAAATGTACGTAGCAAACTATATATACGTACTTTGTGTTTCGATTTCTAATGTCAAGGGTGTTGTTGGACTAAAGGATAAAATTGGATGATTAGTAGTATATGTTCTAGCCACTTTAGTTGAAGGGCTAATCTAGACTAAAAGTTGATTATTGATATTTTAGATTTTTAGGGTGTGTTTAGTGTTGATGAAATAAAAATTAAATTTTTATTACTTAGAAGGATTGAAACTTTGAAATATCCAAATGCATTTGATTATTTATACTCTCTCTGTCCCATTACAAATGTCTCATTCATTTTTGGCAATATATTCTCTCTATACATAATATTTAAATAATTTCCACCAACCCATTTTATCTACTTTTTACACATTTCTTAATCTACGTGCCCAAAAGTAATGAGACATCTGTAATGGAAATGAAGGAGTATTATTTAAGCTAATTTTGCTTAATTCATATCCTATCGAAAGGGTGAGATTGAAGAAAATTTAATTTGGAAGACAAAACTATTTGATCATACATTTTACTATCAATCATATAAAATAAACCATCTCTTAATGTTTATGTGGCCTTTGCAATCTGGATTTCGCCATTAGTTATCCTTCCATACTCGAGTTGGGCTCAATATTGAGGCCCATAATTTGACATTCAATCTCTTCACAACATTGTTAAAGTAAGCTAAAGCTTAATATTATCACTCCAAGATAGAAGGATAATCACTTATTGAAGTGAAAAGGGGAATGGGAAAGAATGAAATTAGCATAGCAAATGAGAAAAAGAAAAAATTTGAAGAAAGAACTATTTTTCTACCCCTCATTTTTTTTCATGATAAATTTGCGATTAAATAAAAATGTACCATTATATTTTAGTCATCGGTTGTAACACCAATACCACTTCAGTTGAAATAAGTCATCGGTCGTTAACGTATATTATCTAAGACCACTCACATCGGTGACACTCATGTGAGTGTCACCACAAAAGACAAACAACTGCATTTACAAAATTAAATGGAAATTGGAGCAATTAACGTGACTTTGGGCGGTTCACCGCCTTTGAGGCGTGAGAAAGTCATGCACATGTGGCACCCTTTCATTGGGTGCCACTTAATTAAATATATAATTTTAAATACTATTTTTTAATAGTTTATTGTAATATAGAAAAATTAAAAATTAGGAAAAAAATTCTATATATAGACTTCCAATTTTTTTCATCAACACCACTTCAATATCCTTATTTTCTCATCAATCTTTCAATATCCTTATTTTCTATCTTCATTTTTTCTTCAATTTGAAGCCATGGATCCAAACGACCCCAATTATTATTCAAATTTTGGATCTTTTTTTCACCCTCAAAATTTTTCAAATCCAGAAGATGTTCAAAATTCTCAGTACTACGAGAATTCTCAATTTTCTCCACACCTCAACCAAATTTCAACCCCTCACGAACATCCCATTTCACAAAATATCTCTCGGAATTTATTTCAAGATGTCGAACACCCAAAGAAAAATCAGAAAGCTGCAAAAAATGTAGCTTGGTGCGTGAAAGAAGATGTAGCGCTTATGTCTTCTTGGATCTGCGTTAGCGAAGATAAGCAAAAAGGAAAAAATCAAAGAGGGGCGACGATGTGGGAACGTGTGCAGAATATGTATCATGAAGCTCAAAAAGAAAATCCAGATGAGATCAGCCCAAGGAATATCGAATCAATGAAAGGTCATTTTAAACGACTTAATGAAAATGCAAACAAGTGGATCGCTGCTTGCAAAGAAGCAAATGCTAGAAAAAGAAGTGGAATGAGCCAGAAAGATATAGAGATGGAAGCTCACTCAATTTATGAAGCAGGTGGCAGTAAATTCCAAGACTTGGTTGTTTTCAATGATGTTATGAGTAAACATCCGAAGTGGAACTTAGCAATCAATGAAGTTGGTGATGATCAAGAAAGTGGCGGCAGCACAAAAAGGTCTAAGACTTCTGAAGATGGTGATTACTTTATCCCGTCCAATCCAGAAACTCCAACTACTGGCGGATCTACTATGTCTCGTCCTACAGGTAGAGATAAAGCTAAAAGGAAAGGAAAAGGTAAGGCAATGGCATCTGAATCAAATGAAATGTATGAAGAAATCCGTGCATTGAGACTTAGTAGAGATCATGAAAATGAGTTAATGACTGCTAAAATTGAATTGGAACGTGAAAAGCTTAAAATGAATTCTTTGAAGATGGAAAAGAAAATGTTGGTCGCATTGTTGGCGAAGGACCATTTGTCTGCAGAAGAGGAAGAGATGAAAAGCCACCTCATTGCTATTTTATTTCCGAAGTAGTTTTGCAATTATGTAATTTTAATTTATGTTTCAATGGTGTGATTTTAATTTATGTTATTTCAATTCTGCATTGCTCTATGTAATTTGTCTGAATTTTCAATCCAACTGTTGAACGTGCAAGTGTCTCTGACACTCTTCACGTGATCATAATTTTCTACTGCACATTTTATGACATTTCACATGCACTCTTTAATCTCTGCCATTCACATGTCTTCTTTAATGTCTATCATTCACATGCACACATAATAATTGTCCTGCCATTTCACATGTGAGTGTCTCAATAATGACAAATGAATGGTTCACATGCACACGTAATAATTCTATATAACATACCTCATATCCAGTACCTAACTCATTCTAAAGCCAAAATGTCTTCTTCATCTTCATCTTCATCTTCGGATGAATGGGAAGAACGACGTTATCAACAAAATCGTCAAATTGATCGCATTATTGACGATATGCTCATAAACAATCCCAATCTTATTTTAGGAACTTCTTCTTCCACCACTAAAAAAAGGTATTGTGATAGGGAACGTGAAGTTGGTGAGCAACGTTTGATGAGTGATTATTTTGTCCCTAATCCAACGTATACTCCGGAGCTCTTCCGGCGTAGATTTCGCATGCAAAAATCATTGTTCCTTCGTATAGTAGATGTTGTTACTGCTAACGACCAATATTTTCAACAGAGACCCGATTGCACTGGTAGGCAAGGCCTTTCACCACTACAAAAATGCACTGGAGCTATGAGGGTGTTGGCTTATGGAACCGCAACCGATGCCGTTGATGAATACTTACGAATGAGTTCAACAGTCACGAGGGATGCTGTCATTCATTTCGTAGAAGGTATCATTTCTTGCTTTGGTGACACATACCTTAGAAGGCCCAATCAACAAGATTTGCAAAGGCTACTCTATGTTGGAGAACAACGTGGTTTTCCCGGCATGATTGGAAGTATTGATTGCATGCATTGGGAATGGAAGAACTGTCCTACTGCCTGGGCTGGTCAATATGCAGGAAGAAGTGGAAAACCAACAATCATTTTGGAAGCCGTTGCATCATATGATTTATGGATATGGCATGCGTTCTTTGGAACTCCAGGTTCGTGCAATGATATCAATGTACTTCATCGATCTCCCGTTTTTAGTGATATTTTAGAAGGTAGAGCACCTAATATAAGTTATGTGGTCAATGGTCGTCAAAATGATAGAGCTTATTATCTCACTGATGGCATATATCCCTCTTGGGCTGCATTTGTTAAGACAATTTCAAGTCCAGTGCTCCGAAAGCACAAGTTGTTCGCTCAACACCAAGAGGCTGTAAGAAAAGATGTCGAGAGAGCCTTCGGAGTTCTACAAGCTCGATTTGCATTTATTCGACGTCCTTGTCTCATTTGGGATAGGATTTTGATGGGAAAAATTATGATGGCTTGTATCATCATGCACAATATGATAGTGGAAGATGAACGAGACACATACCAAAACTATTATGATCCCACAGAATTTTTGATGGATTTACCTGCAGATGAAGATGTATCTATTCACTACTCAACTGACAGAATTGCAAGTTTGTCTAATTACATGATCAACAGGGATCGACTTCGCAATCGCGAAGCTCACAAAGCTCTTCAGAAGGACTTAATTGAGCATATATGGGCAAAATTCGGCACGACTAATTGAATATGTAATTTGCGTTTATTGTACTTGTAATTTTAATTTCCTATATGTATTTGTAATTTATTTTATGTATTTTTAATTTTGTTTTACTCGTGTAATTTTTGTTGTATGATCAAGTAATTTTTTTTTATTATTTTTTATTTTTTTCACTATTATTTTAATTTTTAAAATATATTTAAAAATTATTGTGACTAATATAAAGAATAAAAATAAAACAAAATAAAAAAGATAAAGGTCATGTGAGTGTCACTAATGGGAGTAGATTTAAGATAAAGGTTGGGTTGTGTATGTGGAAGAGAGAGAAATGAATATTTTAATTGAAGGTTGGGTTGAGGGAAAGTCACTGATGGGGATAGTCTAACAAGTTTTATTCAAATGCAAGTAGCTACTAGCTAAAATAAGTTTACAAAAGCTTCTCCATGGAGTATGGACGTCACAAATCACAATCAGTAAATTAGTTAATATTAAGAAATAATTAGAAGGTTATTAGAGTTTACTAATCCACCATTCAAATTTAATTTAATCATAATTAAGGTTTGAATTAAATGTCCGATCATGCACATGTCGGTATAGGAGACTTCAAATAAGTTTTACCCCCAAGGCCCCAACCACCAGCTCAAAAAATAAATGAAAACGGACTTTTTAAGTCGAGTAAGCGTTTTTGTGGGAAATTAAATATTGAAGAAAATATATTAGGCCTTAAACAAGGATACCATACAATACAATGCAACTCACAAAAGTTTGAAGAAATGCAAAAAGATTACTAAAGACTATGTCTTACATGCTACACCAGATGAAATATATCGTGTATAATACCCACACTCCGTTTACGCACACCCTGTATTTTGACAAGGGATACCACACCTACGAAATCCACCCAGTATAACATCGCAAAATATTTTATTATTGTTCGGCAAATGAAATGAGACACTAACCCTCTATTACTCTCTTAGCTCCATCCAAAGTGTTCTTTAGCAACATGGCAACTGTCATCGGCCCGACGCCACCGGGAACCGGAGTTATGCATCCGGCCGTCTTACATGCTTCCTGAAAATCTACATCCCCAACAAGCCGATAACCAGATTTCTTACTAGGATCATCCACAGCATTGGTTCCCACATCGATTACTGCAGCACCGGGTTTGATCCAACTGCCCTTGATCTGAAAATCGAGTAGCTTGATCCGTTACTAAAAGTAATCTTTCATACATCAGCACATCACATGGAGCAAACACTACACAAAGTTAAGTTGTAACAAGGCCAAAGGAAATCGTGATATGATTCTTGTTACCATTGCTGCTTGTCCTGCAGCAGCGATGATAATGTCAGCATTTCGAACAATGCTCTCGGGTTCTTTGGTACGAGAATGGACTATAGTGACGGTAGCATCTTCCTTTAGGAGGAGCAGGGAAACCGGCAAACCAACTATGTTACTCCGGCCTACCACAACAGCATTCTTTCCCTTAATAGTAATGCCATGGCGGGTTAGAAGCTCGATGCAACCCTGTTTATGAAAAAAATAAGTGAAGAATTTACTCCATAATAATCTAGTGCAGTAATATATTCTAGAAATGGAAAGCCAATTAGTAAGAAGCATTTAAATAGCATCTAAGGTAGTGCACTTGTATATTATTACCTTTGGGGTGCACGGGACAAACAGAGGATCTCTGCCTTTCATTGCTAACTTACCAATGTTCAGAGGATGAAATCCGTCGACATCCTTTCCCAGGGATATCTCAGTTAAAATTTTCTCTTCGTTTATATGTTTAGGCAACGGGAGCTGAACCAGTATACCTACAACAACCAAACATAAATTCTTTTGCTTTTCAATTTTCCAACTTCAAACTATTGAGTCAGAACAACAATGTATATTTTGAAAGGATCTTACAATCTACGAGGAAGATTAATGAAAACCTTTAAAACAACACAATATCAAGGCATACGGATATATGTTAAATCAATCTTAGCTCGACACTGCTCCCCACATGCAAAAGATTCAACTTTTAAATGGACAAATCATGAAATTTATTTCTACAAAGCTTATGAGTTTCAAAGGTTTAGGTACACTACGCAATATACATCTAAGCAGATACAACTACAAAATGATTGCACGACACGAACAAACAAGCAACAAACACAAATCCAGCAACTAATCTGAACCGCACAAACTCAGACGAATTTTGCACATTTAGCTAACTAACCATGAACATAAGGATTGACTTGTAACAATTATTGGCATGAACATAAGGATTGGCATTCAATTCATGAACTTCGCAAATCAACTAAGATTCGGATACTGCTCAGAACAAGCAAAAGACTCAAGTTTCAAACGGGTAAATCATCAAATTTATCTCTACAGAGTCATCGAGATTCAAAAAGACATTTCTTGGCACAGTACTCAATATGCATGATACATCCAAGCCGATACGACTACAACATGATCACACGAAAAAACAAGCAACATGAACATATCTAGCAAACAATCGAACCCAAGAAACTCGATGACTGCAGCAAATTTAGCTCACCAACCATGAACATCAGGATTTACATTCAGTTCATGAACTTTGCTAATCAATTCAGTTTCGGATACATTCTCTGGTAGGTCCAAATCAATCGACTTGATTCCAACTTCTGCACAAGCTTTCCTTTTCATATTCACATAGCTCTGTGAATCCTTCCTTTGCCCCACAATCACAACAGCTAGACCAGGAACCTGAAATCAACTCCAAAAACCTACAATTAATAGAGCATTTTGAAGTCTTGACAAAATCAGAGCTACAAATTAAACAAATCCGATGCGCGCGCGAGAGAGAGAGAGAGAGAGAGAAACCTTGCCGTACGTTTCGGAGAGGCGGCGGACTTCGGCAGCGATCTCCGATCGGATTGTTTGGGCGACTGCTTTGCCGTCGATTATAGTGACCTTGTGATCCGACATGGTTGTGGGTTCACAGAGATTTGCTGCTAGATTCTGATCAACTGAACGGTGATTCGTGATTGTGTAGTGTAGATAAACATCAGCATCAGGCAGCGAGAATTGTTGTTTGGAAATTTATACTTCGCGCCTACGAACTTGTACGTTGGCCTGGAAGCACGAATATGGATCTCTAGTTAGTCTTTTTGTTTGGCATCAGAAGGGCCCAAAATCTAGGCCCACTATAGATACATTTTATCCTTTCTTCAATTGGGCTCATCACCTACATGTGTTTGGAAACGCTACAAAATCAAATTCTTAATCTTAAGGGATTTTTATTTTGTTCTTTAATTAAATATAATCAGAATACTTGAATAATTATTAGATTTTGCTAATAATCCTAACTTTTTGTAGCAGCTTCTATCCTGCTATACCCTAAACCTTAATTCCTCTAATCAAACCATTATGTTGAAGGCTGCTCTTTTTATTTTTTATTTTTTTAAAAGGTTTAATAGAGACTTTAAACGGAGCATAAATTCAATACAAATCAAGCATTAAACCACTTATAATGATGTTTTAATCTATATCTATATCTATATACTATATAAAAGACCAGTTAAACGGTAACATATTCCCGCTAAAACACAATTTTTTTCCACTAAAATTGAATATGATAGTTGTAACAACTGAAACGCTTACAAAAACTGTGGCAGTTGTCGAGAGTTCTTCAAAATTTTCTCAATTTTCCAGAAACCAAACCCATCATCCCTGCAAAAGAAAACCATTCAACCTTTCTCCAAAACTTTGAACGAACTTAAGTTTTCAAATCGGATTATACCAAGAAACCTCCTTTTAAACAAAATAAAAAAAGAAAAATTCAAAATTCACCAACCCATAAATAGGTACAATTTGAATAGCAGATAAATACAACAAAATTCAAAAATCGTGGATGGAGAAGAACGAGAAGAAAAAAGGGGAAATTCGAAGCCCTAATTGAGTTATTTGGCTGTAGTTGTGAAAGTCGGACGAAGGCACTCACACAGAGCCGCGGAGGTCAGAGAGGCGGACTGATGCAACTGTAGAGGCAAACTTAGCGGAGAAGACGGTGGCGGCGAGTGAGAGGCGAGGCGGATGGGGCGATGAAAAAAGGAGACGGGCGGCGAGTGAGAGGCGAGGCGGATGGGGCGATGAAAAAAGGAGACGGAAATAACAAGAGATAAAATTTGTGGAGTATGGTATTTCAAGAAAGGAATACTTAATTGCTATTTTTATTAATGAGTTTTATTAGACTGATTTTTAACATAACGTGGTTTAATTACTTAATCTAGCCAATTTCAATTTTTCATGTTGTCGAAACTCTTGCGCCAAACAAAAATATTTTATAGTACCTTTCAAAAAAAATATTTTATAGTAATGCCCATCTTTCCATTTATTTCTGCATTTTAATATATAATTTAGTTAAATACGCTAAAACATTCAAACTCTAATTTTTATTTAGGGCTAATCTATATAATCTATATCTATATAATCTATATAATATATAAAAAAGAGGAGTTTTCTCCATCCATTTTTTCCCTCCATTTTTTATCTCTCTTCTTCTATCAATTTTTTAACTATTTTTTTTTCTCTTTTCTTTTTTATAATTTTAATTCTTTTCTAAACATGATCAAATTTAATTTATAAAAAAAATATTCAATGTGCATCTTAAGATTAAGTTCGTCAGAAGATCTTTAATATGATATAAAAATTAGCAAAAATGAATTTAAAACGAATAGGTTACTAAAATTTTAAAATATCTTATTTTCTTTTTATTTGTTAAAATTTTACAACTTTTTATTTATGTTTGTGAATGAAAATATTTATTTATTTATTATTATTATGATTATTATTATTATTATTATTATTATTATTATGATTATTATGATTATTATTATTATTATTATTATGTGAAATGCTCTATAATAATAATGTGTAATATTAATTTTCATTATCAAATAATTTAAATAATTTAATAACTATAATTATCATTACACTTTATACATAATTTAAAATTACGTTTTTAAATTCAAAATTTTATTGAGTAATTAGTATTTTATTTTTAAACCATATTTTTCATTTATTATATTTTATTTCTGTTTAATATTTATATATATATATTTATTTATTTAAACATATCATTTAATTTCGATTTCACCGTGCATTGCACGGATGGTCGTACAAGTTATAATAAAACCAAAAAATATCGACTCATCCAAGAAAAAGCTCAATAAAAACTTATGTCCTATATTTACTTTTTAGAAATTTTTTGAAGCTATAGTAGGGGTGGGACGGTACGGTATACCTTATTAAATCGGCCATACCTTATACCTTACATTTACCTTCGGTATGGAGAAAATTCATACATTTACCTTACCTTTACCTACGGTATACCTTAGTTCGGTATACCTTAAGTACGGTATGGAGAATATACAAAACCTTTACCGTACCTTTATTTCGGTATACCTTACCGAGTTTTGGTATACCGCACTTTAACGGTATACCAAAATAATCGGTATTACCGAAATCGAAAAAATTCAATACGGTAAAAAAATGATAACTTATTTATTTAAAACATGTTTAGATAATGAATAGTAATATTTAACAAATATAATAATGACATAATAATTAAAATATATCACAAATAAACATAAAGTAATACATTTATTATTAATGATATCAATGTAAATTAACACCCATCAGGTGTAATTATTATTATATTTTATATACAGAAAAAGAAAATCCTAAACTTTAGAGAATATACTATATTTAGTTCATAAAAAAAATATCAAATTTTCTACTATTTTTTTCTCTCTCTTCTTTTCACCAATTTTCTACTATTTTTTTCTTTTAGTTTTTTATATTTTAATTCTTTTTAAACATTGTCAAATTTGATTCATAAAAAAATATTCAATAGACAATTTAAATTTATTATAGTATAAAAAATATCAAAAATGAATTTAAAACGAATAAGTTATAAAAAATTAAATTTTTTTTATTTTCTCTCTCTCCATTAAAATTTTATAATTTTTTATGTTTATATATGAAAATATTTATTATGACGCATCAATCGTGATAATACTCAATAATAATAATAATGTGTAATGCTAATTTTTATTACACTTAAAGTTGAAAATTACATTTTGAAATTCAAGCTTTTATTGAGTAATTGATGCGGATTATTTTATTTTTAAAACATGTTTCGTATTTATTTATATTTGAATTTTATTTATATTTATTTATTTTAATATATCATTTAATTTCGATGTTCGTCGTGCATCGCACAAATGGGCATATACCAGTGCTGAATGAAATCAAAGACTCCAAGACAGAACATATACTTAAAACTAAAATCACTATTAATCAATCATCTCGTGCCCAAGTATTCAATACTTTCATATAATTAGTCTCATATTTAAACTCCAATACTTTCATATAATTAGTCTCATATTTATAAGTTATATACTCCCTCCGTCCCATAATAAGTGGCCACATTCTTTTCGGCACGGAGATTAAGAAATTGAGTGTTATATGTTTTAATAGAGTGTGGCCTACAATTGTTGACCAAATTAGTGAGTAATTGTTGACTTAATTAAAGTAATTTTGGCATTTGTAGAAAGTGGCCTACAATTGTTGACCAAATTAGTGAGTAATTGTTGACTTAATTAAAGTAAACTTTTGCCATTTTTAGAAAGCAGCCACTTATAGTGGGACAGACGAAAAAGGAAATGTGGCCACTTATTATGGGACGGAGGGAGTAGTATATACTATATACTATATAGATGTTATAAGTTATATGAGATTTATAAGTTAGATGTAATCTAAGTTATAATATAATATCAATATTAATTATAACTAAGCTATTATATACATAGATGTTACACGTCAGATGTATAATTTATTGTAGAACAATAATCTTAGTTAATATAGAATATTATATTATAACTGTGTTATGATATCAATATAAATAATTAAGTTATATTAAATTATATAACTTACGTACTATATTATATTTTATTCACTTTTATATCATTTGATGATATTTATATTCACATACCTGTATGCATTCATATAATATATAGTAAATTATATAGATGTTATAAGTTACATATAATTTATATGTTAGACGTATTATTATTTATAATATAATACTAATAGTATAACTATGCTATTATATATGTAACTATTATAAGTTAGATGTATAATTTATTGTAAAACAATAATTTTAGTTATATATTATAACTATACTATAATATCAAAATAAACAATTTTATTTTATTGTATGACTTATACTATATACTATATTTTATTTATTTTTGTATCATTTGATGATATTTATAAATTCATGTACAATTGTATATATTCATATAATATAGATTATATACATCACTTTATAAAATTTATAAATATTTTTAAAAATATAAACATAAAAATATATATTATATATTTTAAAACTATAGATTTTGAAACGATATATACCGCGATTTTCGGTATACCAATATATACGGACAACTGCGGTATATCAAAATAAGGTATTGTACCTTATTACCGGTATATACCGAATATTAAGATATACCAGAATAAGGTATGATACCGCATCACCAGTATATAAATATTCGGTATACCAGTAATATGGTATCATACCGTATTTTGGTATATACCTTTAATACGGTATTTATTAATTTTTTCGGTGTATACAGTGGTATCTGGAAAATCCATACATTTACCTTGCCGTAAATCTTCGGTACGATATCATACCTTACCAAAAAAACCGGTATACCTTAAATTCGGTATTTTACGGTATTTTATGGTACGATATGACCGGTATACCGAGTTTTCGGTATATTTTTCCAATACTAGAATAAGGTATGATACCGCATCACCGGTATATAAATATTCGGTATACCAGTAATATGGTATCATACCGTATTTCGGTATATACCTTTAATACGATATTTATTAATTTTTTCGATATATACCGTGGTATCGGTATACACTGGTATCTGAAAAATCCATACATTTACCTTACCGTAAATCTTCGGTACGATATCATACCTTACCAAAAAAACCGGTATACCTTAAATTCGATAATTTACTGTATTTTATGGTACGGTATGACCGGTATACCGAGTTTTCGGTATATTTTCCCAACCCTAAGCTATAGTGTGTAAAATAGAATCATGCCCCCGCCACCCCCCACCACAAAAAAAAGAAAGAAATTGAATCCAAATTATCTAATCTTTTATAAAATAGAGAGAAGCGAGATATTATAAACTTGAGAGAAGCGAGAGAATCGATTAGAGAATACCAATGAAGTTCACAATACACCCATATTTATAGGTGTTAAACCAAGTGTGAACGTCCGGTGTGAACGTTCACACACGTCCGGTGTGAACGGAGGACAGTCAACTCCGGCGGCTTGAAGATGTCAAGTGTTATTCTCCCTCTAGGTTTCTTGGTCAACACACATAAGATATATCTAGAAGATATATTTACAACACTTCCCCTTGATTGACCAATCCCTAAAAAATGTTGCCTCATTAAAACCTTGCTAGGAAAACCCAATGGGACAAAACCTAGTCGAAGGAAAAAGAGTACAACTGCTTCCCCTGAACTTGAGATCATTGAATATCTTTGAGTCGACGTATGCCGATCTCGTGTACCAACTTTCTGAATGTCGATGTTGGTAATGCCTTGGTGAATAAGTCCGCCAGATTTTCACTTGAGCGAATTTGTTGCACGTCGATATCGTAACCCTTTTGAAGGTCGTGTGTGTAGAAGAGCTTTGGAAAAATATGCTTCGTCCTATCTCCTTTGATGTATCCTTCCTTGAGTTGCGCGATGCAATCAGCATTGTCTTCATATAAAACAGTTGGTTTGGCCTTTGATGAAGCTAACCCGCACGACTCTTGGATATGACTCGTCACATTTCTCAACCATACACATTCTCGACTTGTTTCGTGGATTGCAGTGATTTCAGAATGATTTGAGGATGTTGCAGTCAAGGTTTGTTTCACAGACTTCCATGATATAGCAGTTCCACCATATGTGAAAATATATCCAGTTTGTGACTTAGCTTCATGTGGATCGGATAAAAATCCTGCATCCGAATACCCCACTAGAGTATTATCAGAATTTTCTTGATAATATAATCCAAGGTCAATGGTACCCTTTAGATAACGTAGAATGTGCTTAACACCATTCCAATGTGTCAAAGTGGGTACAGAGCTAAATCTTGCTAGAAGATTAACAGAAAAAGCTATATCCGGTCTAGTATTATTAGCCAGATAAGTCAATGCTCCAATTGCACTTATATATGGTACTTCAGGACCAAGTATCGTTTCACCCTCTTCAATTGGTCGAAATGGATCTTTCTTAGTATCAAGAGATCTAACGACCATTGGTGATGCTAATTGATGTGCATTATCCATATAGAAGCGTTTTAACACTTTTTCTGTATATGTGGATTGATGGATAAACGTTCCTCCACGGATACGTTCCATTTGCAAACCAAGACAAAACTTCGTCTTTCCCAAATTTTTAATCTCAAATTCTTTCTGCAAATATTCAGCAGTTTTATTGAGCTCTTCAGGAGTCCCAATTAAATTTAAATCATCAACATAAACTGCTA
This sequence comes from Salvia miltiorrhiza, assembly GCF_028751815.1. NCBI lineage: Eukaryota > Viridiplantae > Streptophyta > Magnoliopsida > Lamiales > Lamiaceae > Salvia > Salvia miltiorrhiza. Next base: position 14,049,514 of record NC_080393.1, on the reverse strand, counting down.
TGATTGCAAATCCACTTTCGGTTTTCTTAATGAAAACATAAGGGCAGATATCATCATTCTTGTATCCTTCTTTCAAAAGATACTCGCTCAGTCTATTGTACCACATACGATCAGACTGTTTCAACCTATACAACGATTTTTGCAGTTTTAATTGAATACATGCTTTTGGGTTTTGACTGCAATCCTTCAGGCATTTTAAATCCTTCAGGAATTTTCATATATATGTCAGTATCTAATGACCCATATAGATAAGCAGTCACTACATCCATAAGGCGCATATCAAGCCTTTGTGACACAGCCAGACTAATCAAAAATCTAAAAGTAATAGCGTCCATTACTGGAGAGTATGTTTCCTCATAATCAATTCCTGGTTTTTGTGAGAAACCTTGTGCTACGAGTCTTGCTCTATATCTCGTAACTTCATTTTTCTCGTTTCTCTTTCTAACAAAAATCCATCTATATCCAACAGGGATTTTAGATTCCGGAGTTAAGGCTATAGGCCCAAATACTTTTCGGTTATCACAGGAATTTAATTCCCTTTCTATAGCTTCTTTTCACTTTGGCCAATCAAGTCTCTGTTTGCATTTAGCAACAGATGTATGTTCAGGATCCTGATATTTAAAACTTCAAGAGCTATATTAAAGGCAAATATATCATCAACAATGATATTTTCTCTCTCTAGTATCTGATGTAAATAATTTATTGAGATCTCATGATTTTCAGATACTTGTAATTCTTCAGGAATTACATCACTTTCATTTAATTGATTAGTCGTTTTCGTCATTGTTTGGTTTCCATCTTGCCCCTTTCTTCTTCTAGGCATAGAATCTTTGGAACCAACTGGTCGACCACGTTTTTGACGAATTTTGGACTCATTTGCTGCCAAATCTATTTGTCCTTCAGGGACATCAATTTTAGCTAGAGTATTTGCAGCATGTATGTGAGATTGTGTCACTTTTCTTGTATCTACAAAAGCATCAGGAATTTGATTTGCAATATTTTGCAAATGAATGATCTTTTCATTTTCTTGTTTACATTGATTTGTTCTAGAATCAAAATGTGATAAGTTTTTCTCATTTCAAGAGATTTCCTTGTGCTTTTCTGGATGTAGATTTATTCCTCCTAATGTTGGAAATGTCATTTCATCAAAATGACAATCTGCAAAACGTGCAGTAAATAAATCACCTGTTAAAGGTTCTAGATACCTTATAATCGATGGTGAATCAAATCCAACATATATCCCAAGTCTTCGTTGGGGACCCATTTTTGTTCGTTGTGGGGGTTCAATTGGGACTTGAACCGTGCAACCAAAAGTTCGTAAGTGAGAAACATCGGGTTCTCGGCCAAAGATAATTTGCATTGGGGAGTATTCATGATTTGCTGATGGCCTTAGTCGAACTAATGTTGCAGCATGTAATATGGCATGACCCCAAACAGTAGTTGGTAGTTTTGATTTCATAAGTAATGGTCTAGCACTAATTTGAAGACGTTTAATAAATGATTCCGCTAAACCATTTTGAGTATGGACATGAGCTACTGGATGTTCAATCTCAATTCCAATAGCCATACAATAGTTATCAAATGCTTGAGATGTAAACTCACCAGCATTATCAAGACGAATTCTTTTAATTGAATTGTCTGGGAATTGAGCTCTTAATTTTATGATTTGAGCAAGTAGTCTATCAAATGTTGCATTTCTAGTAGAAAGCAAGCATACATGGGACCATCTATAAAAGGCATTAATTAATACCATAAATTATCGAAAAGGTCCACAAGGTGGATGTATAGGTCCATAAATGTCTCCTTCAATTCTTTCTAAGAAATATGGAGATTCAGTATTATCCTTCGTATATGAAGGTCTAATGACTAACTTGCCTTGCGCACAAGCATCACATGAGAATTCCTTTGTAGAAAGAATCTTTTGATTCTTTATATTGTGCCCATATGAATTATTGATTATTCGGCGCATCATAGTCGCTCCAGGATGCCCAAACCTATCATGCCAAAGCTTAAAGCTTTTTGTATCATTGAACTTTATGTTCATGACATGGTTTGTCTCAATTGCTTTTATGAATGTGTAATACATTCCAGAAGGTAGTGTTGCTAATTTTTCTTTTGTCAGCTTATAGCCTGAAACAAAAGAATTTATGCAAAGATATTCATTTCTACCTTTCACACAATTGTCTCGATGTGGTATCCATTATTACGGACATTATTGAAATTTAGTAAGTTCCTTTTAGACTTACTAGAGTACAGGGCATTTTCAATATCTAATTTAGTATCATTTGGCAAAATGATACAAGCTCTTCCGGAGCCTTCAATGATGTTGGATGCACCTGATATTGTGTTAACATTATTCTCATCTAATGTCAACTCAAGGAAATACTTCTTCTTTTGAAGAATAATATGTGTATTTATTTTCCAAGACAAATATCACAAGATTTCATATGATATTAATGTATATATATTCATGCCTTGTTAAAAATCTCTCCGCAAAAACCCTATGGGAAAAATTCGGTAGAGGAAAAGAGTACAAGATATATATATTTACTCATATATTACACTAGTTGTCTCGTTAAAAACCTTAACTAAGAAAACCTCGTAGGAAAAAAAAACTTAGTAAGGGAAAAAGAGTACAACCATTCGGCCTTTAGGGCCGTTTGACCTTCAAGGTCTAATTTTCAAGAGCATGTAATATGGATTGCTCTTGAAGAGTATGTAATATTCTTCATGGAATATTGATTGTGCTACATCGGGAGCAACAATATGAATCAAATAGATAAAGATTCAAGGATATGTTATCCAAATATTTAATTTACTTGCTCTTAGAGCATGTAATATTCTTCAGGAATATTACTTGTGCTACTTTAATAGCATCAATTTAAGATCTTGAATGTAATATTCTTCAGGAATACTACTTGTGCTATTTTAATAGCATCAATGAGTTTTTCAAGATTATTTTGAAAAAAAAATATAATATATATAATATATTTCATAATATAATAAAAGCACAAAAAAAAGAAATGGAAATTGACATGAAAATTGATAATAATCTACTGGAGATAATCAATAATACTTAATACACAAGCTAATGCATGCGGAGAACATCATGCACATTTTTCAAAGCTTCTGCACAACAAGTTCTCAACTTCATTTATCAAATAGTTGCAAACATATTTCTCATGCATCAGATTTTAGTTATTAGGTGAAAGTGGCGGTGGACTACATGCTTCTTCATACATAACATTAGCATATAAGGAGATGGATTAAATTTGAAATGACTATCAATTGCAGAATGGAAGATGGAATGATGAAATTAGGAGTACATTGTTATTCATGACAAAAGTAAAATCATGCCTTCAATTCCAACAAGGCACTTGTAGCGCAACATGCAAAATGAAGATTCAAATTCTAAAAGCTAGAAAAAGACATCCCTCCCTTCCTTGGTGGAACAAAGGATCGAACAGAGCAGAATATTTCAGTTTACTCACTGAAAATGAATTGTAGATTAGTAATCATTCGACTTACCCCATATTCTGACTACATAGGTTCCTGGGGCCTCTTCTTCGTCGTCACAAGTTCAGTACTTTTACGATCGAAGGGAGATGATGAGAGAACTAGAACTATCGTGCTGATAACGTGTTATAAACTAGAGAGAAGCGAGATATTATAAACTTGAGAGAAGCGAGAGAATCGATTAGAGAATACCAATGAAGTTCACAATACACCCATATTTATAGGTGTTAAACCAAGTGTGAACGTCCGGTGTGAACGTTCACACACGTCCGGTGTGAACGGAGGACAGTCAACTCCGGCGGCTTGAAGATGTCAAGTGGTATTCTCCCTCTAGGTTTCTTGGTCAACACACATAAGATATATCTAGAAGATATATTTACAACATAATCATATTTATTGTTTAAAATTTTACTATTGGGCTTATTTAAGTATATCGGGCCATATTTGGGGAAAAGCTTACGAAGCACGCAGGTACATCTGTTTAGTAGTGAAGTAGCCCAATCAGCACTCTCCGATCCAAAATTCTCGACACAAACGGTGCTGATTCGACGACACATCTCAATCTTCATACAGTGTGTGCACACTCGATTACTCCACCATACCAAACGATACATTTTTATAACTCTGCCAACGCGCGCAAATTTGAATTTATTTCGCCCCTTTTTAATAATAATATTTCACCCCACTACCAGAAATCTCATCGAAGAGAGAGAGAGAGAGAGAAGAGAGAGTTGATGAGGAGAAAAGCTCGGGGCGGAAAAGGGAGCAGCAATACGAAGAGCCGGAACAGCGTCATGGTGAAAGGCACGTTGTCGAATCATTTGATGGTGCAGCTGGATCAAGTCTCGCTGAAGCCCTCCCGGTTCCAGAAGCTTCTCGAATCTGAAGCTCATTCCGACACCATGCCCCTCGATTTCGATGCCGATGCCGCCGACGACAAAGATTTCATCCTCAGCCAGGATTTCTTCTGGTGAAAAATCGTTTTTTTCCTCTTCGAAAACTATGTGGGAGTTGTTTGTGTGTGTGTGTGGGGGGGGGGGGGGGGGGCGTTGTCCGTGGATTGATTTTTTTTTTCTTGGTTACGTGTTGCAGTACCCCTGATTATATTACTCCGGAGATGCCAGCAATTGGAAGCAACTTAGATTGGAGCAAGGTATGATTTTGTGGTTTTGCTGTGAAATGTGGTTTGAAATTTTAAGGTGCTGATATCGTGGTGTGAAATTGTGTTGAAGGAAAATATTCAATGTCCCAAATCGCCAGAGAAATTTAAGACCGTTAGGAGCAAGCGGCAAAAACTCGGTGAGTGCTCATATGATTTTTTTCTTTTTCGGTGTAAATATCACCTACTCTAGTTTCGTGAATCTGTTCTGCAGAAATATAATGTTGGCACTGAAGAAATGTTGCATCTTTTACTATGTTTGAAGATTTTTTTTATAAAGGCAAATAAAAGAAATGATATTTCCTGCCAATTACAGATAACTCCCAAATAAGGTGTTGGGAACAGGGACCACCTAATAATCTTAATCCAGAATATCACAAAGGCTATTCAGTTTAAAGATTCTTTAGGACTATTTCTGCTTATCTCATTGCCTGCTGCAGTAGAGGTTTTAGGTAACAGCTCAAGCTAGAAAGTAAATGGTTGTGAATTCAAGTCTGAAGGATGTTATCATGGGATATAGTGGCAATTTTAGGTTCTTTAACAGACTACATTATAACTGCCCTTGCTCATTGGAAATAGATGTTTCTGTTCCATTATATGATATTTTCTCTCTTGCCCCCTTCTTGAATGACTTGAGTGCTCAATGATCTGCTTCTATATCTTTCTGATGCTTGATGTGCACTGCTGACTGCTGTCCCAGAGGTTGATCTAAAAACATCTTTCGGATCAAGTGATATTGGTCATCCACCATTTGATGATTTGGGAATGGATACTTTGAGGACCGATGGAGTGAAGATAGAAACACCAGTTGAATTACAAAATAGTCGTGGTGGTTATGTTTCACAATCTGCAGTGGCTTTACGATGCAGAGTTATGCCTCCTCCATGCCTGAAGAATCCATATGCCAAGAATGCTTCGGACTTTGATGCTGATCCGTTTAGCAATCAAAGATCAAAATGTGCAGGTGCAGGCATTGTTATTAAGTTGCTTTTCTTTAGTAAGTTTAAGTGAAACATCTAGTGTTACGCAAGTATGTGAACCGAGGGAGTATTTATATTATTGTGATGCTACATTTTATCTTAAAAGGCCGAGTGATTTTATTGGCAAGAATTTTTAGTAAATTTAAGTGAAACATCTAGCTGTTCCCTCCAGGTTATTACTCTGCTGGTATTGGTGGTGATGGCCTTTCACGCTATCGGACAGATTTCCATGAAATTGAGGTTTTCAGATCAACATAGCCTTGCTCTCCACTGATTCTGAAATTTAACCATTTCTAACTGAAATTATTATTATTTTCAGAAAATTGGTAGTGGAAACTTCAATCATGTTTTCAAAGTGCTGAAGAGGATTGAAGGTTGCATGTATGCGGTGAAAATTAGCATGAAACAGTTGCATCAGGAAACAGAAAGGTACGATATTAATAGTTCATCTACATGGGTTGAGGGTACTTTCTTGTGCAGTATACTTAATATTAATAATTTTTTGCAGGCGGAAGGCTTTGATGGAAGTTCAAGCTTTGGCAGCTTTAGGTTAGCTGCACAAATGTTTTCTAAATACCTGCAAAAGCAGAGGTTCTTGCACTAAAATATGAATCATATTTCTTTCAGGGTACCATGAGAATGTAGTTGGCTACTACTCTTCTTGGTTCGAGAATGAGCATCTCTACATCCAGTTGGAGCTGTGTGATCACAGCCTTTCTGTCAATACATTACCCAAATTATTGACAGAGATAGAAGCTTTAGACGCCATGTATCAGGTCAATAATTTTAATCTTTTAGGTGTTTCCAAAGCTCTCTTCATTTGCTTCTTTTGTGCGATGGGCAAGTGATTTGAAGTTCTGTTGAATGGAGTGTCATGGACATCCATCTTAATTGCTGCTTGCTGTTATGACTTTTATTTGTGGAAATTTGTGATCATTAGATTTCCTTACATTTTGCAGATTGCAAAAGCATTGCAGTTTATACACAGCAGAGGCATAGCTCACTTAGATGTAAAGCCAGATAATATTTATGTAAAAGAGGGAGTTTATAAACTTGGTGATTTTGGTTGTGCAACTACGATTGATAAAAGCTTGCCAGTTGAAGAGGGTGATGCACGCTATATGCCCCAAGAAATCCTCAACGAGAACTATGATAATCTAGACAAAGTTGATATATTCTCCTTAGGAGCTTCCATCTATGAACTCGTGAAGGGGTCGCCCTTACCTGAATCGGGTCCCCATTTTCTCCATCTTAGGGAAGGAAAGCTACCTCTTCTTCCAGGCCACTCAATGCAGTTCCAGAATTTAATCAAGGTATTCTTGATGATATTGAAGCTTTCTGCCTCAAATTGTTGGCACTACCACTCTTCTTGGTCTATCACATTATGATTAGCAGCCTGAATATAATGCTACTGTTCCTCAATCATGCAAGCAAATCATCACCTTATTTTATCATCGTTTTTATTTTTGTGTGGAATCTTTGAAGAACAACTTCCAATAGATTGAATAACTGATGGTCAGGGTTTTTAGGAAACAAAATCATGCAGTGAATGGCAGAAAGCAAGCTAAGCATTGTAATGCAGTTAGGATCTATGCCTTGTCCTTTCTTTCGTTCTTTATTTTCTTTCCTTCTGAATTAGCTCGTTTGACTGGTGCATTGCCTTGAATTTAAGCATTTAAGAAGCTCCTCTGCAGATTTAAAAGCTGTAATTGCTCCAACTATATACAAATTGTTTCATTGCACACATTTTTTGGCTTGATCTTCAGGCCATGATGGATGCTAATCCAGTTCGGAGACCATCTGCTGGAGACCTAGTTCAAAATCCAATTTTTGGGAGGCTCCTAAAGATGAGGAAAAACATCTAAATTGAATGCATGGAATCAGTTCTTTTGACAAGAGCACCTGTATATTTTTTGCCATGGTAGAAGGGAATATGGAAAAAGGAGTTGAGAGAAGGAAATGTTCCACATTTTTGAGCACCAGATTTTCCAATGTGACGGTGCATGGCTTAAGGAGCCCAGTGGAGGAATATATATACGGAAGACTTCACTCTTCAGGTAAAGAAACTGTGCCAAAACCATTGTTCCCTCTACGTACATGCACCAGATTTTTACCAATATGATGGTGCTAGTTATTGTATAAAACTGGAGAAATGTAAAGAACTAGCTTCTTTTCGCAATCATGGTAATAGTGGAAGAAGCTCATTATGTTCTCTTTCTCTCTGTTGTGTGCTTTTTTTTTACTTATTTTGTATAATGTGAATTGGCGTTCACGTTTTGATCATTTTCAACAAGGAGAAGGCTCATTTGGTATTAGTCCATCAGTCTGTCTCTCCCTCTCTCTCAATTAAGACATCCACGTGTTGTTGAGACAGGCCACGGATGACTTGTTGAAGCCGTTTCTGAGAATAAAACAGAGAAAGATGCATCACTTTTCTGGTGATTTTATTCATTCATTTATTCAACCTTATAGCCTTGTCTTTTCCTTTCTTTCCTTAGCATTATGGGAACACGTCCAAGCATAAGTTAATTTTGATTGATTGGAATATGCGGTGTCTCATCACATATGGGGAAAGAAAATCTACTCGAAAATGACTTCAAAAACTAGCTCAATTAAAGATGGGAATTCAGTAGGATTTTAGGTGAGATGGAATAAGAGAAGAATAATACTCTCATCAACTCATTTAAAATGAGGTGTGTGAAATCATTTAAAAAGACCTTTCTTTTGAGAGTTTAGTGTTTCTTATATATGAACTAAATTCACGAGTCATGAAATTAGTCCATTTTCTTTCATTTCGTTCTTTTTCACGTTTGGTTTGATTTTTTTGTGCTAATTGTCAATTTAGTGTCATACTCTCTCTGTCCACCGTCTTTTTTTGTCATTTTAGGATGTCTACAAAAATTAGTCATTTTTCATTTTTGGAAACTATTTATCACATGGTTGAATTATTTCTCCACTCATAATATAATAACTATTTTTATTAAAACTAATGCCGTTCACCTTTAAGACTATTTTTAGTGGACGGAAGGAGTATGATTTACCCGAATAATATTATACTTTGGAAATTTCTTTTAAATATTTAGGAAAATTGTCCAAACCAGCAACTTAAGAGTAAAACTTTCCTCCCCGAAAAAAATAAAAGGAAACTTTCCACAAAATGAAGAATATATAGAATTTTAATTAGTATTTGAGGAAATGGCTCAAGCTGGGGATTGAGAGAATTGTTTGAATTAGGGGTTACATAGGTCCCTTTCTTTTCAGACTAATTTAACATTTTTTTTTCTTTTTCATAGCAAACTAGTATATGCCCATTCATGCGTGCAGACATCGAATTAAATGATAAATTTAAATAATAAATAAATAAATAAATAAAATAATATAAAAAATACAAAATATGTTGTAAAATAGATTATAATAATTCACATCAATTACTCAATAAAATTCTGAATTTAAAAATATAAATTTTCAATTTAAACAAAGTGTAATGATATTATAGTTATTAAATAAATTTAAAAATGATTCGATAATGAAAATTTGCATTATGCATATTATTGTATAGTATTATTAATCATAATAAATATTTTTCACATATAAACATAAATAAAAAGTTGTAAATTTTTAATGAGGAGATAGAAAATAAAATATTTTAAAATTTTCATAACTTATTCATTTTTGATAATTTTTATACTATATTAAATTTAAGATACATATTGATTTTTTTTTCATGAATCAAATTTGATGATGTTTAGAAAAATAATTAAATTATAAAAAAAATAAAAAGAAAAAATAGTAAAAATTTTGGTGGAAAAAGAGAGAGAAAAAGAGAAGGAAAACATGGAGGGAGAAAAACTCCTCTTTTATATATTATATAGATTTTGTGAGATTACTAAAGGCAGCATCAAAGATTCAAAGTTGGAAGACAATCCAAAATGGAGAAGCATCACGTGGCATTTCACGATGAGTAGTATACATAGTAGATTCCACTGAATGAAACGAATAATTGAACCCAGAAAACGATTGGTGATAAAAATTAGGAAACTAGTTTGTGCTTGCTTTCAAACAACCTACAGCGAGGAAATTAACTTACGCTGAAAACGGCATGTTCAAATTTTTGTTTAGAAAAATTACAGATCGTATGCGTTTTATTGAATTAACTATATATTTTGAGTAATTGTAAATGAATTGAGCAATTTGATAAGAATTTGTCGCATGAAACTTGCTAACTAAACGAATCAAGATTGAGTGTATTAATATAGTTCTAAGCAAGTTTGTTAAGTGATTCAATTTAAAAGTAAAAATTATTAATAAATATTTCTAAAATGAAACGTTTTTTTACGATATATGGAAAAACCCTCTAATGATATTCAGATGCAAGTTTTATATACATGTAGAGGTTTGGAATCCTATATTACTAACTAATTATCTTTCATTAAGTGAAATTGATATATATTGAATCACTGTATCTTAATTATTACGTGTAGTTGAAAAAATAATTCAGATGAATCATCAAATAGTAAAAAGTTGAAACATAAAAACAATTATATTCCGATGTCCAACTCAATGACCTTATAATTATTGTCATTCACTTTGTCAAGGTCAATAATCAGCCTCTATTAGCCAAATTAATTAAGATTATGCATTCATACTCTTTTATTGGCTGTATGCGAAACCCTAAAGATTCAGGCGGCAGATTTTTGAGAGAATATTATAATATAAATTGTACCATATATATTATCAACATTTTTACGTGAACATTGAATATATTAATTTAGAAAGAAAAAAAAAAGTTAAGGCTAAAAATTTTGTATTCGAATTTCACCAATATCTTTATAGGTTTAAGTCGGAACGGAGTCATGCTTGGACTTGCTCCTTCTGAAAATAAACTCGGGCTTGAAATTTCATGATATTTTCTGTACATTTTTATTATTATTATTATTTTTGTATTTAACATGTTTTTACTTGAAGAGGAAAGAGTGAAAAAAAAAAGAAAAGAGAAAAAGAATGAGTGTAACTGTGTAACAACGTTATTTTAATAAAGGAAAATATAAAATAAGGGATAAAGTCCAAATATGTGGTTTAGACTGTTTAGTTGTTTGTTTATTTATTTATTTTGTGTGATTTATAAATTATTTGCACAAACATGTGGTTTTATTCTGTACATAATTGAGAGAATTAGTAATCAGTCACGCATCCTTCAAAAAAAACAAAGTAATCAGTCACGCACGCCTATATTTGTTCCCGTAATTTTTATATTAATGAGGAATTAACTAATTAACCTTATTCTTAGATAACTGATTCAACTGTTACTGTTATAATCCCTAAAGTTATTTGATTTGTAGCTAAAGATAATAAGAACATATCTCCACGGTCACTATGCAACAGAAGGTTATCTTTGCAAAATTCTAATGTGACGGGTTTATGATGATAAAACATCACGTCTGCAAATTGCAATTAAAATAAATTAAAGTTTTTAAGGGAAAAGAAATTAAAGTTAAATTGCTAAAAAGACTTGATGCAAATTGCAATTAAAATAAATTAAAGTTTTCTTTAAGGGAATTAAAGTTTCATTGCTAAAAAACACACATACTCTGAGCGATAAATTACTCCCTCCGTCCACCAAGATTATGTCACAATTACTATATCGGACGTCCGCTAAAATTATGTCACTTTCCTTTTATGGCAATGGTCCCACCACCCTCTTTAATATTTTATCCTTATTAACACTCTTTATTTACAAAAAAAACCACTTAAAATTCAATCTCAACCACTCATGCCCAAGCAAATTGCCAATTTTAGTAAATCTCATGCCCAAGCAAATTGCCATAATCTTGACGGACGGAGGAAGTATGTTTTATCATCATCACATCGTATAAATATCAACTACGCATTGATATAAATTTACCACTATTTTAATTAACTGGTTATTTGTGTAGAGATTAAAAATGACTGCTGCACCCAAAATTTACTATTAAACCCGATTTCCCTCCGCGTTTTTCACCTAACAAATAGTTCACGCGGTTAATATCATTTTGAAGTTACATTACTCGATGAGTGGTTTGTCTTAAATTATACTACTACTATTCATTTTACTATTAATGGATCGAACGGGAAATTGACATAGTTCCTTCAAATTAACACTAATATTGGATCTTTTTACCAAAATTATAGTGTGGTTTGAGGGCACAAGTTTCAATAAATGATTAAGATGTACTCTTAATTTGTTTCGTGTATATAAGCTTGTTTTTCTTTTTCGGATGTCTCATTCATATATAGGCTTATTTCCATAAAAAATAATACTTTTTCTTTTTACTCATTTACTATTATATCACTAATTAATTCTTTAATATAGTTCAACTTTAATTAATCATTAAATAATAAATACTCCCCTCCGTCCCTCAAACATCTTCTTAAGGGAGGATGATACGAGTTTTAATAAAAGTTAGTTGTGTATTTGATGAGCGGAGAATGAGTCCCACAGAAAAGTGAAGATTGTAAGAGTAATAGTAAGTGCAATTATTTCCAAAAGCATATTAGGATGATGTTTTGAGGACGGACCAAAACAGAAAGAGAGAAAAATGTTTGAGGGACGGAGGGAGTATGTCATATTAGGAAGTTAGTTTATATATTTTCATTTTCAATTATTTTTCTTAATACTTGTGTAAATTTCAATAAACCTATATATATAGGATGTGGAGGGGGTATATAAAATGAAGAAAACGATCCACTAAATTTGAGCTGAGAAAAAAATAGTCAAAATTGATGTTTTAAATGATTAGTTTTTTTTTTTTGTAAATATTAAATGTGGATGTGATTTAAAATATAAATGGTAATTTTAAAAAAGATAAATATATACTACAACTTTTGTGATGGAGATAAGTAGTAATAAGAATATAATATTAATGGATATATGGAAAGAGTATTATATATGGAGGATTGTAATTGTTTGCATTTTTCATTTTTATTAAAATTTAATACACGCATCGATTAGTCTAGTTTGCTAACATTAAATAATGACAAAATACAATTCAAAATTAATAGTACATAATTCAGATTTAAACATTGAAAGTGCAACCAGTTTATTGCTTCTCCTTTTCATTTTAATAGACTCACTTCTGGGCATGAAAATTAAGAAATTTATTTTTATGAAGAAAGTAGTGTGGTCCACATCAATTAAATACATTTTATTTATATACTACTAAAAATGAAAAATGAATCTATATATAATGGAACGTCTTAAAAAGGAAAACAAGTCTATTAGAGTGGGACGAATGAAGTAATATTAGTTATCTGAAAAGTGAACCACTTTTCTCTGAAAAGTGATAAACTAGCTAATGTAACTATAGCAATACTTTAGCTAATATGTATAAATCATATATGGAGTATTTCTTAGTTATAGTGTATAACTTTTTTTAATAAATTTCTTTTAATGAACTAGTTCGGAGATGGAATTAGATACACTTTAGGACCTATGTTCTACTTTTCCATGACTAGTTTTATTAAAATAAATGCATTTAATAACAGATTAATGATTTTACAATTCAAGACCATCGCCATCATCATATCAATTAGGAAATTAAAATTTGAAGGTGCCCAAAATACCCCCCTCTCTCCCTCTCTTTCTAGAGAAAATGAATTAAACGAGAAGAATCTTGAAAATAAAAAAATGAGATTAAATCTAAAATGTTAGATATTGAAATCCTACGTACAATTGAGATTAATTAAGAAATACATTATAAATAAGTGGCATGTTTCCATGAAACTCCCATATATGACCTACCTAAAACTTCTACTGCTACTCTTCCACTTCACTAGTTGAACATCTCCCTCTTTATATATATACACAAGGAAATCTTTGATCATAAAAAAAGAAAAAGAAAAAGAAAATGTCTAGCGATGGTGTTTCAACACATGCAGACCACGTCGTAGAGGAAACAACCCCACAACTCAACGGCAGAAAACTCTCGTCGACTAAGCTCCGCCGCGCTGACTCACTTGACATGGAGTCCGGCAGCCACCAGCACGGCAGCGCGGGGTGGGCGGCGGTGGTGCAGCTGGCGTTCCAGAGCATCGGGGTGGTGTACGGCGACATCGGGACGTCGCCCTTGTACGTATTCGCGAGCACGTTTACTAATACGAGAAGTATTAAGACTTACGTTAAAGAGAACGTAAAACTCCGCAAACTCTCACGATCACGCAAGAACAAGCCCAAAGAGAAGATTATATTTCTGATATCAAAAATAAAAGACCCTGAGCCTTTATATAGAGACTTGGGTAAACAATACTTGAAGGAAAAGAAAAGCAAATCCTAAAGCTACGGCCGAAAAACATGGCCAATAAAAGGAAATAACTTTACTGATAACTATGACTAATTAATTAGAATAACGTATGGGCTTTGTAATCTTTCGACGTTGACGACGTTGGGCCAAACTCAGCGTCTCGTCTTCATCTTCATTGTCTAGCTGGTCATGTAATTTGCTAGCCTGTGCTTCTTGGGCTGGGCTCGTATCAACTCCCTCGTCCTCAGAAATCACCTTGTCCTCAAGGTGGAAAGCCGGAAAAGACTCGCGAAATGATTCAAGAGATTCCCATGTGGCAGCATCTGGGGGAAGACCGTCCCATTGAACCAAAACTTGAGGAACGGGTACACCATCGCGAAAAATGGTACGAGAAGAAATAATGACAAGAGGAACCAAAGTGGAAGCAGTAGATAAATCCAGCGGAACAGGATTGAGCGGGACAGCAGAGGTGCCAAGAAAAGGCTTGAGGAGTGAAACGTGGAATACCGGATGGATGCGACATCCCGAAGGCAATTCCAAGCGATAAGCAACAGAACCAATCCGTTCAAGAACAGGATAAGGACCAAAATATCGCTTTGCAAGTTTCGGAGCTGGTCGATGTGCAACAGATATCTGGCGGTAAGGCTGCAACCTAACCCATACGAGGTCACCAACATTAAAAGTAGCATCGCGACGATGGTGGTTAGCCTGCTGCTGCATACGATGTTGAGCCGAGGATAAGGATGCCTTCAAATCTTGAAGAAGGAGATCACGCTCAACCAATAGGGCGTCTAAAGCATCAAATGAGGTAGAACTCGGTGTATAACGTGGGATAACGGGGGGAAGACGACCATAAACTGCTTGAAACGGGCTCATAGAAATACTAGAATGGAAGCTCGTATTATAGTGAAATTCAGCCCATCCTAAATAATCAGGCCAACGAGTCGGGTGTTCAGAGGTCATAACCCGCAGATACTGTAGCAAGCAACGGTTCACCACTTCAGATTGACCGTCCGTCTGGGGATGGTAGGCAGAGCTATGCTTGAGAGAAGTGCCACTAAGCTTGAAAAGTTCTGCCCAAAATCGACTCATGAATACCGGATCGCGATCTGAAATTATTGAAGAGGGAAAACCATGCAACTTGACGACCATGTCAGTGAAAAGGCGAGCTACTTTGCTAGCAGTAAATCCAGAAGCAAGGGGGCCAAAGTGGGCTGCTTTGGTGAGGCGATCCACTACGACAAGTATAACCGAATAGCCATGAGAAACAGGCAAGTGAGTGATGAAGTCCATAGTAAGCTCATTCCAAACAAGCGTAGGAATCGGAAGGGGCTGAAGAAGACCAGCAGGTGCAGTAGTGAGGGTCTTGACTTGCTGACAAGTCGCACAAGTACGCACAAACTTTTCAACATCGCGTCGCATATGAGGCCAATAGAAAAGGGTAGAAAGGCCGACCAAAGTCTTTTTAATACCACCATGACCACCAGCAGGGGAACAATGAAATTCTTGTAGTAGCTGTTGCTTGAGTGGAGAGGATGGCGCAACAAAATATTTATGCTGGTAAAGGAGGATGCCATCGACAACTGTGTAATCGGAAGAGAGTTCGCCACCCTGAAGCCGTTGGTGATAGGAAAGAAAATCAGTATCTACTGAATTAGCCAGCCGTAGCTGCTCGAGGAATGTAGATATCGGTATACTTTGAATAGCAAGGCAAGTAGGTGCAAAGGTGTCGGGGGTATCAATGAGGTGCTCGACCGCAAGGGAGGAAGAATCTGCATTCGGGGCACGAGAGAGAGCATCGGCCACAATATTATGCTTTCCAGGTTTGTACTCGATCACGAAATCATACCCCAATAGCTTACGAATATAGCGATGTTGATCCGGAGTATGAAGATGTTGGCGAAGTAGTTCCTTCAAACTATGATGGTCAGTTCGAATGGTAAACCGACGACCAAGAAGGTATTGCCGCCACTTTCCAATGGCTTCACTGATGGCGTGTAGTTCCTTAATATAAGTAGAGGCGCGTTGGAGGCGAACGCCCAACTTGCGACTGTGATAAGCAATGGGTAGATTATCTTGCAAGAGGACAGCACCCAATCCCACATCGGAAGCATCTGTGTCGATGGTGAATGGTTTGGAAAAGTCCGGAAGACGCAACACAGGTGTAGAGGCCATGGCATGTTTTAAGGCAGTAAAGGCGGAAGATGCAGCATCACTCCATGCAAAATTATCTTTACGGAGCAGATCCGTCAGGGGAGCAGCAATTGAAGCATAATTTTGTACAAACTTGCGATAATAACCAGTTAACCCGAGGAAACCGCGGAGTTGTTTGGCTGAAGTAGGTTGAGGCCAGTCTATCATAGCAGCGATCTTACTTGGGTCGGCTCGAAGTTCGCCGGCACTAACGATGTGTCCCAAATACTCAACGGATGGCGAACCAAATGTACACTTTGAGAATTTCACGGACAAGTGATTAGTATGAAGACATTGTAGCACGGACTGCAAATGAGTAATATGTTCTGTCTCCGAACGGCTATAGATAAGGATGTCATCAAAAAATACGACCACGAAGCAACGTAGGAAATCCTTAAGAATGAAGTTCATTGTAGCCTGGAAAGTGGAAGGCGCATTTGTCAAGCCAAAGGGCATGACGAGAAACTCAAAATGGCCTTCGTGAGTGCGAAAAGCGGTTTTGAAGATATCTTTCTCATGAACACGAATTTGATGAAAACCTGCACGTAAATCAAGTTTGGAGAAAATTGTGGACGAGCCGAGTTCATCTATTAATTCATCGACCGTAGGAATAGGAAATTTATCCTTGATGGTCACGGCGTTGAGTGCACGGTAGTCAACACAAAAATGATAAGAACCGTCTTTTTTCTTAACCAAGAGCACATGTGAAGAGAATGGGCTGTGGCTGGGGCGGATGATGCCGTGATCGAGCATTTCACGAACTAGACGCTCCATTTCATTTTTCTGAAAATATGGGTAGCGATAGGGTCGAACATTGACGGGTTTAACACCGTGCTCCAGATGGATTCGGTGATCAAAAAGGCGATGCGGAGGGAGGTTGCGGGGCTCTGCAAACACATCAGCAAATTGGAGCAAAACATCATGAAATGGTGAAGGAATACCTTGTAGATTAATCGACGCATCAGGAGGCGCAGATTGAGCTACCCAAATTTCAAAAAGAGACTCAACGCCGTTTGAGTGAATGATAGTCTGGAGCATGGAGAAGCTAATCTCTTTAGAGCGGAGAGAAGCATCAGCGGTCAGAAGAACGCGCTGATCATGCCACGTGAATTCCATACAGCTGCGACTGTAGTCATGAGTAACCGGGCCCAACTCTTGGAGCCATTGGATGCCAAGGATAATATCAGGCCATTTGATCGACAAAACAAATAAATCAAGAGTAAAATGAGTCCCTTGGAGATCGAGGGTAACATTGGTACACTTATGTTGGCAAACAATAGAGTCGCCATTGCCAATATAGACCCGGAAGCTCGGAACGGGTGTAAGAGGAAGCTGAAGCCGTTCTGCAAGTACAGGGGTAATAAAATTATGGGTGCTGCCATTGTCGATCATTACCTGAAAACGGTGAGGGGTCATGGTGCCCCAAAGGCGGAGTGAGCGTGGTTGAGCCGCACCAGATAAAGAGTTAAGGGTGGATACGTCGCCCAATATAAGGTCATCATCTAAAGGAGAGTCATGTGGATCATCATTCGCAACATCATAAGTGGGATCGATGTCATCACTATCAAGAAGCAGGACGGCGCCCTTAATTTTGCAGCGATGGGAAGGATTCCAGCGTTGATCGCAATGAAAGCATAATCCGCGTTCACGCTTCTCACGAATTTCAGCACGAGAGAGACTCCGAACTGGAAGCGGTGTAGTGGTCTCACGCCGAGGAATGGATGTTGTGGTAGAGATTACTGGTGGCTCGGGAGAAGATGAGGCCGGAGCGGATGCGGGGGTTCGTTGCGTGGCTGAAGGCGGCATGGGAGGCCGAGAGAAGGGCCGTGAGATCACACGGGCTTCTGTTTGATGATCCAAGTATTTGCTCTCGAGGATACGAGCGAGGGAAAATGTCTCATCCAAAGTAGAAGGCCGATTCATCTGCAATTCGCGACGTATCGAGGCTTGAAGACCTGAGATATAAAATGAGATTAAGAGGGGCTCAGAGAGACCCGAAGTACGGCCCATAAGAGCCTCAAAAGAGGATTGATAATCTGCAACAGAGCTATGTTGCGAGAGTTTGGCGAGCAAACCCTCTGGATCCTCGAACTGAGAGGGGCCAAAGCGAGAACGAACACGTGTCAAGAAGTCGGACCAAGTGGAAAGCATTCGTTGAGACTTTAACCATTGGAACCAAGTGGAGGCCTTGCCATCAAGATGGAAGGCGACGATCTGAAGGCGTTGAGTATCAGGAGTGTTGTGGTATTGAAAATACTCCTCAATCTTAAAAATCCAAGAGTGAGGGTCGTCGCCGTCGAAACGGGGGACATCGAGGCGAACCAGCGGGCCACGAGGGATGGTTGGATCAGCAACGGGGGATGAGGAAGAAGCGTGGGAAGATTTGAACAAGGCGACCAGTTCGTCGATCTGTTTTTGGATAACTGCGTTGTAGGCATCGAGTTGTTTCTGCCAATCAGGTACCTCGGAAGCCATGAGAACAATGAAAGCACCAATTAATACGAGAAGTATTAAGACTTACGTTAAAGAGAACGTAAAACTCCGCAAACTCTCACGATCACGCTAGAACAAGCCCAAAGAGAAGATTATATTTCTGATATCAAAAATAAAAGACCCTGAGCCTTTATATAGAGACTTGGGTAAACAATACTTGAAGGAAAAGAAAAGCAAATCCTAAAGCTACGGCCGAAAAACATGGCCAATAAAAGGAAATAACTTTACTGATAACTATGACTAATTAATTAGAATAACGTATGGGCTTTGTAATCTTTCGACGTTGACGACGTTGGGCCAAACTCAGCGTCTCGTCTTCATCTTCATTGTCTAGCTGGTCATGTAATTTGCTAGCCTGTGCTTCTTGGGCTGGGCTCGTATCATTTACGGATGGAATCAAACACAACGACGATATCATCGGAGTTTTGTCCTTGATTCTCTACACTTTAACATTCATTCCATTGCTCAAGTATGTCTTCATCGTTTTACGTGCCAACCATAATGGCGATGGTATCTCATCTCATTCTAACTTAATACTCCCTCCGTCCGCCAAAAGTATTCCACTTTGGCCGGGCACGGAGTTTAATAAAATGTGTGATGATGTTGATGTAGTGGAGAAAGGGCCCCACCACTTTATGAGATGTGTGGTTGAGATTGAATTTGAGGTGGGTTTTTTGTAAATAAAAAGTGTTTGTAAGGATAAAATATAAAGGTGGATGGTGGGACCATGGCTTAAAAAGGAAAGTGGAATACTTTTTGCGGACGCCAAATATAGTAATTGTGGAATACTTTTGGCGGACGGAGGGAGTAGTAATTTTTTTTCCACATATATATATATATATATATATATATATAGGAATGGGATCATATAGATCCCAATGCTTATAATAGATCCCTAGATCCAAATCTTGATTACACATTTATGACATGTGGCGCATCAAGATGGTGACACGTGGCAAGGAGCTTCCAAGCATTCCAAGGCAAAATCTGGAGGGGTAAAATTGGAATGTAATTTTTGGATTTAATAATTAAAAAATATATATATATTTTTTAGATTTTCTCAAAATAGATATTTTAGATGCATATAGTTTCACACAAAGATGCATAAAGTTTTCACATGAAATGTATAACTTTGAACAGAAAAATGCATTTAATTTTTCTAGTTTTGGTATTTTCACCACCCCACCCCATACCACCCCCCAATCCAGCCCACACCACCCCCCAACCCTCCCCATTACCACCCCCCAAAAATAGGCATGTTTCACATGCATATAAAATCAAACAAAAATGCATAAAGTTTTCACATAAAAATGCATTAAATTATGCAAAAAATGCATTTCATTTTAATAAATCTGGTAGTTTCGCTGCCCCACCACCCCACCCCACCCACCCCCCACCCCCACCCCCCCCCCCCAATTTTTTTTTTATACTGATTTTTTAAAAAAAAATTGGGGGGTGGGGTGGGGGGTCAGTGGTCAGAAAATCAGTTTTTGAGAAAAAAAAAATTGTGGGGGGGTAGGGGGTGGGGGGTATGGGTGGGTCAGTGGTCAGAAAATCAATTTTTAAAAAAATAAAAAAAAATTTGGGGGGTGGGGTGGGTGGGGGATAGGGGGTGGGTAGGGGTGGGGTTCTGGGGTGGGGTGGGGTTCAGGGGTGTGGGGGGTGGGGTTGGGGTGGGGTGAAATCTTATGCATTTTTATATGAAACTTTATGCATTTTTATATGAAAGTTCATGCATTCTCGTATGAAACTTTATGCATCTAAAATATACCTATTTTGAGAAAATCTAATTTATTTTTTTTTTTCGAAAATTACATTCCAATTTTACCCATCTCCAGATTTTGCCTTGAAATGCCTTGCCACGTGTCACCATCTTGATGCGCCACATGTCATAAATGTGTGGTCTAGATTTGGATCTACGGATCTATTATAAGCAGCATAGGGATCCACCGGAACCCAACCTTATATATATATATATATATATATATATAATGCATTCATACATAATGATTTTAAAAAAAACTACTACAAAAAAAAAATTCTACTAATGACATGAGGCTTTATATGTGTGTCGTAAAAATTTGTGACAATTGATGAATATGTAGCTAATCACTGATAGTTACACTTTCAAACGCCACTAATTTGTACTCTCTCCGTCCACCAAAAATGGGGCACATTCCTTGAGCACAAGTTTTAATAAAATTGGTGATTAATGAAGAAAGGGTTCCATCATTATTTGAAATGAAATTGAATTAAAGTTGGTTTTTTTGTAAATAAGGGGTATTGAAAAGGATAAAATATAAGGAAAAGTGGTGGACCCATGTCTTATAAAGAAAAGTGTCTCATTTTTTATGGACACCAAATATATTAATTGTGCCCCATTTTTTATGGACGAAGGGGGTATCACACGAATATTAGTTAGCTATCAAGTCTCATGTCACTAATAGAAACTTTTTTTGTAGTGAACCCACTACGTATGAAGTGTTACGTGTGTAAACTTTCTTAGTAGTGGTGTTTGCTTGCTTAATTCCTGTATTGATTAATTTGATTTTTTTTAGGTGGAACGTTTGCTCTATATTCTCTAATATGTCGATACGCAAAAGTGAGCTTAATTCCGAGTCAAGAAATAGAAGATCGAGATGTGTCGACTTTCAAACTCGAATTGCCTAATGCAAGTTTGGAAAGAGCTTCAAAACTTCAAGCAAAGTTAGAGAATAGCAATTTCGCTAAGTATGCTTTATTATTTGCCACCATGCTTGGTACTTCCATGGTTATTGGTGATGGAATTCTCACTCCATGCATCTCAGGTAAACATATTTACACTTACTTATTGGCTTTGCTTGTTAGTATAAAATTATACTCCCTCCATCCCACTCCAATAGGCCCATTTTCCTTTTTGGGATGTTCCACTCCAATAGGTTCATTTTTTTTGGGTAAAAAAGTTGTACTTAATTGGTGTGGACCATACCACTTTCCTACTAAAAAAATAAGTTTTTTTAATCCTCGTGCCCAAAAGAAGTGAGCCTATTTGAATGGGACTAATAAAGCCGTTATTTTTATGTTTTTTTATAGTATTATCTGCAGTGGGTGGAATCAAAGAGGCTACATCTCATATGACAGAAGGTTATTTTTTTTTCTCTCACGCTCATATGATCGAAAAGAATATGATACAACAAAATTATTGTGGAAATTTCTATTTTTATATAGAAATTAACGAGATGAAGACTTTCTTATCTGTTTCATTTATTATTTCGTTCAATTATATATTTTGTTATAATAGCAAATTAAGTAGTCCAAATTTTACCTAACGTTCTTGTCACAGCTGATGGATAAAAGAAAAAAGAAACAGCTAGAAAATATCGGGCCGACCCAATTTTAACCGAATTTCACATGACTTTTTAAACGTGGATGGCCCATTGAACTATAACGTTGATGGTAGTTTTTTTAAAAAATAAAATTGCGTTAGATAGTTTGAATATTTGAGTGAGAGTTTGAAAGTGATATACACTCGATTTTTCTAAGTGAAAGAGAGTATTTTTTAACAAGGTTAAATAAAAAAAATTGTAATTAAACAAGGATAAAATTAATGAAAAGTTTAGCAAGATTTGAGTTAGTGAAATGAGGCACTTATTTAATTCCCCGTCCCCGAACAGATGGTATAGTTTGGACATCAGTTGTGATCCTCGTAGCACTGTTCATGGTCCAAAGATTCGGAACCGACAAAGTTGGCTACACTTTCGCTCCCATAATCTTGACATGGTTCTCCTTCATCGCTGGAGTTGGCGTCTTCAACTTCATCAAATACGACACTTGTGTCATCAAAGCTCTAAACCCTATATACATCGTTTATTACTTCAAGAGGAACAAGGATGCGGCCTGGATCTCTCTCGGCGGCGTCGTTCTTGCTATTACAGGAACTGAAGCCTTATTTGCTGATGTTGGCCATTTCTCCGTCAGATCCATACAGATTATCACTTACCCTGCTTTGATTGTAGCCTACACGGGCCAGGCCTCTAATTTCTTCGCAAAAACAACCACTTGGTTGCTGACACTTTCTACCAATCCATCCCAGGTCCAATTTCACACCTTTTTCATACTTCGATTTAAACATGTCAAATGATTTGAGCGTCGATGATGCAGGTAGAATGTACTGGCCGATGTTTGTGGTGGCGGTGGCGGCATCGATCATCGCTAGTCAAGCTATGATCTCAGCCACTTTCTCCATCATCCAACAGTCTCTCTCTCTCTGGGATGCTTCCCACGTGTGAAAATCGTCCACACCTCCACCAAATATCCCGGCCAAGTCTACATTCCCGAACTCAATTACCTTCTCATGTTCGCTTGCATCTGCGTCACCCTCGGATTTCGGACAACCGCCAAGATCGGCATCGCCGTCGTGCTGGTGATGACGCTCACCTCCGCATTCCTGGTTTTGGTGATGGTCATGATCTGGAAGACCAACATGCTCTTAATAATCTTGTACATTCTGGTGATCGGATCGGTGGAGCTGCTTTACCAGAGCTCTGTTAGTCAAAAAAGGGTGGCTACTTTCCACCATCATGTTTTTTCTTCAAAAGTTGCGGCTGCAACATTCAACAAAGGCAGCAAACAATTTTCCATCTTGGCTGCACCTACCACCTCCCCTGCCTATATAATGATCCTCGCAGCAGCATCCCAACACCACCCCAGAACAACACCACCAAGCAGAAGGAAAATTTTGCTAGAGAGAGAAAAATCTTGTGAGAGAAAACTTCAGTGTGAAAGTTATACACGAGTGATAAAAGTGAGTTGAGAGATAGCCTCTGCGTAGGCAGATACAAAATACAGTGTGGTATTTTTGTTGTACTCCTCCTTTTGAGATTCTCTAATATATTGGTGTGGGTCCGTGGACGTAGGCAGTTTGGCCGAACCACGTTAAAAATATCGGTGTCATTTTTCTTCTCGTTTCATATCGGTCGATATCCACAATATTGAGTCACACTTGATCCCGGGCGGAATTAGTTGTGTCTAATTTCCCAACAACAATCCTGGGCGGAATTATTGGCGTCTATAATTCCCAACAACTGGTATCAGAGCCACGGTGGTGGCAGATATTTTCTGATATTTTTGTCGGCGGTTCCGGTTTGTCGACAAAAGGTGTTCTAAGCACGGTGGTGAGCTGAAAAATCAGAAACGATCCAAGGAGTCCAGATCGAGTGGGAGCAATGTCGACAGACGATAAAATTTCCAAAATTGATAAATTCAACGGTGTGAATTTTGGATTTTTTTTGGAAAATGCAAATGGAGGATTACTTGTACCAGAAGGACCTGTATTAGCCATTGAAGGAAAATCCAGAAGTCAAGGACGCGGACGGAGCAAGTCAAGGAATGGCAGGCAGAGCTCCAGGATCCACAAGAATTCCAACAAATCAAAGTCTATTGAATGTTGGAACTGTGGTCAGGTCGGGCACTACAGAACGCAGTGTAAAGTACCTTCAAAGGGAAACGAGAAAAAGACCGAAGCCAATGTTGTGGCTGAAGAAGAAGGCGATGCCTTGATATGTTCCATGGAGAAAAGGGCCGAGTATTGGGTCATAGACTCTGGAGCATCTTTCCATGCCACCTCGAATCGAAATTCCTTCATAAATTACATGTCGGGAAATTTCGGAGAAGTATATCTCGGAGATGATCATCCATGCAGCGTGGTGGGCATAGGAGAAGTACAGATCAAACTCAATGGATCTGTATGGAAATTGAAGGACGTGAGACACATTCCAGAGTTGAGGAATAACTTGATCTCCGTCAAGCAATTGTCAAGAGAAGGATGTGATACACACTTCTCAGGTGATTATTGGAAAATCACTAAGGGGCGCAATGATTCTTGCATGTGGCAAGGATACTGGCAGCCTATACACAGCGATGAATGCGTGTGTGACGATTGCAATTGCTGATAGCAAGAAGAATGCAAATTTGTGGCACCAAAGACTTGGGCACATGAGCCAGAAAGGGCTCAAGTATATGCATTCGAAAGGGAAACTACCAGAGCTTCAGTCAGTTGATATAGACTTTTGCGAAAGTTGTATCTTCGGGAAGCAGAAGAGGGTGAGTTTCAACACAAGTGGTAGAACTCTGAAGCAAGTAAAGCTTGAGTTAGTCCACACAGATGTTTGGGGTCCAGCAAGAGTTTCATCCATTGGCGGAAAGTCTTACCTTTGTGACTTTCATCGATGACCACTTGAGAAAGGTGTGGGTTTACTTATTGAGACAAAAGTCAGAGGTGTTTGAGGCGTTCAAGAAGTGGAAGGCCATGGTGGAAAATGAAACTGGCTTACGGATAAAGAGATCCGATAATGGCGGAGAATACGAAGATATGGCGTTCAAGAAATTTTGTTACCAGAATGGCATCAAGTTGGAAATGCCAGGGACCCCACAACAAAATGGAGTCGCAGAACGCATGAACCGGACGTTGACAGAAAGAGCTAGGAGCATGAGGATACATGCAGGACTGCCAACATAATTTTGGGCAGAAGCTGTCAACACAACGGCATATCTCGTTAACCATGGGACATCTGTACCATTGGAGTACAGAATACCGGAGAAAGTTTTGAGTGGCAAAGAAATTAAACTTTCTCACTTAAAAGTATTTGGCTGGGTCGCGTATGTACACATTTGTGATCTCGACCTCAGGTTCCTTGTATCGAAAGTCTTCCTGATAGTGTGGTCAGGCAGCGAGTCCCGTTGCGTGGTAACGGCGGTGCAAGATATACGGAGGTGTACCCCCAGTGAACTCACGATTGAATCCGGTGGTTCCTTGTATCGAAAGTCTTCCTGATAATGTGGTCAGGCAGCGAGTCCCGTTGAGTGGTAACGGCGGTGCAAGATGTATGGATTGTCGTTCGAGGGAGGACATGATGTGGTCCTTGGTTTGAGGGGAGGATTTAGGAGAAGCAAAGCGAATTCTCGGGATGAGAATTTACAGAGACAAGCAAAAAGGTGTTTTGCAGTTGTCTCAGGCCAAATACGTTGATCGAATCTTGCAAAGATTCAACATGAGCAGTGCTAAGTCGGTTAGCTCAGTGTTAGCTAACCATTTTCGCCTATGCAAAGAGCACTCTCAAAAGACAAAGGAGGAAAGAGACTTCATGGCTAAAATTCCTTACGCCTCAGCCGTTGGAAGTCTGATGTATGCCATGGTCTGTACTAGACCAGATATCGCTCATGCAGTGGGAGTTGTGAGCAGAATTATGGCAAATCCTGGAAAGCAGCATTGGGAAGCAGTAAGGTGGATATTGAGATATCTACGTGGATCTACTGATAGATGTTTGTGCTTTCGACGAGGTGATGTAGCACTACAAGGTTTTGTAGATGCAGATTTTGCAGGTGCGGTAGATCGCAGGAGAAGCACTACCGGTTATGTCTTTACAGTTAAGACAGAAAGGCTGCTGCATTAATCGAGGTGTGAAGACAGATTGAAATCAGTCTTCAAGTGGGAGATTGTTAGTCAAAAAAGGGTGGCTACTTTCCACCATCATGTTTTTTCTTCAAAAGTTGCGGCTGCAACATTCAACAAAGGCAGCAAACAATTTTCCATCTTGGCTGCACCTACCACCTCCCCTGCCTATATAATGATCCTCGCAGCAGCATCCCAACACCACCCCAGAACAACACCACCAAGCAGAAGGAAAATTTTGCTAGAGAGAGAGAAAAATCTTGTGAGAGAAAACTTCAGTGTGGAAGTTATACACGAGTGATAAAAGTGAGTTGAGAGATAGCCTCTGCGTAGGCAGATACAAAATACACTGTGGTATTTTTGTTGTACTCCTCCTTTTGAGATTCTCTAATATATTGGTGTGGGTCCGTGGACGTAGGCAGTTTGGCCGAACCACGTTAAAAATATCGGTGTCATTTTTCTTCTCGTTTCATATCGGTCGATATCCACAATATTGAGTCACACTTGATCCCGGGCGGAATTAGTTGTGTCTAATTTCCCAACAACAATCCTGGGCGGAATTATTGGCGTCTATAATTCCCAACAAGCTCCGTACTTTACAAGTTCAATCAAGGGGGCTACCTCCCCCTGGCCTTCGCCATCATTTTCATGGTCGTCATGCTCACCTGGAACTACGTCTACAGCAACAAGTATTACTTGGAACTCCATCACAAGATTTCGGCGGAAGCCATGAGAGAGATCGTGGCGGAGACGACCTCCCTGCGGCTGCCGGGGCTGGCCATCTTCTACTCGGAGCTGGTCCACGGCATCCCGCCCATATTCAAGCACTACGTGGCCAACGTGCCCTGCATTCTGTTCTGGTGTTCGTGTCGTTCAAATCGTTGGCGATCAGCAGAGTGCCGGAGGGGGAGAGGTTCCTGTTCCGGAGGGTGCAAGCTAGGGTGTTCCGGTGTGTTGTACGGTATGGTTACAAGGATGTGAGGAAGGAGGAGGTTCCGTTTGAGCGGTTGCTAGTGGAGAGGGTGAGGGAGTATGTGGAGAGGAATGGGGGAGGGGAGGAGGAGATGGGGGATTTGGATAGGGCGTGGCGGAGCGGGGTGGTGCACATGGTGGGGGAGCATGAGGTGGCGGCGGCCAAGGGAGCGGAAGAGGCTGCTCATAGACTATGGATACAACTTCTCACGAGAGAATGCTTAAAGTTGGGATGACGTACCAACTTTAGACATCTTAAATGCTTATGCTTTGGTGGAGAAATAAGTTTTAATGATCAAGTGGAAAATATATTTACTTAAGTTTCAATTATTTTAGTGTTAGAGTTGGTGTACAATAGTGTTCAGCGCCCCATATTGGAAACATAACAAAATTTCAAGTTATTTATATAAATATGTTCATCCTAAGGTAATAATCTACCACTATGATGCACCCTAATGGATTTTTAATTAAGGCTGCAACTTTACAACCGACTCAAATGCCTACGATCACAATTCAAGTCCAAACACGTGCATATTACAATGGGCGCTTTGAAACACACTTTGCACGTGAGCATCGTTACGAGCAATGGCCAATGAGAAGCCAAAACTTTTGGTAACACCAAACTCGGTTCTTCTTTTTCCCCTATCGTTTTATCCATTTTCAACACCCCATTTCTAACACAAACTAAATCAAGAATCTCAATTATGTTTTCACTATCAAAATACTCTAATTAACTGACATAGAAGAGTAAAACAAAATCATAAGTCAAAAATCAATATGCGCATAAAACAGTGGTTAAGTTAAAACGGAATATATAACATGAGAATGTAAAATATGAATTAAGCCGAAGAAATACAACCTTCTATGCTAAACATTTCAATCAGAACACAATCTTCGATAAATACAGTTTTTTCATGTAAAAACACATTTAAATGGTGAAGCTCATTTATTTGACATTGTATGACAATTTAATCTGCTATGTACATGTATTACCGCAACAACAAATTATTGAACAGATTTTGAGCTTGCAAGCGGGGATCATACAAATTTGTGTTGCTGATGGTAGCTGTTGCTGCGTCTCCATCTCCGGGGAACTCCCACTTCACCACTTCACCATCCCACGACGAGCTAACTAGCATCGGGTAGGTGGGGTGCCAACTACAATCCCTCACCGTAGATCTATGGTGTTTTAGCTTCGCGACTTGATCACCACTTACCTGTCCACAGTCAAAAAATGTTTAGGGATGCACATCGATGAGTTTAACCATGGAAAGGGGCCGGGACTACAATCTTGTAAGTACATGTGAGCAAATAATTTAAAACTCAATTGAACTCAACCAATCTTTCTTGTCTTGAATTCAATGATCCTATCGAAACATATTGAATGTTTTCCGGACAGGGTCTTGGACTAACTTTTTTTCATCAAACTGGTTACAATGTTAAAAAGTATTGCAACACTTTTTCAATAATGTCAGAAACAGATAGACAAGTTTCCAGCATTGGAATGTTTGTGTGATCGTCTGAATGTGATGTGGAACATCTACCCTCGCCGCATCCTCATGACACATGAGCAACTTCATTTTCTCATGAGAATGTGGTGAGGGCATATGTTCCACATTCCACATAAACATTCCGATGCTGAAAAATTGACCTCGTGACATTATTGAAAAAAATAAAGAAACCGTGTATTCCAATTTGATAGAAAATAAAAGGCATAACATTATGGGAAAAAGGTTCAAACATTATGACATTTTCCGGTGTTTTTCCATTGGTGCGTTCTCTTTGGTTGTAAATTTATCATCAGAAAATGAGGGATAACCAAAATTTCACCCTTTAAATTCTTCCTTTCTTTTCCTTCGTTTCCTACTTGACCCTTACTCATTCCTCATTTTCACTACAAATGAGGGATAATATTGTCCCTCCAAAAATGGTATGATAATATTATTCCTCTTTTGTAGTGAAAATGAGGAATGGGTAAGGGTAAAGTAGGAAATGAGGGAAAAGAGAAATAATTTAAAGGGTGAAATTTTGTTTATCCCTTCTTTTCACATGATAAATTTACAACCAAAGAGAACGCACCCTAAAAGTAAAATAAATCTCATGTCTTTCTTTTTAATTTGTTCTTATAACATATTAACAATTTAAAGTTTTGGTGGGAAAAGAAAATCATTATCCGAAATGGCCGAACCAATTTGGCTCAAAGATAACTCCGTTAAACAAAACATTTGATTATTTCCCTTGGTCAGTTAAGAAAATTTTAAATTGGGGCTTATGCAGTTGAACCATATATAATAGTAGCATAGTAATTACCAAATCATAAATGTAGATGCAGGAATCGTGTGATCCTGTGTAGATGTACTTCTGCCCTGTGCTGCCAATGAAATGGGAAGGATACACCAAGACCGTTAGCTTAGTAGCTGATTGTATGAAGTGAAAATGAACCAAGAAATGGCGTGCAGCGTGTGGAAGGAAGCGAAGCATATGGATTAGGAGTGTCGGGAGTTCACCTGTATTGTGGCGAGAAGTAACAACGGATGAGTGTGCGTAGGACTGAATGGCCTTTATACGTAGCTACGGATTGATCATGTGGATGCTTGAAATCTCTTGCTTGTTGAGGGTAGTTCATCCATCTGTAATCCCATTCGTAGTTCCTGTATCCTTGATAGCTGAAAAACGAACATACAATACAATGATCTACGAAGAATAGAAAGATGGTAGCAAATCAAACCACCAAAACATATATATCAAGGTAGTGGTTCAGAGAGGGATCCTAGATGGATCGTACCAAATAGAGTTAGACGACATTTTGCGGAGATCCCATAGTTTGATAGCTTGATCTTTACTGTTGGATATCAAATAACGGCCATCTCTGCGGCTATCAATGAAGGTGATCCCCTCAAGGTGACCCATAAGCACCCCGGCTGGCTTGCCGCTGCCTGCAAAGCAGCGTCTGTCCCAAACCTAAAACAAAACCAAACCCTCCTTTATTCAAAACAAACAAGTAAGCAATTGAAGCTTCATTACTTAGTTTGTCTGATAAAACCCTCCATACTAAGGCTTCAAGAAGCTTATATCAGATGACTAAGGTTGGCTAGCTCGTGAGAAGTTACCTTGCAGAAGCTATCGTCGCTGCCAGAAAAAATGAGATGGCCACTCTCGTCAACGAAACATACACTGTTGACATCAGACTGCACATATTTAGAAGCATCATCATCAGCTATTACAAGGAGAACAATGTAGGTACAACAGCAAAGTTTGTAGTCTTGGAACACAGAAAAAGAAGAAAGCAAATTTGTTAATCTCGTGGGAAAAAGAAACTCCAATAGCCATTAGGAGCACATAATTTAAAGGAAAAGTACCGTGTGGGCTGATATATGAAGAGAGACTTTTT
Organism: Salvia miltiorrhiza; assembly: GCF_028751815.1. Lineage (NCBI taxonomy): Eukaryota > Viridiplantae > Streptophyta > Magnoliopsida > Lamiales > Lamiaceae > Salvia > Salvia miltiorrhiza. Next base: position 14,019,105 of record NC_080393.1, on the reverse strand, counting down.
TCGTGTTGAGGTCACAAACATGTATATCCCCATCGCTGCTTCCAGCCACAACTTCTTGCCCATCAGTTGAGAATTGCAGAGAAAAAATCCCAAATGAGTATCCTCCATCATCATGAGACGAGAGATCCAAACCGTCGTGAACTTCCTGCACGATACAGAAGCCACAGGCGAGCAATATATTACTAAAAAACTACCTGATAAGCAGATCACATGAAACCACATCCACCACAAAGCAAAGAAGAGTTGTTTCCAAATCCATCAGGGAAAAAAGAAATGGATAGGTGCAAACTAATGATATATTGTCCCTTAGCAAAGATAAAAGTCTTGTTCGATAACTAAGAACTTCACATGCGAGAAAATAATACTACAAGATAATGTTTATTACAGTGATGTTCGCAAGAGATTCACACGTGTCAGATCCAGCATCAACAATCTGAATGACGGGTGACATGCTTGCGTAGACCTGCAAAAAACATTCAATCCCAAACACAATGAGATTAAGGCCAACAATATCAGAAGGCATCATTAATATAACATTAACCTACTCGGATGAAATTAAAAACACAAAACCAGTCATCTTTGTAACATGATAGCACGTTACTGAGTGTGACACTAAAAAGTACACCTAAAATCAATTCCATGTGTTTTTTCAACAAATTAGAAGGCGAGAACTCACAAGCCATTGTTGATCAGGAGAAAGGGAAGTATCAGTGATCGTCCACCTTAGGCTTCTGGCCAGAATGTTCTTCCGAACTTTCCACCCCTTTTCAACATCATATATTCTAATCTGACTACCCTGTTCAACAAAAATCAACACGAAGATCTTGGATCAAGAAAGAACACAAGCATCATACATAACATAACACATATAATCTAGTCAATCGAAGGCAGTTCTGTTCATATATCACAAGTTCAAAAGCACCTCCCAAAACAGTTTTCGAATTAATAAGATCTTGGATCAAGAAAGCACGCAAGCATCACTTATAACATAGCACATATAATCCAGTCATTGGAAACCAGTTGTTTTCATACATCACAAGTTCAAAACACCTCTGAAATACACTACAATATCCACAACAAATTCGCCTCATGCATTTCAAAAGTGGTGATACCTGAAATGCAGCAATAAGAAGGGAACCGTCAGCAGAAAACTGGGATACATAAGCCCTTGTAGACATCTGGTCTACAATGCAAGGACCATAAACCGGCAAATATCTACTCAAAACATGACGACAATCTGCTAATGAGAACCTTCCTCTTCCCGAGAGATTAGCTTCTCGACCTGCCAACATCTTCAAAGTAGAGATAGGGAAGTCGTGTTTCCTAGGTGAAACGCTGCTGAAATGCTCATTTGGCCTCGACTGAAGCTTCGTTAGCTGAGCTATATCTTGATCTAATGAATCTGGCTTTTGACTAGGCCAAGAACTGCCACCACCATCATCACTTGAGCCATCAGAGAGCTCAGATTCAATCTCCATTTTACTAAATCTATAGCCTATCATGCTATCAGTGTCTGCATCTTCAGGTACAGACAACATTGTGACGACCGGCGTTACCTACCTACCAAAATTGATTCGTCTTAATTCTAGTGAATGGTATATAGAATTCAAATTCATATGCAGTGATGTTAAACGGGTCATGATTGCTTACATGTTCATAAAAAATGAAATCTTGCATAATGGATAACATCTCTGCATATGATAATGTAATCATTCATCATATTTAGCAAAATTTGAAACAATATACCACTTGCAATCGCTGAATATATACATACACTGATACACACACATATATAATCAGGGAAACTTACGTGTTTGATTTCTTACAGCTGCCTCAAGAAGAACTGCCTAAAATTAAAACATCCCAGAAAATCAAGAATCCTCATCATTTCACGATATATAAGAAAAATGGTGTACTATCTCAAACAGAAAATATAAAGATGAAGGGGAAGAGGAACAAGAAATATTTGACTTTTTTAAACTGTCTCACTAAACCACGTACTTAGATACTCTTGGCTGGTGACGGCAGAAGAATTCATTTTTCTATAATAGGATTTCTAAATTTTGGGGGAATGAGAAAAATAATTCAATGAATACCTCAAACCTTATCCTTTTTCGTTTTTCTCAATTTGTTTTTTCTTTAAACGAAAAATATTTCGTTTTTCTCAATTTGTTTTTGCTTTGCACGAAAAATAATTCAAAGGAATATCTCAACGATTTTTATTTTTTTTCGTTTTTCTCAATTCGGTATTTCATAGTTTGCAATTACTCCCAAGAAAAGATATACTAGCAGTTATTAATTATCAAACAAATAATTTAATTCTAGCTCGCCTTTCAATATTTAAACTTATCACTAATCTATATATAATACGATCATGAAAGATGAATTTTTTTTACCGTTTTCTCTATCCTCTCAGTTTTTCCTATTAATATTTAATTTCTCTCTTTTTTCTAGTTTAATATATTTCAAAAAATCGTTAATTTCGATCATGACAAAAATATTCAATATGCATGTTAAGTTAAAGATTACGAGAAGATTTTTCATCTATATATATATATATAGGATACGGTTATAGTGAGAACCACAATTATCGTGAGAACATAAGAACCAATAAAATTACTGCATTTCCTATACAAATTAATGCATCCGCTATTAAATTTAATGCATCCGAAAAAAATAATTTTTTTTGCTCCCTTCAAGATTCGAACCCAGCACCTGCATCCATCCACCAAGATGATGCATCCACCGTAGATCTTGATGATCGAATGGCTTAAAATGGTTCTCCGTTCTTATTTTTATTAGTGGTTCTTATTTGAACCTCTCCCTATATATATATATATATATATATATATATATATAATAGCAAAATAAATCCTATCCTACGTGACATCATACACTCCATTCTAATTTTCATCAATTCTCATTCATTATTTTTTTTTCTAAATTTTTAATCAATTTTCATATCTAAAAACCATTAAATATCTAAAAATCATTATATTAATATTCCATAAAATCTTGCACCAAAATAAATCCTATCCTACGTGGCGTCATATAACACTCCATTTTTTTTTCAATTCTCATTCATTCTTATTTTTTATTTTTTTAATTATTATATTAATATTCCATAAATCTTGCACGAATAAATATTGGGAACCTATTCTAAATTTTAATGGCTTTGACTTTTTAGTCAATTTATTTATCTTAAATCATGTCCTACGTGGCGTTGTATAATCACTCAATTCTAATTTTCCTCAATACTCATTCATTTTTATTTTTTTCTAAATTTTTAATCAATTTTCATATTTAAAAATCATTAAATATTTAAAAATTATTATATTAATATTCCATAGATCTTGCACAAGTAAATATTGGAAACCTTTTCTAAATTCTAATGGCTTTAACTTTTTAATCAATTTATTTATCTTAAATTCCACATCGAAATTTTAACAAACTTAACCAATTGTGGGGTTATTAATGAGTAAAATTTTGAAGTAGCCAAAATGAAGCATAAAACACAATTTATGGCCACACATTGAAAAAACACAAATTTTGGCCATTTTTATAGCTTTGGGACGTTTTTGCCCTTAATTGGGCGGACTGGGTAGGGTCAGGAGCGCGGGTCGCGTGCCGAGTAGGATCAGGCACGCGGGTCGGGTTAGGCACTTATGGCACTATTAGTGCCATAAGTGCCAACGAAATTTTTTTTTTACTCCCCCTGCCCTGTCTACCCCCCAGACCCCCGACCCCACCCACCCCACCCACCCCCAAGCCAAAAACTTTTACTTTATTATTTTATTTTATGGCACTTATGGCACTAATAGTGCCATAAGTGCCAACGAATTTTTTTTTTACTCCCCCTGCCCTGTCTACCCCCCAGACCCCCGACCCCACCCACGCCACCCACCCCCAAGCCAAAAATTTTTACTTTATTATTTTATTTTATGGCACTTATGGCACTAATAGTGCCATAAGTGCCAAGGAAAATCCAAAATAAAATAAAGTAAAATGGTCTTTTTAGCACTTATGGAACTAATAGTGCCATAAGTGCCAAACATGCAGAACAAATATAGAAACAACAGCATCATCTAAACCCTAAATGAAACATTTAAACCCTAAATGGATAATCTAAACCCTAAATGGAACATCTAAACCCTAAATGGAACATCTAAACCCTAAATGGATAATCTAAACCCTAAATGGAATATCTAAACCCTAGGGGGTGGGTGGGGTCGGGGGTCTGGGGGTAGACAAGGCAGGGGAAGTAAAAAAAAAAAAAAAAAATTTGGCTTGGGGGTGGGTGGTGGGGGGGGGATGGGTGGGGTCGGGGGTCTGGGGTCTGGGGGTAGACAAGGCAGGGGAAGTAAAAAAAAAAAAAAATTTTGGCTTGGGGGTGGGTGGGGGGTGGGTGGAGTCGGGGGTCTGGGGGGTAGACAAGCAGGGAAAGTAAAATTTTTTTTTTTTGGCTTGGGGTGGGTGGTAGGGGGGGTGGGTGGGGTCGGGGGTCTGGGGGGTAGACAAGGAGGGAAAGTAAAAAAAAAATTTTTTTTTGGCTTGGGGTGGGTGGGGTCGGGGGTCTGGGGGTAGACAAGGCAGGGGAAGTAAAAAAAAAATTTTTTTTTTTGGCTTGAGGGTGGGTGGGTGGGGTCGGGGGTCTGGGGGTAGACAAGGCAGGGGAAGTAAAAAAAAAAATTTTTTTTTTTGGCTTGGGGGTGGGTGGGTGGGGGGTGGGTGGGGTCGGGGGTCTGGGGGTAGACAAGCAGGGAAAGTAAATTTTTTTTTTTTTTTGGCTTGGGGTGGGTGGGTGGGTGGGTGGGGTCGGGGGTTTGGGGGGTAGACAAGGCATGGGTTAATCCCTAAATTTGGATCCGGGTCAAAGAAAGTTGTTGGATCTATTGAGTTAAAGGGTAAATTAGGTAGAGCATATAAAAGATGGCCAAATATTGATATTTTAAATTTTGTGGACAAAATTTAAGTTTCAATCACCAATAGGGCCATCCGGCCCTATTGTTTCGTTATTAATTGTAGAGAAAGGTACGGATCACTATTATTATTTATAATAGATGTATTTAATATTTACTTTGTAATGTTTTGATTTTTAATAAGACATGTAATCAATTATTGTAACAACTTTTATTTGACTTTTTGGATATTTATAGACTTAAATGAGTTTGAGAAAAATTAGCGAATATTACTATACGTGTTTTGACGAAAACTGATAGTAAAAACACTTTTGAATTGGGTTTGCGACATGACTGTTATATAAATTCTAAAGAGATTTCGTATTATGTATAATTTCTACATTTATTATTAATTAATCTTTAATCTTTTATAATTTATTCTATTTATTACTCCCTCCGTCCCGCTCCAAGTGTATTCTATTTGGTGCGATTTTGCCACGTTGAGGTAGTAAACAGCTCTTACCCTGACTATAGGGTCCTGTACGCGATAGGGACGACATCGATAGAGGGGAATTTGGTACTTAACCCTTTATAAAATTTAAATGTGATCGGATAATTAACGGATAATATTATATATGTTTAGAAATAGGGTTGCTCTCTTTCATATGTTTGTCAATTTGGACGGGCAAATAATTAAAATTACTTTTAAATCGGGTTTGGCACGTTTTAAACGAATGCATAAATTATATAGTTTTTATTATTCATACTACTATTTATTGTTAACACACACATATAGATATTTAGGATCCACATTTATTTTTTTCGGAAGACTTCACTAATTGTAGAATCTATAAAAGATTATCTACATACGTGAAATTTTCTCTATTTATTAAAATTTTATTTTTTATTGTTAATGTTTATTTTGAAATGTTATGAGTTTTTATTGAGATAGATAACTAATTATCGTAACAATTTATATTTGATTATTTAGATATTTAATAAATTTAAGCATATTCGGGTAATTAGCGGATATTACTATTATGAATTTAGAATGAGAATGAATAATAAAATTATTTTTAATTGAGTTTAAAATGAATACGAGTATATAAACAAAGTTCATAATCTACAGATTGTACAATTATTAAATTTATACTTAAAATTATTAACAATATATATATATATATATATATATATATATATATAATAATTAATTCTCGTCGAATTTCGACGGGCAACAAACTAGTTCGATGTAAAAATTATAAAAAATAAATTTGAAATGAATAAGTTATGATCGTTTAAAGTGTCAAATTTATTTGTTTGTTGTCTGTCATTTATCTTTAATGTTGAACATCATACTCTTTTTTCATTTTGCTTCTGTTGGTGAAAAAAATAAGTATATGTCATTTTTTCCTTTTAAAAAAGTTTACATGATTTGTTTAATAATTATTTTAAATTGAAATATTTTTAAATTATACTAAATTTGTTATTAAAAAAATAATACTAAATTTGTTATTAAAAATTTAGTTTTATATCTAAAAATTAGAATTAAAAATATTATATAGGTTTATTTAATGATGTATACGAATTATTTATTTATTTATATAAACATATTTGTTATTATTTCTTTTTATATTGTTCGTATTTTTTCTAATATTTTACTCCATTAACAAAAGAAAAAGATTTTGGGCCAAAATAAAAAATGTTTTGGGCTAAATCCATTAACAGTTTTTCCTGAGTTCCTCAGCAGCCCGAAAACAATTTTTTTCTTTCTTGCTGTTGTCTCTGTCTCTCTCTCGTGATGTCGATTTCCCCTAAACCCCATCAAAAACCCTTACCTCGTCAGTGGGAAGGCGGATAAAAATGCGTTAAGTTCATTCCTTTATCAGCTAATCTACAATGAAACGAGCATACAAGCTTGCCGAATTGCGGACATGTTTGGCTACACCCCGTATCTCCCACTACCACCATGAGAGAATCGCTAAACCTTCTGCCCCGATTCGTTTTATTTGTCAAGATACAACTCAAACGCCTTCCAGCGATGGGGAGAAAAGGAAGTTTGGGGATTTAGCATCTTTATTCCAAGATAAATTAATTTGTAAGCGAGCGGAGGTGAATGGGGGAAAATATTTAAAAGAGACGGTTGCCGAATTGAAGCATGAGATTTTGGCTCAGGAAGAAGATGTCGAGAAAATCGACAATATTCTAGAAGAAAAGGGCGTCGCCCTCTTTCGGAGGTACTATGATGGATCGGCGATCATTGAGCTCTTGAAACAGCTGCAGAGTTTTCCCTCTGTGGCTATGGAGGTGCTTTTTTATCTTTATCTTTTTCGGGCAAGATTTCCTTATGCTTCATATTTTGCACATGAATTTGAACGGTTCTGTTGTGGTTGAAACGGAATGCGGGGTTCATGATATGGTAGATGAATGGGTATAATGCAGATTGGTTTTGGATTGTTGTCGTTGCATGAATATAGATAAGATGCTGTTCAATTTGCACATGAATGCACAATCTGTTTGCTTGATCCTCGAAAATGTTGGAATGTTTTGGAATGGGTGTTTTAATGAAACACAATGTGTTTTAATGATTCTAGTTCGATTCATTTATTCACTTTCTATTGGATTTCTGAGTTGAAGATGTGTTCAATTGAGAGGCAGGTAGCAAAGAGATTTTTAATTTTATTTTCCTTCTTCCTTGGTTAATAGTACTAACCTGAAGAAGGGATTATAGATGGAGCACACAGTTTCAGAGTTCTCGTGGAAGCAAGGGAAAGCCAGTTTTGTATTATACAGCATCAATCTCCAAAATTTTATACCCTGAAAAATGTTTTCTTTTCTCTATATTGTGGGTGAGTTTTGTGAATTAGTGATTAAACGCAATTTCCGTGTTATTTTATTTACCATTGATATTTTTTATAAAACTTTTGTGTTGCTCTGTCAACTGTTGTTGAGGCCCCATCGATGTGAATTGATAACACTTTCTCATTTCGAGCTTGGCTATATGGCATCTCTTCAATACATTTGAACTAATTTATGGGTCAGAATGTGTTGCATACATAGCTGGATGAATCAGTTGGTACATAACTGGATTAAACAGTTGAATCTACTCAGGTTCTCGGATGGAGGAGGAAACAACTTGATTATGCTTCTCCAATGACAACGGCGGAGTACTCAATAGGTATTGCTATAGCTGGTAGAATGAACAAACTTGATGTTGCAGTTGAACTTTTCAAAGAGGCATGCAATAAACAACTAAAGGGAACATCTTTATATAATGCTCTTATGAGTACCTACATGAAATCTGGTCAGAGTGTAAAGTGCCAGTCGGTGTTTCGTGACTTGAAGAAGGATTCCGCGTGTACTCCGTCGATCATAACTTACAACATACTCATTTCATCATTTGGCCACCTGATGCTTGTAGATCACATGGAAGCAACTTTTAGAGAGTTAAATGATTTAAACATCAAGCCAACTATCCATACGTACAGGGGGTTGCTTTTTGGTTATATTACCGCGTGGATGTGGGACGAGATGGAAAAGACTTACTTGGCGATGAAAAATGGGCCAGTCAAACCTGACCTAGATATTCATCTGCTAATGCTTCAAGGGTATGCACTCGCTGGTAAGCTGGAAAAGATGGAGGAAATATATAAGATGGTGGGGGATTATGTTGATGCTAAAGATATTCACTTGATTAGAATCATGATACATGCTTACTGTATGAGCTCCAAGGCTGATAGAGTTCAGAGGGTTGAGACACTTTTCAGCAAAATTCCGAAAAGTGACTATCGACCCTGGGTGAATGTGCTATTGATTTGTTTATACGCAAAGGAGGACTTATTGGAACAGATGGAAAATTCAATAAACGAGGCGTTTGAGCGTAAAATCTATGTTATAGCAACTAATGTGGTGAGATGTATCAGTTCGAGTTACTTCAGACAACGTGCAGTGGACAAACTGGATGACTTTGTACAGCGTGCTGAACTTGCAGGCTGGAAACTCTGTAGATCACTTTACCACTGCAAAATGGTAATGTACGCTTCAGAGATGCGCCTTTCTGAAATGGAGAGAGTTCTTTATGAAATGAGTAAAATAAATATGCACTGGTCAAAGAAAACTTTTTGGATACTGTATTGTGCATATGAAAGGTGGGGTGAAAGAAGTAAGCTTGAGCAGGTTATTGGAATGATGTGTAAAAATGGATACGAAATACGTAGTGGTCCACTAGATTCAATGAAATATCTCGAATTTTAGAAGTACATTTATAATTCCTGAGCAAGATGAATGATCTGATAGTAATCCAGACGCCAAAGTTTGCTATCAAAGATGAAGTGAAAATTTCATCGCATTCCAAGGTATGATCGTTTTCTATCATTTGAGTGTAACTGATTATTGACATGTTAGTGATCTGGTTGTTAAATGCTAAAAACACACATGTTGTCTGTGGATTACTATATGAATTTTTCTTTCCATTTTACCTGTTTTATTTGGCCAATATGTAGCAATGGTGGTTTCCATGTTACTGGACAGTAAGGTCTAAATAAAAGTTATTGGCTTCATTCTAGAAGTGGTAGCTTTTTGACATATCTCGTTGTCTTCCTAGAATTTTACAATACTTCAGGTTGCATTCTGATTTGATTTAGCGAGGAGAGTTTGGAAAAAGACTTCAAATGGTTGTCATTATCATTCTAATGAGTTTCAGTTGTAGTGACCCATACAATTCTCAAAGTATCTGTTTCTATGGATCTTCAATCTGATGCCAACTGCATTTAAATCACGGAACCTGGATAATGTTGCTATGTTTTTTGTTTTCCCATATTTGATCTCTGGAAAACATTTTATTTTTGTGATCGGATCTTTCATTTAAGCAGTCTTACTAAGGATTAGATGGTTTTGATGTTTTTTTAGTTGGTCCGGTGATGTGCATATGATAATGGAGGAAAAGTGTTGGTATATTTGTGTAGTCTAGAGGCGTCATTAGTCCCAATAGTTGAATACAAGGTGGAATTGAAATGGTCCTATCTGTAACATAAGTTATGCTATTTCTTATGTTTTTATTTAATAGTTAGTACAAGATAGGATAATTATATCTCTAGAAATATTTGAAAAATCATAAAATATATAATCCTCGGCAAAGTCTACTTTCGGTGGCTTATCTCTTTCAAGTGTCAATGATACATAGTTTCAAGATACTAGCTTATCTTCTATTGTTTTACATTTACTCAGCAGATTGAAGGGAAAAGGAGGAGTTGTTGTGTATGGATTATGTTTTGGGAGCATTGTTTTAACCTTCTTTCTCTGAAGTTTCGCATTTCCACATTTATGCAGAATGCTTAGTGAAAATTGTTTGTACATTTTTATTTGTCGTTGCAGATTGCACATTCCCAGATTAGCACACTGGAAGTTTTTATTCCTAGAGATGCAAGATGGTTTATGCGATCATTTTTAACATGCGTAATTTTTGCCTTACCTCGTGTGAGGACTTCGACTCCCGATTGCTGCTGCTATTTTTCTTTGGTGTTGTATAATCTTGATCTTCTTCTAGAGTGATGGACAATACATGTTCCTGAAAAGTAGTGAGGTTTTTTTGGATCTGTGAAGCATTCATTTCTTGCAGCAAGTAAGCGTCTAATTCTGCTTACATTTCCTCTCTTTTGCTAGAGCATGCATGAACATGACATGATACACCCTTTCTTCATTTTGGCCTTAACTTTTTTGTTTTTCTGTAATATTTGAATATTAATAAATCTTCATTAGGGACTTCAACTTATTATCTTTATGAGTTTGTTCTGCATGGAAATATTTATAAGTATAATAATTGAATTAGTATTAATTTTATATAAATATAAAATTAAATGCACGGGATGCAAATGCTAGTTAAGTATAAAAAGGGGCTAACTATTAATTCCAATAAGCAAACTTATGTTTCCCTCAAAAAAAATAAGCAAACCTATGTAGGCTGTAGCTTTTCAATTCCTATGTTTTGCATTATTAGTGTCGAGTTTTACTAGTCTCTAATATCGAGCATCTAACATATGGACTCCATTTACTTGCGTGTCACACAATAACTAAGTATAAATACAAATAAACATAACTTGTGTTATCATTGTGAATCGGTTCTCTTTAATTTTCTCTAAGTATGATAAAAATAAGTATTCTCCAGTCTCCACTACCAAACAACTGCCTAATAGTGGGAATGTGAGATGCTGCCAAACAAAACTGCCAATCAGTGAAAGTGATGTAATATTAATATATTGTATGGTACCACCACCAAATAAATTAAATTTCAAACACCAAAAAATTCCAAAACCCCACAAAAAAGAAAAAAAACGTATAAAATAAGTGAGAAAGAAGTAAAGTTAATAATGGAAGAAAACGACCAATTAGTACCATAGTACCACATTTTACACAAACACAAAATGACATTTTTCTTGGCAAGAAAAGTCAAAAATGTGAAACAGCTGGCCTTTTTAGCATTACTCACCACTCCACTCCAGAATCCAGATCCCTTATTAGTTATTTCACTTTAAACTCCTTTGATAATCAAATCCTGTTTTTTATTTCTAGCAATAGTACTCCCTTATTTTATTTTTTTATTTAAACGTGTCTCATTTTAATAAGTTACTTTCTAAATTTAAAAATTACTAATATCGTTACATAATTTATTATGAATTAATAGTATTTTATGTCCTGAACTTTCAGCATTTTCCACAAAATGTCCCAAACTTTCATTCTCCTAAAAAACCCCGAACTTTTAGTTTTTTCCATAAAATATTCCGCTATACAAATTTCGATGACAAAAAGATGAATTATCTCGCCGAAATAAATATTGTGGGGACCGTCATTGTTGGAAAATCATATTAGGAACCACCATTGTTGGAAAACGTTAAAAGTTTGTGGTTTTTTATCATCTTTCCGTTATCGAATTTTGTATAGTGGCACATTTTGCGGAAAAAACTAAAAGTTCAAGGTTTTTAATGAGAAACTTAAAGTTCGGAATATTTTATGGAAAACGCTGAAAGTTCGGGACATAAAACACTATTAACTCATTTATTATTTACATTATGTCATTATGGTCTACACATCATTATTTTTTTTCATTTAAAAAAAATATCTTCATTTTTCTCTCTTACTTTTTGGACAAATATATTCTTAAGAAAAATTAATTTATTTCTCATATTTTATTGTAATTTCTTTCTTAACATCCGTGTCTAACCCTTAAGCACTATTTAAATTGGGATGGAGGGGGTACTATTTTATACTGTACTTGCATTATACTTATTACACAGATGGTGATTATCCATGAAATAGAATAGGGAAAAAAAACTGGAAATGAATTAGAACATTCGGACGGTACGTTGTAGGTTTCTCTATTTTCTAAAACATTTCACATTTAATTGCATATAATAGTACTGTTTTTTATTCATTTTTAAGTTTATAAATACTATTTTTAAATTTTGACACAAAAAACATACTTTTAACTATTCATGTCATTTGCAACATCGATTCAAATTAGGTAATAATCGAAGCTGACATGGTTGCCCCCAAAAAAATACGTGAACTCATTAGTCGGCCAGCTTAAATAATGTTGATGCAACTTTTTTACATATTTTTTCTGACAGCTATATTTTTTGATCCCATGATTTAACACACGTTAACTTAATAGATACTCGATTCGAGTAGACGAGTTTGCATTAATAATAAGATGAAATGAGGAAAAAATTTATCCCTTCGACTCATGAAGCTTAAGCACGAGTAATTTTTTTTGAGTTGTTTCATGAAATTTGAGCAAATTTTTATCAGTTTCGATCATCTGTCCCCAAAATCGTGTACCACTCCGTGTCTCAACACAAAACTACACCGTTTTGTAGTTTATATTTTCGCCCTCACTGTAGATAATCAGCTCGGCTCAAGCCGCGAATCATCTCCACCTCCGGATAATCCTTCAATTCCTGAGATGAACTCAAACCATATGGCTTCGAATCAAGGCTGTTCAGCTTCACATTCTTTCGTCCACCGTTATCCCCGCAACCAGCAGCCCTTCTTGAGCGCAAAATCGTCATTTGTCTCTCAGCTCCTGCGAAGAATTGAAACTGTAGGGATTGGATCAGTGACAGTGAGCGGAGTCCAGGGACGACAATGTAAAATTGTAAACATCTTGGGGGCATTCTTGGGAAGGCGACACCGGAGTAGCTCCTTGTCAGTCCACTACTCCGCCGGCCGTATGTCCTAACTATCATAATTTTTCTTTTTGTCTCCAAACAGAACTCAATCCTTTCCACATACGAGATTTGAAAATTGGTTTTGGTCGGAAATAATTTCTAATGGGAGGAGCAAAACAGAAAACGCCCCTCTGCACTCCTCCACCTCGACGCTGCTACTCAACAACGGACGATACGATCCCAACACAAGACTACACCGTTTTGGAAATCCATAGCCAAATCGCGTGTAGAAGATGAAATTCTCTCGTTTTTGTGGAGAGAGATTTTATTAAATCAGAAAAAATTTGACATCAATCTGCTATAGGAAAGAGAAAAATGATTCGCGGCTTGAGCCGAGCTGATTATCTGCAAAAAGGATGAAAATATAAACTACAAAACGGTGTAGTTTCATGTTGGGACACGGAGTGGTACGCGATTTTGAGGACAGAGGATTCGAATTACTTTTTTATATGATAATTATTTTATTTTATTTTTATCTACCACACCAATATATAAAATATTAATTTTTTAAAGTTCGTGTCAAAAAGGTTTTACTACAGTTTGCGGGACTGAGGGAGTAATGGGTGCAATGAATCCGAGTTGTGAAAGAATTAATGAAACGAGGGTGAAGATGAAAGTGATATTTGGTCCAATCATTTTTTGGCTGGATTAGGATTAGGATTTACTTTTTGGTTTCCGCTCCATCCCTCTTCATCAAATAATTCATATTTTTAAATATTTATATTAATGGTGAAGGTCGTACAATTCGTGTGCCCACTTGATATAACAATTATTAGCCACATTCATGTACCACAACTACAAGACAGAATTTTAAATAAGAAAATTACAGCTTAATATCAGAATTATGAACTATGTATTATTACAATTAATGATATTTTAATGGAAATGTCTCGAACTATACAATAATTACAGTTATAAACTCGCATTGTCGGATACTTCCTTCCTCCCGCCAATTTAATTTCTTTTCATTTTTCACATAATTTAAAAAAATACATTTCATTTTCTTTAATAAATATTAATTCTTTGTTTTTATTTTTTATATTCTTATTTATTATTTTCACATATTATTTTCTCATTTAAGTTAAACATTAAATAAGGTTAGTTTAGTAAAATAATACTTTTATATAATATTAATTAAAAAAGTGGACTATCTTTTTGAGACATCCCAAAATAAAATAAAGAACTAATTTCATGGGACGAAGGGAGTATTATTATTCTTATTTTTAAATTTAGGTAGTAGAACAACATTGTTTTTATGCCACCTCATTTTTAATATATTTGTGTTATAATGTAAATAAATAGAGCTGCTTGCAAGTATTCGAGTCTCGTTCTCGTCTCTAAAAAGTTCATTCGCTTGGTTCGTTTAGTTCGCGAATATGTTCAGATTCGTTTGTTTGCAAACATGTTTGAGAGCCTTCAATCAAATTAGTGCATAAGCCTTAAACGAATCGAGCTTGAGCTGCAAGGTTAGTAACATACTTAATTAAGATCAATAATATATTTTAAACATTTTTCAAGTTTTTCATGAGTTTTTGACGAGTTCGAGCTCGAGTATCATTTATACGAACATTTGACGAGCCGAGCTCGAATTCGACATTATCAAGTATCACACGAGCCGAGCTCAAAATCAAGTTCGATAAGTTAATGACGAGCCAAGCTCAATCAACATAATAGAAGCTCGAACATCTAAATATTTAAACGAATCGAGGTCGAATCTATTAGTATTCGGCTCGTGAGCCGTGACGGCCTATTTTTGTACAAAGGTCAATAGTTCGTATATAGTATAATTGTACTTATGCATAATTCGAGATAGTATAACTTTACTTCTCAAGAAGGACATAAAGTTCATGCAGCGTTAGATAGTCCTTGATCAGTTCTAACATTTTCGAAATCGAATTCGAATAATTTTATTAAAAGCAACTTTGGAAGGGAGAAAGAGAAAGGAAAATGTTTGTCGTTCAGAGCTCTCTTTTTTGGATGTACAAGGATTGCATTGTCTGAATAGCCTAAAACGTACAGTCCTAAAATAGAAGTCATTATTCAGCAAATCTGGGAGTCTAAGATTGGAGGCAAAAAAATATGCAGCATAATTTTTTTTAAAATTTTCATGAAATCAGTCTCTCATCATGAGAGAAACCATCATGAAATTAGTATATAAGCGAAAAGTTTAGACTGTTACATATAAACACAAAATTTCTATATATTTCTAGAGCACAAGTGGAAAATACAGATGATAGCAGCATGGATTACCCCCAATCCATGTACTGAATTAGCTTTTAAACTAGCCGTAGCGAACAAACGGCCGGCATCTCCGGCCAGTAACCCTACCACCTCCTCTGTCTGTCTGTCAGCCGCCGTTACAAGCAATACGCAGAAACCTCGAGCTGAAGTCGTTCTGCTAAGGCTGCGAACAAGTGACCTTCCGATGTGGAACGCCCTCTTCAACCAAGCGAGGAGATAAACCAACACCAACGAGGTGCAGATCATCATCATATCACCACCACAAAATCACAAGTTATCAGCAACTGGAAAAGAGGTAGTTTCTACACAATCATACTACTACACACCATAACTGCTAAACGAGGTCGGGATAAAACATGAAACCGTGAGTAAGAAACGGAAAAGAGTCAAGCTTCTGTCATGTATGGCTGCCTGTGATGGGGAGTTATGTATAAACAGTTAGGATTGGATGAAGCTCTTCATCTCATCCATTAAGGATTCGAAATGCTCGTTGTTTGGCAAGAAGTAGAACCCGATTGTGGCCTTTTCGAGGTAGAGGAGCTTCACCTCATGACCATTTTTCTTCAGCCCTTCAACATAACCTATTTGCCAATCTTGAAGAAGATCCAATCCAGCCACAACGACCAGACTCTTCGGAAAGTTTAGCCCTTCAAGGGTTCGACTCCTAGGGCCGAACACATTACAGGCCGGATGGTTCCTATCTTCTCCTTCTGGTAGATATGCTCTCCAATACCAATCCCTTTCTTGAATCCACACAAAGTATTTGCCATCCAACCGTTTCTCAGACTCGGTCCTCTCCTCCCCTCCGAATAAGGGATGGAGAAGAATGTTTCCTAATACCTCCACGCCCTCCTCTGCAGCTTTCACAGCGACATGATGAGCAATATTGCCACCAGAACTATCTCCGGCTAGATATATATGAACTTTGAGATCCTTGTCCTTCCCACTACGAAGCCATGCTCTCGAGTTAACCCATTTAAGAGCCGTCCATCCATCATCATAAGCACAGGGGTACCGGTGCTCGGGTGATCTCCGGTAGTTCACAGATACCACTGCAGCCTTGCAGGTTTTCACAAGGCGGCGGCAGAATGTGTCGTAGATAGCACTGTTGGCTGAGGAATGGACGAAGCTCCCACCATGGAAGAATACGATTACAGGTACAACTTCAGAGGCACTCAAGGGCTTCTCCACTTCTGCAATCCCCAATTGAGGCTCGTTCTCACAGGTGGGGAGATAAACACGGTTGAGCAGGCCCGTAGGGCGATCCACAGTGTCGAATGAGTAAACCATGTCCACAGGAACAGCATTTGCAGTCACTTTCCGGTCAAGAAACTCGTTCAAATCGCGGTTGAATGTGCCATCGGGCCGACGGAGCACTTTATATTTAAGCTTGAAGTTGGATATAAGGATCCATGTATTCAGGGGAACCACTCTCTGCAAAAATAGCACCAAATTTTTTATTTTCAGTTCACTTGTCGTCTCATTTATCCATTATGAAGCTCAAGTCAAGCTGATGCTTGGGATTGATAATTGAACAAAAATACACAAACATTCCCAAATCATTATCAGCAACCGATTCAACCAATCAACTATAAAGGAAAATGCTGAAAAGAAACGGAAAATTCATGCATATCCATAAAAAGAAATGAAATGAAAAGTCGAGAAACAACCTAAAATAACCCAAACAGCACAATCATGATATCGGCCTAGCTAAGTCAGTAGTCAAAGCAAGAAAAACAACAAAGGCGAGAATCAAGGGAAAAGAGAAGGGGGATATCGTCGATGAAAAAATCAAGATTCAATTTTCCAATCCTCAAATCTCACTTTTTCTCCGCAAAATGAACTCTTCCTCGAAAAACAATACGAAACCCCAATTTCAATCACGAAAATTCACAGAAACACGAATAACATCCAAAAGCCCACAAATCGCAGAATACCCTAATTTCGAACCAGAAAACCGATAATGGAAAACACAGAATTATTAATAAAACAAGCAAACATGTCTGGTTACCATCGATTCACTGACATTTACTTCATTACTGCCCGCCATAATTCAAGGCCAGAGGCTCAATATTCGGCAGTTCCACACACAATGATCCCTCGAGAAAAAAGAAACTGAGTTTCTCCACTGTTGTTTTCACCACCAAAATTTTCCTCTCCGTTTTAGCGATGGCTGAAAAAAACCCTTTTTCGGATTTTATTTCGTTTCTGATTTAGAGCCAGTGAGAGAACATAATCGCGAAATATTACAGAGGTAGGGGGAGTTCAGTTATCTAGTTCAACAGTTACAGAAGTGGAAAAGATCAAGAAAGAGAGAGGAGAGAGAGGGGGGGCGAATAAATTAAAATCATCTCAGTGTATATAATATACTAAATGCAAAATGGAAGATAAAGAAGGGAGAGAGAGTGAAGGTGGCGCGTGGATTACCATAAAAGATAAGAGAGAGAAAAAAAGAGTATTGTAGAGAGAGAGTCAAAGGGAAAAGAACGGCAGAGGAGAGGCGGAGACGACAAATTGAGAATAGGGTTGGGGGAAGGTGGCGAAAAATTAAACTGTTAAGGTAGGGCCCGCCAAAAGTTGTGGTCATTTTTCATTTTTTAGTTTCCATAATTGAGATATTTTAATATACGTGTTAAAATTTGTTAGAGCTGTGCAAAGCCGCGGCTCCAATCGCGCTCCAGCGACTCGCCTGTCGCACCCAAGCCCTTCAACCTCACCGGTGCCACCCTCTTAAACTTTTATACGTCAAGCCCATTATTTAGATAAATCATTGTGGTTGATTTTTTTTTTTTGGAATGATTGTGATTGAATTGAGATAATGAGTTAATGTCTCAAAAAAAGTGCTTCACTCTTCATGGATGTCCAATCAGATAATTGTATTTGTGCTACATTTTCAGTGAACGAAAGTAGTAATATATGGCAAGTGTTGTGCGTCTATTAAAAAAAACTAATTTTTAATGTTTCAATGATAATTTTGCTCTTTTTTCATTTTATTTTTTATTTTTAAAAAATTAACCATTGCAACACTGGTTCTTTTCCTTAATTTCTTTTATTTTTTATTATTTGCATGTACCCTAATTTTTACATTAAAATTCATACATTTCTTTTTCTTCTTCATTATTTTACAACTTTTCCATCTTATTTTCTCTTGAAAAAATGGATCGTGATTTTATAAATTAGTGGAGCGACCGATCAAATTCATCGGATATTCCAACTTCTTTTTTTGGGCTTTTTGGCGTGCTCTCAATTATCAACGCCTTCAATGCGATGGGTCTTTAAGGGTATCAATTTGAATGACACTTAATTCGTTCAAAATGATGAAGTAGGGCAGATTCAAAATGACCGAGCTTATTTGCTCACTCTTGGTCGGGGCGAGCCACAGCGCCATCAAGGGTGCCGTTTAAAAAGGCACTCGGCTATCAAGAAGAAATTACCCATAAATTCAACGAAGGTAGGTCTTTCGGCACTCCGACTCGTGACAACAAACAAATCAAGTTGCACTTCCAACATGTCCAAAAAAACGTCAAGATTTGGAAGGCCACATACAAGAAATGTCAAGTCAATCAAGTGAGCGACATGAGTGAAGACCAACTCACCCAACAAGCTGAGGAAAAATATCAAGCCAACAACTGGGTTCCATTCAAATACTTCGGGACGTGGTTTGCAATAAAATTACTAAATATTGAAAATTATGGTGCAATTACAGGATACAATCTATTTCTAATTTGGGTAAATTTTTAATTGAAATTGTACGAAACGACGTCGGTTAGGCCTCGCAAAAATGACGTTGTCTTTGCTAATCCAAATTAGCTCCAATTCAAAAAAAAAAAAAAAAAATTGGGGGATGAAATTGCAAAAATTGAAAAAAATAGTGATTTAATTCGCCACACTCAAAAGTCATGTTAAAATTGTAAATTCGAAATAGTTTGTAATTTTATTTGCCAAAATCCCATAAAACTTTGTAAGACAAAGTAACTTTCAATATCAAATTTAAAAAATTTATCTCTAATCCAATACAAAGGTGATATACATAAATAAATTAGTGTTAATAGGCAAAAATGCCCACATCCTTAAGTTGTATAGTAAAAATGCCCTAAGTTATAAATTTAAGTATTTTATGCTCTAATTATGTGAAGTACCTATTTTACTCTTTGACGTTGATGGGTTTGTTTGATTTTTTGTGAAAGTCTTACACATTTGATCGATTTGACAATCATCAATCATAAAAGTTAACGATTTGATAACTATCAGTCAAGAGTACATATGACCGATGGGTGGCTAGATCATGTGTCCGACCAAGCGGACACATAATATTACCGGCTAGACACATGATCTGGGTGGCTAGATCATGTGTCCGCCCAGTAAAATTATGTGTCCGTCCGGTGAAATTATGTGTCCGCTTGGGCGGACACATGATCTAGCCACCCACTGATCATATGTATTCTTGATTGATAGTTGTCAAATCGTTGACTTTTATGATTGATAGCTGTCAAATCGATTAAATGTGTAAGTCTTTCACAGAAAACCATGTTTATAAAAGAGAACATTTTTCACATATAACTTAAGGAATATGACATTTTAAATTTTCACTCAATAAATTATGTGTTCACTTCTTTAAAACGTTGCAATTCTAAAACTGACATATCGATTACAGTATAAAATAACACAACATTATAATGATGAACATAAAATCATATATATATATATATATATATATATATATATATATATATATATATATAGGAATGAGATCATGTAGATCCCAATGCTTATAAAAGATCCGTAGATCCAAATCTAGACCACACATTTATGACATGTGGCGCATCAAGATACATAAAGGCATTTCAAGGCAAAATATGGAGAGGGGTAAAATTGAAATGTAATTTTCGGATTTAATAATTTAAAAAAATATTTTTTTTTTAGATTTTCTCAAAATAGATATATTTTATATGCATATAGTTTCCCACGAAGATGCATAAAGTTTTCACATTAAATGCATAACTTTGAACAGAAAAATGCATTTGATTTTTACAGTTTTGGTATTTTCACCACCCCCCAACCCACCCCACACCACCCCCCAACCCTCCCCATTACCACCCCCCAAAATAGTCATGTTTCACATGCATATAAAATCAAACAAAAGCGCATAAAGATTTTACATAAAAATGCATTAAATTATACAAAAAATGCATTTCAATTTAATAAATCTGGTATTTTCGCCACCCCACTCCTGCCCCACCCCCCACCCAATTTTTTTTTAAAACTGATTTTCTGACCACTGACCCCCACCCCCCCCCCCCCCCCCAATTTTTTTTTTCAAAACTGATTTTCTGATTGTTGAGTCGCTGACCCACCCACCCCCCCCCGCACCCCCACCCACCCACCCCCCCAATTTTTTTATTTTAAAAAAAAAACTTATTTTCTGACCGCTAACCCCCCACCCACCCTCCAGCCCAAAAAAATTATATTTTTTCAAAAAATGTAATGCATTTTTGTGTGAAAGTATATGTATTTTTGTGTGAAAGTATATGCATTTATGTGCGAAAGTATATGCATGTAAAACATGGAGTAATTTTTTTATGCATGTAAAAATCAGTTTTTCAAAAAAAAAAAAAATTGGGGGGTGGGGTGGGGGGGTCAGTGGTCAGAAAATCAGTTTTTGAGAAAATAAAAAAAAAATGGTGGGGGGTGGGGGTAGGGGTGGGTCAGTGGTCAGAAAATCAGTTTTTAAAAAAATAAAAAAAAAAAAATTGGGAGGGGGGGGGAGGGGCGGTGGGGTGGGGTTCAGGGGTGTGGGGGGTGGGGTGAAATCTTATGCATTTTTATATGAAACTTTATGCATTTTTATATGAAAGTTCATGCATTCTCGTATGAAACTTTATGCATCTAAAATATACCTATTTTGAGAAAATCTATTTTTTTTTTAATTTCGAAAATTACATTCCAATTTTACCCCTCTCCAAATTTTGCCTTGAAATGCCTTTATGCATCTTGAAAGCTTCTTGCCACGTGTCACCATCTTGATGCACCACATGTCATAAATGTGTGGTCTAGATTTGGATCTACGGATCTATTATAAGCTTGGATACTACCGGATCTACGGATCTATATATATATATATATAATATAAAATCACAAAAATAGTCCTACTATTTTTTAAAATCCCGGGCAGGCCAATGACCCCTGCCCCACCCCTAGCTCCACCCCTGAGTATAATTTAGTGCGTTAACCATAGTCTATTAAATATTTTATTGCCTTAGTTTGAACTTCTCCATAACAGAAACTCAGTTGTTGGTGCTATTTTTTTCAACCAAAACTTAATGTATTTAATCAAAATAGAAAAATAAAAACAACAACCAACTTGCTCACATACTGAAATATTATAAAAAAAGTACTTGTTTCATTTTTAGATCCAGATCGGGAGCTGATGTAATTACTCAATATTAATACGAACACACACATCTATAATCTATAGTATTAAAAAAGTATTCCCTCCGTCCCAAACGAAATGTCATGTTTTCCTTTTTGGGCTGTCCCAAACGAAATATCCTATTTCTTTTTTTGGCAATACACTCTCTCTCTATACTTAATATTTAAATAATATCCATCAACCCACTTTATCTACTTTATACACATTTCTTAATCTTCATGCCGAAAAGAAATACGCAATTTCGTTTAGGACGGAGGGAGTAACTTTTAATTTGAAATCAATTTTAAATTAATTTTAAAATTGAATGGTAATTTTGTAGGTATAATAAAATTAAAGGTTTATTTATAACTATTTGTTTTTTTTTTTAATTTCATTTTTCTTTATCTTCTTATTTTTTAAAAATTTATGAAATTCGACTAATTATAAAATATTTAACGTGCATATAAAATTAAAGATCATGATAAGAGCTTTAATTTGATATATTTTGTGTAAATATTTATTTAAAGATTAAAATTTAAAAAACAAAATCTCTTTCCTCTATCATCTTTTTTTTATAATAAATCTAGTTTTCAATTATTTTTTATTTTTACTTTTTAATATTTATTTTTTTTTACTTTTCATAATATCAATTTTTATTATTCTTCTTCATTTTTTTTCAATATTTAGCTCAAATACATTTAGTTAATTTTTTTTATATTTATAAATATAATAATTGAACTTTATATAAATATATGAATATAAAAACGTTTCTCGTGCATTGAGTGCAAATGCTACTTACATTTAAATTGAGGAATAATTAACCAATTTGTAAAGAAAGGTAGGAGAAATGCCCAAAAAAAAAAAAAAAAAAAAACTGATGATTTAACTTTGATATAGTTACAAAGAATACTTACTGATGAGGAGTAATATATGCAGAGCAGAGAAATAATATAAACCAGAGGAGCGGGCTTCATCAGAGAAATGGGCTTCCGCAGAGAAGTCAGAGGGATGGGCCTTAACAGAGGAACGGTCTGCACCAGAGAAGTCATTCTCGCCAGAGAAGTGGCTTCCGCCAGAGGAATCACCAAAAGAGCAGAAAAATCTCCCGCTTGAGGACAGAATTACTATTATGCCCCCGACCACGCGAGATGCGTGCTCCAGTGATGAAATTACCCTTTTACCCTTAACGTGTAATCTATAAATAGCCATGAGCACGTACCTTGTAAACTTACGCTACCTTTACTTGCAATACAGCAACAATCGGATTTTGGTACTTTCAACCTTACTTTTCTCTCTCGTTTCCTAAGTAACACTAGGTATAATTCGAAATCCCATGATAATACACCGATTAAATCTATACCACCCGTTCAATCGTACTTCACCACTTACATTCATTATATTATTGAGTCATTCATCTACATTTGCTATACCTCATATATAACAGCTACTACAATATATTTTGTCATGAAATGATAATAATTTATGTAAAGTAACTTGACCCAACTATCTCACAATTTAAAAGTTGGCACACATGCAAAAAAATCATTAAGATTCGGATTCATGAACATATTAAAAATATAATAGTACACTTCAAAAATATTATATTTGAAACCATGTCAATACATCTATAAACTTTATTAGATGTAAGGACTTCATAAGTAAATGAATAAAAGAATAATTTGATGAGGAGTAGGATCCTCACCAACGCAAGAGTCAATAGGCGCCTTATGTTTAGAAGATATTCACCTGTCATGTTGATTATTGTATATATTGGAGAACTAACAGTGCAGGTAAAAGAATAAAACCAAAGGTGTGAAAACGAGTCCATCATAAAGACAGCACAGTCCTAGGAACTCAACCTTCATAGCTAAGGACAGCGCAGTCCGGGGAACTCAACCTTCATGTAACGACCCGACTTTTTATTAAGGATTTTATACTTTTAATTACTGATTTAAGGTTTGATTATGGTAATTAGAGTTCAGCATCCATTTATAAAATACGAACTTATATGAATTTGATAATTTATATATGTGATGATTTTTTTTTTTTTTATTTTCAATAGATGATGCACTCAAAATATATTTTGAGTCCATTAATTTATTGTGGAGAATTTAACACTGAAGTGTTAAATATGAATCTTTTATCGATTGTTTACTTAAGCCCATGAGTAATTTAATTTACGTTAGAAGCAAGCTCAAATGGATTTTTATGCTTCAATAAGAATTAGGCTTATATGTCTTAATGTATTTAAATGAGTTTGGAACCATATAATTAATATATTAATCTCTTAGATATTTTAATTAGAATAATCTTAAGCATGCTGAATCCTAAAGCATGCTGAAGAATTTTGAGCGCATGCTGAAGAATTTTGAGCGCATGCTGAAGGAAATTCTTCAGTCTTACATGCAGGCTGAAAGTGTTCGTACCTGTAAGTTGAAGAATTTCCATCCAAGCCACCCCATTTTTTTTCTTTTATAACCTACACCATTTTTCAGCCAATTCCCACCTCTCACATTCATCTACCATCTCTCTCGCAGCCAAGAAACGACACCACATCTTTCATCATTCAAGGTTTATATTTCTAATTTATATATTATAATATCCTTCAATTGTATACATCAACTCCAGAATACCAACACATGCTCATTAACTCAGATTTACATATGCTTTGATAAATGAAGAAAATGAGTAGCAAATTCATAGATTTACAGTTACTAAATATGTACTTGTGAACTGAAGTTACAAGGAAAGAGTTAAAACTTTTATTTGAGCAATTACAGTATATGATTCTCGCACAAAAAAAAACCCTTTGTGTTGGCTGATTGCGTGTGTGAGTCGAGGTCAGGGGGAGGGCAGCCTCGGTGGCTCGTCGTCGCCGGCGGTTGACGGACGGCGACGGAGCCGCGGTTGTCTCCGATCTGCCAAGAAAGGGAAAGAGGAGTTTCAGTTTTTAATTTAAAATGAAATGAGAATAGGGAGATCCGGGCTTACCTTTGTGAGACGGTGCTCGGCTCCTCCAGCGAGCTGCTGGCCGTCGATCGCGGGCCAGCCAGCGGCGACTCCGGGCAAGCCAACGGCGGCGGGAACTCCGAGCAAGACGAACGACTGAAGGCCAGATCCGTCGACCTCAGGCGAACAGCAGCAGCTCCAGGCGGCCGTGGCGTTGAACGGCGGCGGCGGATCTGCCGCGAGGATGAGGGAGCAGGCGGCGGCCCGGCGATGGCGGCACACCGGCGTGGTTGCGCTGCTGCGCCTGGTTCCAGCGGCCGAGGGAGCGAGGGAGTCGAGGGTGGCGACACCTGGTGGCTGGTCGCGGTGGCCGAAGGAGAGGAGGGGAGGAGGCGACGGCGAGGCGGCGCGCCGGAGGCGGCGCCGCCCTCAGCCGAACGAAGAGAGAGAGTAAAGAGAGAGAGCAGAGAGAATAGGGAGAGAGAGAGCCGAGAGATAGAGATAGAGAGAGAGAGGCGCAGCTAATGTGTGTGTTTGAGTGTATTTAGTGTGTGTGTATATTTAGGTTAGAAAGGGGAGCTGGGTTTGGGCCGGGTTTCAACTGGGTTTGGGCCGGGTTTGAGCCGGGTTTGGGCCGAAAATTTTGGGCTTTCTTATTTGGGCCTATTTTAATTTAATTGTTTGGGGCTTATTCAAAGAAAAACATGATAGACTTAATTTATCTAATTAATTTGGGCTTATATCTATTTAAATTATTTGAGCTCTTAATTATTAATTTAAATTGAGCTTGATTAATTTAATTATATATTGACCTTTAAATTAATTATTTAAATGGAGTTCTTTATTTCAAGTATTTATAAAGGGATTATAAAATAAAATATTTTGAGTTAAACTCTCATTTAAATTAATTCTTTTCAAACGACTTATTAATATGGATTATTTGAAAAGGATTAAATTGTTTTATGTATGAGAAAGCATGATCTATGATGATATAATTTATCTATGTAATATTATAGGTTTTGTTTTTAAATGACGGAATATTTAACTTGATGACATAAATAGAACGAGTTATGATTAATGCGCATGTTGATGTTCGAATAAATAGTTTCGAACCTAAATGATAGTTATGTGATAATGTTTTGAGTCTAAGGTTTTGACGAGATAAGATTAATATTAAAATTTACTAATTATTTTAAGGGTGATGATGGGCTCACTTATTGGGCTTCATGATTTTATTATCTTGGGCCTCATTTGTTGGGCTCTAGAATTTAATTGATGTTGGGCCTAATGTTAATTATGCATTGGGCTTCGAATTTGTTCATTTGGGCTCGAATTAAATTCCTTTTGGGCCTAGTTTATTTTATTGGGCCGGAGATTAATTCAATTGGGCTTTGCTTATTTTATTTCCATTGGGCTAATATATATATTGTTTGGACTCTATTATTTTTATAAATGGGCTCTTATTATTTATTTTGATTGGGCTTCTATTAATTATTAATAATGAATTTATTATTTTTATTAATTGAACTCCTACTATTTTAATTGATTAAGTTCAATGAAATTTATTAGTTAAGACCAATGAGATTTATTAATTTAGGCCCATTTTTTTTAATCCTAATTATTTTAATTAGTGATAAATTTTAAGACTTACTAATTATTAATTAGTAAGTGAATTAGATTATTTTAAGATGAGTAGATTATTAAAGATTAATAATCCGACCTCATAAGACGAGCTTTAATTCCTTAAATAGGATTAACATCTCATAATTTAATTAAAGGAATATGAGTCATGCATAATCATTTCACGCATCCTCATTTATTGAGATTTTTCGAGAATTAGAATCTTATTTTATTTTCTCGGATTAAAGGTCAAGCACCAGAGTTAGAGCTAAACTGTGAGTCTGCTATTCAGGTGGGCTTTCTACGTATAAACTAAAATTATATATTAGAATTGTTAAGACTTTATGCTTATGAATTTAAATGATATTGTCAATGCCTAAATGCTTTATGTTTTATTATTAATTGCCTATCTGATGTTAATCGAATTCGGATTCTGGATGGGACCGCAAATCCCTTCGGAATTAGTGTACACCTTGTGATCGTGAGTCATCTAGCGGGTTGGCCGATCATAGTGTCCGTAGAGGGAGGCCTCCCTCTCGGCACGAGTTACTGATATGGTGATTAATGATATAAAATACCTGCGCGGGTTATTGATGAAAGAAATGATATTATGTTTGGTAAATACGAGTCTTTAAAGAAAAACCCTCGTATCTTACTACTGTTAAAGGCTTGACAATAAAATATTATGCATGTATGTAAATTTCGGCAAGTGTCCACTAAGTACTTTTGTACTTAGCCCTGCATGTATTTTTAAATGTGCAGGTTGAGCTGTGATCGAGGATGTAGTGTGCAAGCGGAGCTTCTGTCAATCTAGGATGAGTACCTCAGAGTAGAGTATATGTCTTCATACATATACTCAAACTATTATTATTCCGCTGCGAACACTGATTTTACTAAAGACATTATGTTATCTTGTCAAAACAATATGTATTATTTAATAATGTACTCAAACTCGTTGAGTACCTCTTTTGGATAATATTATGTACGGTTCCTTTTGACCTTCGTTAAATTCTAGTTAATTTCAATTGTTTTCCTTATACAAGTCGAGTCATCAAGAAACCGAATATGCCCCTTTCTAACTCCCGCTCCTAAATTCTCTCCCTTAGTCGCGGTTTCCCCGAATTTGCTATCCTTAGCAAGTGCGGTCGTGACAGAATGGTATCAGAGCATTTCTTTTGCTCTGAGTACTACTCATTCCTTCTAAGTTGAGTCTAGATTAAGTAAGTTAATACACTTTTGAACTAGTTGACAAAAGCTTGGCACTACATCTCGTCACGCTCAACGGAGGTTATGGTAAGTACTTTCAAGTTTTAATTAAGTTAATTTCTTGAAATGTATGAAGCATGAATAAGTATGACTATGGTATGAATCACAAGAACTTAGAACTGTTAAGTTATATATGCTCACTCTCACGACGGAACATAGAAGAGAACTTAGGGAGATGCCTTAACTTTTTCTTCATGTTACGATGACATCGACAATGACGGTCGAAATAGAGAAAGAAGAATCACACAAAGGGTCGCATGATGAAACCACGAGCATGAAGATTGAGCAGCATAACGAACGCCAATAGTACGTTGATGGCATGGGCATAACTTAAATATTCGAGTGTTTTTCTACGATGAGATCTCGAATTAGCTTGGCCTTTTGAACTTATTTTGTTGAAACTTTTAGTGCTCGTTGCTAGATTTAAGAAAATATCATCATCCCATAACAAACCCTAAGTTCGGGAAACAACGACACTAGAACTATATGATAGTCGAATTGGTAATCTGTGATTAAGTATTAAGAACCTGTATGGCTTGTGTAAATGCTAGATTTAGATGATGAGGTATTTTTGCACGTTATGGTTATTGAACCGAACTTGTTTTCCGATTTTAGATATTTAGAACCTTATCGCCTTAAGTTACTTGTCGTGTGCTACTGTTGACGATAGAACTTCCTTTGTTAGATGGCGAGGACTGTTTTCACCCGACGACGACCACTGCCCCCATGGGCTAGTCCAGAGGAGGTCAAGCGGTCCTACCGCACCTATGCTCCATGTCACGGGGATAATCTCGGACAGTTCCTCGCAGGTTTTCACAGACACTGGGTCGAGGCGAGTGCACATGGAGTATCAGGATATGACGGTATCCAGAGGTTGATCTTACTGTTACCTTCCGAGTGGCAGGGATGGGCTAGACAGATTTCTGCCCACTACATCTTTCGCCGAGAAGATTACCACGACCTCGTGGGAGACTTCCCTAGCTTTATTGCGGAGCTTCAGATCTGTTTCACTTTGTGGGGCCGTGCTCCTCTAGGGCCCTACATCCTTCCGGGAGACTACGTACAAGTGGGGACGCCTTTGCCAGCGGAGACACCCGCTACTGCCCCTGAGTCTCCGATGGCCTTGCCCCGAGATCCTCCACCACGAGCCTCAGTTCTAGGGCGCCGTGGTAGGCACGATGATGAGGCAGGCCCTTCTCGTCCACGGG
Organism: Salvia miltiorrhiza; assembly: GCF_028751815.1. NCBI lineage: Eukaryota > Viridiplantae > Streptophyta > Magnoliopsida > Lamiales > Lamiaceae > Salvia > Salvia miltiorrhiza. The sequence goes on along the minus strand of NC_080393.1, from coordinate 13,990,295 downwards.
CTCGTAGGGATTTCCCATCGCCTCCTGACTCAGCGATCCGAGCTACTGCTACTCCACCACCACTGATACCTACGATAGACGCAAGGTTTGAGGCTGCCATGGCATATGTCGACAGAGTCATGGCCAACATGAGGGAGTTTCTAGATAGGGGCAAATACCCTATGCAGGAGGATGACGATACAGCACAGTATGGTACGATGAGAATTTCTCGTCCCGAGCCCGTGCCAACTCCAGCTCCGATCAAGCCTCGTGCCACGGCCAGGATCAGCACCAGAGACGATCCGATCCGTGAGATTGCGGACGATATTTTCCGCTCAGCCCAGATCATGCAGGAGACAGGCGAGGGCCAGGGAGAGACTCCGTTGCCCAGCTGGGAGCCGGGCAAGGATGAGGAGGAGGACCCCGATGAGGATGAGGAGGAGGACCCCGAGGAGGATCCAGAAAAGGACCCCCTGGCGTCACCAAGGAACAGTCGTACCGCGTCTCAGAGTTCACAGATTTGATAGTTTTAGCTTGTAGATGTACTCCGGAAACGATAATTCGTTCCAATGACTATGATTTTATTTATGTTGTTTCTAGCTAGCATTAGTACGGAAATGTTGGTCTCTAGGACGTTCCGTGAATAAAAACCCTTTTGTGATTGCTTAACTAGTAAGCCGGTACATCATAGGGAGTACTAGATAGACTTTACTTACATTTTGGGTTGACGATGTAAAAGCCCTCGATGAGGCAATATTCCATGATATATATATGACCCTAGCATGGGCTTTCTACGACGATCTCGTGTATGTTTTATGTTTCTCTACGAGTTTTATTCTTCACGAGTCAGTTAAGAATGTAGTAACTTTGAATAATGTGACTTGTGTATGCAACGGTTCCTGTTAATATCTTAGTTTTGGAGTTATGATAAGTTTAATTTAACAAACAGTTCTTTATTAATTGCCTTAGAGATTCCTGTATAGAATGTATTAAAAAGGGTGTTTGTAATTTGCAGAATGCCGCCTAAACGAGGTCGCCCCCCTAGGAGAAACGTTAACAATGATGGAAATCGCGATGAAATACCTGAAGGGCGGCGAAACGATAGGGAACCTACCCCACCCCCTCCACCCCCTGCTAGAAGGACTGAAGAACTGTTTCTTCGACAGAATCCGCCCACATTCACTGGGACAGGCGACCCAGCCGAGGCCGAAGCTTGGATACGCGCCTTGGAGCGTATCTTCACCTTCCTACACTGCACAGAAGAAGAGCGACTCTCGTGTATGTCTTTCCAACTAGCCGGATCGGCTGACTTTTGGTGGGAAGCCCGCCGAAAAACTCTGACTCCCGAACAATGGGCAGCATACACTTGGGAAGACTTTAAGACGGGATTATATGATAAGTATATTCCCAAAAGCTACAGAAAGAAGAAGGAGGCTGAGTTCTATAGCCTGAAACAAGGGAAGAAGACGGTGACAGAGTATGACAGAGAGTTCTGCGATCTATCGCGTTATGCTCCACAACAGGTGGATACTGATGAGAAAATGGCGGAGAAATTTTGTGCCGGTCTGAGGCACGAGATTCGGATGACTCTAGCTAGTCATGGTGGACTCTCATACACTGAGTCTTTGAACAGGGCACTGGACATCGAAGCTGCGATGCCAGTAGAAAGGTTGGCTCCGCCACAGACCTCAGCGCCAGCCAACCCACCTGCACGCCCTCAGGACTTTAAAGGGAAGCGCAACTGGAACGACCATAGAGGAAATGAAAACCAGACTAACAAGAGGCCATGGCAAGGAAATGCGCCGTTGGGACAATATCAGCAACAAGGACAAGGGAAGCAACAGGGTCCTGCCCCGGCTGGAGGCAGCCAAAGACAAAATGAAGTTCCCCTTTGTCCAAAATGCCACAAACCACATCGTGGTGTCTGTAAGGCTGGAACTGACAGTTGCTACACGTGTGGCCAGAAGGGCCACTACTCCTCACAATGCCCCAACAAACAGCAGGGCGCGGCAATCAGGGCCACTTATGCCCAGCCTCTGCAAGCAGTTCCAGGGCAACACCAGCCCCGCCAACAACAGCCATACCAGCAGCAATACCAACACAAGAACCAACAGCGCCAACAGCAACAGAGGCGGCAACAACCATTGCCACAGCAGGCGAGAGCCTTTGCTCTCACCCAAAACCAGCCCGAGAAAAACCAAGGAAACCTGGCAGGTATGGGCAAGCTTAAAGGTTTTTCCATAATGATTCTGTTCGATACTGGTGCCTCGCATTCTTTTATATCTGCCCCTTGCGTAGATACCTTAGAAATCGAATCAGAACGAGCTAAGTGTGCATTAAGAATCACTACACCCTCAGGAGGAAGATCTACCACCACACATGTTTGCTCGAACGTAGAATTTGAAATAGGAGAACTTAAGATGGTAGCGAACAATCTTAATATTCTGCTCATGTGGGACGTAGATATGATCTTAGGAATGGACTGGCTAGCTGAGAATCACGCCACCATCCTTTGTAGTGAACGAAAAATTTCTCTTCGACCACCTGGAAAGGAACCGACGGAATTTCACGGCATAGGTATGAAGAAAAGAGTACCAGTGATATCCGCATTACAAGCCAGAAAAGAGATGATGAAGGAAGGAAGCACAGCTTATCTCGTCTACCTAAACGGGGAAGCTAGTGAAGACAAGAAGGTGGAAGATGTGGCAATAATACGAGACTTTCCAGAAGTTTTTCCTGAAATATTGCCAGGACTACCTCCAGACAGGCAACTAGATTTCACCATTGATCTAGAACCTGGATCTGCCCCAGTATCAAAGGCACCATACAGGATGGCCCCAAAGGAACTACAAGAATTAAAGGTGCAACTACAGGAACTCTTGGACTTGGGTTTCATCAGACCCAGTGTCTCGCCTTGGGGAGCGCCTGTACTCTTTGTCAAGAAGAAAGATGGAACCATGAGAATGTGCATTGATTATCGAGAGTTGAACAAACTGACGCTTAAAAACAAATACCCTCTTCCAAGGATAGATGATTTGTTCGATCAACTCAAAGGAGCCAGTGTATTCTCAAAAATAGATTTAAGGTCTGGGTATCATCAACTGAAGATCAGACCAGAGGATATATCTAAGACCGCTTTCCGCACAAGATATGGTCACTATGAATTCGTTGTCATGCCATTTGGTCTAACCAATGCACCGGCAGTATTCATGGACCTCATGAATCGAGTTTTCCATCCATACTTAGACAAATTTGTCTTAGTGTTTATAGATGATATCCTCATCTATTCTAAGAATGACCAAGAGCATGAAAATCATTTAAGAATCATCCTGGAGACATTAAAGACGGAGAAGTTGTTCGCCAAATTCAGCAAGTGCGAATTTTGGTTGAAAGAAGTAATGTTTCTAGGGCACATCGTATCAGCAGATGGAATCAAGGTGGACCCCGCCAAGGTGCAAGCAGTGCGCGAGTGGAAATCACCAACCACACCTAATGAAATCCGAAGTTTCTTAGGTTTGGCAGGATACTACCGGAGATTCATCGAAGGATTCTCTAAAATAGCGAGACCAATGACGCAATTACTTCGCAAAGGAATCAAGTATAAGTGGAACGAAGAGTGTGAAGCCAGCTTCCAAGAGCTGAAGAAGAAATTAACAACTGCACCAGTGCTAGCAGTTCCAGCAGCCGATAAAGAATACGTGATCTTCACGGACGCGTCCAAAAATGGGCTAGGTTGTGTGTTGATGCAAGAAGGAAAGGTCATTGCCTACGCCTCGCGACAACTAAGGCCACATGAATTGAACTACCCCACTCATGATCTGGAACTGGCAGCAATTGTGCATGCTTTGAAAATTTGGAGACACCATCTATACGGAGTTAGATGTGAAATCTTCACTGATCACAAAAGCCTTAAGTATTTTTTCGAGCAGAAAGACTTGAATATGAGACAGAGGAGATGGCTTGAGCTCGTGAAGGATTACGACTGCGGTATCAACTACCACCCGGGAAAAGCTAATGTAGTAGCTGATGCTTTAAGTCGTAAAACTCAATCCGAGTTAGGACTTCTTCTCACTCAAGAAGACACGCTTGTAAGGGATTTTGACAAATTAAAGATAGAAGTGGTTCAGCCACCGGCAACGACAAGAGCAATTATTGCAACTCTAGTAGCCGTCCCAGACCTCAGAGAAAGGATCGTCAGTGCCCAGAGAGCGGATGAAAGCTTGGATAAAGTTCGTCTCAAGATCCGAACAGGCACGCCAGGAGGCTACCAAGAGGCAACGGATAACGCAGTTCTTTTTGAAGGAAGATTGTGTGTTCCCCATAACGAGGAACTCAGAAACGAGATCATGAGTGAAGCTCATGACACGCCCTATACCGCTCATCCCGGGAGTACCAAAATGTACCAAGATCTAAAACAGAAGTTTTGGTGGGACGGGATGAAACGAGATATAGCCTCGTTTGTAGAGCGTTGCCTTGCATGCCAACAAGTGAAAGCTTTACATCAAAGACCATATGGGAAATTGCAGCCATTGGAAATCCCAGAATGGAAGTGGGAGCACATAGCAATGGATTTTGTGACAGGTCTACCCAAGACAAATAGGGGCAACACAGCTATTTGGGTAATAGTAGACCGTCTCACGAAGAGCGCTCATTTTATACCGATTCCAATTACCCATGGATCGGAGAAACTAGCCCAACTGTACATTCGTGAGATTGTACGGCTACATGGAATACCAATATCCATTACTTCAGATAGAGATTCAAAATTTACTTCTAGATTTTGGATCAGTTTGCAGAAAGAGTTGGGAACGAGATTAAACTTTAGCACCGCCTTTCACCCTCAAACAGATGGACAATCAGAAAGGACAATTCAGACCCTTGAAGATATGTTGAGGACAGTGGTGCTAGACCGAGGAGGAAGTTGGGAATCAGTGCTGCCGTTAATCGAATTCGCCTACAACAATAGTTACCAGGCAACCATCGATATGGCACCTTATGAGGCGCTGTATGGAAGGAAGTGTAGGTCACCACTTTATTGGGATGAAGTGGGTGAAAGAAAAATCCTTGGGCCAGATGCAGTAAGCGAGATGATCGAGACCATCCGCCAGATTAGAGCAAGAATTAAAGAGGCCCAGGACAGACAGAAGTCTTATGCTGATACCCGACGAACTGAACTACAATTTCAGATTGGAGACAAGGTTTTCCTTAAAATATCACCCTCGAAAGGGATCGTTAGATTCGGTGTTAAGGGTAAGTTGAGACCCCGTTTTGTAGGACCTTATGAGATCCTTGAAAGAATAGGTCCCGTAGCGTATAGGTTGGCACTGCCACCTAGCTTTGGAAACGTCCACAATGTGTTCCACGTGTCACAGCTGAGACGGTACGTGTTTGACCCCAAACACGTGATTCACCAAGATGAAATGATTCTTAACCCAGACTTGACGTACGAAGAAAAACCTGAAGCCATTTTGGACCGAAAGGTGCAAGAGTTAAGGAATAAATCGATCGCGTCAGTCAAAATACTGTGGAGACACCATGGACCGGAAGAAGCAACGTGGGAACTTGAGGACCAGATGAAAGAAAAATACCCAGAACTTTTCACATAGGTATGCAAATTTCGGGACGAAATTTCTTTTAAGGGGGATAGTATGTAACGACCCGACTTTTTATTAAGGATTTTATACTTTTAATTACTGATTTAAGGTTTGATTATGGTAATTAGAGTTCAGCATCCATTTATAAAATACGAACTTATATGAATTTGATAATTTATATATGTGATGATTTATTTTTTTTTTATTTTCAATAGATGATGCACTCAAAATATATTTTGAGTCCATTAATTTATTGTGGAGAATTTAACACTGAAGTGTTAAATATGAATCTTTTATCGATTGTTTACTTAAGCCCATGAGTAATTTAATTTATGTTAGAAGCAAGCTCAAATGGATTTTTATGCTTCAATAAGAATTAGGCTTATATGTCTTAATGTATTTAAATGAGTTTGGAACCATATAATTAATATATTAATCTCTTAGATATTTTAATTAGAATAATCTTAAGCATGCTGAATCCTAAAGCATGCTGAAGAATTTTGAGCGCATGCTGAAGAATTTTGAGCGCATGCTGAAGGAAATTCTTCAGTCTTACATGCAGGCTGAAAGTGTTCATACCTGTAAGTTGAAGAATTTCCATCCAAGCCACCCCATTTTTTTTCTTTTATAACCTACACCATTTTTCAGCCAATTCCCACCTCTCACATTCATCTACCATCTCTCTCGCAGCCAAGAAACGACACCACATCTTTCATCATTCAAGGTTTATATTTCTAATTTATATATTATAATATCCTTCAATTGTATACATCAACTCCAGAATACCAACACATGCTCATTAACTCAGATTTACATATGCTTTGATAAATGAAGAAAATGAGTAGCAAATTCATAGATTTACAGTTACTAAATATGTACTTGTGAACTGAAGTTACAAGGAAAGAGTTAAAACTTTTATTTGAGCAATTACAGTATATGATTCTCGCACAAAAAAACCCTTTGTGTTGGCTGATTGCGTGTGTGAGTCGAGGTCAGGGGGAGGGCAGCCTCGGTGGCTCGTCGTCGCCGGCGGTTGACGGACGGCGACGGAGCCGCGGTTGTCTCCGATCTGCCAAGAAAGGGAAAGAGGAGTTTCAGTTTTTAATTTAAAATGAAATGAGAATAGGGAGATCCGGGCTTACCTTTGTGAGACGGTGCTCGGCTCCTCCAGCGAGCTGCTGGCCGTCGATCGCGGGCCAGCCAGCGGCGACTCCGGGCAAGCCAACGGCGGCGGGAACTCCGAGCAAGACGAACGACTGAAGGCCAGATCCGTCGACCTCAGGCGAACAGCAGCAGCTCCAGGCGGCCGTGGCGTTGAACGGCGGCGGCGGATCTGCCGCGAGGATGAGGGAGCAGGCGGCGGCCCGGCGATGGCGGCACACCGGCGTGGTTGCGCTGCTGCGCCTGGTTCCAGCGGCCGAGGGAGCGAGGGAGTCGAGGGTGGCGACACCTGGTGGCTGGTCGCGGTGGCCGAAGGAGAGGAGGGGAGGAGGCGACGGCGAGGCGGCGCGCCGGAGGCGGCGCCGCCCTCAGCCGAACGAAGAGAGAGAGCAGAGAGAGAGTAAAGAGAGAGAGCAGAGAGAATAGGGAGAGAGAGAGCCGAGAGATAGAGATAGAGAGAGAGAGGCGCAGCTAATGTGTGTGTTTGAGTGTATTTAGTGTGTGTGTATATTTAGGTTAGAAAGGGGAGCTGGGTTTGGGCCGGGTTTCAACTGGGTTTGGGCCGGGTTTGAGCCGGGTTTGGGCCGAAAATTTTGGGCTTTCTTATTTGGGCCTATTTTAATTTAATTGTTTGGGGCTTATTCAAAGAAAAACATGATAGACTTAATTTATCTAATTAATTTGGGCTTATATCTATTTAAATTATTTGAGCTCTTAATTATTAATTTAAATTGAGCTTGATTAATTTAATTATATATTGACCTTTAAATTAATTATTTAAATGGAGTTCTTTATTTCAAGTATTTATAAAGGGATTATAAAATAAAATATTTTGAGTTAAACTCTCATTTAAATTAATTCTTTTCAAACGACTTATTAATATGGATTATTTGAAAAGGATTAAATTGTTTTATGTATGAGAAAGCATGATCTATGATGATATAATTTATCTATGTAATATTATAGGTTTTGTTTTTAAATGACGGAATATTTAACTTGATGACATAAATAGAACGAGTTATGATTAATGCGCATGTTGATGTTCGAATAAATAGTTTCGAACCTAAATGATAGTTATGTGATAATGTTTTGAGTCTAAGGTTTTGACGAGATAAGATTAATATTAAAATTTACTAATTATTTTAAGGGTGATGATGGGCTCACTTATTGGGCTTCATGATTTTATTATCTTGGGCCTCATTTGTTGGGCTCTAGAATTTAATTGATGTTGGGCCTAATGTTAATTATGCATTGGGCTTCGAATTTGTTCATTTGGGCTCGAATTAAATTCCTTTTGGGCCTAGTTTATTTTATTGGGCCGGAGATTAATTCAATTGGGCTTTGCTTATTTTATTTCCATTGGGCTAATATATATATTGTTTGGACTCTATTATTTTTATAAATGGGCTCTTATTATTTATTTTGATTGGGCTTCTATTAATTATTAATAATGAATTTATTATTTTTATTAATTGAACTCCTACTATTTTAATTGATTAAGTTCAATGAAATTTATTAGTTAAGACCAATGAGATTTATTAATTTAGGCCCATTTTTTTTAATCCTAATTATTTTAATTAGTGATAAATTTTAAGACTTACTAATTATTAATTAGTAAGTGAATTAGATTATTTTAAGATGAGTAGATTATTAAAGATTAATAATCCGACCTCATAAGACGAGCTTTAATTCCTTAAATAGGATTAACATCTCATAATTTAATTAAAGGAATATGAGTCATGCATAATCATTTCACGCATCCTCATTTATTGAGATTTTTCGAGAATTAGAATCTTATTTTATTTTCTCGGATTAAAGGTCAAGCACCAGAGTTAGAGCTAAACTGTGAGTCTGCTATTCAGGTAGGGCTTTCTACGTATAAACTAAAATTATATATTAGAATTGTTAAGACTTTATGCTTATGAATTTAAATGATATTGTCAATGCCTAAATGCTTTATGTTTTATTATTAATTGCCTATCTGATGTTAATCGAATTCGGATTCTGGATGGGACCGCAAATCCCTTCGGAATTAGTGTACACCTTGTGATCGTGAGTCATCTAGCGGGTTGGCCGATCATAGTGTCCGTAGAGGGAGGCCTCCCTCTCGGCACGAGTTACTGATATGGTGATTAATGATATAAAATACCTGCGCGGGTTATTGATGAAAGAAATGATATTATGTTTGGTAAATACGAGTCTTTAAAGAAAAACCCTCGTATCTTACTACTGTTAAAGGCTTGACAATAAAATATTATGCATGTATGTAAATTTCGGCAAGTGTCCACTAAGTACTTTTGTACTTAGCCCTGCATGTATTTTTAAATGTGCAGGTTGAGCTGTGATCGAGGATGTAGTGTGCAAGCGGAGCTTCTGTCAATCTAGGATGAGTACCTCAGAGTAGAGTATATGTCTTCATACATATACTCAAACTATTATTATTCCGCTGCGAACACTGATTTTACTAAAGACATTATGTTATCTTGTCAAAACAATATGTATTATTTAATAATGTACTCAAACTCGTTGAGTACCCTCTTTTGGATAATATTATGTACGGTTCCTTTTGACCTTCGTTAAATTCTAGTTAATTTCAATTGTTTTCCTTATACAAGTCGAGTCATCAAGAAACCGAATATGCCCCTTTCTAACTCCCGCTCCTAAATTCCCTCCCTTAGTCGCGGTTTCCCCGAATTTGCTATCCTTAGCAAGTGCGGTCGTGACAGAATGGTATCAGAGCATTTCTTTTGCTCTGAGTACTACTCATTCCTTCTAAGTTGAGTCTAGATTAAGTAAGTTAATACACTTTTGAACTAGTTGACAAAAGCTTGGCACTACATCTCGTCACGCTCAACGGAGGTTATGGTAAGTACTTTCAAGTTTTAATTAAGTTAATTTCTTGAAATGTATGAAGCATGAATAAGTATGACTATGGTATGAATCACAAGAACTTAGAACTGTTAAGTTATATATGCTCACTCTCACGACGGAACATAGAAGAGAACTTAGGGAGATGCCTTAACTTTTTCTTCATGTTACGATGACATCGACAATGACGGTCGAAATAGAGAAAGAAGAATCACACAAAGGGTCGCATGATGAAACCACGAGCATGAAGATTGAGCAGCATAACGAACGCCAATAGTACGTTGATGGCATGGGCATAACTTAAATATTCGAGTGTTTTTCTACGATGAGATCTCGAATTAGCTTGGCCTTTTGAACTTATTTTGTTGAAACTTTTAGTGCTCGTTGCTAGATTTAAGAAAATATCATCACATAACAAGCCCTAAGTTCGGTAAACAACGACACTAGAACTATATGATAGTCGAATTGGTAATCTGTGATTAAGTATTAAGAACCTGTATGGCTTGTGTAAATGCTAGATTTAGATGATGAGGTTTTTTGCACGTTATGGTTATTGAACCGAACTTGTTTTCCGATTTTAGATATTTAGAACCTTATCGCCTTAAGTTACTTGTCGTGTGCTACTTTTGACGATAGAATTCCTTTGTTAGATGGCGAGGACTGTTTTCACCCGACGACGACCACTGCCCCCATGGGCTAGTCCAGAGGAGGTCGAGCGGTCCTACCGCACCTATGCTCCATGTCACGGGGATAACCTCGGACAGTTCCTCGCAGGTTTTCACAGACACTGGGTCGAGGCGAGTGCACATGGAGTATCAGGGTATGACGGTATCCAGAGGTTGATCTTACTGTTACCTTCCGAGTGGCAGGGATGGGCTAGGCAGATTCTGCCCACTACATCTTTCGCCGAGAAGATTACCACGACCTCGTGGGAGACTTCCCTCGCTTTATTGCGGAGCTTCAGATCTGTTTCACTTTGTGGGGCCGTGCTCCTCTAGGGCCCTACATCCTTCCGGGAGACTACGTACAAGTGGGGACGCCTTTGCCAGCGGAGACACCCGCTACTGCCCCTGAGTCTCCGATGGCCTTGCCCCGAGATCCTCCACCACGAGCCTCAGTTCTAGGGCGCCGTGGTAGGCACGATGATGAGGCAGGCCCTTCTCGTCCACGGGCTCGTAGGGATTTCCCATCGCCTCCTGACTCAGCGATCCGAGCTACTGCTACTCCACCACCACTGATACCTACGATAGACGCAAGGTTTGAGGCTGCCATGGCATATGTCGACAGAGTCATGGCCAACATGAGGGAGTTTCTAGATAGGGGCAAATACCCTATGCAGGAGGATGACGATACAGCACAGTATGGTACGATGAGAATTTCTCGTCCCGAGCCCGTGCCAACTCCAGCTCCGATCAAGCCTCGTGCCACGGCCAGGATCAGCACCAGAGACGATCCGATCCGTGAGATTGCGGACGATATTTTCCGCTCAGCCCAGATCATGCAGGAGACAGGCGAGGGCCAGGGAGAGACTCCGTTGCCCAGCTGGGAGCCGGGCGAGGATGAGGAGGAGGACCCCGATGAGGATGAGGAGGAGGACCCCGAGGAGGATCCAGAAAAGGACCCCCTGGCGTCACCAAGGAACAGTCGTACCGCGTCTCAGAGTTCACAGATTTGATAGTTTTAGCTTGTAGATGTACTCCGGAAACGATAATTCGTTCCAATGACTATGATTTTATTTATGTTGTTTCTAGCTAGCATTAGTACGGAAATGTTGGTCTCTAGGACGTTCCGTGAATAAAAACCCTTTTGTGATTGCTTAACTAGTAAGCCGGTACATCATAGGGAGTACTAGATAGACTTTACTTACATTTGGGTTGACGATGTAAAGCCCTCGATGAGGCAATATTCCATGATATATAATGACCCTAGCATGGGCTTTCTACGACGATCTCGTGTATGTTTTATGTTTCTCTACGAGTTTTATTCTTCACGAGTCAGTTAAGAATGTAGTAACTTTGAATAATGTGACTTGTGTATGCAACGGTTCCTGTTAATATCTTAGTTTTGGAGTTATGATAAGTTTAATTTAACAAACAGTTCTTTATTAATTGCCTTAGAGATTCCTGTATAGAATGTATTAAAAAGGGTGTTTGTAATTTGCAGAATGCCGCCTAAACGAGGTCGCCCCCCTAGGAGAAACGTTAACAATGATGGAAATCGCGATGAAATACCTGAAGGGCGGCGAAACGATAGGGAACCTACCCCACCCCCTCCACCCCCTGCTAGAAGGACTGAAGAACTGTTTCTTCGACAGAATCCGCCCACATTCACTGGGACAGGCGACCCAGCCGAGGCCGAAGCTTGGATACGCGCCTTGGAGCGTATCTTCACCTTCCTACACTGCACAGAAGAAGAGCGACTCTCGTGTATGTCTTTCCAACTAGCCGGATCGGCTGACTTTTGGTGGGAAGCCCGCCGAAAAGACTCTGACTCCCGAACAATGGGCAGCATACACTTGGGAAGACTTTAAGACGGGATTATATGATAAGTATATTCCCAAAAGCTACAGAAAGAAGAAGGAGGCTGAGTTCTATAGCCTGAAACAAGGGAAGAAGACGGTGACAGAGTATGACAGAGAGTTCTGCGATCTATCGCGTTATGCTCCACAACAGGTGGATACTGATGAGAAAATGGCGGAGAAATTTTGTGCCGGTCTGAGGCACGAGATTCGGATGACTCTAGCTAGTCATGGTGGACTCTCATACACTGAGTCTTTGAACAGGGCACTGGACATCGAAGCTGCGATGCCAGTAGAAAGGTTGGCTCCGCCACAGACCTCAGCGCCAGCCAACCCACCTGCACGCCCTCAGGACTTTAAAGGGAAGCGCAACTGGAACGACCATAGAGGAAATGAAAACCAGACTAACAAGAGGCCATGGCAAGGAAATGCGCCGTTGGGACAATATCAGCAACAAGGACAAGGGAAGCAATAGGGTCCTGCCCCGGCTGGAGGCAGCCAAAGACAAAATGAAGTTCCCCTTTGTCCAAAATGCCACAAACCACATCGTGGTGTCTGTAAGGCTGGAACTGACAGTTGCTACACGTGTGGCCAGAAGGGCCACTACTCCTCACAATGCCCCAACAAACAGCAGGGCGCGGCAATCAGGGCCACTTATGCCCAGCCCCTGCAAGCAGTTCCAGGGCAACACCAGCCCCGCCAACAACAGCCATACCAGCAGCAATACCAACACAAGAACCAACAGCGCCAACAGCAATAGAGGCGGCAACAACCATTGCCACAGCAGGCGAGAGCCTTTGCTCTCACCCAAAACCAGCCCGAGAAAAACCAAGGAAACCTGGCAGGTATGGGCAAGCTTAAAGGTTTTTCCATAATGATTCTGTTCGATACTGGTGCCTCGCATTCTTTTATATCTGCCCCTTGCGTAGATACCTTAGAAATCGAATCAGAACGAGCTAAGTGTGCATTAAGAATCACTACACCCTCAGGAGGAAGATCTACCACCACACATGTTTGCTCGAACGTAGAATTTGAAATAGGAGAACTTAAGATGGTAGCGAACAATCTTAATATTCTGCTCATGTGGGACGTAGATATGATCTTAGGAATGGACTGGCTAGCTGAGAATCACGCCACCATCCTTTGTAGTGAACGAAAAATTTCTCTTCGACCACCTGGAAAGGAACCGACGGAATTTCACGGCATAGGTATGAAGAAAAGAGTACCAGTGATATCCGCATTACAAGCCAGAAAAGAGATGATGAAGGAAGGAAGCACAGCTTATCTCGTCTACCTAAACGGGGAAGCTAGTGAAGACAAGAAGGTGGAAGATGTGGCAATAATACGAGACTTTCCAGAAGTTTTTCCTGAAATATTGCCAGGACTACCTCCAGACAGGCAACTAGATTTCACCATTGATCTAGAACCTGGATCTGCCCCAGTATCAAAGGCACCATACAGGATGGCCCCAAAGGAACTACAAGAATTAAAGGTGCAACTACAGGAACTCTTGGACTTGGGTTTCATCAGACCCAGTGTCTCGCCTTGGGGAGCGCCTGTACTCTTTGTCAAGAAGAAAGATGGAACCATGAGAATGTGCATTGATTATCGAGAGTTGAACAAACTGACGCTTAAAAACAAATACCCTCTTCCAAGGATAGATGATTTGTTCGATCAACTCAAAGGAGCCAGTGTATTCTCAAAAATAGATTTAAGGTCTGGGTATCATCAACTGAAGATCAGACCAGAGGATATATCTAAGACCGCTTTCCGCACAAGATATGGTCACTATGAATTCGTTGTCATGCCATTTGGTCTAACCAATGCACCGGCAGTATTCATGGACCTCATGAATCGAGTTTTCCATCCATACTTAGACAAATTTGTCTTAGTGTTTATAGATGATATCCTCATCTATTCTAAGAATGACCAAGAGCATGAAAATCATTTAAGAATCATCCTGGAGACATTAAAGACGGAGAAGTTGTTCGCCAAATTCAGCAAGTGCGAATTTTGGTTGAAAGAAGTAATGTTTCTAGGGCACATCGTATCAGCAGATGGAATCAAGGTGGACCCCGCCAAGGTGCAAGCAGTGCGCGAGTGGAAATCACCAACCACACCTAATGAAATCCGAAGTTTCTTAGGTTTGGCAGGGATACTACCGGAGATTCATCGAAGGATTCTCTAAAATAGCGAGACCAATGACGCAATTACTTCGCAAAGGAATCAAGTATAAGTGGAACGAAGAGTGTGAAGCCAGCTTCCAAGAGCTGAAGAAGAAATTGACAACTGCACCAGTGCTAGCAGTTCCAGCAGCCGATAAAGAATACGTGATCTTCACGGACGCGTCCAAAAATGGGCTAGGTTGTGTGTTGATGCAAGAAGGAAAGGTCATTGCCTACGCCTCGCGACAACTAAGGCCACATGAATTGAACTACCCCACTCATGATCTGGAACTGGCAGCAATTGTGCATGCTTTGAAAATTTGGAGACACCATCTATACGGAGTTAGATGTGAAATCTTCACTGATCACAAAAGCCTTAAGTATTTTTTTCGAGCAGAAAGACTTGAACTATGAGACAGAGGAGATGGCTCGAGCTCGTGAAGGATTACGATTGCGGTATCAACTACCACCCGGGAAAAGCTAATGTAGTAGCTGATGCTTTAAGTCGTAAAACTCAATCCGAGTTAGGACTTCTTCTCACTCAAGAAGGACACGCTTGTAAGGGATTTTGACAAATTGAAGATAGAAGTGGTTCAGCCACCGGCAACGACAAGAGCAATTATTGCAACTCTAGTAGCCGTCCCAGACCTCAGAGAAAGGATCGTCAGTGCCCAGAGAGCGGATGAGAAGCTTGGAAAAAGTTCGTCTCAAGATCCGAACAGGCACGCCAGGAGGCTACCAAGAGGCAACGGATAACGCAGTTCTTTTTGAAGGAAGATTGTGTGTTCCCCATAACGAGGAACTCAGAAACGAGATCATGAGTGAAGCTCATGACACGCCCTATACCGCTCATCCCGGAAGTACCAAAATGTACCAAGATCTAAAACAGAAGTTTTGGTGGGACGGGATGAAACGAGATATAGCCTCGTTTGTAGAGCGTTGCCTTGCATGCCAGCAAGTGAAAGCTTTACATCAACGACCATATGGGAAATTAGCAGCCATTGGAAATCCCAGAATGGAAGTGGGAGCACATAGCGATGGATTTCGTGACGGGTCTACCCAAGACAAATAGGGGCAACACAGCTATTTGGGTAATAGTAGACCGTCTCACGAAGAGCGCTCATTTTATACCGATTCCAATTACCCATGGATCGGAGAAACTAGCCCAACTGTACATTCGTGAGATTGTACGGCTACATGGAATACCAATATCCATTACTTCAGATAGAGATTCAAAATTTACTTCTAGATTTTGGATCAGTTTACAGAAAGAGTTGGGAACGAGATTAAACTTTAGCACCGCCTTTCACCCTCAAACAGATGGACAATCAGAAAGGACAATTCAGACCCTTGAAGATATGTTGAGGACAGTGGTGCTAGACCGAGGAGGAAGTTGGGAATCAGTGCTGCCGTTAATCGAATTCGCCTACAACAATAGTTACCAGGCAACCATTGATATGGCACCTTATGAGGCGCTGTATGGAAGGAAGTGTAGATCACCACTTTACTGGGATGAAGTGGGTGAAAGAAAAATCCTTGGGCCAGATGCAGTAAGCGAGATGATTGAGACCATCCGCCAGATTAGAGCAAGAATTAAAGAGGCCCAGGACAGACAGAAGTCTTATGCTGATACCCGACGAACTGAACTACAATTTCAGATTGGAGACAAGGTTTTCCTTAAAATATCACCCTCGAAAGGGATCGTTAGATTCGGTGTTAAGGGTAAGTTGAGACCCCGTTTTGTAGGACCTTATGAGATCCTTGAAAGAATAGGTCCCGTAGCGTATAGGTTGGCACTGCCACCTAGCTTTGGAAACGTCCACAATGTGTTCCACGTGTCACAGCTGAGACGGTACGTGTTTGACCCCAAACACGTGATTCACCAAGATGAAATGATTCTTAACCCAGACTTGACGTACGAGGAAAAACCTGAAGCCATTTTGGACCGAAAGGTGCAAGAGTTAAGGAATAAATCGATCGCGTCAGTCAAAATACTGTGGAGACACCATGGACCGGAAGAAGCAACGTGGGAACTTGAGGACCAGATGAAAGAAAAATACCCAGAACTTTTCACATAGGTATGCAAATTTCGGGACGAAATTTCTTTTAAGGGGGATAGTATGTAACGACCCGACTTTTTATTAAGGATTATATACTTTTAATTACTGATTTAAGGATTGATTATGGTAATTAGAGTTCAGCATCCATTTATAAAATACGAACTTATATGAATTTGATAATTTATATATGTGATGATTTATTTTTTTTTATTTTCAATAGATGATGCACTCAAAATATATTTTGAGTCCATTAATTTATTGTGGAGAATTTAACACTGAAGTGTTAAATATGAATCTTTTATCGATTGTTTACTTAAGCCCATGAGTAATTTAATTTATGTTAGAAGCAAGCTCAAATGGATTTTTATGCTTCAATAAGAATTAGGCTTATATGTCTTAATGTATTTAAATGAGTTTGGAACCATATAATTAATATATTAATCTCTTAGATATTTTAATTAGAATAATCTTAAGCATGCTGAATCCTAAAGCATGCTGAAGAATTTTGAGCGCATGCTGAAGAATTTTGAGCGCATGCTGAAGGAAATTCTTCAGTCTTACATGCAGGCTGAAAGTGTTCATACCTGTAAGTTGAAGAATTTCCATCCAAGCCACCCCATTTTTTTCTTTTATAACCTACACCATTTTTCAGCCAATTCCCACCTCTCACATTCATCTACCATCTCTCTCGCAGCCAAGAAACGACACCACATCTTTCATCATTCAAGGTTTATATTTCTAATTTATATATTATAATATCCTTCAATTGTATACATCAACTCCAGAATACCAACACATGCTCATTAACTCAGATTTACATATGCTTTGATAAATGAAGAAAATGAGTAGCAAATTCATAGATTTACAGTTACTAAATATGTACTTGTGAACTGAAGTTACAAGGAAAGAGTTAAAACTTTTATTTGAGCAATTACAGTATATGATTCTCGCACAAAAAACCCTTTGTGTTGGCTGATTGCGTGTGTGAGTCGAGGTCAGGGGGAGGGCAGCCTCGGTGGCTCGTCGTCGCCGGCGGTTGACGGACGGCGACGGAGCCGCGGTTGTCTCCGATCTGCCAAGAAAGGGAAAGAGGAGTTTCAGTTTTTAATTTAAAATGAAATGAGAATAGGGAGATCCGGGCTTACCTTTGTGAGACGGTGCTCGGCTCCTCCAGCGAGCTGCTGGCCGTCGATCGCGGGCCAGCCAGCGGCGACTCCGGGCAAGCCAACGGCGGCGGGAACTCCGAGCAAGACGAACGACTGAAGGCCAGATCCGTCGACCTCAGGCGAACAGCAGCAGCTCCAGGCGGCCGTGGCGTTGAACGGCGGCGGCGGATCTGCCGCGAGGATGAGGGAGCAGGCGGCGGCCCGGCGATGGCGGCACACCGGCGTGGTTGCGCTGCTGCGCCTGGTTCCAGCGGCCGAGGGAGCGAGGGAGTCGAGGGGGCGACACCTGGTGGCTGGTCGCGGTGGCCGAAGGAGAGGAGGGGAGGAGGCGACGGCGAGGCGGCGCGCCGGAGGCGGCGCCGCCCTCAGCCGAACTAAGAGAGAGAGCAGAGAGAGTAAAGAGAGAGAGCAGAGAGATAGGGAGAGAGAGAGCCGAGAGATAGAGATAGAGAGAGAGAGGCGCAGCTAATGTGTGTGTTTGAGTGTATTAGTGTGTGTGTATATTTAGGTTAGAAAGGGAGCTGGGTTTGGGCCGGGTTTCAACTGGGTTTGGGCCGGGTTTGAGCCGGGTTTGGGCCGAAAATTTTGGGCTTTCTTATTTGGGCCTATTTTAATTTAATTGTTTGGGGCTTATTCAAAGAAAAACATGATAGACTTAATTTATCTAATTAATTTGGGCTTATATCTATTTAAATTATTTGAGCTCTTAATTATTAATTTAAATTGAGCTTGATTAATTTAATTATATATTGACCTTTAAATTAATTATTTAAATGGAGTTCTTTATTTCAAGTATTTATAAAGGGATTATAAAATAAAATATTTTGAGTTAAACTCTCATTTAAATTAATTCTTTTCAAACGACTTATTAATATGGATTATTTGAAAAGGATTAAATGTTTTATGTATGAGAAAGCATGATCTATG
Organism: Salvia miltiorrhiza; assembly: GCF_028751815.1. Lineage (NCBI taxonomy): Eukaryota > Viridiplantae > Streptophyta > Magnoliopsida > Lamiales > Lamiaceae > Salvia > Salvia miltiorrhiza. The sequence continues at coordinate 13,971,857 of NC_080393.1, read as the reverse complement.
ATGATATAATTTATCTATGTAATATTATAGGATTTGTTTTTAAATGACGGAATATTTGACTTGATGACATAAATAGAACGAGTTATGATTAATGCGCATGTTGATGTTCGAATAAATAGTTTCGAACCTAAATGATAGTATGTGATAATGTTTTGAGTCTAAGGTTTTGACGAGATAAGATTAATATTAAAATTTACTAATTATTTTAAGGGTGATGATGGGCTCACTTATTGGGCTTCATGATTTTATTATCTTGGGCCTCATTTGTTGGGCTCTAGAATTTAATTGATGTTGGGCCTAATATTATTAATGCACTGGGCTTCGAATTTGTTCATTTGGGCTCGAATTAAATTCCTTTTGGGCCTAGTTTATTTTATTGGGCCGGAGATTAATTCAATTGGGCTTTGCTTATTTTATTTCCATTGGGCTAATATATATATTGTTTGGACTCTATTATTTTTATAAATGGGCTCTTATTATTTATTTTGATTGGGCTTCTATTAATTATTAATAATGAATTTATTATTTTTATTAATTGAACTCCTACTATTTTAATTGATTAAGTTCAATGAAATTTATTAGTTAAGACCAATGAGATTTATTAATTTAGGCCCATTATTTAATCCTAATTATTTTAATTAGTGATAAATTTTAAGACTTACTAATTATTAATTAGTAAGTGAATTAGATTATTTTAAGATGAGTAGATTATTAAAGATTAATAATCCGACCTCATAAGACGAGATTTAATTCCTTAAATAGGATTAGCATCTCATAATTTAATTAAAGGAATATGAGTCATGCATAATCATTTCACGCATCCTCATTTATTGAGATTTTTCGAGAATTAGAATCTTATTTTATTTTCTCGGATTAAAGGTCAAGCACCAGAGTTAGAGCTAAACCGTGAGTCTGCTATTCAGGTGGGCTTTCTACTGTATAAACTAAAATTATATATTAGAATTGTTAAGACTTTATGCTTATGAATTTAAATGATATTGTCAATGCCTAAATGCTTTATGTTTTATTATTAATTGCCTATCTGATGTTAATCGAATTCGGATTCTGGATGGGACCGCAAATCCCTTCGGAATTAGTGTACACCTTGTGATCGTGAGTCATCTAGCGGGTTGGCCGATCATAGTGTCCGTAGAGGGAGGCCTCCCTCTCGGCACGAGTTACTGATATGGTGATTAATGATATAAAATACCTGCGCGGGTTATTGATGAAAGAAATGATATTATGTTTGGTAAATACGAGTCTTTAAAGGAAAACCCTCGTATCTTACTACTGTTGAAAGGCTTGACAATAAAATATTATGCATGTATGTAAATTTCGGCAAGTGTCCACTAAGTACTTTTGTACTTAGCCCTGCATGTATTTTTAAATGTGCAGGTTGAGCGGTGATCGAGGATGTAGTGTGCAAGCGGAGCTTTGTCAAACTAGGATGATTACCTCAGAGTAGAGTATATGTCTTCATACATATACTCAAATTGTTATTCCGCTGCGAACACTGATTATGTTAAGATATTATGTCAAACAATATGTATTATTTAATAATGTACTAAAAATATTGAGTACCCCGTTTTGGGATAATATTATGTACGGTCCCCTTGTGGCCTTCATTGATATCTAGATATTTCGATTGATTTCCTTGTACAAGTCGAGTCATCAAGAAACCGAATATGCCCCTTTCTTAACTCCCGTTCCTAAATTCCCTCCCTTAGTCGCGGTTTCCCCGAATTTGCTATCCTTAGCAAGTGCGGTCGTGACACAAACAACGTAACGCTGATCTCAACAAGACGGCCTAATTTCACGGAGATGATCTTATTCCAAGAGAATCCAATATTCGTGTCCAACTAAGTCGGAAATCAAGATTACGATTAATATGCGAAGATCAACATGAAGAAGTATAGTTCGATTCACTACTACAAAAGTATACATACGTAACACGCACTTTTAGGAATAGATAACGGTTTTGCAAAAATCCGTTATCTATGTAGTGTTGTCTATATGCATAGATAACGGTTTCAATTAATTCGTTATGTTTTTGCGTTATCTATTAGTTACATACATAAGGGTATTACAAAACAAACCGTTAAGCCGACCTTTATCTATGTGCGTATTTATAAACTCTTACATAATGATTATTGAAACCGTTAAGACAAAGTGTTATGTATGCAATTATTTCATTTAATTTTTTATTTTCATAATTAATTTATTAATTAAGTAATTTAAAAATATTGTATAATTATATCTCTCAAACTCGATTAGTCGCCGCCGCTGCCGAGGCAAGTTCCGACGAATGGTAGCTATTCACGCTCTTCCGACGACATCGGTTGCCGCGATCTCGCCTCTCCTGTTCTTCTCTGTTCGGTACAGCCCAGCCGTCGCCATCTCAGGCAGACCGGCGAGCTGCGCGACCTAGAGTCCGCCCATCGCTGCTGGTGGTTCGAGGATCGGCGAGCCGATGGTGTTCTACGGCCGGTTCTCTTCTCAACTCCACATAATCGAGGTAGTAAAGGGGGAAAGGCCTAATTCTCCTCTCATCCTCCATCTGCCGTTTCGGCCGTGAGCTTCCGGTGAGGCCGCCGCTGGTAAGCTTTCCCTCTCTATCTCGTCTCTAATTTTCCCAATTCCCATTGAAAAACAAAAGCCCTAAATTTTTTACAGAAAGCCCCAAATTTTCAGATTCGGTCAACCTCTCCTCATATTCCACAGTTCACCGTCGATTTAGAATAGGTGTAAGTGAGTGGCTCCAACTATACTTTTATTCACTATGCTTTTAGATGTTAATGGAGATAAATGCATGTTGTGAGGCAATTTGCATTTTTTCTTCTAATTTGCACCTTGTTTTATATTTGCAAGAGCCTTTTCTGTTAACAAAAAGAATGTGTCAACTGCAGCTCTTGAAGAGCTTCTAATAATTTTAAAACTTGAAAACATATTGTCTCGTTTTCCTTCGTTGATGTGAGTAGTTTTTCCAGCTGTTTTAGCTTCTGAATTTGCAGGTTGAAGCTCTGGCTTTTTATTTCATATGTTGGTGGCTTTTCTATTATATAAGACTTGTTGCATCTGTTGATCTCTTGCTGCAGAGAGAAAGTTAAGTCCAGAGGTTGGGTGAGTGACACATCGTCCACCCAAAGTCTCAAATTAGAGTTTAATCGAAATTGAAGGAAATTAGTTAACCAAAATCGTCATATTTGGTGTTCGAATTATTTCTACAATTTAAAGAAAATTGTGTGTTCTGCTTTCAGATTTATTGCTACTGGTATGGCTAATAGTTCAGCAACTTCTTCAAGAAAAAAAGTCTCAGATTTATTTGTGTGTTCTGCTTTCAGATTTATTTTACTGCATTAGGTTTTATACTAAAAAGCATCATCTCAATAAGAGGAACGAGTAGCACACAAGAATTAACCACGTAGTGCCAACTGCAAAGCTACATAAAGCACAAACGGAGATGTAGTGGGGATGTGCTATACGATCAGAATTATTTTGTTGGTTAGACCTTTTCATTTCTATTTGTGGATTCATATAATTCTCCTTTTACTATTAAGCATAACAGTCCGTTGTTGACAGGGCAATTATTGGCATTTGCATTCTTTTGAGATTACTATATCCTTTAGCTTTATTATTTCAGATTCAAATTCTCTGCTTGCTAAGTAAGAATTGCTTAAGTCACATCCTTTAGCATTCTAATCTGAATATTTGTCTGCAAATTGAACCTATTTGTGTTATTTATGTCATGTTTAAGAGACTTATTATTTTTAATCAAGATCTGAGTGTTAGTGACCTCAATATTTACATTAGATGGAATAATACTGCTAATTTACTGGCATATTACATTCCATGGATGGAATTAGTTTCGCATTTTTTTCAAGAGCTGTACGGATGTCCCAATGGCGAAGAAATTGCTATTTCTTCAAATTGATTAATGCCATTGACAGCTTACTTTGTTCATTAAAGTTTGGTGGATGCCTGCATCTGTTTTTGAAGTATTTTAGATCTGTTTGGATTATTTTTCAAATTGGTGATGGGTTGGTTGAGATTTTCTGAAGCTGGGAGAAAATTTGATTGGGGAACAGGTTGGGCGGAGTCGGAGGAGATGGGAGGAGGATGCAGATTGCTCATGGATTAGGAGCGTCCATGGCTGAGCCGTGGTTAATTGGCTGCTCATGCAGATTTATCTAGGTATATGCTTTGATCCTATTTAGTTGAAAATTGAAATATTCTTGAAATGGAGACTGAAACTTTGTTCTTCTTTGATGCTTGCTTAGTTGATCTTGAAATTTTCTGAATTTGCTTCTGATTTATTGAATTCAATGCATATGATTGGTTTTGGTATTTGCATTAGGCCAAGTGACTTGTGTTTCTTGTCACTGGTGGATGCTTCATGGTTTGCAGATTAACATTTATAATAGTATGATTTTAATATCTTAATATGTTACATGCTTTGCTTAATTTCTTTCCCCTTTGTGAGAGAGTGATACTAGATCAATTGTAAATGATTTTCAATGAACTGACGCTGTTTTGGGATAGATGTTGGCTTCATTGATTCTATTTCATTGAGAAACAGCATTTCTTGTTTTCCATCAAAATATCAGGACCCTTTATCAGCTTGTGGTGACTAAAGTAGCTAAACAATTTTGTTTGTGTTGGGCTTTAAGGATTTCAATTATAAGGTAAATGCACAGTTGAGTGGCTATGCATACCGGAAGATTATTCTTGGATTTGCCAACTAGTTGATGTTGGCTAAAAAATGAGCTTGCTAGAGAACATTGGCCTTAAATTTCTATCTAATTCATGGTGGTATATATAATTCCGGATACCTAAGATTTGTTTATGAACCCTAAACCTAGATTACTACATTTGTATGTATAATAAAGCTCTTATGATGCTTAATGGCAGTACTTCTTAAATAAATCCCCCGTTGATGATATGGAAGGCGTTGATGTGTAGAACAGAAGTGAATCCCCCGTTGTTCTTTCCGAAAGTATGAAACCTGGATTTGCTAGGGTAAGAATAAATCATACTCCATGTTGCTATTATTTAAACAAACAAATTTGTTTTTTTCCTTTCCTTCTCATTTTCCATGACTTAAATCTTGAAATTAAAAACTTTGTTGTGAGGAACTTAATCTTTTGGTATAAATATGTTAGATTTTTTTACTTGTTTGCCTTTCTAATTATCACTTGTTGTTTGCTTATTTCAGGACGAATGCAAACAAGTGTCAAAAGAAGGACAAAATTTGAGATTAGATCTGTCAAATAAGTTTCAAGATGTTTTCTGATACTCCCTCCGTCCACCAAAAATATGTCACTTTACTTTCGGCACGGATTTTAATAAAATGTGAGTGAAATTGGTAGTGGAGTAAGGGTCCCACTTTAAATGTGAGTGGAATGGTGTGGACCCTACTACTAAAAATGGATGTGGCATATTTTTTGTGGACGAACGAAAAAGGAAATTGTGGCATATTTTTGGTGGACGGAGGGAGTATATTGTAAAGCTCCTACCCAGTTACGAGTATTTTGTATGAGTATTTTGTGATCTGGAGATAATGTATGAATATTTTGGATGTTATATAATACTCCCTCCGTCCCGCCCAAGATGCTACATATTTCTTTTCGGGCCGTCCCAACAAAGATGCTACATTTCTATATTTGGCAAAAATAAGGAATTTAAACACTTAATTAACACTAATTAAATATTTCTTTATTATCTTCTCTCTCCTATTTTATCACTTTATTACCTTTTCTTTCTTACTTTATCACTTTATTACTTTCTTTCTCCTACTTTATCACTTTATTATTACACACTTAAAACATTACTCTACAACTCCTTAAATTTCGTGCCGAAAAGCAAATGTAGCGTCTTGGTCGGGACGGAGGGAGTATATGTTATCGATGGCAATGTCATTTTGTTGTTTTAAGTATTAATTTAATTTTCGAGATAAATAACATGAAAATAAAAAAATATATATTGCAATTATAAAAAGTGCAAAAAATTGATATAAAAAGTGCAACAAATCGTTATGTATTTCTATCAAAGATAACGGTTAAAACCGTTATAAAAGTGCAAAAAATTGTTAACTATGATGAAAATAAAAAATAATAATATATAACGGTAAAATCTTAATACATAACGGTGAAAAATCGTTATGTATAACCGTTATAGATAACGGATGCGTACCGTTATGTATGAGCGCATCATACTGTTATCTATGCTACTATACATAACGGTTGTTTAACCGTTGTCTATGATACGTATCATAGATAACAGTAGTATACCCAACAATTTTTCAAGTCATAGATAACGGAAAAAATCCATTATCTATGAACGTTTTTCTAGTAGTAATTATAACTCAAATATAAGTCCTCATCCTCTTAGGATTCTTAATACTTTGCCTATAAATATATGTAAAATCCTAGTGTAAAATATCGACGATCATTGTTTACTTGTTCTCAAAGCCTTACCCTAAAATCAATACAAAGTTCTACGTTTCAACGCTTTTTCTCGTGTTCTCGTTATTCTCTGTTACGAGGTGTTATTTTTGGGCACCGAGGATACTAGTTTCAGACAATGGGATACAGATCACAAGCGAGAGAGTACAGGACTTTTGCTATCGTATGGACATAGATCAACGTTTCGTGTCAGTTGCACACCCGCAAGCCAATGGACACATAGAATTGACGAATCGCACCATATATATCTGTGATGAAATTAAGAAAAGATTGGAAAAATGCAGAAGAAAGTGGACAGAAGAACTAGATATGGTCCTACGAGCATACAAGACCAGTCTCAAAACGGTGACAGGGCAAGCACCATGCACACTGTTTATGGTTCCAATGCCATCGTCCCTGCTGAGGCAAGACTAACCTCCTACCGAATTCAAACATACGCTGAGGATCAAAATGAGAAGCTGAGGAGAATGGAGCTAGACATGATCGACATGGAACATGAATTGGCACAGATCATGGCTACTAAATACAAAAGCATCATCAAAGCAAGGTAACACAAGAATGTAAACCTTAGGAGGTTCGAAAAAGAGGACTTAGTCCTAAAAAGAACAGATGCATTGAAACATGTTGGAAAGTTTGAACCCAATTAGGAAGGACCATACATAGTTACGGAGGTGCTCAAATGAGGAGCCTATAAACTGGTGGATGAAACGGGTTTACCCCTACCACGCTATTGGAATATAAACATGCTTAAAAAATTCTTCGTGTGAAGAATCACAAAGCCACACCCTCAACAGGTCAGATACAGATACAGTAAACGTAGCATCGCTGCCAAACTCGTTTCTCTTATTTTTATTAATACTTTTTGTCTATGTAACAGAGCCCTTTAAAATTCAATGTCGTTTTACGGGATATTCCCCATAAATAAATTACTCTAGTTAGACAAAGTTCAAAGGCCACGTAAAAGCATGAGTGCATGATCATACCTCACATGTCACCAAAAAGGAAGGGAGGAAGAAAGAGAGAGATAATAATATACACCCACGAACACCACTGCACAACACTAAACAGCCCTATCAAGGCCTAAACAGCCCTGCTAGGATCGAATCAATGCTCAAAGAACGCAATATTCAAAGTATACGACGAAGTCAAAGCATTCAAAGTACCTGAAACACTCGACAACCCAAGCATTTGAAGCATTCCAAAATAATCAAAGTACACAAAGAAATACCAGGTTCCCAAAGCATTCAAAATTATCAAGGCAACACACAAGACTCTTTGAGACCCAAACTACGAAGGACCCACTCAAAAATCAATAGGAAAAATAAGCAGCGCTGACGAAAAATTAAAGAACTCAAATGCTATCAAGCCATAAAATAAAAACACACAATGTGGGCCAAAGCAACAGTAATAAAGAAAATCGTTAATATTTTGTTGGGAACTTAATGAAATATCATAATCTTAGTTTTGATAATGCCAAAATCCTTAGGTTTCACTTGTAATAGACTAGAACTGCTCGAACTCAACTGTTAGAGTTCTTTTCCTAGTTTAGTCTGAAGACTGAAGACTGAAGCCGGAGGATTGAAGACTGAAGGCTGAAGTTGCCGACTGATGTAACGATGAAAGGCAAAGTCAAATACTGATATTTGACTGACCAGTCAAAGAATCAGTTACGATTGGTTACTTAATGCGAGCCACATGGATTCAGCAGACTGATACTAAAGTCAAGTATCAGTTAAACATTTTTCCTCGAACTGAATCTCCGAAGCCTAAAGGAAGCCACGCACTCCAGAAGTACTGCCGCATTAAATGCAAAGATTTCGAGGATCGTCCTTTCTCTGCAGAGCCTTCCTTTTTGGTGATTACCTTTTTTAGAGACTTATCTCCTGCTCTCAAAGTAGCCCTTCTCACCAAACAAAAGAACATTGAATATTGAAGCCTCAACAAAGTTCAAATCTATCTCCAACGGATGAATTCTTGAAGATCATTTCAGCCAACGGATCTATTCAAGACCTCTCCTATAAATAGAGCTCGAGGATCACTTCAATCTCCACCGATTCAACTACATAAGCTGAAACGATGCCGAAATAGTCACTCAGTAATTTAAAGTCATTCCAAAGTTTGAATCGAAGAAGAGAATTACAAAGTCAAAAATCAGTCACTGCTGATTACATACATTCGCTTAGAACTTAGGCAAATATTGTATATCCAAAGCCAAGGTATAACTGATTACAGAAAACTTGTTCTTTGTAATCTAGTTAGCAAGTTTTCGAACCTCTTTTCAACCGACCGAATTGAGAGTTTGAGTTGTGAGGAGTTCAGACCAGTGTTCTGACTCTAAGAAATCTTAGTCTTTGCGGAAAGGCATAGTTTTGTCTCAGTGAAGCTAAGAGTGAGAAATCCAACCCACTGTGTTGGTATTGAAGATTGGATCTTCGGTTGTTTAGGTTTGCTGTGCACCCATAAGCACAAGCCCAATGAAGTTGTCAGTCTGATCAACTGACCGTGGAAATAGGAAGTGTTTTCTGAACCACGTAAAAAAAAATTTGTTGTTTATCGCTTTTAGTATTTACTTTCCTTATCTGTGTACAAACGTTTTATCAACTGAAACTGATTAATAGCAAAGTGAAACACAAATCTGAACAACTTGCTTAATCACAAAGGCTATTTCGAAAGAAAAATTTTTCGATGCCAGTAATATTAATCTAACTGATAAATCTCCGGATAGTCAATAAGATTTATATTACTCATCTGTTTTACAAACTCGATTGAAGCCTAAGGTGAATCAGTTAAAGTCTTTGACTTAACTGATATCTCTTTACTGAAGAGTGTTCAGTATCAGTCGCCAACCAAAGTTTCACTAATCTCTTTTAACTGAAAAAGGTTGTCAGTTTGTTTTCGTTTGAAAAATAGCCTATAGGTGTATTCCCCCCCCCCATACACCTATTCGAGACACCAAGGGACCTAACAATTGGTATCAGAGCAGGTTGTTCGCAAGAACAATTTTGCTTTGACCTTGTTCTAACTGAACTAAATCCCACTCAGAAGGGTTGTCAAGAGTTTTCAAAAGGATTTCAAAACTTATGTTTTCTTCTTTGTGCTAAGTGCTCATTCTCTGCTCTCTCTCTCTTTGTTTCGTTATGTCTTCTAACCCCTGCAGTTCATCCTCACCTCCTCAACCCATAGAGAATGAAGACAAACAGCTTGAGAAAGGAAAAGCAATTGTTGAAAAAGAGTCTGAAGATTCAAATTCATCATCAAAGTCCACTACTTCAGAACTGGATCTTTTTGAAATCAAAGAAGTTGAACAAGCTTTAGCTCTCTACAGTGATCAAAGGATGATTCTTGAGAATGATCTTATGAGGAAACAAAGATTGGAAATGACCATCGCCAAGACAGTCTCAAAGATGAAGGAAATTTCCATGATCACAGCTGAAGAAGATGATGAAGTAGAACTGGCCATTGAGTATGCCAGATTGGAAAGCTTGATGCAGACAAGTCAGAATGAGAGAAATCAACTCATACAGTTTCTCAGAGACGTAGATGCAAATCTCATTTGGATGAGAAGAGAACTTGACACGGCATTGATCAAAATGTCAAATGCGAGAGTCAAGAAAAAGGAATGGGTTGAATTCGACATGAAGGAAGTCAAAGTAAAACTCTTTCCATCTATTTCAAGAGAAAATTATCTTGAAATGAAACAAATTGAAGACGACAAGGGAAAGAGAACTCTGATTGCAAGTTCCTCACTGACGATTGAGCATCAAGAAACTCTGACTGATGACTCTTCATCACAAGAAAGAAGATCAGTCACCTATCCTGAAGCAGACTTATCAACTCGACTGATGGAACTTTCACTCAAGTTTCTTCAAGACTCCACATCAGACGAAGATGATGAAGAAAGAAAGATGAAGAATGAAGAGGAAAAATCTGAAGAGTCCTTGAGTCAGAACATCAGTCAAAGAACTGAAAACACAACTGAAGTTTCCGAAAAAGGCAACAGTCAAGGGGGAACTTCATCAACTGATGATTCATGACTGACGCCACCAGTTAACAACTAAAGAAGGACTAAACCTCAGATCAATCATCATCACGAAATCAACTGGTTTGTTTAATCAGTTGACTTGTAAGCATCCTTCTCAGCTCTTAGAAAAGTTTGACTGAAATGTTTTATCAATCTATTAGAAATAGTTTAAGGGCGTGTTTGATTTTGGGTAAGGGATTAGTCAGTATAGTTAGTAAACTAGATTATTAGCGTGGATAAACATGTGCTACTAATATTAGTTGGTTGTTTGCTATTATGGTTAATTAATCATGATTTTTGTTTTGTATCCATATTTCTAGGTTAGATAAGCTTAAAAATGGACACAATTGCAGGACCGTATTAATTATCCTGCGTAATCCAAGGGGGGGAGGCGATGTTAATTATCTTGCGTAATCCGAATTTTTAGCTCAGGGCCATAAGTGTTATAGAATACCAAACTCTTTACTACTCTGTATTAACTTAACTAATATGCCGTAAAACCCAAAACCAAACACGCCCTAAGTTATCTGCTCTATGTATGCTAAGCTTATTAGTTTTAATGAAAATCTTTTAGATTTTATTTTAAAGCAGTTAGCTCCACGTTCGATGGGCTCCTTACTAATTATCGTAAAACTAAAAGAAGTTTAATGACCATAATTTACTTAATGACGTTTCTAAAAAAAAACTTGCTAAATAACAAATTATTTCTTCAAAAAAGGTAAGGAATTTTCATATTTAAATTGGCTCCAATCACATCAATTGGAAATATTATTTTTAGGCTCCAATTGGAAAATAATCCTCCATTTCCTTCTTTTTTTTTTCTTTCTAAATATACCTCACACAATTCACCCACACTCAACCAATTTTTTAAAATTCGTGTTATTCTCAAAGTATTTGGTTACAAGTTTTAGGGGACAGCTAAGATTATGCAAGCCAAAACATGAATTCCCATACCAACGGCCTGGCTCAATGACTAGCAATTTGTTAAAAACATCAGCACTGCATGTATACATTTCCCAGTAGTCCCAATAGTTTCAATAATGTGTGCACATAATCTTCAAAACATAAGCTCCTGACCTCATGCACAACGAGAAGAAACAAAACGAAAGCCATCACATTCACATATGTTTTCAGCACCCAGCTTGTTGTCAATACAAAAATATTTTAATCTTCACAAACACGAAATGATGCAATTCCTTTGCTGCAAAATAGGTTTAAATAGAAATATGCTACATTTCATTGACAGACTGACAGAACCTCCTCTAACCATTGAAATACAATAACCTCCGAGTTTGGTCATATATAAGGGATGGAACCCAATAGAAGATGAATTACACAACTCCATATACTCAGCTTATAAAGACACAACAATCTAATAATGCCCCTTTCTCAAAGACCATAAATAACATGCTTCAATCACCCAAATTCAATTGCTAAAGCTTCAACAGACTTAGTTTTTCACCTTGAATGAACTACTCTACTTTCATCATTAATAAGATTAATGATTGAATATTTTATCTATCTACACTAATCCTCACAAGTATAACTACCAAATCCAATAAACTAGACAACCAATATAAAGAACAAATGTTAAGTGCAAGCTGTTCTCAAAATGCATCTCCAACTTTATTGTCATTTCCTATAGATACAATCAATGAATAGTGATGAAGCAGAGCATATACAAGAACACAAAAAGATGAAGAATTCCTTTCCTCGTTCAAAATGAATCTGATACCTGAACAAAACTATTCCAAGCAAGCTCATGAGAATACGTATTGCGGTGGAGCCCTGGAAGCCATACTAGCAATCTGCGACTGCATTTGCATAGCCCTCAATTTCGAACCAATGGCGCGATGGAAGAACTGCTCACGCGACAAAAGCCTCACATTCCTCAAGTATAGATCAAAAGGGACTGCCCCTTCCTGCGCAGCCTTATCCAATGCATAGATTGCATCTTCCACAGCCATATCCGAAGCTGTGCAATCCAACATCTGCTTCGACAGCGCATCACAAGGCTCGAATGCCTCATCCACATCCACACTGCTCAAGTCTCTACTTCCCAATTTCCCTTCATTCTCTCTCAGCCATCCTTCCATGATCTCCCCATTCATCAGCACCATCTGCAGTTGTTGCTCCAACACTTCCTTTTCATCCTGCATTTCCTTCAATCCTCTCCCCAATTCCTCGTCACGCTTCCTCAACATGGCTTGAGCACCAAATAAGCCTTCCATTTCCCCTTCCCCCGCCTTCTTCATCTCCCTAATTTCACCGTAGAAACTCTCCACTAGCCTATTTATTGCATTTTTTCTAAACACTTCAGCTGGATCCTCCATTTCTCTACCACCACCATAAGGCGGAGGCGGCGTTGGAGACGGCAACGATGAATGCGTCCTCGGGGGTATCGAAGGCCGCGCTGCCGTTGACCCCACCGAAGAATTCATACTCCCATAACTCGAATTGTTATGGTTAGGGTTAGGGTTAGAGTCGAAAGGTTTCCTCTGCGAATACAAGGGCGGATCACGAGCGAAAAAATGGGTGAGATTCCTAGCCAATTCGACCAAATTGGAAGAGGGGAAAGCCCAGGAATGAATGTAAGGAATGGAGACGACGCCGTTGGGGGAGACGAAGGGGTGGGGGCGCTTGATGATCATGTCGCGCGTGGGGTTGACGAAGACGAGGGGGGCGTGATGGGGGTAGGATTCCATGAGCCAGATGAGGACGGGGATGTTGTAGGTGACGCCGTGGAAATCCATGGGGACAGTGCCGTCGGCTTGGAGGAGATTGACGGCGCGGCCGTCGTTGTGGGTGAAGGCGGCGGTCTTAGGCTGCAGAGAGGGGTAGGCTTCGGCGAGGTGCATCAGGTGCTGCCTGATGTGCCACTTCATGACCTCCGCGTAGGGCGGCGCCTCCGAGCCGCCCTGCGAGAGCACGCTGTTGAGGAATTGTTGGGTGAATTGCGACATTTCTGTAGGTTTAGTGCGTGTGAATGTTGTCCAATACCTTACACAAGCATTTCTTCAGATCTGTGCTGCAGAGTAAAGAAAAGAGAGAGTTTTGTTTCTTTGGGGAGAAGGAAGGTAAAGAAGATATTTTAAAATTTGGGATGAATAGGTGGGCTGCTAAGGGAGATCGTAAGTCGTAACACGTATTGTATGATTGGATGCACCAAAATACACTTTGCATTATAAGTGGCATTAAAATCTTCATTTTCAATTAATTTTATTTTTGTCTCCAAGAGGGCACCTCCTATTTGTGAACAATGAAATTTCGGGTTGAAACTCTACTGTTTCTCATTTCCAACTTCCCCAAGTTAAAAAAAAAATTAATTTCATTTTTATTCTTCTATTTTAAACTTTAATATTTTATTAAAATAAAAAATTTAACATTACATTAATTAAAATGAAATTAGTATACGACCTGTGCGATGCACAGGAACTATCGTGATACTTCGCATAATATATACACTTTATAGTTATTAATCTAAACTAATACTCCCTCCGTCCCATGAAGCATGACTCATTTCTTTTCGGCACATAAATTAAAAAATTGGTATTTTGTGTGTTAAGTGTGGTAGGTGAAAAAATGAATAAAGGGTAATTTTTTTGCCATTTTTAGAAACATGTTAAGCTTCGTGGGACAAACCAAAAAGAAAATTAGGTCATGCTTCGTGAGACGGAGGGAGTAATATTAACATTTAACTTTTAAAAAAAAGCACTTCTTTTTTATCTTGCAACATAATATAAAATGTATAGTTTGTATAAATTTATATATATGTTACATATATATAGACTATATACATTGCATATATGTAGATAATCATTTACATAAATAATATACACTGTTATTCACTTTTTATCATAATTCCTAGTACATATAATGTACCTAAATACAACAATATATATATATATATATATATATATATATATATATATAGAGTTAGGTTTTATTGAGAAGCTCAAATGTGTTGAGAAGTTGAGAAGCAATCCAATAGATGAACATGTCAATTAGTTTTATGAACGCGGGTTCGATCCTTGGCGGTGGCGTATTTTTTAACAAATTAAATAGATTCGTATGTTCGTCAGTATATTTGGTATGTTCAAAGAATTTATTGATTTGTGGTCTAATTGCCATGTTCATAAAATGTACTGACATGTTCATTTATTAGATTGCTTATCAACTTCTCAATACATTTGAGCTTCTCAATTGAACCACTCCCAATATATATATATATATATATATATATATATATATGTGTGTGTGTGTGTGTGTGGTGTGTGTGTGTATGTATATATTTTGTTGGATCCCGGAAGGTCTAGAATAGGTGTATGGGGGATACACCTATAGGCTATTTTTCAAAACACACGAGACAACCTTTAGAAGTTAACTGATACTGACGAGTTTGAAAGATGTAAACAGTTAAAGACGATATCAGTTAAGCAAAGGGTGAAGACTGATACTGAAATAACTTCAGTGAAGATATCAGTTAAGCACTAGGCTTTAATTGATATACTCGAAGAGGTTCAGTCTTAGATTTGATCAGAGGAGTGTTATGAATCTTACTGACTATCCGAAGATTAATTAGTTAAACTAATAACACTGGCAGCTGAAAACTTATCTTTGAAAAAGCCTTTTTAATAAACACGTTGTCAGGTTTATGTTTCACTTTGCAGTTAATCAGTTTCAGTTAAAGACGTTTGAGCACAGATAAGAAAGTAAGAACTGAAAGTAATAAACGACAAATGAATTTTACGTGGTTCGGAATCCAATTCCTACGTCCACGGTCAGTTGATCACACTGACAACACACTGGCTTATGCTTACGGGTGCACAACAAACCTTGAACTAAAAATACACTTTTCAGTACCAACACACTAGGTTGAATTTCTCAATCACTTAGCACGCACTGGGTACTAAGATCTCTTTGGAGTCAGAACACTGGTCTGAACTCCACACAACTCAAACACTCTTTTTCGCTCAGTTGAAAGGAGGTTCGAAAACTACCAACAAGATCACAGAGAACATGCTCTCTGTAATCGGTAACTTAGGCTTTGGAATAATACTATTTGCCTAAGGTTCTAAGAGAATATGTGTAATCAGTAGTAGACTGATTTTGACTTTAGAATTCTCTTCTTCGATTCAAACTTTGAAAGGCTTTGATTGGCTGAGTGGTGATTTCGGCAGCGTTTCAGCTTGTGTATTTGAATCGGTGAAGATTGAAGTGATCCTAGAGCTCTATTTATAGGAGAGGTCTTGAATAGATCCGTTGGCGGAGATGGTCTTCAAGAATTCATCCGTTGGTGAGGTAATTCGAATTTTGCTGAGGCTTCAATCTTTGAGGTTCCTTGTTTGGTGAGAAACGGCTACTCAGGTACAGGAGGTAAGGCACCTCTGAAAAGGTAATCACCGAAAAGGAATGCTCTGCAGAGAAAGGACGATCCTCTGTATCTCTGCATTTAATGCGGCTGTACTTTGAAGTGCATGGCTTCCTTTAAATTTCTGGAGTATCAGTTCGAGGAAGACATTTAACTGATACTTGACTTTAGTATCAGTCCGCTGAATCTACGTGACCTGCATTAATGAATCAGTCATAATTGATTTTTCAATTGAGAAACTCATTTAGTCAAATATTAGTATTTGACTCTGCCTTTAATCGCGAACAATAGTCGAGTTCTTCAGTATTTAGTCTTAGTCCTTCGTTCTTCATTCTTCATTCCTCCGGTCTTCAGTCTTCAGTTTTCAGAACACTAAACAAACTAGAAGGTGAACTCCAACACTTGAGTTCGAAAGGTTCTAGTCTATTACAAGGAAAACCTAAGGATTTTGGTATCATCAAACTAGAGCTGGCAAAACGGGCGGGCTAGGCCGACCCGGCCCGGCCCAACGGGTTTTTGAGATTTAATAGGCCGGGCTGGCCCGGCCCAAAATCGACCGGGCTGCCAATTTTCAGGCCCAGTCTAGCCTCGATCAGGCTACCGGGCGATCGGGCCAAACCCGCCCAATGATATAGCAAAAATTCTCATTCTTGAAATCAGATACCCAACACATCATCGATGAAGAAACTCATACACCTACACCTAATATGTAATGCTCACATAAGAAATCAAATAGAATAAATTTTTATTAATTATACAGAAAAGAAATAGAAAGAAAGAAAAGGGGAAAGAAGGATGTATGATTGCTAGATAGGAGAGGAGAAGGGGGAGCCGACCAGAGTCGCCGGGCCGTCGTCGCGCCGCGGCGGCAGAAAAAGACGGATAGGAAGGTAGTGGAGTCAGCGTCATTCGTCAAAGGCCGTCTGGCCGAGAACGTGAAAGAAGAGAGAGGTGGCGGTGGCTGGGAGGTGCTAGATCTGGAAAAAGGGAAGAGCGGCCCGACGATGGTGGCTGTTGAGCTGTCGTCGTCGGCTAAGGGGGGCAGGCTGCTAGAGGGGTTAATTCTAGTAGGAGAGATGGGAGATTAGAGAAGGTTAGAGAGGGGAGAGATGGAATGCCGGGCTCCGATGACGGTGCCGCCGCGAGGAGGCGGCAGAGGATCCAGAATGGAGAGGGAAGGGGGCTGTAAATGTGTGCGTGTGTGTGTTGGTGTGTTTCTCTGCATTAGTTTAAGAGAGAAATAGTAAGGAGAAGAATAAAAGAAAAGATGGGGGGAAGTATGGGAAAGCTAGAAACTAACTAAAATATCAAAAAAATTAAAAATAAAATAAAAGAGTGGGCGGGCTTTTAGGCCCGAAAACCCCGGGCTTTTTAGCCCCAAAGCCCGGTAGCCCGCGGGCTGATTGGGCGGGCTTTTTAGGCCCGGGGTTTTTGGGCCTATATTTTGTACAACCCAGCCCAACCCTAAATACGGGCGGGCCGGGCTGGCCTGTCGGGCCAAGTTGATTTTGCCATCTCTAATATCACAAACTAGGGCTAGGATATTTCATTAAGTTCAATGAAGACCACTCCCCTACGTGGAGAACGAAGACCGAATCGTGTGCGTTGATTATATGATATCTAACGGTTCTGATTTATTTTAATATTCATAAGAATTTCAATTGTTTTTTTAGCAGGAAGGATAAGTTAGTAAATTAATTTTCAACTCATATTCGTTTATTGAGAACGTATCTACCGAAATCTTGTAATTATGGAAAATTATTATTAAGATACGTCAGTTACAGAGAAAACACAATCACATAATATTGCTCTATCAGTATTGTTCGGTATATTTTTTGTGAAGAAGACGGAAGTTCAATTAAATTATTTCAATGGAGACGGAAGGTATGTGCAAAAAACTCGAATTGCGGAACACATATATTAATATTCATTGCTGATCGGATTACAAGGTTGTGCTTGGCATGTTATTGATGAATCGGTTTTTTTACTACAGTTAGTAATCCATTAAGAATGAAATAAGGTTATTAGTATTCATGGTTTTCCTTGTTCGAACAAAACAAACATGAATAAGAAGAAAAAAAATTGCATAGGAATACATTGAACTCTTGATTAAAAACATGAACATATTATCTGATGTTTGTTATATATTGGGCATGAACCTATGTCCTGCACAAGGCGCCGATATTTGGATTTAACAGATGTTTGTTCTTTTCGATGTCAAATATTTATATATAGGGTGCAAATTTTTATATCGTATTGTTTTATCCAGTTGTCACCATCAAAACAGTGGTAAATTAGTCAAGTTCGTAATAAAAGAGCTTCGAACCAATTATTCTATGAATTTTACTTATCTAGTGGATCTTTTCAAATCCTGTTTCACTACTGTTCCTTGGCGTTTCCTTAGCAGGTGGAGAAAAATTATCCAGGATATTGATGGCTTACACATCACGATTTCCCATATCTTTCAAGAGGGGAACCGCGTTACAGATTTTTTGGCTTCCTCGATGGCTGATGAGGGTTTCAGGCCTTTTAATTCCTGATATTATGCAGCTGGTTCGGGATGATCGTCGTGGTCTTCCTTATGTTCGGATCATTTCTTAGGTTTCGCATTCTTGAGGGACGTTTTCAGGTTATGCTCTTTTTACCTCTTCTCTTTTTGCTTGTTTTTTTCTCTGCTTGCTTGTTTGGGTTGTGGGGAGTTAGATCCTCATCGTGGGTTCGCTTGCTGGTTATTGAGTAGTCCAACACTGCTGGACGTTTCACCGTTGAACTCTGGTGTGTGTTTGTTGTGGTTGTTGTCCTGGTCTTTCTTGGTTTTTACTGTCCCTGGGGTGCTATGAGACTAATGTTTTGGATGCAACAGCTTAGTGAGCAATTTCTTGATGTGATTTGTCTAGTAGATGTTATGGGGAGTGTTTTCATTGCATTGCCTAATTTCTTTCTCTGGTGTTGATCGGCTGTTTCAGTTTTGGGTCTCTGCTCTTAGGTTACTTTTGATCTTCATGAGCATGGGAAACCACATGGGATTATTTTGGATTACCTCCGAAAGTGTCGATCCCGTGAATTTGACCTATTTTAATTTGGCTTCTTGTCAAGGTTTATGCTTGTTCTGTATGGTTTTGAGACAGACTATAAAGGCCAATGTATTAGGAAACTCACTTATAACGGAGAATTGGGTCTGAGCGAATAGATTTGAATCAGCTTGTTGTTGCATCTTAAAGCCTTAGCTTGGCACAACTTTTAGGTCTGTATTGACCTTGGGAGAGCTGGATAGGAAGGTGCTTGTTTGGT